>NC_071534.1:50937863-51672863 GCF_026979565.1 Vidua chalybeata | reverse complement strand
GAGGGGATCAGGCTTCAGGCTGCTCATGGAATTAGTTAGTAAGGACCTGTGAAAAATGTTTTTGCAGGTCCTGAGGTCCATCAGTGCTGATCACTTTTTAAACATCACCTCCTAAGGGCACAAGAACAGAAATTCCCAGATGTTACAAGCCAAGCAGACAAAGCGAAGGCCTGCTTGTCTGAACAAGATTCTTCTCTTAGAAGTAACCCAAAAAAGGAAGGTGTATGCCCAGTGGAAGCAAAGTCAGGTGACATGGGAAGAATACAGAGATACTGCTTGCCACTGTAGGATGAAAATTTGTTTGGCCAAAACCCAGCAGGAATTGATGCTGGACAGAATTGTGGACGACCATAAAAATAGTTTTTTTTCGAATATATTAATGGCAATAGGCAGTGTAAAAATCACATCAGCCCATTACAGGATGGGGATGGTCACCTCACAACCAGGGACAGGGACAAGTCAGAGCTGTTTGACACATTCTTGTCTTCAGCAGGGATGACGGACCACAGGGGTCTCAGTGCTCTGAGCTGGAGGACCATGACTGTGAGAATGACCAATTCCCAGCTGACCCTGAAGTTGTGCAGAATCTGCTGCTCCTCAGGGGAGTGGTCACAGCCCCAGCCTAACAGAGCTCAGGAAATGTTTGGACAAAGCTCTCGGGCACATGGTGTGCCTCCTGGGGATGGTGCTGTGCAGGGCCTGGAACTGGACTCAGTGATCTGTGTGGGTCGCTTCCAATTCAGCATATACTGTGATTCTGTGAACTATTTTGCTTTCTTTGGACAGTTGTGAGGTTTTTGCTTCTTTAAAAAAAAACCACTTTAAAAGAGCTTTGATTATGAGGCTGGGAATTAAGGTATCATTTAAAGAAACAGTGCAGAGATGCCCACTTCCTGAATTTTCTTGACAAATATCAATGTCCTTTTGTTGTTTACACAGGAATTAAGAAAAGTTAAAGAATAAGGTGGGTTTTATTAAGAGCTTCTGTAAAAACTAATTAATTACCCTAACTTACATAGGCTTTGGTTATAGTGGTCTATTTTGGTTGAAGGCAAGGATACAAACAAAAATTAACCTCCCATAGAACTTATTTTCCACCAGGATGTCTTCTCCAAGAGAAAGGAGACTGTCAATACCATAAAAACCTTTCTGTAACTTTATAGATCAAAAAGTTTACTTTTTATTTCCTTTCTAAGAAAGGCAAACAAACTAGCATAAAATATCTGATGATATATATATTTTACACAGAATACTTGGACAATTTCAACAAACAGTCTTTACTGATATCAAGAATAAAGAAAAAATATCTAGTCATAGTAAGAATGTAACAAAACAGTAGAAACTAGAATATCTTTAAATGTTCTGAGTAATTGTTATTGTCTTGGAGACAAATCAGAATTATATTTAAAATGTAAAGCAAAAATAATCCCAAAAATTAGCAGTTAATAAATCTGGAATAGTGTTAAATTTAAATGGAAATGGGACTTTAGTTTGACTCCAGACACAAAACGTATGCAAAATTGCCATTCATCCATGCATACAATCCATCCTAGGTTTTTTTACAGGAGCAAGGCCGGGATCTTAAGAGCCGTTTTTCAAAATTAAAAATGCAGAACTTTAACTCTACCTGAGGAATCCACATGCCATTTGAATGTTATGTCTACAAAGATTTCAAAGCTCAGAGATAAAAGTCAGCCTTCTCTTGCAGCCTCCTCTCTTAGAGTGATTCTATTTTACACATTTTTTTACTGCTTCCTCCTTTTACAAGTGCAAATTTGTACTTGTAAGAGGAGGAAGTGGAAAAATTACTTTAAAATAGTCAGCAACCCACAAATATCTGAAATTATCTGAGAGATGGGAAATCAAGAGAGAAAGATGTAAATGAATACTTATACCAGGGACTAGTATTGTCTTTGCCATATTGAGAGCAAGTGCTCCAAAACCTAGATCATACTCAGAAGAAAACATTTATTGTCTGGTACTTCTATCTGAAATCCAAATCTGTAGTTAATCCTGTCCAATGATAAAAAATTCAGTCCATGGAAGAGATGTCATTGAACTTAATTGGTATTTTACAGATGAAGAGAAATTAAACTATTTTTGAAAAACACAAGTATGAACCTCTTTATAGCCTCTTCCCCACCCTGGATTTCTCAGGTAAGTTCAATACCTTGTGAAGTGAGCCACGCACATTGCCAAGGGTGCTTGCACAACAGAAAAACTGAAAAGAGTTCAAGTAGTCTTATGAAATGGGTATAGCAGTTTGGATGCACACACCAACCATAAACTCAGAGAATAGTCTTGGAAAAGACCTATAAGATTGAGTCCAACTCTACGCCTAACCCTGCCAAGTCCACCAATAAACTGTTTTCTGATTCTCACCCTGTAAGAAAACCAGAAGGGCATCGCTTTTCAGGTCCCTCAACTTGCACACATTGAGTGCAAGGTATGTGGTGGATCACATCTGCGCAACGCTTGAAATCCAGCTAAAAGAAGTTAAAAGCATATCAGAGAACATTTTCCTTTTAATACTTTTTCTGTTCTTAGTAGAAACTACCTTTTTAGTGTTTTTTCCCCTTTCACTTTTGTATCAGTGACTTATTCATTATTCTCTATTAAGCCACTGTTAGTTGTGCATAAACCAATTACACATTCAAAAGATTTTAGAGATTAATAATTATATCATGAAGTATTTAAAGCAAACACAGAATATTTGGCCACTTTGGGACTCTTGATTTGTGTATCTTAAAAGGAAACAGGCTCATATTTTGCCTTACAAATCTAGCCAAGATTGTTAACTAAATTTTAACAAGCGAAGGATAACAGTCTACCAAAAATAATGTTTTTGGCCAGTTTCCAATGTCTTTCCTATTGCTTTGTATTGAATATATGGTAACAAAAATTATTGAAACTCAGCACATAAAAAAATTGACCGAGAATATCACATGCATTTATTCCCCATGCAACTTTTCTAATACCAGGGCAAATATTACTGAAAACAATCAAAGGAAAACAGTCTTTAACCTCATCAATTGTATGATTTATTGCCCATTATAGTGTTTATGCACAGATTTCAAGCTGTCTGTCATATTAGTTATATATTGCCATTTAATGACCAATATTTAGAAGTTGTTTTTTATATAAATATATATATATATTAAAAGCCATATAATATATATACGCAATAATATATACATGGACACATTCAGGTTGTGCTTTTCTTATGCAAAATGTTCATCAGCATTATTGCCTTGATGGTTAGCATCTGTCTGTTTTTAAGGGGCCACCTCACAAGGCCCCATCTGTGCCATGTCCAAAGGATTTCTGTACCCAAACAAAAACCTTCCAAAGAATTTAGATGTTTTATATCTCAACTCTGGTCATGTTCTTCAAACATTGATGCCATGACAATAAAAAGACCTGGAAATGATGTCACCAGCAGGATGCCAAGTGGAATACCCTGCTTCATCAGGATCCCCTGGTGGTGTGAAGTACTTTTAGAAGTCATGTATGTCTGATCCATCAGAGAACATGCAGGAGAACATTTTGGCTCTAAAATAATAATAATTATATACTTTTTAAAAATCTGCAAAGACGGTTTAGCCTTTTTAGTGGATTGTATTTGTTATGCTGTGTGGAAATTCTTTCCTAGTTAGTCAGAGTTGACTGGTAATGAGATAGACAGGGTTTTTTTCTCCTTACTTTTCCCTTCAATCTCAGTCACATGCTCCTTGAATTCCATGTGTCATTTGTCCCTCTTTCTCACTGTCCTTTCTCTACCATAAACTGGAAACACAAACACATATATATATATGCATAACTTACATCTTCACACACTCCTCCTCCTCCTTCCTCTCCAGTTATTAGCTGAACATGTCCTCCAAAACTTATTACTGTTATAACTCCTCTTAAATGCCACTCTTATCTTTACAAAACAATATATGTTCCTGCATATGAAAGAGAATCCTAATTTCTTTGCCTGTCCTTAGCAACATTCATCCTTCTACCCTAAAATTAGAGAAGCTGAACTCAATTTTGGACAGTTGATGACCACATTGCAGTGTATTTTCAAACTTAATTTGAGCAAATTTTCCCAATTTTAGCTAGCCCTAAAAATCAATTTAGTTCACAACATTAAAATTTCTGAACATATAATCACATTTATTTGCTGCAAGATGACATTTCTGAGGCATCTTATTAGCCTGAAGGTCTTGTCTACATGCATCTGGGTATAGGATTGGGTCTGAGATACCAGGGCACACCTTGTTCCCATCCAAATAGAGGCAAAGGTGTTGTGTGATTGCTGTTGAGTGATTTTACTGCTTACACTGCTGACAGTCAGCAGACATGATTTATCAGAGACAAGCTGTCAGTTTTAGTGAATGTACATGGGTTTTGAAAATATGCAGTTTGTGGCCAGGCAAATAGCAAAAATTTTAACTCAACAATGATTACATAAGCTAACAATAATAAGTTTAGCAATATTCATTATGCAAAAAGATTTATGTATGCTTATGAATGCATCCTAAAGTGAACTGCTATTTTTTAACTATATTAAATTATTGAAATTCTGTGACAATCTGATGAAAAATGTATTACGTATATTTGCAACGAGTTAGTGTACTGAGTGACACAAACAAATAAATGCTGTCCCATAAAAATATAAGACTGTCAGAGACTGCAAAGCAGAGATAGATATAGTAGTCAGCTTTCACAGGCAGCACTCTTTAAACCAAAGGGAGCTGCCTTTGGAATATTCACAGTATGGTGAAGAAAATGGAATGGGGCTCTGCAATAGGAAAGACCTCAGATTACATCTTTCTGCTCCTATGAGTGGATGCAGATGAGTTTTCACACAGATTTAGCCATTTCAAACAGTAAGCATTATAAATGTGCTACTGTGATAAACTTGCACTCATCACCAAGGGAGCAAGAATTCTTATTCCATTGATGTAAATATTGTTGTTCATTTCACCAGCTCCAAAGTTCTGCTTTTCACCATTTTTTATCCCTTTTGTTACTAGGCAACGTAAACAGAACTCTTTCACAGCGAGAGAACCTTATCTTTTATTTGAATGAAATAACAGATTTTTCTCTGATATTTTGACAACAGATAAATAAACATTTTAAGAATTAAGAAAATATTGAATTTTTTTTTACCTCATATAAAATAAAAATCTTATAGCTAAGACTTTTGTCAAGTCTCTAAGTTGAAATCTCCAAATCACCTCTTCCAGGTCACAGTCAACATATCAGCCAGTTTTAAGGGGAGCAGTCAGGCTAACTATGAAAACTCTTGGAAAAACTTCACAGAATCTCAGAATTACAAAATGGTTACGTTTGGAAGGGACCACAGTGGGTCATTGGGTCCAACCTCCCTGCTCAGGCAGGGTCATCCCAGAGCACATGGCACAGGATTGTATCCAGATGGTTCTTGAATATTTCCAGGGAGGGAGACTCCACACCTTCTCCAGACAACCTGTTCCAGTGCTCACTGAACCACACAGTAAATTAGTTCCTCCTCATATTCAAGTGGAACTTCCTGTGCTTCAGTTTCTGCTCGCTGCCTGTTGGAATTTCATGTATTTAAAAAGTAACATCATTAAAGCCAGCTGAATCCAAGAGACAAGCATCATCCTCTGGTATGACCTAAATGTACCAAAGGCCAAGGGCAATTTTACTATTCCTTAACACATAAAGTGCCTGATGGCATTAGTTTGGTGAAGAGTTCAGAATACATCTGTTGTAAAAACATCCAGTTTGATAAGTGGTTTTTATAGGTTAAGTCAGAAGACTTGCAATGAATGAAATAATAAATGTAATAAAATATTATAGAAGAAAAAATTAAAATACAGGGTGAAGAAAAGGAGAGAAACAGCATTTTGAGTCTTATCTTGAAACACAGGACTGCTTAATTATGGTACTTGAATGAATCTGGCAGAGAGCCTAAAAGTTCTCTGTAATAGTGCTGCAGCTCTGTAACACAATGGACCAGGGTATCTATTTTACACTTCATATATTGATTATGATGCCATTCCCTCAGCCTTTATTCATCCTAAAATATGCTTAAGCAATAACTAAGCCTGCAGCAAGAATCAACAAGAACTATAAAGTGCTCTACAAAGCATCACCATAAGGCTAGCTTCACTAATTTATTGGTCAGCTTATTCTTTTGAGGAGGGGTGTCCCAGACAGCCCATTATTTCACTGTACGGAGGCAAATTAGAGTGAACCCTTTCCTGCCCATACAAACAAATCTAGTTCACACTGTTGATTTGGATCAAAAATCAAAGCTGAAATAAGTCAATGCAAACTGATAGTACTGCATAAGAAAGACAAGGCAGGCCATCTTCCTAGTCCAAAAGTGAGCTGTAAGAGCAGTTCTTTCAGAAGAGATCATCAGTGTCATTATAAGCCAGCTCTTTTCTCTTTGGAATCTTCTCAACACCCCTCCTCTGCAGGAAAGATGTGACTTCTTAGGACATCTAGTAGATTTAGCAAGGTCCAGGACATGTCATGGTTTAGCTGTGGTATAATTGATGCAACCTTCTCCTCCTACCTATCTAGTTATTTACTTTCTAAATGTTCCAGAAGATTTTAAATTTTCCTTTGTCCTGAACCCAAAGGTCCAGTCCTCCTATAGCTTATAATCCGTTCATACATATTTTATTGCGCATAAATCCACTATTGACCAATTGACTCACAAAACTGTACAATAGCTGAATACACATGTATTGGTGATTATGAAAGTCAGTGTACTGCTATTTGAAGGAAATCATGCAGAGAAATCTAGCAATATCTTCTTTCAGTGAAATTGCCAAAATCAAGGAGCTCAATTAACATCTGCATTCATTTCTTGTTTAATTTCACACCCTCATTTTACATTAAAGTCATGACCAAGATTTTTTTAACAATATAAAGTACTTTTGCCATTATTTTCTTTCACTAAAAAGTAGAAAGCTTTTGCAAAATGAAAATTGATACAGTACCGAGAAGTGAGGTTATATTTTCTATTTTTAACTTTTCAGAATGTCCTATTTGTGTGGCTTTTCTCACAGAATGTGGATAACAGTCTTTTATAAATAACCTCGAGAAATAACCCAGCAGTTTCTGAACCTCCCACTCCTAGGAATTTTGTAGAGGTTTATATAATGATATAAATTGGGACAATATGCAAGTGTGCTGGAAGCATTTGTGCTAGTAAAGATGCCTTTGATCTGTAAGAAAAACAGACCTTGTTAAAGCACACAAACTTTTAACCATTTTCCATCTAGGTCTCATGAAAGAATTCATCAATGCCTGCTTGAGCTGTTAAATGACTAAAATCTGGAAGACACTACATCTAATGTCTGTTTTTGCTTCTTGAAGATATCTGGAAAATAAGAAACTTAAGGAGAAGTTGCAAACTGAAGGGCTGTGACCACAGTTAATGAAACTAGATGAGTGACTTTTGGAACACTCAGAGAAAACCAGAGAGACATCAGATGGCATAGATCTTAGAGGAAACAGAGCTCCTCAGGTCACAAACTGTCTGCAACATTTTGATTCCCGAACAAAGGAATATACTGTTTCCTGTTCTTTGTTCTTATTATGCTATTAGTTTACTCTTACTTCTTATTGAAATACACTTTTTCACATTCTTTTGTTATCACAGAGAAATACAGGCAACAAAGAACTGACTTTGACATCTTGCCCTAATAATCAAACACATCAATGAGGATCCAAATAATGGCAAAGCACACAAGTCCAAAAACAGTAAATGAGCCACTATATGTACTTGTTCTTTAAAGACTAAAAAAACATGAAAGACATAATCTGTATTAGAAACTATATCTCTTAGGTTTGTCAACAAGGGATTTGGAGTACTGTTACTGGAAGGGCTTGGAAAAAAAACATGGAAAAGAAATATGCAAAAAGATTACTTGAAAGGTAAAAGCCAATTGAACTGACTGAATTTTTTAAAAAAAATTTAAAAAATAATATATATATAATTAAAGAAAAGATATGTGAAATTAGATTGGTAACCAGTAATTGTCACTGGCCTTGTCTTGTCAATTTCCAATAAAAAGGGTTGGTTGTCATGCAAGTGAGAAATCATGGACTTTCTCTCTGATATTGGCATTGATGGGAAACAGCACCCAGGAGACAACCTGTAATGTAATGTAATGTAAACAGGTTGTAAACAATGATCTAACCAGAGATCTCTGCATGGAGTAGCAATAGAATCAAAATGAAGGTAAGATAAAACTACTTGGTTTTTAAAAGATTTTATAGTTATGGCTCTACAACATGAATTTCCACAGTGAAGTTCAGGTTCTACGAAGATTTGCTAAAATGTAGGATTCTAATTTCTCTCTACATCTCCATGAACTCTCCATACAGTAGGCTATTGAGGATTAAGTTTATGAAGTGTCTCCTAATAGTGTAATGGAGAATTAAGAAATATGTAAATAATGGAGATATAGTGTGGATATTTTGGAGGTCAAAACTCAAATGATTGTCATATATTGATTAAGAAATCCTGAGGAATGTGGATGCACTTGTTTTGGTGAAACCACAAAAGCAGAGGATGATGGGTCAAATCCTCATGTCAGCAACATAAGTTAAAGTTTGAAAAAAGTCTTTCATATCTCATTTAAATCTATAGTAGCAGGGTAGAGTTAGTAGGTTGGAACAGTTCTTTCAGTGGTGATAGAAAGCTCAATGATTTCAGAATCATCAGAATCATCACCCATGACAAAATTAAGGGTTTTTTCATCTGGGAAACAGAAAACAATGTTTTTTCAGCAGTACTTTGCACATTTTTTTCTTCTTGCTATGTCTCTTTTTTGGTATTATCTTTATTTGATTTGCAGTTTTAATATATCATGTGCAGAAGTAGTTGTATTGGCAGAGGAGTTAATCCAAGAGAAATTGGAAGTGTTAAGTAATTCTGTGTTTTCCCATCTGATTTCATATCCAAGCTTTCTACACAAAAGAGATGCCATTTTCTATCAACCATGTAGTTCAAAGATCGTCTGAAAAATGGCCAATAATTTGAAAGCCATCTTCTATTGTAGGTTATATAGTCAGAATTTCCAATATCTTAAATAAAAATTTGATTGAGAAGAGAGTTATACATGGGAATTTAATTCCTTCTAACACTCAATAATTTGGCTGTTTTTACAGAAAGAAAAAGTTGGTATCTATTTGTCTTAGAGGGCTAGTAATAAAATAGAAATTCAGATGCAATCGGACTGTTCAAACCCAGACCTTTTCTGTCTGGCAAAGAAAGAGCAGATATTTTATGACTGCTGTGTGCCTTGTGTAGAATCAGCATCATTGTGCTTGTACACTGCCCCTTTCATTGTGTGGAAAAGATGTGAAGACCTTAATAGCAAAAGTTATTCCTAAATGTGATTAATCTGTGTCAGGGTTAAATTAAATTCTGTGTAAAATTTTACATTGACTTACAGTACTTTGAGCATTAAAGACTCAAAGGGATTCATCTAAAATCTAGACATCAGTTTCAAATACTTTAGAGTTTTAGAGTTCTCAAGTATTGCTTTGCTTTTGAAGAGGTGCCAAGCCTTTACTCAGACCCTCCAAGGCAGGTGTGCAGATTTCTATTCTCTAAACATTAGAAAAATTGAAAATTTTTTGTTGCTAAGGCTACATATTTTTCATAATTAAAAACCCATGTATTTTGCTAATTTTAACATTTTATAGAAGAGTAACTTTCTCTCTGCAATTGATAACAGACCTTGCTCCATGTATGTGAATTAGGACCCAAGTTAGAAGTTTCTGTGTTTAAGCCTTTTCTGCCAGTGACTTGTAGCCAAAAGTTTGGTGTCTAACATGTTTAATTACAGATAATCAAAATACATTCCACCTGTCATATCAAGTTTTCACTAACACAAGAGCCAGCCTGATTTAACAAGCAAATTTAAAGTTCTTTCTGATTTTGTTTTTACAACTAAATGCAGCTTTTTTACCACATTCATATTCTTGTGCTCATTCATCAGACACATGCATTTCAGGCTGTCACATGTGCTCTCCTTCTGGAAACCTATATTTAGTCATCAGGCCATAATGTTCATCATTATCATGTTTGAAAGAACACAGGATGTAAATTTATCACAACCTCATGAATGTAACGAATTCCTCACATACAGTACAGAAAAAAGAAATATGTTTAAGCTTTTCCTGTCTGATGATGAATTTGTACACTTTACTGCTCAAAACTCTTCAGAGAAGGGTTTTTACTTATGATAACTTCAATAAATAAAATAAATATAAACAGCAAACATTTGGGCCAGTGGTGGGATACCAGTAATCTGAAAGTATTGCTTTTCTTTTGCAGAACCTATCCTAGCCTAAATTTTCATTATCTGGAGGGAAAGATGTTATATGATAGCACAGCTCTAGAAGCATCTTGATTCCAGTACTAACTCTCAACAGACTAGGGGCAGGGGGTGGGGAGCAGGAAGGAAAGGGATGAAGCCTAATCATTTCTTTAAAAAAGAAGAACAGAACAATAAACATAGTATCTTAAGGCAGATGAAATATTGAAAGATGTCTTGGGTATCTACTAATAGTGATGACTTTATAATCAGTTATTAATATTAAGTTTCTCTTTTTTTTTTTATTTTGCTACATAGAATTCATGTATATATTTTCTGTAAGAAGAGAATTGAGTTATCTGAAATATCTGCAGTTTCTTAGCCTCAAAGTGCTCTCTCGTGTCCCAAATCTGCCAGCAAAACTCTTCCACTGCTGTTGTCTTCTAACATAGCTGACACTAATGGTCCAGTCAACTTCTCTTCCAAACAACCTGGTATAAATAAATTAGCAAGTAGTGGGTTCACTTGGAGCTGCAAAGGGACAGCAGCAGAATCCAGGTCTGTCAAGTTGCTGAGGGAGAATTGCCCAAGCAGCTCCTGTGCAATGCAGTGCCACAGTGTGACCCTTGCCTGCTCTGTGACCAAGTGTTCTGGAACCAGCTGGTCAGTCCAGCAGTTAGCTGCTCCTCACACTCAGGAGGGGAAAGAGTCATTCCACAGGGGCCCAGCTGTCATTGGATCCTAATTGGACGGTAGAGCTATGGCCTTACCTGCTCATCTGACCTGTCACCCTGTCTCTGCCATCTGCCCATTCATCCTGACAGCTTGAGAGAGGAGTTTCATGGATCTGCAAATATAATTATGTAATAGCAGCATAGTCAAGTGACCAGGTTCGGAAATCCTATCGCTGCTGAAATTCTTCATGTCATAAAATCAGCACTTTATTATTACATGAGACCTTCTATTATGCCCTTACAGGAAAATCAGCCTGGCCAAATCTGCCAAGTATGATTCTGGAACTTTAGGATAAAATCCATATAAAAGCAGTGTCTACTTTAAGTGTCTCCCAGTAGATAACTTTTTTAGGCTGGGAACAGCACCTACATCAATGCTTAGATTTTTCAATTCCAAAGTATAAGTTATTGGTTCTACATGCAGCAATGTAAAAAGCAGTCTCTAAAGGAATGCAGTGGAGATGCAACAATCTCTGAGTGTTGTAATAAGTGTTTTAAAGTTCCCTTTGCCCTGATATATTATAAGTACATGGCCAGTAGTTACTGGGTGATATGGAACTTATTTGACATTTGATGCTTCTGGGAGCTAGCAAAAGAGCGGCCTTTTGGTTCAGATCAGGTGTCTGCACTGGCGAGTCAGGGGATGACACATACCAGTCAGCTGAAGGACTGGAGGTGGGAGCCTAATTGAGTTGTGCCTAACTGTGTGAATTGCATAGACAATGAAACGTCTAAAAATGTAGGGCCCTGACGAGGTATAAGGGAGAAAAATGGTGGCTGGGATGACTTAGTGAGGACAAGTACACCAACCAAAATCAGTGTCAAAAAAGGCGAGGGATGGGAGTTCTCCCCCCCATCATTAAAAATCAAATTGTAGATGTGGTGCCTGTGTGAGGCTGGGATTCCAGCTGCTGTCTTGAGCTTAATGTCTAAAATGTCTAATTAGACTGGACAGGGAGGAGAGGAAGGGAAACTGGGACAGAAAGGCAGAAGGACAATAATTTCCTAAGAAAGTTGGCTAGTACTTACTAGTATTTATGCATTAAAAGAAATGGGAGCATTTTGGGTAAGGAAAAGTTTCTCTGCAGTATTTGATAGTCTGCAGAAATACACAGGAAGATAATACAGCAAAAGCTTTTGGCTCTTTGGTATAGACACTTTCTTGCTTCCTGTTTGAGACAGGTAAGGGAAATGTTAAGGTTATAATCTCTAGTAAGGTTGCATTTAGAATAAGGACTAAGATGTTCTCTAATTCCAGCACTGCAGCCAGAAAAACTGATCAGCACAGATTAGGAGAAACAATTACCCAAGTGAGGAGCAGCACCTATTTGGATGGGGGAATTAAATACAGCGAAATAATCTAAAAATACTTCAAATACGTTATAGAGCTCATTGAAAGTGCTGAAACTTTATAGCTAGGTCTGTGCTTAGATTTCTTGAAATATGCCTGTGTGCTTTTGCTCTTGTAGTCATCTCAACCTGACCTCGTACTACTATTGCTGGACATGATTTGGACATGAATCAGGTGCCACAGGGATGCAAAACTTATAATTATATTCCAAAACTATTATCATCTTCCATTTTATATTATGTGGAAATACATTACACCAATTTTATAGCTTTACATGAGAAGGATTAAACTGTGAAGTGAATAAAAGAAAACAACTCAGGTGCAATCCTTTCCCATCAAATATAGTCACATTCTCTGGACTTTTCACACTCTCCTTTCCAAGCAAAAAATTATGTCTGAAAATCCAAAACAGTCCAAAATTTTGAATTTTACATATCTCTCCTTGCCACTAATAATGAGAAAATGCAATAAATTATGAATGCAATGTTTAACCAGGAGTAGAATTATTTAAATAGAAAAAAGTTCAAAATTATTCTAATTAAAGGTTGAGGGCCATTTAAAAATAAATTGTAGGAATTTAAAAAAACACATTGTTGGCATTTTTCTCTATTTGATCAACCTTAACAGATCTAAAGAATAAATTGAAAAGGAAAATAAAATATATCAAAGATTCCTAATGAAATTCAGTACTTTTGTGAATATTTATTTTAACAATTTGAATTATTCAAATTAATACTCAATGGCAACATTTTAAGAACATCCCTTGGTTTTTTCCAAACTAATTTTTTTTATGTAGGTTTTAGCCATACACTTGAAAATACTCAATCACCCAATTTTGTTACATATTTAGGCAGACTTGCTGAATTCGGGAGTGTCTTTGTGTACCTTGTTTTGCCAGAGGAATGTTAGCTTTAACACAGGCAAAAGGTTTTTCACTGTAGAATCACTAACCAGAGCTTAAATTCTCAGCTCAGTGTATCTGTTTCTTAAACAAAAAATATTGCCCAACAAAAGAAGTAAATGAGAAGAGGCCCTGTAAATCAAAGTTGCTGTTCTTCATCTTTTGAGTGGGAGGACTGCCAAATGAATGCAATTCAACAGCCCATTTGCATCAGCCCAGCTTAAACATCCACTGAGAGAGGCAGGAGTTTGGCAAGCTGTGTCAGCAGGTTACCTTGCCATTGTGAAAAAGCAAAGCAACAGCATGCTAGACATAATGAGACAAATGTTGTGTATTCAGGTGCACAAAGCCTTTTCTTGATAAAGGAGAAGAAAAGATTGGCCTGCATTAACACTCTAGGTATGCTTCGTGTTTACATGGCTCAGTCAATTGCATTTTCTTCACTGAGGTGTTAAAGGTTCATTTATGAATACAAGTGAGTCAAGCCTGTGAAATGATTAAAGTCTTATTTCTTGTATATTATATGTCATGGAAAAGAACATGTTAAGAGTATGAGTCATCATTGTCTGTGATTTATTGCACAACTGGAGCAAAAGTGTCTTGGTTCACTTAATGGAAAGCAGCTATACCTTGGCGCAGGTTTCACATGGCATGTATGAAGAGGCCAGGAAACAGAAGTGACATAGAGGCGGAATTGAATTAGACAAAACATATATGGTTCTGCAGAACAAGCTTCTCCACATCAAAAGGGGACCACTTGAGCAGCACTGAAAAAGGAAATGGTGACTTCTACAAGCTAATGAGTTTCTATAAGTTTTGAGCTGTAGAAGTTTGTTTGCAAAGGCTGGAGCATTCCCTAAGAGTTGCTATAGACAGCAAAGCTGGGCTAAGGGGACAGCCTGATGGATGCCTCACAGAAGCAGCCAAGGGAATGACACGAGAAGGAGTAGGTTCAGTTCTAGCAGCCTGCTGTTGCTGCTGCCAGCACTTTTGAGGAAAGCTTGTAAGGTGCATAGGAACACCCGGCAAGGCCTGGAAGGAAGAACAGGGAGGCAGTGGACAGAGTGCAGACATAGTGTTTTGCTACGTCTGGTTCAATGAAATAACCTGACCCCTCTCCTTTCTTATAGATTCAGACTTGTCTTTTCCACTGATACAATGACAATTGCTGCCATCTGTCTAAAGGAATATGACAGCAACCTCAATATTTTATTTAGCTGACACAATGGATTCACACATACACAGGTTGTGTATGTATCATTAGCACTGCTTTCTCCACCACCTGTAAGTGGACTTATGTCCCTTCCTCTGCTAGAGCTGAAAGAGTAACCCTAAGGCTGATCTAAATTACTGTTCTCCAGAGTTGTCATGGTAACAGGAACTGGCTGAGCAACCCAGGCATTTCATCTTTTCCTTGAACATATTCTGAACGCAACATTCGGAATAGGGATTGCAGCTGTGCCATCCCCACGGGCTTCATTTCTCTCGTAGAGCATCATCAGGTTCCCAGCTAAATCAGACTTCTGCCTGCTTTACAACATGTGAGTGGCAGATCTCTGCCAAAAAGGTTTCCAGAATCTGCTAAATCACTTTAGTGGTCAGAACTGTCACTCAACATTTGGTGTATTGACCGAAATATTATATTTCAAAATATCCCTTCACTGAACTTGATAAGCAACTTGTGGAATTTTAAAAATACACCCTCTCATAAAAACTCAACTTGTGTCAAAACACACTTTTGTGTTTCCTTTCCAGAAGTATTCAAATTAATCACTCACTACAAAAGTGTTTTAAAAGATAACTAAAAATAAGTAATCGGTGAGGAAAGGAAACCATTTGGCAATAATAAAAACAAAATAATCAGAATTCAGGAACCTTATTACTGGAGCCGCCTGTTCCTACCAACGAGACATTCTTTGCATGAACTTTAATGTTTATTAATATTGTACAACATGTGTGTTCCTTCACTTGGAATTTGTCTGTCTTTAAGATTATAAAGTATTCAAAAAATAAAGAAAAATGAGCATGGTTATCCTGGTTATCTAGATAGTCAGTTCTGATATTAGAATGGTAGTAAATTTGGCAAAAGGAGAACACAGAGCCAAAATAATCTTCTCAAAGAGAAAATAGCTGCCTTGGATTCATGCTAAGGTCAGAAGGCATGAATGTCTTCTTAAGAACTTTGTGAATGATGCTCTGCTGATCAGAAAAAAAAACTGTGCTGGATTAGCCTTTAGAGTCTGGGTGGATCAGTGGAGAATGGGCTTATTTTTGCCCATTTAACAGATCATTGAAACAGATGGTAGAGAGCTGACTGGCATATGACTGCAGCTAATGGAGCATTGCCTGTGAGCTCTACTCCAGATTCTGATCTGATGATTAAGATATTTGCTGCCTGAAGTGGATAAGTGGAGAAGAGCCATATACGGTGCTACCCAATTTACAGTTTTTAAAGTCAGGGAACTGGAGCTCGTTATCACAGGCTGCCCAGCTCACTTTTGCACAGAATACCTCATTTGTGGAGAAATAGGTTGGACCACATTCCTAACACTAGGATTTGATTCCCTTATCATATGTAGTTTTTCCATATTAGTCAATTCTTCCCATTCATCTAACACATTTCAGCTCCACATTTAAGGATTTGAGTATGTGAATCCTTCAAAATAAAGAGCAATTATCTAAGAAAATGACCTAACAGGTTATTTTCCTCCTTCTTATCAGTAGTAATATAGCTTTTGGTTCCTATTTCAGCAATAGCTTTGCTTTAAAAGGACTTTCCTCTCAATACATGCTCAGCTATCATGGCTGCTGCTCCAAAATAAACAAACAAACAAACAAACAAACAAACAAAAAACAGGAAAAAATAATATTAACAGATTAACAGTCTTTATATTACTGGAGCATTAAGACTCAGAGTCAAATATTTATTGAGCTCATAATAAATCCAGAATAACCAGAAAATCTTTAGAATCAAAGCATTGAGCAAATTAATTTAGCTAGGGAAAGCAAAGAGCAATGATTGGGCAAAGAGCAGATTTACAGTTAGGGATATAAATTTTGTCATTCTTATTCCACCATATTAAATATATGAAAAAAATTTAGAATTGCACATCAAGAGTTGTCTGTAGTGAACAGCAACGAATATACTCCAAGAGCAAAACAAAGAAAATTTCACACTCCCTGAAGAAAACTGTTGCACAAAAATACAAGTGTAGGATTTTATGTGTATAGCCCTTCTGGAGAGAGGAGGAGGAAGAGGAATCACGCAAAGATACTTCTCACAGTCTAATTTCATAAATGTGGCGGCTAGATGGAAAAATGTCATTACTCACACTTACTTTCCATCAGAAACTACTTCTCATAGCTAAGCACAACAGCCCTCTATTTTTGTGTGCACAAGAAACGGTACTGTCAGACTTCTGCTGTGCAGAAAGTACTACCAGAGCAGATTGCTTTTATTGGTTTGTGGGTTGGGAGGCTGCTTTGATTAGTTGCATAGCAATTTATTAAATGACAAAATCATGTCTTCCAAGTTCTGAGAGGATTTTCATAACAAATTAAAGAATAATTTTCACTTAAAGACAACTTTTAGTGACTTACTTATAGACTGAAGTAGAAATTCTAATTGTTACATCTACCCAAAAGCTGTCCATTTTCTCTCTAGTCCTCTAATAAAGGAAACAGATCTATTGACCATCTGATGACTGCCATTTCTCTTGTTTTTCCAGGCATCCAGGCTTTCTAATATAGCAGTCTACAATGTGAAAATAATCTTCTGTAGGGTGACATAGAAAAGATGTCTTGTCACATTCTCTTGGGAGTTTACATGAAGATTCCTCAGAGACTAGAAGTTTCAAGACAGTACACAGCAGAAGCAGGACTCTTTTGGCTTTTCTGTTTAGGAAAGTATATACTCCAGGTACTCATACAGGATACAACAAATACATGCTTAGAGATATGTATACATATATACACACAAATATATGAATATGTATATATTTCCATATGTGTATATAAATGCATATATATCAGGTTACAGTTTGTCTTTATGCAAACTAAATTAAATGGGATGGAAATTTCTGCCTCCTTTATGACTTTTTATGCATACACAGTTCTCATTCACATACTTAGTGAAGTAAAACACTTTGTGATACAGCAGCCTGGAAGAGTTTCTGCAAGCTACATTCTTGATCCTTGCAAATTTAAGACAGATTATAACATTAAAAATGTTAAATAATCTGTGGTTTATTCGCTGTAATTCCAGTTAATTTTCACAGTGTATTTAGCACATAAAGCTGTTCTGGTTCCAACTGGGTTTTGGGGGGTTATTTGACATATGAGAAATCTTTATCTGTTCACTCCAGATACACATACTACAGGGAGAAAGGTCTGACACCTCAGGTAAAGTGACAGCTCCCAGAGATATGTACATTTATCTGATAATCCATCATCTTCTTTTCAAACTCTTTTTTTTTTTTTTTTTTTTTTTATGGTCATTTCTGAATCAATAGAGACAAGATGATGTTACTGGACATTTTCCTACTTGCCTATTTCAGTGCTTTCCTTAGATACTGACTCCCATGCCTGTTTCATAACCCAGTTCCTCCTCTGACTTGGAAAAAAGGCAATAAGTATGATTATTTTCTGTTCACAGTTATGCTGTGCTTGAAATTTAAACAATACAAAAGGTCAAGCAATAACTGAAATAGCCAGTTAACTCATCTGTTTTCCTTCTCCCTCCCAAGGAACACTCAAAGTTGATATAAGAGTATTTTACTCTAACCTCAGTATGCTCTGACACCTGTTTTGACTGTAGTATCTTGAACGTGTGGGTTTTTTGTAACTCAAACAAAATCTTCCATTTCCAAGCTGGGTACCCAACCTCTATTGCTGTAGAGACAGTCTATTGCCCAGTGAATAGTTGTACAAAAGCTGGGGAGATTGGCCTTTTGGATGGTTACAATGACCAGGATGACAGAGCTTAGAGACTGCTTTGCATATTGGAAACATATGTTCAAATATGTTCTATCAAGAAAATAGAAAAGGGTCTCCCTAATAATATGTTGTGTCTCTGAACTAGAGTTTTTTCTGATTCCCTACTCCCTATTCCCACAGACTCCACACTGGATTTTGAGAAACTTTCCAAAAATATGATAAAACACCCACCAAAAAATTATTTGTCAACTCAGTACTGAACACCCAATGCTTCCCAAAGTTTTAAAGATCCAATTTATTGGTTCATTGCCTGACCAATTGTCTCATAAGAAGATGTGAAAGGGAGGGAATACAAAAACTGTTTTTCCCTAGAGCAGCTTTCTATCATTTTCTAAAGGATTCTCTAACCAGGGACTACAATCATAAGAGTATCTAAAGTCCACAGAGGAAAAAATATAGCAGGATTTCCAGAGTGATTTCTGAAACCTCTTTTCTAATAACACCACCTGACTTCTCCAACTCTGTTGACCCTACCACATGGAATATGCAATTTCCTGCAAATTTACTGGTAGTTTTGCAGGCTGGAAGTGTAGCAAAGCAACAGAACTAATATGTTGCTTCAGGCAGGATTTTCTTCTAAAGATGTTATTATTTGGCTTAGTTTCAAAATGCACAGGAAACTTCAATGTAGTGATGGGTTTGCTTTCATCTGAAATAAAAAGAATTTATGCTACTCATTGTTATAGCAAAACCAAACAGCGGATCTTGAATTTTGCTTAAAATACTTTTCTTTCTGACAGATTTCAGTTTATGGACTGGAATCAAAATTTAACCAAAGCTGCACCTTCCTGTTCTTCCAGATCCACAGAAAAGCTCAGGTCACAGCAGTGCTCAGAAAGTTCAGTGCACAAATACAGACAGAGCTCCTTAACAAATAATACCCTTTTACCCAGCTGAGCTGAAAGGAGCTAGCAATCACCCAGGAAGCTTGATACACCTGTTCACTGCCCAGGAATATCAAGGGCCAGAACATCTCTATCCTGTAGCAGCAGAACAGCTACTTTTAAAAAGCACTGCTCCCCAGCTGTCTTCCCTTACCATGCCAGATTTCCATAACTGTTTGGGCTGGAGTAGCATAGAGCCAACAAGTACATTGTGAGGCTGAAAAGGAGGAATAAAGACTGTCACCTTGAAAAAGCAATAAGACTGCACATGGAATAGCAATCAACAAGGGTGATACAACCACCTCTGAGATGTTTGGATAACGTCTTGGGAGCTGGCACTGCATGGAAGTCAATTTTAAAATATAAACAATAGAATGAAATTTCTTGATGAGCCTTCTGGGTACAGTGGAGGCATGGAATCTAAGTCCACTGGTGCTTTAAGCATCAAAGCTCAAATACTTTAAATGATCAGGAGCCTAAATTAGTTATTTTTATTACCATATTTTAATTCATAGTAACTGCAACACTATTTGCATACAGAATATCAAAAGAAATAGGCCATAGTAAATCTACACCTATACTTTTTAATTGGCAAAATTCTTCTGAACTGTGAGCTTAAAAATGCAACTAGAGCTATTTTTTAGATTATGCATTTCTTATTTACTTATTTCTAGAACAGAATGGAAAAACTCCAGGGTCATTTATTTTAAGCCACAATTTCTGACAGGTTCTGAATTAACTTAAATTGCAAAGTCACCTTGAAAGTTCATCCAACTAGTTTTGTAGAAGAAGAAATAAGGAATTAAATACTGTGGAAAAATAGTGCTTTGAGTAATTTTTTCTTCAATATGACCATAAGAAACCTCTGGAGTTCTTACATCCTGTTGTGTGCCTGTACCCTTGCCCTCTCTATCCCCTTTAAAACATTACAGAACTTTGTGGACTAAGTGGGTAGGAAACTCCTGTCTAAACATTGATGCCTAGAGAACCTAAGGAGAGTTGGCAAATGTGATATAGCAGATGTAGACTTTGACAGCATTAGATGTTATGATCATGACATAGAAAGGATGTAGTGCAAAACTTTTACAGCACTTTCCTGAACAGATGGGAAAGTGTCCAAAAGAAACTTCCTTACTTGAAATCTCAGGGAGTGGGAGATGTGACACTGAGAATAAATGCTGATGAAGACAAAACAGGCACATGTTTAAATAAATAAATGAATGAATAAAATTAAATAAATAAAATGAAATCTTCATGTCACTTCCACTGAATACCTTAATCTCATCTTATTTGATACATTAATTAAATATTTAATTCTAAAGAATTATTCCTCTATGTTCAATATATGAAAATACATCCAAAAGTGAAATAGTTTTGGGGTTTCTTTAGAATATAATCTAACAGAATAAATGGAACATCACTGTGAAAATTTTAAATCAACATGATACTTCAGGAAAAAAAAAATAAGACAACTTGATTTAAAAAAACCCTCACCTTTTAAAAGTGGCCACCTAAATATAAATATTAAAAATTTGTCTGTAGTGCTGTATCCATTTAATGGATGTAGTGCAAAAATAGAGATGAGCAAGTAAAGTCTCTTAAATCACATCACGCTCACTTAGGTTCTAAGAGGCACTATTAAAATATATTTTTGGTATACTATATCCATATAAACTACTTTGTGTGTAAATATATACACTAAGTCAGAACATACCTCTTGTATTTTGAAAATTCCAGTTAAAGGTATATATGTGCTGAATAACACTCAAAAGAAATTTATTGAAGGAGGTAGAAGAAAGGATGGAGAGAAATATAGCAGGCAAAAGAGAAAGAAAAAGCTACTTTTTGCTGAAGGATTTTTGAAAGCACTCATTTCTGAATCCACTCCTCTTGAAGTTAATGATAAAACTCTTATGGATTTTGGTGACAAAATGACAAGTTCCCAGACCTTTTGAAATTTTCTTCCTATCAGTATAAGTCTCTCCCTACTGAAGAGTTGCTTCTGTGACTTCATGCTTAACAGAACAAAAGAAAAGTCTATTCTTTCGAGACTATGAGAGCAGAGGCAGGAGTGAAAGAATAATAACAGAGCAAGAAATAAAGAGCTAGAATTTCTTTTACAATGCAAATGAAGCCAATTGGCAACACATACCACATAAGGAGGAAACCTAGGAAGCTTGTTCATAATTTGTGTCCTTTGGAAACATATGCATTACATTATTTCATAGCCACTGCCCTCATTATATACTGGGTCTAATAGTATCATTATAAAACAAGAAAAAAAATATACATAGATAAGCAACCCCTCAGATCCTTTTAGTTCTCAGGTTCTAGGAAGAGTTGATGTGTTGTAGCTTCTGCTTTTGTACAAACAAGGCTGATTTAATTATTCCCTATGAATGATTTAGGGGGTTTGGGTATCTTACCTGTTTTTTATCACTCTGTTACTGCTTTCATCCTACAATGAAATTTAGCTTGCTATTTTATGAATATATTGTAAGGAAAATTGCAAATTTAAAATAAGGTCATCTGATAACAGGATATCATTTTCATCAACCCTACAACTTCTGTGATGACTTTGAAAGTAAATAGTCTCTTGCATGAACTTTCTAATTAACAGCTAAAAAGAAACTGAATGCATGCAATAAACTTCATAATTTGAACATCTCAACATTTAAGCCTACCTTTTCTAGAACTGGATTCTTAAGGAATAAATGTCCTGAGAAATCCCACTGTGTCTTTCATACATGTTCTGAAAGTTTCCCCTTTGCTCATTTCTTAGCTACATCAAAACTAAGTACTGTAAACTAGAATCAATTTTGCTGGGTCTTTGCAATCCCACAGCTTTTCGGGGTTAAACAAAGGAGTTAGGTCTAAGCACCAAAGGATAAGAAAATATGGTCATCAAATCAGAAGTCAGACACAGATAACCAAACCCAGTTTCAGGGTGATGGAGATCCCCTGGCCAATACTGCTGCATGAGGCTACAAGTTTAGAGCTCTTCACTGGCCAACTGCTCCCATCAGACTATGACAAAGCATTCAGTAACCTTAATGATCAAAGGTTAGAAAATTAGTAATTACCAATTTCTAGATTATTTTTCTGTACTACCACTGATCAAAATGTGAAAACTTCTATGAGAAAAATTGCCTTGTTAATGCATTTTTACAGCATCCTTTCTTAAAAAAAGTCACTTAATCTAACTTTTAGGCTGAATATAGTCTTATAGGCAAATGGGAAAAAAATATAAACAACCAATCTCAAACCCAGTAAAAGTTATGTTTACCTTGGTTACTTCCTGCTCTAAATGTTTTAGAAAATGTCTTTTAAAATCTGGAAAATTTTATTTTATGATGTTGCTTTTTATAGAAGATCATATTTCAGTGATCAAGCAGATTGGTAACAGCCAACATGGCATTACAATGGGCAAATCACACCTGACAAGTTTGGTGGCATTCTATGATGGGGCTACAGCACTGGCAGAACAACTGATATTGTCTACTTGGACTTCTGCAAAGCAGTTGACACTATCCCACATGACATCCTTGTCTCCAAATTGGAGACACTTGGATTCTAACCCCTCAGCATTCTATGATAAGTTTGTTTGCAATAAAGTATGTTGGGAGGAAAGGGTTAGAGGCAGAAGAATGGTGAAGAGGATGGTTAATTGGCTCAGGTGACCTTGCAACTGCGAACACCAAGGCCTGGAGATAACAGTGTGGAAAAGCACGTATATTGTGCCTTCTGCTGTGGATCCTCTGACTGTTTTGAGGAGTAGGATCTCTGTGTAGAGATAACACAGGTGTTTACAGAGGCTTGGAGGCACTCTCACAGACCTGCTTGAGCTCCCAGTCTTGGGAAAGAGAATATCAAAGCTCAGAAATTATAAAAGACCACAGGGGAGATCACAACATGGGCTACGTGGGCCCTTAATAAATGCATGCAAACATTGCTAGGATGGGTTCAGCATAATGGTGCCATCATTCCCACCTGTGTGTCTCCACTTCAGTATTGCTTTGGGATCCTCCAACTAGTGAGGTAATTAAATAAATTTACTCTTTGCATTTCAGCCATTGTTTTGTGCTAGTAGTGGGTGCCTGCCTGTGTCAACTCACACAACTAATACAACCATTTCCAAATTGCATAGAACAACACAAAAGAGCTAAAGATATTTTTTCTGGAACTGTCCTTTCCATGACCAATATAAATTTTCAAAGCTTGTATTTTCACAATTACAATATAAGTTTTATAGTATAAGTTTTATTAGTAGACATCTGAGGTATAGCAATAATTCCTTGTACTTAGAAAGACAATATAACTATTGTCTCATACTTTATAACTTATAGCCCAGTACCAACTGACTTTTAATAGTTACGACATATTAACAGTGTTTTACATTATAGTGCTTACCACAAAATAGGGTATCTTAACCACAAAAGTGTCAGAAATACAGCTGCATGTGATTTTGTTTTGTAACAGAGATTGCCAATGCTAACAAAAATACACAGCTGTTGAAAATAACACCCTTCTCAAGATAAAAATTACTGCATTACTACATTCAGTAAGGATGGCAGGGGTCTTTCAGAGGAAGTGCTTTCATTTAATTAACAGCTGGAAACAAATATATAAATTTGGACACTTTGCTGAAATGTTCTTTCCCACCATTACTTCCCCTCATTTTGATACTTTTCATAAAAGTTACTATTTTAGTTAGGCAGTGCATCATTGTCAGGATTCCCAGTGTCACATAACAGGGATGTGCTAAAATGGATGGGAAATTCTGTTGAAGCCAGCCATTGTTTGGGAAATCACATTTATAGGGTCATTACTTTATTTCTGGAATCACAATCCTCAAATGAATAGGACTGTTTAAAGTATATGCAGTGAATAATCTAGATACCTGCTGATTCTCATCCAGCAAACGGATCCTTATGAAGAAAGGCTGAGAGAGAACACAGGCTAGAATCTCAGCGTTTATTGTTACCTCATGGATGAGTTCAAGATGAATATGCAACATATTCAGCATATCTTACAGCAATTTAAATATATTTGATAATATTATTCCCATTACAGCAAAGAGAGCAATTAAATCCTACAAAAGAATGAGAACAACTTTTTTCCCTTCCTTCCTTCCTTCCTTCCTTCCTTCCTTCCTTCCTTCCTTCCTTCCTTCCTTCCTTCCTTCCTTCCTTCCTTCCTTCCTTCCTTCCTTCCTTCCTTCCTTCCTTCCTTCCTTCCTTCCTTCCTTCCTTCCTTCCTTCCTTCCTTCCTTCCTTCCTTCCTTCCTTCCTTCCTTCCTTCCTTCCTTCCTTCCTTCCTTCCTTCCTTCCTTCCTTCCTTCCTTCCTTCCTTCCTTCCTTCCTTCCTTCCTTCCTTCCTTCCTTCCTTCCTTCCTTCCTTCCTTCCTTCCTTCCTTCCTTCCTTCCTTCCTTGTCTCCCTCATTAATAATCTGTAGAATATAATAAACATTCAGGCAAATTCTCCTGTAGATCCTCCCAGTCGATGTGGGACACCAAAGGACCAGTGGAGTTTTAACCAAGAAAAGATGACTCTGGGATTCCTGGCAAATGCTATGATTCCCTTGGGACACAAGGAGACAAGCCTCACCTTAGAAAGACAAAATAGTGATGCTTTCTGCATACAGACTTGTTAATTTATGACTGCTGCCTGATCATTAAAACTCCCGTGGTGTTGATTCTTTGCTCTAGATAATGCTCTTCTGCACCACCTGACTTGCAGATCAAAGCAGCTAAGGGAAAGCTATCCTAGAGCATGTTCAGACCTCTGTCTATGGAGGAGTCTGATGTTTATAGGGAGATGACTATCATGTGGATGAAAGGAGATTCTAGGTAGTTAAATTTTCTGTTCTACACCTCCAGAGACAAAAAAAAAAAAAAGGTAGTATTGCAGGTTAAGGTTTTGTTCTCTGCGTGTGTTACTTTTCTTTTTTTCCTTGAAAAGCAATTGTTAGAGAAAATTCATCCAAGACTTTATTCCTTTAAAGTTAAAGGCAGATCTTAAATCTAAAAGCTGAGTATACACTAACTTTTACAGAAGAAAAAATACAGATCAGTCAGCAATCAATAGAAGAGTCTGGCCTTCTGCATTTGAATCTGTAAGGTACTGTTCCCAGAGAGAGCTCCCAGGTTTGTTAAAACATCTCCCTCCCTCTGTTCCTTCTTCCTTTGAAGTAAATTTCTTTCTCCTGACATTACTGCTGTCACTGCTAAATTATATATGCCCTCGTGTTCTAAAAACTCTGCATCAGGCACAGTAGTCAAGCACCATTTTCTTCTGTAGCTTACAGCTCTATGAAACTCAGGTGTTCCTGAGTTTTCAGATAATCCTGCCTCGCCTTTTTATTATGCATCCTCCAAAAAGAAAGAATATCCTCCACTTAGTGTGTTAGAACAAAGTAGACTTGTTCCAATTCCACAGTATTTGCCCCCAGCATGTCTTCCACAACAAAAAGATTGTCCATGGTTCAGAATCTAATTTAGGAAAATCAAACCAATTTATGAAGGTAAAATTACACTGTAAAATTAGGACTATCTCCTGAAATGCTTAAATTTGCTGGAATATCCAGCTTCTCTTTGGAAAATACCTATCTTCATTAGCAGAGGTCTCAATAATATAAAACACTGAGAAAAGAAAAAGCAAAAAAATGGAAGCGTGGTGAACTGGAAAGGAAGAGTCACATTACTTTTGCCTAAATATGATCCCAAGGTAACCAGCTAAAGTCCACGGTAAACAGTGTAACTTTGACTAAATGAAGCAGACCTGTAATCTTAGAAATAGAAAAATGTTGTCTTGGTTTGTTTTTTTTTTTCCTGTTTTGGTCTGTTCTTTCTGTAGTAGTTCACAACATAACACAATCAAATAAATACGTCTGTTTGTCTATAATCATGTAACAAAAGAGTGAAAAACAAGATAAAGGAAATATATTCCTGTCTTCTGCAGGAAGATAATGGACTTGTATTGAAACCAACCAGAATATTTTTTAACAATTCTATTCTAGATTGCTGCAGTTTTCCACTTCAAAGCTATGGAACTAAACCCAAATTCCACCAAAGTAAAAGGTTTTTACATTGCTCCAAGTAGGCTCTATACCAAGGCCAAAGTTAAGGAAAATGTGCAATCAGGACAGACATAAATGAAGAGTGCTCATATTGGGAAAGCATTGGTTTGGGTGTACATCTGTATTAGTGCCCACCAAGACTGTAAAAATGGATACAACCTTTCCCAAAATACAGCCCTAGTTTGGCTGAATAAAATGGCCTTTTTCTGCTGACTTCCCAGACAAATAGGTGTCTGTCTTTACTCACAAACTGTCAGTCATGCTGCAAAGAGCACAGACATCATGAGTCACTCTTCTTTGAGCTCTAATCTCTTCTCATAGTGACAAATAGTCTCAAAAATCAATCCAGTTCTGACTCCTCGTATCTTTGGGGATGCTTTTTGTTGGTTTTGTTTGTTTTTTGTTTTTTGTTTTTTTTTTTAATATTAAGTAAATGTATTGCATGTTTTAGGTACAAAATTAGAGGATATCAAATTGTGAGTATAATTAAATGAAATGTGAAACAGCCTGGAGTGAAACTGTAATACTGTTACCATCTTGTAATAAAAATGTAAGCTAACTCCCAGACCTTTAGAGCCTTTTTTAGGTTATTCTTCTAGGCTTATGGCAGCCTAGTTCTTGCCTTTTATAGGCTAGTACAAATTACAAAGCAACACAGAAGATATCTCTTCTACAAGTCAGAAGAAAATACATACATTATAAATGTCTTGAACGATAGTAAAAGGATCTACAAGTAATGACTTAATGTACAATGTCTTCTCCAAAGGGTTACTATCTTCCCACACTCATTCTATTATTGTCCAAGATGTACTAAACAGATATATTTGTTATCTTATATATCACCTATATACCTATCGAGTTAGGGACTTCCTTTGCCGCTAGGTTTTGTGGGCATAACTATTCCATTCATTTCTTTAGTTTGAAGCTTTCCTCCAAAAGAGTAAAAGGAGAATTATCTTCCAGAGTATCAGATTTAAATATTTGAAAGAAATTAGTATTCCACATTCTAACCGATATCCTTGCTTAATATGAAAATAAATATTTTTTCTGTAACTACCTCTGTCATGGGATCCCCCATACTCTGAAAAAATACATCCACTTTGATTTTGGTTGTAGTTTCAGCGAAGTCTTACAGATTACCATCAAGTGAAACACTTTTCTCATGAAAAAATTCACTGAAAATTTTAAGTCACATTGGACAATGCCGTTACAGAAAACCAGTAGACCTGATTAACCTGCAGATTTGCTACTGTTTTAACTACTTTAGTTGAGGATAGAACTTTGATTGAGAATGGAAATGATTACATGATCAAAAGGGACACAATTCCTGCTTTGTGGATATCTATATCAGAACAAAAGCATTCCTGTAAAAGAATTACTCCTTTTCAGAGTTCAGTGCACACTTGACTGATGATGCGCTTTTACCATTATGGTCACAAATGCACAAGTGGCATATCTAAAGACAACCTTAGAAATGCAATGTATTGTTTCTCTATCCTCCTCTTAGCCTTGCTGCTTAATTTGCTTATCTATCTTACATATGGTCTTTTGCACAATCACTAAGAAAGATGAGCTAGTTCTAAAATCAGATTTAATTGATGGAACAGCATCAGTTTCAATCCAAAAGTACCATTTATAAGTTCAGTACCAAAAGCTGCTTTTAATTTCCCTTGGGATTTGAGTAGCCTTCAATTGCATTATCACTTCTTCAAATGAGTAAAGGAAATTAAGTAAAAAATAGTGAAATCTAGTAGTTACACTGAATGCAAGGGTGGATTTTATTTTTATGATGTAATAGCAATGTTCATGAAATGGGAGAGATGTGTGAGAAGAGTGCTACAGCAAAGCTCAATACTGAAAACCGTGCCAAAAATTCCCTCCACCTGTTGATCATTCAGCAAGATATTTTTAGTTTGGGAAAAAGGAAGTAAGTTGCTACACTGTGTGAGTTTGATATAACATTGTTTCAGACACCACAAGAGGATGTGTCAGCACAAATATGAAAGCCATAAGTAATAAAAGCCTAAAATAATAATATACGCACTCTATCTGCCATCATTATGCATCATCATTTATGGATGTCACCATGCATTCTTGCTGAGTCCTCCGGCATGTGTCCATTAGGGCCATTTACTGTCAAGTAAGCATTCTCCTTTGTGGTGCTGGTGATCCTCCCAATGCTCATCAGAGAAACCTACAGAAAGATCCAAAGATAATGGATATCTTGGAAGCTGACTATAAAAAATATTCCTTAAAATTGGAATAAAAATTATGCCCTTCTGGACATTTTTCTAAATTAATTTCAGTATTTGGAATGCAAGTGTGGACTTTCAGAATCCCAGAAAACAGTATTAATCAGAGCAAAGCTGAAATCCATACCCACCATATAGGCTCAGGGTGTATGAGAAGGAGTGCACTTGAAAAGTGGATTTCAGGAGGGTTATCAGAACTTTTGGCTTGAATTGTGGTGCATAAACTCCTAAAAAATCAATATGGAGTGACAGCAGTTAAGCTCTGCATTCAATGCTGTAACTTCTCTGAATGTTCCCAGTTCTTAACGTTAGCAAATAAAGGTGTCAAGTGAATCTCCAGCCTTTACCTCCAATGTACAGTACAGCTGTGCAAGGTTTTAGGAACATCCAGAGCAGTGTAATACAAAGCAAAGATGTTGTAGGACAAAACTGCTGTTGTCTACCACTGCAAAGGCTCTGCAAAGTGAATAACCCACAGAGTGGACTTGATGCATTTTAACTGACACCAGGCTAGAATGCAAAACATTTATTATAGCATTAATTGCCATTGAAAGCAAATATTTCTCTGCATCAGGAGAGTGGTGAAAATGCAAACACACAATTATCATCTTTGCAATTCAGACCTAAAGTGACTTTCAATGTAATCCAGGCTGATTGACAAAGTCAGTGAGAGATGCTGACAGACAGATCACACAAATTGATTAATTTTTGTACAGGCAAAAGAAGTTTTCTTAAAATAGATGAAAAAGGCCATCCTGTCATGCCAAGCAGTATTTGGAGGTCTACATTTCAACTGCTGTGTCAATGTGAGAATTCTTCATTATACTATTCATCAACTCTCAGAAACAGTAGGAAGAATTATCTAAAGTAACAAAATCTGTATTTTATGATTCCTCCATTCGGGCTTGACACTTACGAATAAGTTATTTCAGTTTTAAGTGGAAAGCTAAGATACAGCATTGGATATAAAATAACAACAAGGTTTTTTTTCACTATTCTTTCCAAGCTGCATAGCTGCATCCCTTCAATTTGAACTTTATGTTTGTACTCTGTTGTGGTTGCATCTTATACTGAAGAAGTGTGAATCACAGCTTATATTAAACAAGTCTGAATCAATGCTGTGAATAGAGATTCGATCTTTTCCTCACAAATTCTGTTAATAAGATTTCTGGATTTTCATTCTGGCTGACATTACCTGTCCTAAAGTTAGCGGTCTAGTCTAACCTCATTATCTGTCTTTCCTCCATGGTCAATGCAGCAGGAGAGATGCACAGATACCTTCACAGGCACATTTATATGGCTTTCCACTGTCACCTGTCTGGGTGGCTTATTGTCAGCAGAAGTGAAGCCCACCTGCTTAGCATTTGTCAGAGGTGTCAGTGAAAGATGTTTGGTCTGACAGCCATGAAGCTCTGCAGCACCCAGCTACACAGCCTTCCACTACAGCCTTGCACCACTGAAACCAGGAACACAGAAAAAGAATTTGAAGTCAATTTTTCACTTATTTTACACTCCTGCAAGTCCACATGTCTTAACTAAAGAGCAACTTCTGATCTATTTGGAAATGTTTGGAAAATTCAGAAGATGGAAGAAAGAGTTTAATGTGTAAAGTTAAAACTAAGAAAATCTGAAAATATAATTAAATATATCAATCTGGTTTCCCGATTTGCAGCAGAATACAATTTCACCTGCTTTAAAATGTATTTAACTCAGCCTTAGTTAGTAAAAAATAGAAATAATTCTTAATGTTTTTTTAAAGCTTTTCTATGCAATTTTTTTCCATTTTTTCCAAATAGCAGCATCATGGTTTATTAAAAGAGCTCCATCTTCTGGCAGCTGATAAAGAACAATTTATAATAGGTGAAGGAAGGCTTAAAATCATTTGCAGAATATAATGAAAAATTGATCCTGAATAACCAATGTCTGCAGATGCATTCCACAGAGACTTTGTGACATTTTGATTTTATACTAATTTGTTACTTGTTAATCTTGATTTCTAGCCTTTTGTCCGGAAACTTACTCATTATCAAATTAAAATAAAAACGTGACCTATTAGAACAGTCCTGAAGAAGGGAAGTAAATGTATAAGCAAAAAAAAAGTACTGAAAATTTATTTCATCTTTTCAGAAAGAGCTGAATAAACATGATAAGCATATTCCTTCACATTTTATCTGCCTGTCTTACCAGTAGCTCAATATTTAGAAGAGTTAGTCAATGCCAAAGGAAGAAGATGCCATCCTTCACTTCATCATTTTTAACACTCATCTCATCATTGATTTTACTACTAAGGGGCTTAGCCTCACTTGCTTTGCTTTTTTCTTAAGAGGATGTATTGGAGGAAATGTAAGCTGAATCCCAAGGCTCTTCTCCCATGTTCTACCATCAATGACATATCTGCTTGATGTTACAGCACCAAAGATCTGGAGAAAAATCAATTTAGGAGATTAACTACCCCTCTTTAGAGTGTTTATGAATAGAATAGTTGTATTAACACGTTTGAGGTTTTCTGTAGTAAAAAGTCTTTACATAAAGAATAACTGAAATGGTGACTTAAGAACCAACTTCCATATTTTTACTCATCTCTGTGTGAAAAGAAATAACATGAAAAGGACAGAGATCTGACTGTGGAATCAGTTGTTTAGATATCTCTGCAATACTGATTCAGTGTAATACCTTCCAAAAGAAATTTTAAATATTTTAAAGTTTGCAATGGAATATGTGTGATATTTCCTCTTGCGGGAAATGCAAAAACAATCAATGAAATAGGAATACTCTTTTATTTTATAGCAATTTCATCATTAGTAATTAACTGCACATTAATTAAATAGCATAAAAAGTGTTTTTCAGTGGAGTAATTATTGAATATTCACTCTGAAAAATATTAGAAAGACAGGGGAATAATATGAGTATATAATTAATCAGATTTTCCTCCCTGTATTTTTCTTACCTTTCTATTAATTCATCTTTGAAGCTGTATTTATTATATATTTACCTTAGAAAATCAGCTCCTTCCCATGACAAATCTAAAATCATACTTAGACCTATTCATTCATTGCAGATAAACTGGCAATAAGGAAAAACAAATTCAGATGGAGGTTTTTAAAAATCCAAACAGTAGAGTCTTTCATTTAGCTCTCATCTACCAGTAAGCTTCATGAAAATGAATCTGAGTAAAACTAACTTGGTTATTCCTGTGTACATCAAAGATGGAGGGAAAAATGCACATTCTTTTATGTACTTAAAATCTTTCAGTTGAAACAAGTGTGTTTAAAGAAAAGGGGTGTTATGTAAGGGCATTTTTTTCAGATATTGGTCATTTTCTCTTTCAGAAGAAATTTGTTTTAGTTTCAGGAAGTTATGAAGGTCTGAAAACTGAATATCAGTGAAGTATGTAATCATCTGGAAAATAGTGGTGTAATGAAGAAAAGACATATTGTTCTAATAAAAACTAAGGCCCAGGGTATGTGCAGCTTGTAGGAAAGATCATGGTCAGGAAAACTAGATTCCAGTCTTTTCTCTGTTGAGTAATCACAGGCATGTATTTAATTTTCCCTGTTTCAGTTTCTTCCCCTTGAAAAATGTGATAACATCATTTGCCCCTCTATAGAGAATTCTTAAAAATACACATCAGAGAGGTCAGCCAGACTTAGTAACTAGAATATCTGGCAGACCTATAACGTCTGGCCATCATTCCTTACATGAAGCTGTCCTGCTGTAGGGCTTCTATCTGCTGCTCTCCAGCCTGTTCACACTGTCCTGGACTGGGGCATTGTCTCCTGCAATGTGGCTTCAATAGTGTCTATTACTGTGGAGCCACCCGGGTCCAGAGAAATAGGCTTTATATCAATTGTAATTCAAATGATGGACCAAAATAAATAAATCACAGTGAAATTTCAATCATTTATCAGTAAATACAGTCAGAAGTGTGGTGGAGTTTAGGTGGTCACATGGCTAAAAATCAGGAAAGAGGACATTTTATGGCATACCTAAAAATGTCAAATTCAAGAAAAACCTAGTTTCAGGGAAAATTATGTTATTACAATATAAAAAAGAAATAATAAGAATGATACTGACTTTTTTCATAAATCACATTTGATTAGATGCATCTTCAGTTATTTATAAAAATATTTTCAGAGGTAGAGGCAGCAGCAAGCTCTTGACCTACTAAATATATCATTTTTTCATGCAAATTATCTTCATAAAATATTGTGCAGTGTCTTAACATCTCATATCAGTTCTAAATTTTTGCTTCTAAATTTGGAAACGACTTTGGTAATGTCAATTCTCTTTACTTTCCCATAACACAGTTGTTTAATCCACTACTGATACTGATTTTTCTTTATAGAGCTGTTAAGATGGCAGGGGAAAGCCAGTGCTGGGCCTAGACAGAGGAGATCTCTTCCAAGGCTATCTTCTGAAGGAGAAGCTCTGTCCCCATGCTGTGTTCCATCCAGAACCTAGGAAACATCAGCCCATCATGGATTTATGCATCCCTCAGGTAAAATCAGCAAGCAATTATAAATTAAAGCAATATACATGGAGTGACACACAATCCCTCTTTAACTTTACAGGTACTTAACACAAGCCTGCTGCAGCCAATGGAGAATGAGTTCGCCTACAGAATAAACAGGCTAAATCATCAAACAAGATTGGCTTTTAAAGTTTCACACCTAACAGCCTTTCCCAGATTCTTCTGTGGCACTTAGGTGTCACTCTGGCTGCTTAGAGTCTTAAAAGCAGATATTTGTGTGTCCTCTCTGGACAGAAAAAACTATTGCATGAAAGAATAAAAAATGGAAGTTTGAGTTTTATATCTTATAGAACTCCCACACTAAGGCTTTCTTCAGTAATAGACAACTTCTAATTTCTATATCTTTGATCTAAGTCAGTAGGAAATCCTAGAGAGAGACTGAGGTGGTTATGTGTTACGTTACTGTGAAGTTTTGTATCACCATATCCCACCTTCCTTTTTGAGGTGCTGTGACGTGGATGTTTAGAGCTCTTGACATTCAGGAGCAAAGATGGAAGAGGACAAAAATATAACCCCAGCCAAAAAGACAAGTAAACAGCTGTCCTAAATAGTCATTAAAGAGCAACACCTCTGTGCATGTCTGGAATCACACATACTCTCCTGCAACAATCTTCAGAAAAACTATAACAGATCCACCTACTGAAATCCAGTGTCTCTTTTCCATATTATTTATTTAATTTTTATTACAGAAGCAGCATAATAAAGACAAGTTAAACATAGAAGCTTCAGGGACTTATTTCACAGTGTATCAGGCAATTATATATTGAAGGACATGAAATAAGAGTATCCTTACTTCCCACCCAGGCCCTGCAAAAGAAACTGCTGAAAGTCAGAAAATAATAAAAATAAGAAAATTAGGAAGAAAAATAATTATAAAGAACTATCCAAGACTACCTTACTCTAATGTTCTTTTCTTTGCATTTGTAAGAGATTTAAACTCTTTGAAAAAAGACTAATAGAGATCAGGCAGAAAGGGGGGGATGAGAGAGAAAGGTTTGTAATTTTTATTAAATAGAAAAGACTTATGAAGGATTAACTCTACTGTTCATTATGCATATTAAAATATACTTGTATAATATAATTTAGTTTATTTTAGCTTTCCATTCTCTACATATCTCTGTGAGAGAGGGGCTGTATACTGAAGATAAACAGATTAGAAATACACAGATACTGCAAATAAAGTATTCCATATATGAAGAAAATATGTGTAAGGTTGACACCAAGAGAAAATATTAATTTGTCGGTAAATGTGTAATTGTAACTAGCCACAGATTTAGCAAGCAAAGAAAACATCCACGCAGAGGAATTTCAAGCCAGAAAATAAAGAAACTAAACTGAAGAAGATAAATTGCACCCCATCAGCAAACCTGCCAGGTATAGCATGAGCTTGTGCTCTCTAGCCAGTAGGAACTCAGGGCCAGCCCACAGATTTGCTCTATTTCTGGCAATGGCACAAACCTCAAAGAAATCAGAATGCAATAAACAAATAAACAAATAAATGTTAGAGTTACTGTCAGAAAACTAGGCCCTGGCATTTTGTTAAAAGGACGTTTTAGTGCTCAGCAGCAGACGTGCTGCTGTCTTACACAGCCTTGACAAATCCTTATAGTGCTTTGAACACCAATTTCAAGGAGAAAAGATATTACTTATTTATAACAGCACAACTTCCTATTGATGTCTGTACACAGGAGGCACGGGAAAGGGTGGTGCCTGCTGATTTTTGCTCAGCTGTAAGCTTCCAAGGCCTTTGGAATGGAAGTGGCTGCTTTCAAAACTCAGACATCACCCAGCAGGACCATGTGTTGTTACCCTCGTCTTAGAGCTGAGGAATCGTGGCCCAAGAAGCAATTACAGCAGAATTTTGCAAAATTCTTATATTCAAATATAAAAATATAAATATTATATTCAAAAAATAAAAATATTATATTCAAAATTCTTATAAAAAATCTATATTTTGTAAAATATAGCTATAGGGATCCCAAATTTCTCTGAAGTATGTATGTCTTCAATTTACCTTCCTTCTAACTACTGGCAACAAGGTTACCTCTGAAACCACACAGGCATTTTCTCCTTTTTGGCAATCTAGTCTGTTTTTACTCATAGATAGCTACTAATCTCTTTCTTTAAAGAGTTAAGATCAGTTTTGGGCTATGCATATCCCTACTTAACACTCAAAAGTGCAGAAGGTTAACAGATTAAAAAATAAAAAATCAAATGAGGAAAATAATCACAATCTTCCACAATAAACTACTGAGCTCCAGCTATTTGGGAGCATTATGTGGCTTTCCAAGGGAAATAAAATGTGATGTGGGGCCCTGTACTGTTTTCTAAACTCCCATGTATATCCTAGATTCAAGAACACTGTGAGATGCTGAATTTTGTTTTACCTAACAAAGTTAGAAAGTTAGGGTTGACCTTGCTGCCATGTGCTGTAACCACCAAAAGGAAGCCTCCATATACTTTTTTTACAGATCATTCTACTGAAAGACCAGTAGAGAATATTCTCCTTATTAAATGTGATAAGAAATATGTATTACTAGAATATGAGTTAATTTAGGCAAAGATGCTGGGTTAACTTGCAATGTAGGGTTGACTTTTGCTACTGTTGTACTAGCAAAGCTATGCAGCACAGAGGACTGGCTTCCATCTGCTCACTCTGTGCAGAATTTCACTTTATATTTTCATTAGTAAGGAACTACAGTGTTTGAGTCAGATAAGGAGACTAGCACTGATCTCCATGGTACTATTTTATCTTATATATTGTTGCTGTGTTTGCAAAACCTCTGGCAAGGATTTCATTCATATATATATATTCATATAAATATATATATTATATTTTCACCAGAAATTTCATCAAAATGCAGGTCAGAAAAGGGAAAATTACATGTATGGTGTATTAGCACTATTTTTCTCTGGACATGCATTATTTCTGCTTCATGACTGTGATGGCCACAGCAGAAAACAAAGAAAGCCATATCAAACTGCAGGAGTCTACTGGCTGCTATCAGACTGCACATGCTTCTGTGCACCACAATATATGCTGAACACAGCTGAGCAGGACAGCAGGCCTAGAGGAGACATCAGAAGCCCAATTATCACTAGTCTGTGTCAGTAGAGAATATCCAGATGATTTCTCTGCAGGTAAAATTAAAATGAACTTATCTAAATTTTTAACACATTTTGCATCTCCCTCAGATGGAAGGAAAAGCAAATTTACAGTCAGTATAACATGCTAACATGGCAAATATTTGATCTAAGACAGGTTAGTGACTGAATTTTTTGGGAAAAGATTTCATTAAAGAAAAATATCCCATAACTGTTGTTGCATCTCCTGCAGTGAAAATATTGAAGCTTACATATTTCATTGTAGAATTGAGGACAAAATTCTGTTATACTTTCATGTTGCATCATCCTTAACTGTGCAAGATTTCTTTTTTTCTTCACCACCAAACTTTCAACTATAATAATCCATTAAAAATGGCACAGGCTTCTGCAGTGTCTGATGAAACACAAAAACCCCAAAAATGCATTGTGACTATTAGTAACTAAAGAAAAGGCTACTATTGTCTTCTCTATGTTAGTCTATTCTAAATTTATTTAAAATTCATATTAAATTTTTGAGTTAAGAGCAGGCTTAGATCTGCCAGCTTCCTAGAGTTTACCTAGGCTCACTTTTCTTTTTTCTTCCTTAGATTATGACTGCACTTTTGAGAAGGCTATTTTACACTAACATCCTCCTAATAAATGAACCCAAAACAAGCAACTGTTTCTCAGATAAAACCCTTTCAGTACAAAGATGATAAAGCAAAAGGAGCAGAGGTAGCAAAAGCACTTGCCATTTACTTAATTGAAAGTAATATCTAATAAGTTTGATGACCTTATCTTCCTCCAAGACCCCTTTATTATCTGTGGATTAGTTTTTATATTGAGTAAAATTATCCTCTTGGAAATAATAATACAAACTGTATTTACAATGGAGTTCTTGCAAGTATTAGTATCTTTATTTCAAATCCTTCAAATATGCACAGCCTGCTCTCCAGTCTAAAAGCATCAAGCAAGTCTTGAGACAGAAAAAGGGAGATCAAATTGTCTCTCTATAAAAATAAGATGAGGCAGTTTGCCCCAGTGAAGACATTGCAAAAACCTACTCATCATACAAACTACAAATATAGGATTCACATTTTGGGAGAAGGAAGCTCCAGTGCCCTTTGTGCAACAATTCTGGCCAGATCTAGCCCTGAGAAACAAAGACTGATTGAGAGATAGATGTGTTAAACAAGGTGATCTTGATCCTTGTCTAGGCTGGCATCCCAAGCAGTATGAAACATCCTCACAAGCCTCAGGCCATGTTTTTCCTGTTAATATAGGCAGTGTCCCTCTTTGTAGCCCTTCCATTCTGGAGCCCACAGGTAGGCTTCTACTCTCACTAATCTGCCCCATGTCTGAATCTTGCCATATTCTGTGATAATACGTGAAAAAGTAGAAGGACTAAATTCTTCCCCTAAAGTATTTTCAATAAATAGACTTCTCAGCTTCATGTGCACTGATAGATAGCATACAGCTTTCCTTTCCAAGTGTCTCTGGTGTTCCCTCTTCTTTCCAAGATTTATCAGTATCCCAGCCTACTCACATTTAACATTTTCATACAGTCACTGCCAAATTTCTCTTCATGTAAGATGCTTCCAAACCTTTGGAAAGATGCACCAACGTGCACCAAACCAACCAGTGATGCACCATCAGTGCACCAAACCTTTCACTGATCTTCTTTCATTCATTTAAAATTCCCTTTCAGGCCACAAATTATTTTCATTCATTTCAGGAGTAGTTTTTAGGCATCCTCTGCCCTGAACCTTTCTGCTAGTTTTATTGTTTGATATTGCAAGTCCACCAGATTATATGGTGATTCTTTAAAATGTCACAAGTTAATCAGGGTCAATACTGAATAACAGAATTCAAGAGGACTGAATATTGGAGAAATATTGTGTGTATTCAATGCAGGTTATTTATTCCCAAAATTAAAAACCAAAACCATGAGATAAAAAGGGAACTGGATGAGGAAAGGACAATGTATTTCAACCAGAATAAGAAAGGTTTTGCTGGTTTGCAGGTAGTTGAAATCTGCTGGTGCTTACAGTCTGTCTACCTAAATGTTTCAAACACAGACATCACTACTCATTTCAGAGTAGTTTGATTTCAGTTTACACAATGCCTAGTCCCTCTGGTGACTGCTACTTGATATTAATTCAGAGCAAAATTGCATGTCTGTTCTTTGCTGCTGCATGCCAGTCTGAATTTTTCTGTGGTAGGTAAGTCCTGTTTACCTGTATCTCCATGGATTTGTGATACCTAATTACTGCTTTAAAAGCTTTCCTAGATCACTGATTTTTAAAAACGCCCTTCATCCCTCCTAAGAATCATAATACACTGCTCCTAATAACATTTTTAATTTGAAAGCCCCTACATTTCCTCAAAGTAGAGCTGAACAAGAAAGACATTATCATAATGCTTGCTTTTTTTGTTTGTTTGTTGAGGGGTTTTTTAAGCATAAAGATGAGCCAATTCAGCCATCACTGTAAAATATGTCAGGCATAAACTCTGTTCCTCCTAATACCAGTATGATAACAAAATAGATCTCTGACAGAAAAAAAAAAAAAATCTGTAAGAAGTCTATATATGGACCACAGAAGCACTTAAAGTCACTGTAATCTGGATCTTGACAAACTGGAGATAGGCATTTGTATTATTTATTTTCTATTTTGCATGCTGAAACATCTCTGCAGCTGGGCTCCAAAAAGAAAATCCTAAAATACTTCAAGTAGAGTAAAAAGAAATCCAAACCTAGACTTTGGCTCTGATGTTTTACCAGTACTCTAATGCTAGATCTCACAGGCCACTGGAAGTGTTAAGAATTAATTTCCAAGATTTATCTTGGGCTTCTGGGGAAAGAGTGGAAGGAAAAAGAAAAAAATCCCATACTTTTCTGGGCTCTACAAGAACAAGGAGCCTTATCAGCAATAGAAAATACTTGTGTGTATCCCAAGAATTCTGATCATGAAAAGAACCTAGACACTACCACATTGGAGGAAACTTGAGCTGCTCTGTAAGAGATATTTCCAGTTCTTTTGTTGTTTTTTTTTTCCACCATCAAGTCCTCAGCTGCTACTTCTTAGAAACATATGCAGCTTCACTTTATTTCTTTCCAAATTCACCAACAAGAGGCTTATTCTTTTATCTCCAGAATCATGTACAGTTGCTTTTCTTTATTAAAAAATCGTTTTTTTCCCATAACTTGCACTCCTGTAGTTTACTTTAGATTATTATGATCTGTATTTTAATGTCTTACATCAGTAGAAACAGAAATAAGGAACTTATTAGAACATCTATCATTTGTTCCTATTTAGGAACATAGTCCATGTCTCATTAAAAAAACTGGCTATTTGTTGCCACAAATTTAGAGCCAGAAATCATTATATGAAGATATTTTCCCCAAAAAGTATTTTGGAAAAATAAAATCAGATTTTTTTGTCTTAATTGAATGTTGATTTCAATGATCATAAAACAAAAGAGAATATTTATTTTTCAAAATCAATTTCCATGTCTATTTCTTCTAAATATACAGTCATATCTATATAAAATCACAACCTCATAGATTCAGTTATAAAAAGAGTCAATTCATTTTATGGGCTGTCACTCTACTTTCTGTTGCACTTTTTTATCAGACACATCGAAAGAAACCTTGTTTCTTGAACAAACCCCATGATGTCAGTAACTTGACTGCCATCCCTGGGGATTTCCCATGCTGCCATTTGTTCTAGATGTTTAAGACTTTTTCTGACTTAAGAGTTACCTTTCCTACCATTAGACCATCATTCCTTGTCATGCCATCTTATCAGACAATGTAATTCTTTTAATTCATTTTTATTGTTACTTTGATGGTGTTTATAAACTTGTGATCATGTTGCTCTTGAGTCTTCTCCTTCCTAAACTATAAAATGTTGTTATTCCTCCCTATTTATCCTTGGAGAGGATTATTCTTGTTGGATCTCATTGTATTTCTGACTTCCCTGGCTCAAGCTTGAAGTTTGTCAATAAGCATGCCCAGTGATGAGCCAAGTTCCTCCATATTGTTCTGGTGCATCAGAAAGGTACATGAGCTTTTCATTTTGGTAAAAAAAAACTCTTATTGAATACTGAATTCAATAGATTCAATATTGAATCTACAGAATTTTATAATGGTTGTCAGTATTCTCACTTGCTGTCCCCAGGGTGGGAAGAACAGGACCTGGCAGCCAAGGTCCATTTGGCAGGACGGCAGGTTCTGCCTGGGGTGTCCTGCCTTCTTTGCCAGCCAGGAACAGGGCAAACCACAGGTGCAGCAAGCCACAACTCCAGCTCCAGGTACCCTGACAAGGGGTGTGATTATTACTTTATTGACCTAAAATCACCTTGTTTCTACCTTTTGCAGCTTGTTCCATAGAACTTGTTGGTTTTTTTGGTATTGAAGGTTATTTTGCAATTGGTTTTCGTGTCTCAGTTTGTTCCATAGAACTTGTTGGTTTGCAGCTTGTTCCATAGAACTTGTTGGTTTTTTTGGCATTGAAGGTTATTTTGCAATTGGTTTTCGTGTCTCAGTGTTTTCCTTACCAGTTGGTACTGATTTTCAGATAAACTTTCTCTTTTGCTGCAAATGAGACAGGGTACTGGATGAGACTCACAAGATTCAGAAATGAAGAATTGAATTGTGCTGAGCTGGAAACTTCAGTCTTTCAAATCAAAAGAAATGTTTTTTAAAAATGTTTAATATGAATCTTGAAAAGAGGAGTGATAGATCAAAATCATACATATCATCACACAGGTATACCAAAACCATCACTTTTTTACAAAAGCTCCAGCTCTATTAAATTATCTTCTACCAAGGGAAAAGAGATTCACTGAAAAAAAATTTTGTTCTGCTGAGGAGTACCAAACTGGTAGAAAAAAAAAAAGATATAGCAAGTATTTGGAAAACTATAAAATAAACCCTTAATAGTTATAGTTGACTAGGTATGTCTGATGTCATCATTGTTAGGAATACAGCGTGGTATAGTCTTGTAAACTAATTTGAAGAAAAAAAAATCCATACAAAGAAGCAAGCTAGAAATGGGAAATGAACAGTGACAGTAAGCAAGGACTGGGCGTGTTTCTGAGCATTGTGCTATCTTTGTACCACAATAGATGCTATCTACAAACATAATTGTGATTCAAGTTGCACTTTATTCTGCAGAAGTTCCATCCCTTTTACTCCAGTAATCCTATTTCCTTTCCTAATCCTGTTAAATTCTTCAATTTGCTATAGACATCAAATCAATGCCCCAGTATTTTGGTCTGGCTGGTATACATCATATAATATGCTATTTTACAACTGATGAACAGAAGTCCTTTACTGAATTCATTTTACAAGATAAGTCAGCTCATATTGAACACAAGGGAATGCTATCATTTCACAAAATCACTTTAGTAAATCCATCTAGCTCATTAGACAGCAAATATGGTCTCTTCCAAAAAAGAGTGGTGGTGTGCTGGGCCTCAATCCCATGATGAAGAGCCCAGTGCTCATATATCAGTGGCTATATCTATATCTAATCCATATCTATATGTATATCTATATCATCTATATCTATATCTATCCATATAGTGCCAGTGGCACATTTACAGAACCTTTCCCACCTCCTCATCATGTTTCCTTATTGTTTACTTTTTCTTTTTGTATAGTCAGTTGGTAAGGGGTTAACACAGCTAACACTGTGTATTTGTGCAAAGAGAATAAAAGATTAAGCTGATAATCTTTCCATGTAGTTTTCTGTGTGTGCCCTATCAAGGACGGATTTTCTGGGGGAAGGAGAAATGTGGAGGTCATAGAGAACAACCTCATAGTGCTATGCAGAAGAGGGTGACATTCAGCAGTGTGTGGGTATGTATATGTTTGCTCACTGCTGTATTTTTTTCTTATATTTAACTTATTGGAATTGAATTACAGTGACCTTTCTCTAACTCCTTTTTGACTCCTCAGTATGTAATATATACGTGTGTGTATATATATATACATACACAGAAAGATAAATATTTCAGTTCTAATAACTAGGAGAACAGAATCATAGCCACTTACACAATTCCATTCCATGCTTGTCATTTCAGAAATACAAACAGACAAACAGTATGTGTCTTTATTTTTTTTCCTTTTTTTTTTTTTTTGAATATGAAACAAGACAGAGGAAACACATTTCCACACTGCCATCCACTGATAAACTCAGTAGGACTGTTATTAGCCAGATTCTTTTTGCAGTCTGTATGGCGTGCTGCTGGGAGAGCTGACAGCCAGAGGAGGAATGATGGTTTGGGGTCAAATTCTGCTCTGCTACCCAGGAGGAACCCTCCAAGTAACTCAAGTGACTTTGAAAGCAAAGAGTACATGTGTTGTCACAAAATGCCAATATGCATCAGTACACAATGTAATCATTGAGCAGAGCATCTCCCTTCAGTAGATATCAAATTGATGTTTTCTGAGAATATTTTAGAAAACACTCTCATTTTCAACCCTGTTAGGCCATCTACAGGGACTGCCAAAGCCCGCTAGAGTCTTAAAAGAAGCCAGCCTGAACTCTCACTGGTATCAGTTATGTCCTTATGTTGAAGGCTTTCAAATGATTCTTTCTTTATTTCACAGATGTCGGTCTGATTTTCCATTACCAGTCCTACTATGAAAGTTGAAGTAGGAACAAAATTATTTGTAGTTGTTGAATAAAAGAAAGTGAGTCAAAAGAAAATAAAACACTGCTCTTAGGGCTGATCTGTCTTGAAATTCTTCCTTCTGTTCACTCATTTTTGGCACCATTTCAAACATAAAGAAATAAATGTGAAAGTTCTTGTTCTAGTAAAAATCTCATTTATAGGGTAACCATGTATGTATTTGTTTCTCTACATTTTCTATTCTATAATTCTTAATTATTCAGCCTAACACTCTCTGTTTAAATACATTTGTTTCAAACAGCAGCAAAACCAGCCCACTACATTTTCTTGCATTTCTAGTAGAGCTTTTTCTTTTTCATTTATAGCCTGTTTTCTTTCCATGCCAAGATTTATCTACAGTGCTGCTTGCAATCATTATTATGTGCAAACGTCAACTTCCCTGTGGGGCGCTGCTGTAATGAGGATCAAGAAATTCCACTTAAAAAACTGGAAGGGGAGGAAATGGGAGGTATTAGCACCACATTTTACTTTTAAAGATACTCCTCTGCCAGTCAAAGGAAATCAGCCAATGTTACTTTTTGTTTCCAAAAATGCATAAAAATTAACAGTAAGAAAAGCCTTTTTTTTTTACAAAGTAATACCCAACAGATTTAATTATGAGAGAAAGCTGTGGCACTTATGGAATAAATATGACATTATAGTCAAACCTTTAATATATCCTTCCTACACTAGAGATTTCTGAGCTGGCCCCACTGCCACAGAAGAGTAAGAAATTTGATTCTTAATGTCATAATCACAGCAATTAGCACATACTGTCTGGATTTTGACAGTTCAGGCAGGGACAGAAGAGTCTGTTAAGTATGATCTACTGAGAGGGGGAGAAAAAAAGCAAAACCAAAATATCCATACCCAAAACCCCACTCAAAAGAAAAGAAAACTCAAACAGAATTAGAACAATCCTGTAGAGCGTATTGTACATATGCAGAGGGATTGATTCCTCTAAGTGGCTCAACTTCATGGCCTGCAGTGTAATCAGTAAACTCTGGCTGCCAAACCTATGCTTAGTAATTTTTTTCAGAAAGAGTTGTACTTAATTTTCATCATCAAATCAAAATACATGCCTGGATGACTAGTTGAAAATTGCTTGCAGTATTTCTTGTGGGAGAACAGAATTAGAGCCAGGGGCTGCTGAGAACTTTTCCTTTGGACTTGAGCTGGTAACAGGGAGTAAGTGTCATTTTGCTCTCTCTTTGTTTTACTCTTCATTTCACTTGACAAGGTCAATTTTTTAAGGGAAAAGGAAACTGCATTACTGAATATAAAATTTGTAATAGGATAAAAAAAATCCCTTATTATCTGAATGAGGTAACAATTCCTAATGTTCTATGGTATATCATGAGTGTCATCAGCCATTCTAACTCTGTGTTGTTATTCTGAATAAAAGAACCTGTACAGGAGCAAATCTGTATTATAAATGAATTTTAAAGTGTTTCAGTTTAAGAGAAATTGAAAGAGATGTGAGTATAAAAGACCATATTGTCTATTCTATTCCATCAATTTTTTTCAGCATCAGGCAGAAATATGGCTATACATTCATTTCTTACTTAATCTTTCTGCAAGTTACCTGCTTTGTGTGGACAGCTGTTGGAAGGCTACAATGCTGATGCAAATACTGATTAATAACCTTTTAAGGTCTCTTATCAACTAGCCCAGATCATTTCAGGTCTAAGGTTAAAGTATGCTATGCAAAGTCTGCTACAGAGCAAAGTCTGCTCAGGAATCAGGGAGAGAACATGGGATCTTTTATTCTTCCTTTTTTATCTCCATCTGGGTACAATGGGGAGAAAGGACCAAGAGACTTGATACCAAATAGTATGTCATTAGCCAAGATTTCTTCTCAGTTTTCATCTGTTGCAAAGTAGTGCCACTCTTCCAGCTTCTGCTGCTCACTGGGACAGGACTGAGTATAGTTTGGCATAATTTAGGGTATATTTTAAAAGGTTTTTTTCCTATGGTGGCAAATCTGGATAATGATATGGGCTTCATGGCTAAAATATTGCCTGCTTTGAAGTTCATGGGATTGGATTTCTTCACCTGACTGGAGAAATGGGAACATGCTACTCAGCATGTTATAGTGCACAAGCTCTGCATCTCTTCATCATTCAGCAGTTTCAGTTTACAGCAGCTGCAGACCCTACCTTCTGTTTAACACAGGACAAAATTTCATTTTCAGTGGTCAATACACACATATGCATGAAATAAATTAAATAAGGGGTTGTGGTGAATAAACATCTGGTGAACAAATATCTCAAGACAATATATTCAAACTAATTCTGGAAGGAGAGTTAATAAAATTTCATCCTCTCCTTTATGTGTGTTTTGTTCACCTAGAAGTAGGATTTATGTCACTTAACTGTGTGCCTAGTTTGGACTTGTCATTGTGCTCTAACCTGTGGAGAGAAATGAGCACACCCAGAGGGAATTAATCCCATTCTGTATTAGAAATCTATTTCTGGCTGTAATGGCCCACACTGAAAATATCTTCACTGAGTAAAGAGCTGTCTATATAATCACCTTAGGCTGAACATGTAATTTCCACACAACTAAAGTTAGGTGAGACATATCCTATTAAAATGTTCATGAAGTTATGCTCATACCATTTTCTGGGCTAAAACAAAATGGTTATCCACAAAATTCATATGTAGAATTCTGTATTATCAACAAATAACTTGTTTTTAATTAAAGTTTTCACTAGCTGTCAAGGAATTATCAAGCCACCTACTTTCATGCTCTCCTCCACTTTGGAAGTGTGTAGCCCTCCATCAACAATAGCTATTGTTCTGTGACTAAAACAAATTTATAAATATTATTGCTCTGGATTCTTAAAATGTAACCTATACAGTGAGGAATCATAGTAAACAAGATCTGGACTCTTGAAGGATGGCAGGTAACATAATTTTGTTGTTAAAGGTGGATCTTAATTACCTTCCTGTATCTCCTTTTGTATAGTTGTTATGGACAAAGTCTATAACACTTGCTTCCAGAAATATGAGTCAGGCAAAATTAAGCTCTTAATTTCCCCTTTAGTTCACTTCAGCATCTGTAGAAGTAAAAAGCAGAATACAAATCTATTGATTGTTTATTTAAAAAAAAAGTGTTTTGCCACTAAATCCTCTAAGTAACATACAGTATTTTTTAACTGTTTAGAAAATCCAGAGATACATTTTTCAAGTGTTATGCAATTCTGTATGCAAGCAGTGTGTGATGGCAGTTCAAGGTACTTTTTTCTTATTGCCAAACACAAAACAAGCTTATTTCATTTTCTCTAATCTAGTCTTAAATAGTATATCCTCTTAAACAGGACTAACACTATCTGAGATATATTTACATTTTTAGCAGAAGAGTAAAAATGTGATTTGTAAGTCAAAAGATTTTTTGAAATTATCTCAGACAGTGTTTTCCAAAGCCATCCCAGAGAGATCATGATTCTATTTTTATGCCAGGTCCTCTGTCAAGTCATTTACACAGTCACTATAAGATTTTGTGATGAAAAGGAAGGCAGCAGTCATTTTTTGTGTGTGACAGCCACACCAAAAACCTGCTCTTTTAGCTAAAAAATGTGAAATGTTTGTCATGTTATTGGCATGAATGCACCAGTCAACACAGCTCTGCAAAGATAATAACAGAAGATATGAACAATTCCTTTTTCTGTTATGTCTTTGTGTTACCCCCAGGTAATGTATGAGAGGCAATGCTTTCTGTGTCTGATCTAAATGGTATTTAGAGTTCCTACAGAAGACATTTAAGATCAAATTGTAATGACTTATGTTCACATGGCTGGAAATAACTAGTTTGATTTTTAGTGCATGAGAGAGCCATGGATATGGCAACAAAGAGGAGAGGACCAAGAACTGAGGCTTTGAGATTCCTGAAATTAAGTATGGCAGAGAAAGGGTGCTCTTTAATGTTTAAAACTGAAAAAAAAAACCCAAACATGATTATACTGTTATTGTTCCCTTTTGTGCCTACTTGCACACTATGTGTAAAAGACTTACTGCAGTGAGAGACTACACCAAGGGCTGAATATGTTCTCTTACTCTTTTAACCTGATGTATCTGCTAAAATACTTACTATGTTAATTCCAGAAGACTGAAAACTCTCAGAAGAATGCTCATGCATATTTCAAGCCTTCTTCTGTCAAGAGGTGCGTCCTATCTTCTAAAATTATGTGCCCTGAGCTACAAAAGTGCAATTTCCATTTACTTTGTCTGAGGTGTGTCAAAGGGGTATAATACTGTATAGTGCAGAATGGGCATGCACTGTATTTAATATATTCTTGCCTTTTCATAGAAAAGTCGCACACAGTAAATGTTTTCTGTTGACTCAGGATAGTGAGAGCAAACTAGATAGCATAAAAAGAGACAATAGTGTGAATGCACACTGCTGAAGTTTGAAGAAACTGATTCAATCAATTTTTTCCTTTTTCCTTTATTTCCTACTCATTATGTAAGAAGCAGACATACCATACAGATGAGCACAGTGTGAATGCTTGTATTAATAGGTTTTCCTCAAAGTATGCTTCCAAAAATATTAATTTGCTCAAATTATATGTGAATAGGGTAAATCACTTTAACAAACTAAAATCCTGCAGTTTGACTCAAAATCCTATCATAGGTCATATTCACAAGTGTTAAAAGGCATACAACTGACATGAAAAAAGTGATATCAACTTATACCTGCTGAGCAGTAATATGATCTCAATGGATAAGGCATACCTTTGTGTTATCAAATATGAATAGAAAGACACCTCAGTAGAAATCCCTCAGTGGTCAGAGGAGGCTGGGCACACTTGCAAAGTCTTTTTAATGGCTAAAGGACCCTGCAATTAGAACAATTCCACCATTTATAACTGCTTAGGCAGAGGAGACTATACTTAGTATAATGTTTTGCCACTAGTGTTTTCCACAAAGGTCACTGTTTATTTGCAGCCATGTGATGCAGGCATCATTGAGTTTAATACAGATTAGAATTTAATTACCACTTCAGTGTTTACATGCTGTATGAGTTTTAGTCCATAGACATGAGAAGCATCTGAATGTGAAAGAGTTTTGTCACTGTGTCAGATCAAGAACGTTTCTAATGTGCACTCCAGTCTTTTGCACCAAATAGAGAAATTGATCATTCTATCAGAGCCAAAGGGAAAGGTAAAACTATGATATTTGGGAAACAGAAACATTTTCATTGAGTGCCTTAATGTTAAAGCATGGAAATATATGAAAAAATAGTTTTTCTATTTGAATTTAATGAATTCCAGTAAACTTCAACTACCTTTCAGATTTTTTTATTTGAAGAATATAATATTTTAAAAGATACAAAGGCATATGTGAATGTAAAATATTATTAATATTTCTAATTATTTCATTATTCATGTTAATTTGGACATCCCTTAAAGATATTAAAACTTAAGTCAAATGACTGACAGTGAGAAAAAGAACCTGGTCTTTGTTTCCTGGGGCCAAAAATAAAATCTTCTCCATTTCCAGGTGATTTTTTTGGTCACAGCTGACAGTATCAATGACTTGTTTCAGTTTGAAGATTAGGAATTGCAGGTTGAGACCATGACTTGAAAGCTGAGAACATGTAAGAAACTTCTTGCATTTCACCACAGCTGATAGTCAATTCAAAATCCTAAATGAGAGTTATAATAATCTAGAGGAAAAAAAATAAAAAGTTTTCAAAAATCACTCAATAAGTATAAGAACTTAAAGGATTTAGTGTCTGAGATCTGTAGATGAAAAGAAATCTGAAGAGAAGATCAGCAAGAATGCTGACACTTGGCAGAAGCATATCTATGTGAGTGAAACTTCATATTTAGCAATATTTTTTCAGGATATCATGGTAATGTTTCTAAAGTTACTTATTGCTCACCATGACTGAGAATATGCATTGTAGCTGGAAGGGCTGAAGAGAAAGGTAACTACAAGAGGTGTCCTGACTGTCCTTTACACCGCAGTGAACAACTGCCAGTACCCCCCAGAGAGGGTGCATGGAAGTTTACACAGACCTGCAGGAGAAGCTTGCAGAAGAGAAGGCCAAAGCTTTTTCTAGAGGAGTAAGGAAAAGATAATGCAAATGAAAAAGGCGTTTCAATCATGTGAAAAGCTGGAGACGTCTTACCACTGGGAGAATTTATTTAAGCATTAATTCTCTCAACTGTCGAAATCTATGTAAGTACTTGAGAAAATACATTGAAAAGACAATTTCAAATTTCAGTTAGTAAATTGCTGAAGAAAGTTGTAAAAAATCATGTGGTGTCCATGTATTATTTCACTACAAAAGGAACAGAAAATCAGGCAATCAAAGACACAGGAAATAGATGGACTGCAAGAGGAGGAAAATGATAAGATTTATAGGCTAAAAGGGGCTAGGAATATAATCTTTGATAGACTGAAATCTAATATACTTGAAAAATTTCGTGAGGGCAGTAAAAGGCTAAGATAACTTGTGCACTCTTGCAAGGAACAAAACAGAAGAATCTGAATTACTGCCATAGAACATATAAAAATATTTTACAAGCAGCAGACAGATAAGAATAATAAATCATAGCTTCTGAAAGATATCTATTATTTAAGAGGTAGAAATAAAAGTGCTGGAACAACATTAAGTAAATAATGTTCCAGAGAAAAGGGATTGAGCAGAAGAAACTATGTCAAGCACTGGAAAATCACATAAAAAAAATTGATCCAAGGTCTAAAATTAACTTTAAATACTGGTGGTATCTGAATTCCTATGACAATTCATTTACATTATGAAGAAGATTAAAATAGTCCTGAGAACACAGGGTGGAACACAGATTTCCTATACTGCACTAGACCATTCAATACTTTCCTGTTCACTTTTTTGTGCATCTGGTGTGCTCTGAGGATCTTTGACCATGGGTTAATCCAGGTACTCTGGTTATGAAATAGGCACAGTTTTCTCAGATGCTGAACTGCTTCTGTGCATAAGGAGTCACAGAAGTTCAGTCACAGTTCAGACAAACCCTGAAGTTTAAAATGTTGATGCCAAAAGTGATAAGTTTTGGGGTATAAGCTTTTTTTTTTAATCTGGACTCAGCAAAATTTTAAAAACATTTTGTTGAGATCTTCAGTTTTATAAATATCTTGATCACAGCAGAGACATTTCTTATGGGCTTTTAGGTTTCTCATAGATTTAGGCCATCTTACTGGTAAGTATTAGGAAAGCCAGAATACATTACACTTCTGTGTATAACTTCTGCCCTAAGTCAATTGACATAGCTTGTGGAGAGGAAGAGAGTGAGATAGAAAGGGGACAAAACGAATCAAATTATTAGTAGCACATTTTATTAGACAGGTTAAGGAAATGGGTCCTGCTCCTCAAATATCCTACCTTTCTAGTCCTGGCCTGTTGCTAATGGAACACTTTGATGATTTATTTTTTAAAATAGAGCTAAGAATGGTATATATTTATGAATGTGGTGCTCCTTTCTAAATTCATTTACAAGTGTGTATATACAAATTTGAAGATATGTAAACAACTACCTGTTTACCTCAGGTGAAACTAATAAATATTTAATGTATTTTAGAGCAAAATAACTTTTTCAAGCCAGTGCCACAGCTGAATCTAATCCTTGCTGACAGACTGTATTTTCACAATTATTTTTAAAGGTCTGTTTCTCTTCATTTTATTAGTGAATGATAAAGTCAAGCCCTAAGGCATCCAATTTCTGAGCTAAATGATGAAATATAGTAGTTTCTGAAGAGGACTAAATTAAAAAGATACAAATTATGTTGGGAAAGAAACCTCCACACAGTGATTGTTTTAGAGACTTGGGATCTTACAAGGAGTATATAATGACTCTAAGGTGACAGTATTTTATTGACAGCCCATATGTTTTAGTTCCATTTCTATGCCTTTGAATTGTACCAGGTACATGTTATTGCAGAATGTGGGACAGAATATTAACCCCTCTGACATGCTGTTTACAGTCATTTAAGAGACTTGATAGGAAACCTACTGAGAGAGGCAACAAGCTGGCAAACCAGCAACAGCTCTGCCAAGCGTGAGAAGATGCACCCTATCAATCAAAACCTCTTCATGTTAGAGTTACAACAACAGGGGCAGAAATCTGAACAGAAAAGCTCTCTATCATTTTGAAATATACCTTTCTGTCTAATAAAAAAATGAAATAAGTAATTGTCCCAGTTCTAGAGGTAGGAGGCAGAGTTTAGCTCTATTCCACATTACCTATGTCACCTTTGATGGGCTGTGTCTCTAATCACAGGCGGAAGCAGAAGCATGGCTGCTTTTCACTTGCCTGGAGCTCGGGGAGAGGGAGCCTTCATCCAGGACTGCACTGTCATCACTGCATGTTGTGGTTTGGTTTTATTTAGTCAGGTGTTTTATTAATGTGAGTTAGGTTTGTTCCTTGTACTCCCCCATTTTTCCCCTCACAGTGGTTTGTTCCAAGTTGTTTACCCCAAGAGTTCCCGCCTCTCGGATCCACAGTTACCTGTCAATCTCCTCACCTCTCCCTGTTTTCTCCTTATGTGGTCCCATCAGTCAAGGTTTGCTCACTCCCTGTTGGGTGTCAATCTTGAAACCACCCCCAGCTTCTTAATGAAAGTTCTGTATCAATCACCCCACCTTAACCTTTCTATTCGTCCCAGGACGCTGTACCCACCTCTGTTATGTTACCATTGGTTGTCATAATTGATGTCATTTCTCTATCGTTTGTCCCCATTGGGCGAGCCAGGTTTCCACCCCTGTCCGCCCACCCCCTACTTAATCTGCTGCAACCCTTTGATCTCCAGCATTTTGTCACAGCATTTTGTTCCGATCATGCATTGGGGAATATAACTCTTTGGGCTCGCAAACAAGTGGCCTTCTCTCGTCCCTTCACCTCCTCTCAGCGTGTGAAGCTACCAAAGCTGTGTAACCCACGCCGCAGCGCTCAGCACTACCAGGCTGGCAGACACCGTTCCCCTGGAGTGCCCACTCACGTGGCGGCCACCCGGCCTCACATGGGCAGTGCCAGCCGGCGCTTCTCGACTGCTTGAGGTTGTGGCAGGCAGCCACCGCAACTACAGGTTCACTGGTCATCATTTTTCCAGCTGGGTGGAGCCCAGGCGTTGAAAAGGCAGCTGCTGTGTGGGACGCTGCCATGGGGGCAGCCCCAGGAGCCAGTGCCATTGCAGTCCCAGCCCAGGAGCCGCCAAGAGAGACCCTGCTCCTTGCAGACCTCACTGGGCTGGCACACTGGCAGTGCAGGCTCCTGTTTCAGAGGGTGTCATTTTCCCAGGTTTCTTTTTGCTTTGTCTCTGTCTCTCCATTGTTTGTCTGGTGGGGGAAGTGCATTGGCCCACAGAAATTCATTTACCACACTTTGTTCTCTTGGCCCATGTAGGCTAACACAGAAGCATCCCTGCCCCCCACCATATTGTCTGTCTCCTTGGGGCTATGTGGTGTGGGAACAGCAGCTGTCTTAGCTTTGTCCCACTGGTAAATGCCTTTCTGTGGGTAGGGCACCTTTTTTTGTGTACTTTTGCTGTGTGTATTGTTGTTGTTATTTGTGATTTTAGTAAATTGTTGTTTTTAATTTATAGTTTCTCAGTATTGTCCCCTTGTCAAGAGGGGTGGTGGATTGGAGAGCCGCTGAGGGTACACCACTAGTGACTTTCATCTGAATGGACTTTATGATCCCTCTTGTCCTGGCTGTTCAGTGAGCTTTTAATCCTTCCTCAGTCTCTGTTTATGTAACCCAGATTTTGTCATCTAATCTGTGATGATGTCATGGAAGACTCCATCAAAAACCCTACTAAAGTCAAGGTAAACACTCACATTTCTCCCTTCATCTACCAACCTGGTTACCTCCCTGTACAAGGCTATCAGGTTGGTTAAGCAGGATTTTCCTTTCATAAACATGCTGACTACTCCTGATCATCTTCTTCTGCTTTACTGTCTTGTGCTTCTAGTGACTCGGCACTTGTAGCTGCAACCACTCAGGCTGCATGAATTTCTGTATGTTCAGCTGAGTTCTCCTTAACATAGTCCTCCTCTACCAAGGGTTATTCTTCCTTGCTCCAGACTTTTCTCTGGTCTCAGGGGCTTGTGATTCCCAAAGGCTGGTCTTGCCAGTTAAGAGTGAAGAAAGAAGGCACCAAGTACCTTGTTTTTTCCCATACCCTTTGTCTGCAGCTCCTCTTCCCTGTGTAGCACTGGGGCCAAGTTTTCCTTAGTGTTCCTTTTGCTGTTTATGTACTCACATTATCCTTTCTTTTTATCCTTCTTATCCCTTTGCCAGATTCAATTCCAGGTAAGCCTTACCTTTCCTAACTCCATCCCTGCATGATCACACAAACTTTGCAGAGCAGCCCATTCCTGCTACTCCCTGGCACAGTGCTAACTTCCAAGGTTGGAGCAGGCTGCTCAAGGATTTGTGGGGCTCAGATTCTGCAGCCTGTCTGTGCTACTTGTTCCTGAACTTAACTGCTCTCACCGTGAAGACATTTAATTACCTCCAAAGAGAGTCTAGATCCATTGTCTCTAACTCCATTTCAGAGGGAAAGGCCTCCTTAAGCCTAAGGAATTTCAGCTTCAGAGCCCCTCTTCGCACACTATATTCCTCAGGCCCCCAACATCTTAATGGCCCTCCTCTATCTTCTTTTTAGTTTCCTGATATTGCTCTTCTACTGAAGTACCCAAACTGGACAATTGTAACAGGTTAATAACAAAAGATTTTAAATTATGGCCACCTTCAAAATTTTCATCTCTTCTGAGTAATTCCTTTATTTAAAGAAAATAACATCTGACATTACTAAAGGAAAAACTATGCTGACCTACAAGAGTTAAAAATTATTCAATCTTTCTAGCTATCTGAGATGACATGATTTGGGATATCTGAGAAACAATTTAAACTCGCAACTGAAGCAACAGTTTCAGGAAACTGAAACTTGTTCATTGAATTAGGGTAAAGGTGAAACCTTCATGTTTAAACACCTTTTCTGCCACCTCAGACTGTAAAATTCTTCAACATCTGTTTTGCTTATTCTTTCCAACAGTCAAGAAAAAAGCAATTGACTGCAGTGATTTGATCATTTTAGACACCTTCAGCCAATGCTGTAGGTTTCAGAGTCAAAGTTTTTATTTCAGAAAAAAAAGTCCAGTAATTTAACAAAGTTTTCTTTTAACATGATCCCTTGGAAAGTTTGGACTTAGAATCTCAGGCTGATTGCTGAAACTTGTTGCATCCTGGGTTTGGGTTCAGATTAGTGGTTCTAATATATGTTAGTTAGCCAGTTCTTTGTACCCCTGTGCACCCCCCGCGTTCCTCCCCCCCCCACGCGGTGGTCGGTCCCGAGTCTCTTGCCATTGGAGCTCACTCTGCCAGTCCGGTAACCACTCCCCTGTCCACTCCAGAGTGTTCAGTGTCTGTCACCCTGCTCCCGCTACCCAATTCGCCCCAGAGCCTGGTCCACCCCCGTCATGTTCCCGTTGGTCGCCGTGGTCCACGTCACCACCACGGCGCCTATCCCCATTGTGCGGGAGGGCTTCTGCCCTCCTTGTCCTGCCACCTATAAAATCCCGTGCCTCCCTGGTCCCGTCGCCATTTTCATCCATGCAGGCGCAGGAGAGCGAGCCGCAGCTTCTCCGTCACAGCAAGTCACGGCCATTAAAGCTTCCCAGCCTCCCATGAGGACAAAGTGGACAATTCCTTCTCTCTTTGCCTCGTACCCTTGCACGGGCAACAGAACCCGGCAAGCCCCAACCGGCGCGCCGCGGAAACGACACCCCAGAGCAAGCGGCAGCCGCTGGTCCTGGAGAGAAGCAGCGCCCTTGCTGGGCACTGGAGCCGCCCGGGACCAGGGAAAAACAGCGCGACACTGCAAAACTCACAGGAAAAAATCAGGAACAACATAAAGGAAAAAACCCAAACCTATGTGATTTGCTTACATAAAAAGGACTAATACCATTATTAGCAATGCTCTAAAATATAGCAAAAAATGAAAGTAATTAATAAAAATATATGTTTAAATATAATTTAGCTAGACCTTGTAAGCCAAATGATGCAAGCTTTAACATAGTTTCTTCCTACATGTTGCTACTACATGTCTTAACAGGAACTGCAATATTTTACAGTATAATAGGCAGAGATTATAATAAAATGCTAATTTCATATTCATGCTTTGTGTGAAGTGGGGACCTATGTATGATATGTTTATGATGAGAGCTTCCTGACAGCAAGAAAGATTTGCCCATTTTTTCCATAGGTAATTAAGAAACAGAACAATAAATCGAATAACATTAATGCCATGCAACATTTCTAGGCCCTGGTCTGAGAAGAGCTACTTCTTCCAAAATACAATTATTATTTATTATTTATTTATAATCTTTTTCCCATAGAGCACAGCTAGGATCATTGATTCACTCTAGAACTTATCAGTTAATGTCTCAAAGGAAGACATTTAAAGCAACAGCAAATAGGAATGATGCTGATATGGAAATGATGTAGAAGAATTTAAACCAGAACAAAACACAAAAAAATATAATCAAAGGAAAAAGGAGAGTGTGCAAAATTTACATATTTGTTCTCACCTTCCAACAAAAATTTTTTGTAATATAACACCAATCTTAGAGTCTGCTTGTCCCTTCTATTAGATTTGCCTGATTGGTTTTATCTTTTAAAAACAGGTCTATTGATTCTATGCTTAGATTTTATTCTGAGCAAATTTTTTCATTTGTCATACTACAGAACTGATTGCACCTAGTCTGGTTAAAGGATACACATTCACATTCCCCCTGGTACTCATATACAAACTAAGATTCTTCAGGTAGGATAGGGAAGAGAATTGGAAAAATGAGCATGCATGGCTTGAAATAATGACAGTTTAATAGGGAACACAAATGTCACAGGCATAAGCAAAGCAAAACAAAGAATGTTCAGCTATATCCAGGAAAGCAGGGCTCCATCACATGACTGGGAAAGACAGATGTCATCACTCCAAAAGTCCCCCCCCCCTTCCTTCCCCTCTCTTTATATGCTGAGCATGATGCCATATGGTCTGGAATGCCCCTTGGGCTGCTTTGGGTCAGAAGTCCTGGCTGTATCTCCTCCCACCATCTTGGGCACCCCCAGCCTCCTTGCTGGTGGGGTGGTACACGTAGCAGAAAGGCCCTTGACACTGTGCAAGCGCTGCTCAGCAATAACAAAAATATCTCTGTATCATCAGCACTGTTTTCAGCACAAATACAAACCACAGCCCCACACCAGCTGCTGTGAAGAAAATTAACTCTACCCCACTCAAAACAAACACAGATAAATAATTTTGTACTTAATCACAGGAATAATAGGCCATTGAAACAGAATTCGGCAGGGTTTTCATCTTAAAATGAAATGAGAGAATTGGGATTTGGGATATGTTCTCATCCCAGTCACTCAGCTGAACAGTTCTCTGGGAGTCCAGATGCTGTAAGGGTATGAGCAGATCTTCAGGGTACTCTAGGCCACACAACCTGCTGAATTTGGCTCAGCAAAACTGGAACAGCCACTGAACTGACAAAGCTAAGCTCCATCCCTTGACAAAGCTATTGTTGAGCAGTAAGTCAGGCTGTTCCACAGGGAGGGCACACCTCAGCCGAGGCTACACCCAGCACAGGCATCACTGCATCCCCACCAGCAGATCCCAGACCCACAGTATCTGAGCAGGGTGAGCACAGCAGGGATGCCCACAACAGTGGGTTCCACCTACCATGCAAAGAAAGCCTAAGTAACGACTCAGTCCAATATCAGTCCAGGAAATCTAATCAACAGCTGGGGAATGATGTGGACAGGGCTGGAGACAGGCAGATGAGGTGAGACTAGGGGCCCAGGCTTGAGCTGCAATGAGACTTCTGGCCATGGCATGAGTGTAGAAGGGTAGGGGTCCAATGCTAAGCTTTACAGGGCACTAGAAATATTTCATAATGGGACTCAGGAGGCCCAGAGGAGGGGGGTTTTACTATTAGCAGGAGGAAAATGCTTTCAGCAGGGTCTCTAAGCTGTCCTCCAACGTCTGTAGCAAAACATCCCAGTGTCATTAGAGTTAGAATTACCTTGGGTAACCGACTGTGAAGGAAAAGTAAATGACTGTAGACAGACCCATAAAACCAAAGAAATAATTAAATAGGTCCTTGTGGATGAGGAGCTTTTCAGAAAACAGAGCAATGGTTGAGCCTATTTATCATTTGGTAGATGGTGTTCTGACTTTACGGGAAGAATTAAAGCTGCTTATTACCTCTCCCATTTTCAGTATTGATCCTGGTGGTGTAAAAAATAGTGCTTGGATTATGATGCCAACTGGTTCCTGGGAAAGTAGACAGTACACAAACCATAAATTTCACATTTCCCTCCTGATGCAACAGCATTGCCCATCTTGCCTATTTTACTCACAATTAGTGTTAGTTAAATTTAAAACTATTAAAACCCTGGAAATAAAGATTAAAAGAGACCATTCTGCTCTCTGATTCTAGCCCCCTTGGTTTCTGTTCTATAATGTAATTAATAAATTCCTTAGTTTAGTGTTTGAAGTAATTGGTGTTTTTGCCATCACTGTTTCTTCAAAGGCTATTCCAAGGTATTTTTTCACATAGCCTGTAGTCAGGATGTGAAACTGTCAATACTATTAACTCCTACAGTCAAATGTTCCTGACATATTTTTAAAATAAATTGCTAATTTTATGGCTGGTAATATAATATTATTTATTTTTTAAACAAAATGTGATCGATATCTGAATCTGTAACAAGGGAAGACCATTAAACATGTGATAACAAGGTCTCATCCTGTCAGGCAGGGATGGATGATCAGATCATCACCATTTCCACAGAAGCAGTACTAAGCCTCTTTCAAAGGTGTTTATTACGCAAGGTGAAATAATGGTCTGATCAAAATTAACATCTTCCCTTGTCATCCACATAGTATTGAAGTGCTGTAAGTAATTATGGTAGAGGGAATCTCTACCTGACAGAAATTCAAGAATAGTGAGAGTCTTCTGCCTATAAGTTTTGCATCATTCTCCATTCCTTTGCCCAGCTTTTCTCCAGTCTGTGGCAGAGATATGCTAATACTTGTCCAATAATGGAAAAACATTGAAAAGACTCCTGTTTCCTCTAGCTCAGCATTTTTCAAGTCTCTGACCATTGCCACTCCCTATTTATTTTATATTTCATTTCTCTTTATCCTATTGTGGCTACAACAGTACTTCCAACAGTGAAAGAAGGTCACTAGGACAGCCTTAGTACTGGCACTAGGGGTCTTCTGTGACAACTGGTTGTAAGACCCAGGAGTACTCTCAGTATGTGAGTGCTGTAGTGATGGAATTGCTGTGTAAATTTGGATAACCTCAAGTGACTCTTATTCATAAGAAAGGTAAAAAACTGGCACTTGGCTTCTCAATACTACAGAAACAGAAACCTACCTTGGGCTATGGTCCACCAGAACTCAAGGGAAGCTATTTAGTTAGTTGCTCATTGGTCTTTTGTTGTCCAAGTATTAGTTAATACAACTATACTGCATTTTTGAAAAGTAAAAATCTCATAGAGAAAGGATAGATTCCTGTACTTCAATTGACAGCTTTAACTTTGGATGTTGAGAGCTGGATCCATATCTCTCTGAACACCTGCAATTACTTTTCTGTCAGGAAATCTCATATAGTAAAAAAAAAAAAAAAAAAAAAAAAAAGAAGCAATCACTAGGCTATTCAGACGAACTTGTAATAATTTACCTCTGGTCCTTAACAAATTCCTGTTGTTTCCTCTGAGTGAAATTGCAATTTTCCATCATGAGAATCTGTAAATTACATTTTAAAAACCTGACGTGAAAATCTGATGAGATAGTTTTTCCTTTCTTATACGAACTTTCACTAAAAGAGAGATTTCAAAATCAGTAACTTCTTTTAAGAGATCTGACTCTTTGAGTTTTTTTTTTTATTTTGTGGTCATGAAAATTTCTGGTTTTTTTTACTAAGTCTGCTCCATGTGTCTATAGAATTTGAAAAAAAAAAATCTTCCTTTCCCTACATGTGATGCTGTTGCAATTACCAATACTTGTCCTTTATATCAGCCATCGTGAGATGTCCTACAGATTTCACAAGGATTAGTTGTGTCAGTAATACTAAATGACTGCATCTGTGACTATAGAGAATTTAAAAGGATGTGACACATTGATTACTGTATGCTTTTAAGCACTTCTGCAGTTAACTTTATGTGTCTTTTGCATTTTATGATATTTTGTTGCATATTTCATTTACAGAAAAGTCTATTGACAATATTTTTTCAAAGCATCGGTGTATGGATTCGGGTGGAGGGGCAAAAGTACTAAATTACTTGGCCTAGGTAGTTACAGAGAAAAGTTTGAACCTCTGATATATAACACTTATGGTAACTTGAAGCAATAAAAGCAACTTTGTTTCCTGAAGTAACCCTTCAGCCAGTTTCCTAAGCAGGAAAGATCCAACTCACTTTTCTGAATGCAGTCTCAGAAATTTTAGATTCCAAGAGATTAGACAGAATTTTATTGAGATCAAGTTAAAAATTAAGAGAAAATTAAAATGAGACATCTGAGAATTATGCTAGTAAATTAAATTTACGGAGAGTATTCCTTGGTCTTGAAACCAGGTGATACAGAAAAGCTTGCTTCTACACTAGTAACCACTGTTATTCTGGGAAATTAGATGGTTCCATGCAAACTATCTATTGGCAGTCGTCATTGGAATCTTTCAATTCCAGCATCATGCCCAGGAATTCTTTGAGTAAGTTATGGCACATCAAAAAAATCCTGCCACACTAGCTGAAAAGATAAAAGATTACTAGCATTAGCAGTTGTGTTCCAACACTTAGAAGCATCATTACATACTCCATAAAGAGCTAGAAGTTTTTGTCAAGTATTAGGATTGTATGAAATATGCACATATAAAATTTTAGATCTACATAAAATAAACATATATAAATAAATGCCGTAACAGCCATATAATGTGGCAACAGCTCCTCTGGCTTCCTGTGCACATTGCAGTCTCAAACATTATGTTTATCCATCCTGATTCAATTTTACATCACCGCCTTATATTGGATTGATCTAATGATGTTTACTTATTTGCTATTGATCTCACACCACTCTTCTTCTCCAAGTTACAGCTGAGGAGTCCCATTGACAAGGGAACCTGCTGCATTTTCACTGGAGCAAACCTACAGAACACACACAAAACAGAGGCAAAACACAACAATGTTCACATGTTCCTTTCGTCACACATAGTCTGATGTTTATGGCCATTCTTCAAGAAAATCCTCTAACTAACCGTATTAGATCACAGAGTACTCTCAAGCTAGTTCATCATTCAGCAAGAAAGCACCTTACCTGGACAAGGCTGGAGAATGTGGAGCTGAAGACCAGTAGCTATTAGCAGGTTCCAAGTAGAATCTATGATAACACAAAACAAAGGGGAATTTCTCCTGTCTAGGAGACACATTACACTCTGTTGGTGTAATGTTAGCAAATACTTGCATGCACAGAGCCCAGCTGGACTAGACAAATAAAACTTGTTTCCATGCAGCTCCAGACAAATCCAAACTGTCTGGCTACTTGCAGCTCTCCTGTTCTATTATGCCTACCTTTGGAAGATAATTTTGAGTGCACAGATCTTGACTTAAAGCAGAGGAAACTTATTGCAGGAGACTATCAAACACTTCTTGGTAATAGAAAATAGAAAGATAACTATGGCTCTTGTTGGCCAAACCCAGCCATGATCATCTCCTGTAGCTGCTTCCAGTTGATTAACAGACTGAACACTTTCTCAAGGCACAAGGAATTGTTGAAGACATTGTGAACAAACTGCTGCACAAGTTACAGGCTGGGATAAATGTCATGGACTCCAAAGAGTGAAAAGACATCCTCATATTTTGAAGCATTTTTCATCTTAAGGACAGAACATCAGGTCTGAGGAATTTATAAACTGCCAGGTGAAACAGACAAATTGATTTCCAGAAAAGTGTTTTGAGCAAGAGCAGTTTGATTTGTCAAATTTGATATTTCTCTGCTGACAGAGAAAATGTCAGGTGTACTAGCACAAATCAAAGTTTCTCAAGTAATCTTTGCATGCATGTCTCAAGAACAAAAGAATTTTGTTGTTACCCTGGGCTCTCTGACATATAACCACACAGCAGGGCCAAGTGTGGCCAAACATGCAGGTTAGAGCTGAGAATGTGAGTCAGAAGCAATTGTATAAAAGATTGTGATTTCTTGTCCTGTTTGTGCCATAAATTGTCCAAGGACTTTTATGATTTTGTGAGTATCAATTACACATCTCTGCCCACACATTCAGGTAATCTCAAGCTCACACTCCTGTCACTGCTTTGGCCAGCACTAAAATATCATTTCTTGTCTTCTGAAGCATCACCATATATATGTTGTTCTGCTAAGCAACAAATCTGCTTTGTCTTCATTCAGAGCCTGCTATCGTTTTTCAGAAATCCTAATGCAGTTTTCAAAAAGCTGAACTGATCACTCCACTTCATGCAAGAGATTCAATCAGTACAGAAAACAGTAAAATAATTCCATCCCACAATATTTCTACGTCACGTCATGACGTGCTACAGTGAACAGGCTATGACTTCATTTCATAAAGTACAGTGATGTGAACAAAACTTAATTCTAGTTTAGAATTCCACACAATCCCAGTTGGTTTATATATTTGTATTCTTATTCACCCTCTTTTCCCTTATACCATGGTTTTAATCCCAGCTGGGGATGCAGTGATGCCTGTGCTGGGTAGCCTCAGCTGAGGTTTGCCCTCCCTGTGGAACAGCCTGACTCGCTGCTCAGCAATAGCTTTGTCAAGGGAAGGGGCTTAGCTTTGGAGACTTTTGTCAGTTCAGTGGCTGTACTAGTTTTGCTAAGCTAAATTCAACAGGCTGTGTGGCCTACAGCACCCTGAAGATCTGCCCATACCCTTACAGCATCCCAGTGCACAATTCAGCCACATCATGAGGACTGAAGGATAGGGATGAGAACATGTCCCAAATCTCAATTCTCTGATTTCATTTTAAGATGAAAACCCTGTTGAATTCTGTTTCAATGGCATTTTCTCCCCACCACTGAATTCTGGAGGTTGAGTAAAAGTAAAGCTTGGAGGTTGAGATAAGAACAGCTTAATAATTAAAACCAAAGTAAAATACAATAATAATATTTAATAATAATAATAATAATAATAATAATAATAATAATAATAATAATAATAACAATAACAAGGGAAAGAAAATAACAAAAAAATTATTTATGCACAATACAATTGCTCCACCCGCTGACTGATGCCAGCCCCCATTCCTGAACCTAGATCAACCCCACTTCCAGGTAACTCCCGCAGTTTATATTTTGGGCATGACATTCTCTGCTGTGGAATATCCCTTCAGCCAGTGTTATCCACACCATTCTCATTCCAAACTACAGCACTGTATCAGCTGCTGAGGAGAAATTAATGCTACCCTAGCTGAAACTAGGGCATTGTAGTAATTTACACAGTTTTGCTTCTTTTTTGTCATCTGTTAAAACATGGTAAAAATCAATTTCACTAAAATAACAAGAAATGTGTGAAAAGGAATGAGGGACAACTGTTAATATCCATCTTTTCCTGGTTAACTGACATACATATTGTAACAGCTTAATACCTTGCTCTTCTCTGCAATAGGGAAAAAATAGCAAAAAAAAAAAAAAAAGTGGAAAACTTCTTTACTAACACAATTTTTAAAGCATGACAATGTTTAAGGAATGCAGTACTCAAGATGTTTACCCAGACAGAAAAAGAAGTGGGTTTTTTTTGCTCTCCCAAGTGCTTAAAGGTTCTATCACCCCCATTTTTATAACTCACACTCCAATACCTTATGAATCTGAACTAAATACTTTCTCAAAGGGAGCCCTGAGTTTCCCCAGACCATTGACAATTTCAAACATAAATCCTTGCTGCACAGGAAACTCTCAGATGTTGTTAGACAGCTTTTAATGAAGACCTCCTACTACCTTCTAAACCTCATTCTTTTTTTGAGATTTAAAAGTATACTGCACTATTTCTAAATTTGTCACACTTGAAGCTATCTCCAGGGATTTCCTTCCAAGTCTCTCAGGCTGCACCACAGAAATGTTGATTATATGAACTGTGAATGGATTGGAGAAACTGACAAATTTGTCAAGCCTGAATTGGAATGTAAACACAGCTTGTTAGATGCAGTAAATCATGTGAAAACAATTTCCAAGGAGCCTTTTGACAAGCTGTCAGGACATTGGTTGGACAAGCACCAGGTAGCGTTACTCAGGACTGGAACAGCAACCACAGTGAGGAAACATGTCATTTCAGCTCTGTATTCCACTTCTTGAGAACCGACTGTCATATGATCGAAAATATCCTTTCTGTCAGATTGATTTTATGTGCTAGGGTTCTACAAACTGGCTGCTTTAAAAGGTGCACATTTCCTAAGTGTAACTTCAAGCATAAAAGCCTAAACTAGGCAGGTTCCCCTTTTCTCAGCAGAGGGGAGAGAGAGGCTTGTCCAGAGACTCCTTCATGAGGAGGAGACTCCTTCCATGAGGAAGGAACCACCTAATTTAAGAATGGCTCATCTCCTGGGTTCTTCTCAGCTCACTTCTCTAGCCAGTTGAGGTCTTCCTGAAAAATAGGTAGCACAGCCATCAGCTGTTCTTCCCAGTTTTGCATGATATTCAAACTTGCTCAGGGTGCACTCTATCCCTTTGTCCAGGCCAATAACAAAAATGTTTTGGGCAAAAATATATCAACTGATGGTTCATTCCACTAGCAAGTCCTCCTGCAGGACTTTGCCCTGATGACCACAGCTGGAACAGCCAACAGATGAATGTGTTTTCTACTCTCTCAGACCAATCTTTGTTTTTCGATACTGTTTTACTGTTCTTCCAGTTAGAAAAGACAATGGCAGTTACTTATTCTTGCTTTCTGAGAATGCTTCTCTTCTTTGTGAAAAATTGTGAACAATTTTCAGTAGTATTTTTAAAAAGTGTAATTAATACTGCACTGATTTAAAGGAAAAGCGTTATGTGAGTCTCATGGCCCCGCCCGATAAACTCTGATGTTTCACAATACCTACTGATATCCTTTGGTTTTCATAAGAGCCTTATAAAATTTTAAAATCTACTCTAGGAATATTCCTCTTTATTTATCAATAAAATGAAGTGGCTAATTGTTAGCCTCTATCTTGTTTCAGAGCTCTTTATCATCTTAGTTTATTCCCTAGGGGATATTGTATAGCTTTACAACAAGTTATACATGTCTGGTCAAATAGTAAAATGTTAATTGTATCTTTTATTGGTTTTTATTTTTCTTCTTGTCCTGTTGCTTTGTTACCTTGTTTTCCATTTCAGTTCTTCATAACAACTTTCTCTGATTTTCTATGTAGAAATGCCTATGAGAATAAAATAATTCATATAAGGATTGTTCATGAGTTTCCACAAATATTCATTAATCTCTGAAATGTCACTCTATATAGAGTCCACATCAATTCTCAGATCACTACACGCAACACCTGTTGATATCAGAGGAAGCTGTGCTCTGTCATACATTAGCATTTGAAGTGGTACTGGTAGAATTTCCATTTTATCAGTACCACCCGACAAACATTTCTAGAACAATCTGATTCCTGAAATGAATATAAGAATGGAATATTTTTAATATTCTGAGTAGTGTATTACTTTATTTTGCAAGCACATTATGTGGGAAATCACTCTATATTACAGTGGTTATTAAGTTTAGAGTAAGATTATGGTAGCAAATAGACTACCTATCAATCAATGTCTTTCTATTATCTTGCCTAGGAACTTCATGACTGCCATCTCTGAATCTTTTTATCTGTGAGATGTGCCAAACCTCACTGCTCCAAGAAAACTCTGTAGAAAGTCCTTTCCATAGAGGCCAGAGACCCTGGCTAATCTTTTCTTCTTCTGATCCCAAGAATTTAATGAAACTGCTATGGAGAATGACGGATGAGAAAAAAGGCAGAATTAGGTAGCCAGAATTGTGGCATTTTCAAGAGTTTAAGAGATGCACAAAGTAATTATCCTCAATTACTACTGCAATAATTTTTTAATCATTTTTGTCTTTTTTATTTCTGTGATTTATACCATCATTTAATAAAATACACTGGTTGTGAGATATTTTAATCCTCTGAAATTGCAGTTGGCTATTTTTCCAGTGAAGGTAATATTGTACACTCTTTTTTATAATCCTTTTTTTACACCTTGTTCACCACTACTCATGCCTTTGGACTTTTTCTCCCTCTTGACTTTTTCTCGCAAGTGGACAGTGGCTTCTGTCAGCTCAACAAGAAAATGGACAGATTACTCACTAATAAATTGGACTGCTGACTGTGGCAAAGCTTAATTTGCTGCTGTGTTAAAACTACCTCTCATCAAGCTGACCTTATTATATTGCTGGCCTTCTCTTGTGCCAGTTGAAAGCACTTACTGTCAGTGGCTGGTGTTCTCCTCAGGACAATGCAGTCTTAGTTCCTTACAAATCTCCTACTTGCTAGAGTAATAAAACTAATAAATAAGAATAAAATTTGCCCATCCTGAAAGAAATTTAGAATTGGATGTCAAGGTTGAAACAAATGTGATCTACATGACTCTTCGTAATGTCTTCCTAGAAGAATGTCCTGTTTTCTTAGAAAACACTATCTTGGACATCTGTTATAAATAATAACATCAATCAATTTATGCAAATAATTTAACCACCTAATTTAAGAAAACACTATTTCTATTAGCAGAAGCTGCAAGCTCCAAATTTGGTATGCTATTGAGTTCCTTCAGGCTTGACTGCTTTCTTAAAGATGCAGAAGTCAGTATCAGGAAGCTTTGTCTATATTCAACGTCACAATGCAGCATCCAGCTGCAATTTTTCAAAATAATTAGATGCTTGGTTGAGCACCTAGTCTTAGTCAATTCAATTGAATGCAATTGTAATTATGGTATATCAGAAAACGCTGTTTACAATGCTTATGACTTTTTGCTACTATCGAATAAACTTTAAAATCTATTTTTGAAACTTGTTAGCACTTCGTAGATTTTTATATTATCTAAAAAACGACAATTAAATAAATAACATTAAAACACACAAACCACAAAACTGAATGGCATTGTCAATATAAAAAAAGAACAAAGAACTAATGTGTCATGAAAATGGGGCAATGAAAATGGGGCAATGTGCGAACTGAGAATAATACAGCTTTAAGATATTAATAAATTTAAAGTAAGGAAAGGTTTCAAGCCAAATTTTAAAAAATCATAGAAAAATAGAGTTAAAATGACCTTCAGAAGGTATCTTACCTATCTATCCATCTACTCTGAGACAAATCATCTACGTGAACTAAATATTTTATTAACCCGGCCCAAAAAAAATCCATTCAGTAATGCAGATCTCAGAAAAATTATTCCATGCCTCAACATTAATTTTTTTTGGTCAGAAAGTCTATCCTATTGTCAGATACAAATAATTCACTACAGAATTTAATGGTATTACTTCTTCACCTCTGTACCATGGACACACACACAAAAATCGTCTTAAAAAAAAAAAAACCTTATATTTTTATATACAAATGAATCCACATTAGAAAAATTTTAGGCTAAAAACCCCAACTCTTTCTCTCCATCTCTGGTGGTCATGTTTCCTAAGCCTTTCTTCATTCACACTGATGGCCTTCAGAATGCCTTCAATGGATCTATAGGGTTTTTTTTCTTCAAGCTTTATGATAGAAACATGACACATTACTTCAGCTTATCAGAACTCCTGAACAAGAAGGTTATTTTATGCACATTAAAGGTTATTTGTGCAATTTGTTTTTTTTTTCTTTTTTTTTCAGACCAGAATAACATGTCTGACTTGTCATTCATTCCTTTCTTCTCTAAAGAACTGCCACCTAGCCCATTATTTATCCTTGTGTATTTACACTGTCATTATTTTTGTTGTAGTATCTTTTTCTTGTCTTTTTTGACTGCATCTTATTTTTTAACTATTTTCTTCAATTCAACAAAATACTTTTGTAGGACAATGAAGAATAAATATTATCAGTATCTGCTATTATTAAGAGTCTTCAATTTACCATACTTCCTCAGTGTGCTATATTTTACAGAGCACAGCAACAAGACCATTGCCAAGGTTGTAAGAACATACCAACATATTCTCATAACTCTACAGGGCCTGAACATCTGTCCTGAGATTTCTGTGGAAATTGAGCTCATGTAGTACCTCTCAAGAGCTCAGCAGTCTGTTATATAAGGTCTTGACACAGGAAAAATCCTGATTTCCACGAGATTCCATGGGGCTTTAAGTGCCATTGAAGTCCAGAAGACTATGAAACATCATGTACAACACAGCTGCACTCTAAAAAATGTGAGCAGTAGTGGATGAAATCACAAGCACTCTTGAGTTATGATGTTCTGGTTCTGGCCAGGACAGGGTTTATTTTTTGCAGTAGCTAGGAGGAGGCATGGCGGGGACATGTGGTGGTGTATATTCTATACCACCTCATGTCATTGCTGGGGGTAAGGGAAAGGGACACTCTTCTGGGGAGAAGAGGTTACTGCTAGTCAAAAAAAACACAAAAACAAAAACAAAAACAAAACAAAAGAAACCAAAAAACCAAAACAAACAAAACAAAAAAAACCCAAACCAAACAAAACAAACAAAAAAAAAAAAAACAAAAAAAAAAAAAAAACAACATGGTAGAGGTAGCCTGCTGATATTGTCTGTTATTGGAGGTTTTTTTTCCTATGTGAATAGTTTCATTTGTTGTACCCTCTGTCATTAGTATTGTTGCTGTTACTGGTCATTTTCTTGTTCCATTGCTGTTTCCAGTAAATTGTTCTTACGGCAACGCCTTTCGTGTCTCTAATTCTCCTCTCCATCTCACTGCAGAGGAGGGAAAGGGGAAAATGGGGGAATGAGAAAGAGTGGAGCATGGTTTGAGAGTCTTGCTGGGGGCACTGAACTGGGGAGCACCATTCCTAAGCCATGACATAAAAAAATATTAGAAGTAAAGATGAGTGTGAACTCATCACTAAACTGTTAGATACTAACACGGAGGTCAGTTTTTCTTGTGCTTCCCTCTTTTTCAGTTGCTGAGGGAGATTTTTGTTTCTGTCATGGTCAAAAACCAAATGGCATATTTTGCCTGATTTGAATAGTTTGGCTTTTCCAAATGTAAAATAAGGTTTATGTTTACCAAGTTTTGGAAAATGCTGTTTCTGTTTTTCCCTGACAAAGAAGCTTTAAAAAGTAATCATCTAGCCCAGGAAAATAAACAGACAAAAATGTTTGGAAGACTGAAGACAAACATCTTCCAAGTTAGCAACATTTTTAAATAAGGTGGTCTGTTATTCCCGGTAGAGCAACTTCTGTTCAGTTTTTCACAGAATGTTGAAGCTGAAAAGGTTAAGAGCATTGGACACCCAATGCTTTAGCTTCAGGGTACTGAATAGCACTTAAGACTCTTTGAGTTAAAACCTGATGTAAAGATCTCTTAGAACACATTCAGAATATCTCAGGATAGAAGGTGAACTAATGTGACTAGATAAAATCATTCTGTTTAAGCCACAGGTTTTTTCCTCCTTTGTTTTAATTTTAATTTTAATTTTATTTTCCTTTTATTTTACTGAAAGCCAAATAAATGTGTTATTAAAAATACATTGATGCAAAAATGAATTGAGAATTTAATACAAACAGTGAAAAAACAGGGGAAAAAATTTGGAAAAATCCCACCATAGTCAATGAAGACAGAATTCTCAGAATTGAGCCCTAATAGCTAAAGGATTTTCAAGAAGTGAATAAATGGGTTTTGTGCTTTTGGGGTATTTTATATATCCCAAAAGGTCCATATTTTAATAAATTATAATTCATTTTATGTATAGAAGTTTTCTCCAGGCTGGAGAACTCAATGATGTCTGGAAAACTGGCACCATCATCACACACATGAAGGCTAAATAACTTAATAGGAATAAGCTTCCCAGTAACATCTCTTCCAAAGTCTCCTTCAGCTTCTTGACATATTTTTTGGTTTCAAAGTAACAGCTCACTACATATTAAATTAACTCTAATTCTAAGTTTCAAAGTAAGCAGCTCACTACATATTAAATTAACTCAAATTCTCATTTTCTCAGTGTATTTTGACTACAAACCTGGTGAGGCAAAGACAGGCTCTTTTGTTCACCACCACATTGTTAAACACAATTATTTCAATTCATTATGGCATCTATAGATTTTCACAGTGAGGAAAGTGATGCCTTTGATAATAACCATAGTTAGACTTTCATTCTTGAAATGGAAGAACTTGAATTTTCCAGGTAAACTGGTTCATAAAGAATTCTATTTAAAGAATATTTTCTAAAGAAAAAAACCCTCAGATTTTAGTACATGTCACAGAAAATAAATTGCTTCAGTTATTGAAAATAACAGAAGAAGAAACACTCTACTTTTTTTACAAGTAATACATAAATAGCTTTTATAGAAATAGTTCTGTTTATCTGCCCTCACACAATTGTATCCTTTAATAAACTCTTTCAATGAGTTTTTTGAAAATGTATTCCTGGATTCCTGTCCACTCTTGTCTACAACTGATGCCCACACAACCAAAATTCACATGCAATAAATGGATATACAAACAAATGCTCCAACATTAAAAGATTAAACACTCCAGTGATGCCACTTTGTTTTTAATTACCTTGTAGTTATAAATGTTCTGCTTTTCTCACAAAATATCTTAATACATCTCTGGTTTTATTTCTGTGTTTCCAACAAATGAAAAAATCCAGTGCTTCTGAAGTGTAGGGGTTTCTTTTTCTTATCTTACTCCTGGGATAAGCATCACATTAACACATCAACTCTTTGGGAAATTATATAAATCAGATTTTTTTTTTTTTGCAGAAGCCTTCTTAGTGTAAGCTTATAACCATCAATGAAAAAAGCACAAACCTCTATAGCTATTTAGACAGCTGAGGTTTTAGAATAAAGAACAGTATTTCACCATTCTTAGAGCTAGTGAGTATTTCAACTGAAATACAGAAAAACTACTATGCAAAGAGATAATAAATTTCCATTGTTGGTTTCTACAGAAGGCTTTTGGGTAGATGCCTTATTAGAAAATAAAATCCTGATGCTAAGAAAATTAGCTAAGAACACAACCACAGAGCAAACATATTTAATGAGTGTATTAAATTTAGAAAAGAAAAATGTCTCATTTTAAACAAAGAAGCATACTTAATACCTGAAAAAAATCTAATCTGCAGTATCTGTGATGAGTCAACAAATAGGAAACCTTTGGAACCAATGAAAAGACTAACACTGAATTCAAACAGCTTTGTGTCAGCTTCCAAAATTTACACTAACTGTAATAACTGAATATATTCTCTTAGCATTTATCTTAATAATGCTCAAAATCCCAATAAGTTTTGAAGTCGCCAGATGGCACAAGAATCCTTTGCAAGAGACTCCATGTATCACATATCATCTTCTTTTACAAGCAAACTTGGAGATTTCCAGATACACTTTAGACTTTCTGAACTGCAGAATTACCACAAGCAGATGTGACTCCAGGATCATATTAGTGGAGACTTTATTAATTTCCTTGCCTACATTCATCCTCTCCCATTTCTTTTTCCTTGTCTCCTAGATAGAGAAGAAAATTGTCTCCTGCTCAAAATTAATCTTTCTTCACCCAATACTCCATTAGTGAGTTATTTAAAGCTGTCTTCTTCTGATCAGGGAGCCAGTCATGAATCTGCTCAGTCATTGAGCTACTGAAATATCAGTCTGTGTAAGTGTTCTGTGCTATCATACAACTTATACAAATCATAACCTACACAATTTGGTCTAATAAAAGATTTATCCTACTCTGCAATTCTTGCTTCTTAAATTATCATAACATACCCATTAAATACTTATAAACATATTTATTTTCACACCCACATAAGTTATACCCATTTAAGTGAGCTTCAATCACACAGAACACTAATATAAGACAAACAGCAAAGAATTATTTTTTTTAGTACTTCATATATACTTAGTTCAAACTACTCTAATTATGGCTCTGCATTTCAGATTTCCCAGCAGTTACAACAAATCAAGAATCTGACTGTTCTTGCCAGAAGGAAAATCCTTTAAGCACAGTACTTTGTAATGAGAAGCATGCTATAAGTAATATGATTTCTTATTGAGTGACTACACATTAACTATTTCCATAAAGATGCAATTAATCAAAATTAATTCCTGGAAATCATCTAGAATTTTTTAAACATTTATACTGTAATAATAATTTATGTAATTTTAATAAATCTGGATTTTTGACTTCTCTTAGCCTATCGATTCTAGCATGCAACATGTAATTTCAGATGTACTGCAAAGGATCTCTGGCTGAATTTGGCTGGTATCCATAAAAGTTCAACTGAAAATCAAGTGCCATCATCAAAGCAAAGCAAAGTTAAAGAAGTAGAAAGGGCTGCATTTAGTCTGTGAAATGTCTCATGCTGAACTTGGAAAACATTATACCAAGGCAGCTGCTAATGAAAATAGCCTGTATTCCTATAGGACAATTCTTTTGCCACTCTTTACTAAGATATCCAAGGAAAATAAGATTGAAGAGATAGAATTTTCAATATTGCTTAAGGACCTGACTGACACTGCAATGTGTGTTTGGAAAGACATAATTGAAAATTTTGCCCAGTTTTTTGGGTGGTTTTTTTTGGTTTTTTTTTTTTGTTTTTTTTTTTTTTTTTTTTTTTTTTTTTTTTTTTTTTTTGTGGTTGTTTTTTTTTTTTTTCCTAGGGTTTTGGGGGTTGTGTGTTTTTTTTTGTTTTTGTTCTTTAAAAAAAAATGAATTCAAGGTTAGTTTCTAAAACCCTTATCTAGTTCTTGCCTCATTAAGAGAACAGTCTTCAGAAGCGCCTGAGACTAGGTATTGATTTAATGTATAAGGCTCCTATTCCTGGAAGCTTTGATTCAATGTCTTATGTTACATACAATTTTGATGCACAGGGGGACCTTGTGGTCTTCCTCAAGTGAATGGAAAGCTTTTATTATTTTCAGAGAGCTTAGAACTTCAGTTGCATTTGGGGATTTCCAAGGATTCCTAAACTGGTTAAGAGCATGTGTAACTTCCATGTGGACCCTGCACCAAAACATGGGTTCACGAAATAATGCTACCCTCTTATTTATTTATGGACTTTTGTTTTGTACCGTAAGCAGTTTATTAAAAGCCACAAAGCAAACCAACTTTAAGATCAGAATTATGGTTTTGGTGATTTTTTTTTTCCTCTGCAGAGGTACTATTTTCTATTGTGATACATGTAAATTGCAGCACATTTCAAGATTACTGCAAGTAGTATGAAAATACACACACTTGTGTACAATACAATGGAACACTAAAAAACACCTTCTGATGTAATTCATCTAACTTCTCATAAAATGTCTTGAATTAAAACTAGTAACTGAAGAAGAGGAAGGTAACTACCACAAAATGCAAGGTTAAAATTAAAGAAAAACAGACTTCAAACTAAATTTTTGGCAGACCCAATTGTTTTTTTGACACATAAAACTAGGGTATTCTTTCATCAAACTAAAATTTTCAAACTAAACCAGCTTTTTCTCAGTTTTTCTCTTTTGATTATATACAGGACATAAAATACTCAAATTCTTCTAGGTTTAAGATTACTTATAGAATTAATTTAATAGTAAATTTAGAAAAAGTAACTGGAAAGAACCAGCAAAAGAGGAGAGAAGTAAGACCAGAAGATTGAGTAGCCATTTAAATTACTCTAGAGTGCAACTTGATGTTTCCAAATTATTTTAATTTAATTCACCTATAAGCTTTCCATGATTTCACTTCACCATAATTTTAATTGCTAAAGAGAACTTTCACAGACATGAGAAAAAGAAACCTATCAGAAAAGAGAAATGTACCAGTGGATTAAAGCACAATTTCCTCACCATAGTCTTTCAAATTATCTGTTTTTTTACTGAATTACACAAGGCTCTAAAAATGTTTAATTCCTGAATGTATCCTTTACCACTTGATCAACTTTTTATTTGCTGATGACTTTTACTTGTTGTTTTCTATATTGAAAACTATTGTTTTCAAAATGTAGATTTAAAAATAGAGGTCATAAAAGAAGACAGACAATATTCCACCAGAAATGCTTGCTTGACAGATTTTAATAGCCTAGAGATAAGTTTGATTTCTCCAAATCTTTTGATGGAAACAAAAGATGTGGGCTAGTCACACTAATCTTCTCAGCCTATCTGCTATAGCTGGCTCTTCAAATGGCAGATCATTAGTCCTCCGTGTAACCAGCTGTGCTTAAATTCCCAGCTCTGACTTAGCTCTCACTCTGGGCTACTTTTATCATGCCTGTATAACAAGGTCTTAATAATATTTTTGTTCATAATCAAGCATGGTACTTCAATACCCAATGGAAGGCACAGGATTAAAATTTGTTGAGAACTGTGATGATCAAAGAAAAAAAGCCTGTTCCAGAAAAGGTTGTCAATGGTGAAAATGAGTACAAAACATAGATGTCCCTCCAGAGGCTTCCTGAACATGGATGGATCCAAGTTCCATTTTTTGAATTAGATTTGAATTCTAAGTGTAACTTTAAAACACTCCACAGAAATAACTAAAAGAGTTCCAAAACAGGAGGAGGGTTGTGAAGGAAATGATTTGAAGGTAGAGAAAGGAGAAAATTGTTTCCAGTGGGACTTCTTAAAAATCACTAAGTGATGAGAAACAAGAAAAAGAAAGCTGTCCCTGATATTCAGGATGCAGAGATAGGAAAGGAAAGAGAGAGAGCACAGGCTGGCAGCAGACGTGTCTCTGAGGTACTGGAGACAGAAAGCTGAAATCTCTAAAGGAAGAAGCGTCACTGTTGCAATGCTGAGCCACGACTGCTGTAATTTTGAATTGGCAAGGGCCGCAAATGGGATCTTGGCATGTGTCAGTGGGATCTTGGCATGTGTCAACTTGCAGCATCCAAACACCAGCAATCCTCAGGGACCCCGTGTCGCTGTCAACGATGAATACTGGTTTCCAAAGCCGTTTAAACAACAGACGCCAGCAAGCAGCAGGGTGTTCTTTTCCCCGGGATTTTTTAACCTTCTGCAGGTGACAGCTTTTAAGTTCGCCTGAACACGGCCGTGGCATCCACGTTTCACGGGCTAGCCCACATCGGTCCAGCGGCTGCCGGCACTGAACCTCCCGTTCCAGGGGGCTGGGAGCGGAGCGGAGGCTGGGGAGCCGCCGGCGGGGCCGGGAGGGGCTGCAGCGGCCCGGGGGACACCGGGGACACAGGGACACGGAGACAGCCCAGCCACGGCCAGCCCGCGCTTTGCCGGCACCGCTCTTCCCTCACCCGCCCCGACCCTGCCCCGCGCCTCCTCCTGGAAAGGAATGTGACTACCGTTCAGAAACAAAACCCGTTCCAATTAAAAATTAAAGAAAAACAGGCTTCAGGCTAGATTTCTGCCACACCAATTGTTTTGTTGACACATAAAATTGGGGTATTCTTTTCTCAAAATTCTGCGCTTTTTTTTCCTCTTTTGATTATATATAGGACAGGGCGTAAGAACCTCCAATTCTTCTAGGCTTAAGACTACTTTATCTAAGAATCTAATAGTAAATTTTATGAAAAAGTAACTGGAAAAAGAAACAGCAAAAAAAAGGAAAGAGGAGAAGACCGTTTAAATTAATCTGCAGTGCAAATTGATGTTCCCAAATAATTTTAATTCACCTATAATGTATAAGCTTTCCATGATTTCGCTTCACCGTAGTTTTAACTGCTAAATAGATCTTTTACAGACATGAAAAAAAACCAGAACCAGAAAACAGAAGAGCATCCGCGGGCTCCAGCCCGTCCCCGCTCCCATCCCCAGCCCTGTCCCCGTCCCCGTTCATACAGGAGGGGTGTGCCCAGCGCCGCCGGTGCGCATGCGCGCGTCGCCCGAACATGCGCAGTGCGCGGCCGGAGCGGGGGTCGGGCGGAAGTGGCGCAGGCGGCGGCGAGGTGGGACAGGGACAGGGACAGGGACAGGGACAGGGACGAACGGGGTTAGCGGCGCACGGGACCGGCGGGCCTCTGGGCCCGGCTTTGCTTCCCTCCGGCCCGCAGATACCCTGCACACGGGCTCTGCTCCAGGAACTGAGTCCCCGCGCAGTGCTCCACGGCTTTGGAAGTTTCTTTCCGGGCACTGAGTAAACCGAAAGGGGAGTTTAGTTGATAGTTATGTTGATGGTCTTGGCTCTAAAGGTCTCGGCTTCTTGTAACTGGTGGATTGGCTTTCTGAAGCGATTAGTTCATATCGTGTGAAGTGTGAGATCTGCAGAGTAGCCTGCTCCTCCCGAGGCCGCTACTTTGCACTGGATTGCTGCTTTCTAGAGCTGAAGTACTGATGAGATAATAATGGCTGTGTAAGAATCCCTTTTCCACAGGTAATGCTTGATTGTAGTCTCTTTTGCAGTAAAAGTAAAGTAAATTAAAAGTAAATTTTAATCTGAAATAAAGGAAATTCTGTTTGCTTAAGAAACCTAGTTGTATTCTAAGGAAACTAAGTATCACCTTGTTCTTAAGAGTAAGAACAGCCGAGGACATACTTCCCAAAAAAGATAAGAGCTCTTCATCAAGAGCAAGCTGAAGCCTTGCAGCTAAGGGAGTAAGGTGTGTCACACTGCTGACTTGATTCCTCCTCCTATTTTAGTTAATCCGACATGATGTTTTCACTTCTTGAGAATTCTCAAGGAACTAATATATTAGAAAATTAGACTTGTGAAAAAAATCCAGACAGACTACACACTTTGTTCACTGATGGTCTTCTTGATTTCATTAAGACTGCTGTATGACAAAAGCTTTGTCTTGTGATGGCAGATTGGGTTTGTGGTAGTTCTGTACTGTCTATTCAGTTCAAGCCGTTCATTTTTACGACAAAGTATTGCATAAAATATAGTAGGAATGTATGGCTGGTCTACACAGGTGTGTGCTTTTATATTAGAGCATGACTTACTTCATAATCATTTTGATTTTTGCACAATTAGCCCAAATATTGCACTCAGTAGTATTTGTGTTCACAGGGGCTTCAGGTATCTACCACTGTGACTGATCACATCAATAAGATGCTGATGCTCTTGGCTATTCCTTCATTCTTCATGAGACTTTGATGAGGTTTCCTTCAGAAGTCCACATAGTCGCGTGTTTTATTCTCTTCTGTTTCCCAAAATGACATTATTCTCTTAATGTAATTTTTGTGTGTGACTGAAGTATTCTTGGTAGTAGGGAAAGGACTCAATTTTCTAGTGAGTAGGCAGAATGTCAAGGATAGAGCAGAGCAGCACATAAGAGTTAAGACCATAGCCATCGTCAGTGTTATATTTCACTTGAGTGTTGCATATCGCATTCTCTCTGGCGGTGTTAAATTGTAGGTTACATCCTATATACGGTATATAGTCTACTTTAAGCAGTCTACATCCTCTCATATAATTCTTTGTTAAAGTTGTGAAGCTCTTTGTTTGCTCACTCTCCAAATTTTTGTCACTTTAATTACTGGAAGGCAAAAGGTATTTGTAGTTCACAGTCTTCTTTCTGCTCTGTGTATGTGTTGTATCTCACTCCTCTTCAAGGAGTGTCCCATGCTGCTGTCTGCCTTTCTTGCAGTCTCTGTTGGTTTTGTTTGGGGATTTTTTTCAATATCCATTGTAGCATCCCATGAACCCAACCTGCTTTTCTACAGGAGAGGTTTGTTGGGAGCAGATATTAGGCAGCAGCACCCACAATCCATCTCCCGCATTTTCCATCCATCCTTCTGTATAGCTCTGTTGACACCACTTTCGGGCTTCTTAGGCTCAAGTTGGAATGATTCCTGTCAGCGTTAGTCAGGCTTTTGAGAGCAACAAAGGTACTTGACAGCCTTACTTACTTGCACTTAGTTGCTCTCCAGGAGAGTTGGGAACAGCAAGGACAGCACTAACAATATCTTCATGTGGATTTTGAAAGCCAACGCTCTTATCAGTTTGTTTTGGAAATTTACTTTTATAACTCTTAGAACTGGATAGTCATATCTTTGGTTTTTAATTGCTGGGAACAAGAATCTGAAAGCTTCAGAGATTAGCAGTTAGAACACATGACATTAGTTTTATATATATAGGAGTTTAAGATCTGTAAAAACATCCCACTTGTTTTCTGCTGGAATGTTAGTTACAATGCTATGTGTTGTTAAGACATCTTCATGGGAAAATAAAAAAGCCAAACAGAAAAATCTATTTTTAATTGCCCAAGTAGTGTAACAGAGAGAAACAGGATAAAAAAAAATAGTTAATCTGTTATGTTGTATGTCTCCCTGGCTCATTATACAATTGCTGGGTGAAGATCAATATTGCTGATTAATTTTGAAGTTGATTCTTTCTAGGTGGAATAGATCAGCTTCTTGGTCTGCTAGAATAAAGTGGGAAGTAGATACTTTGAACTGAAAGGCTGTGTAAATCTTCCAGTTGCCATTTTTGCTGGAGACTTGAAATCCTAAGCTAATGACAGTGCTGTCATGGTGTGTGTTTGAAAACATATAGATAAAGGCATTTTTAGCCTCATTTAGTATCATCTTACAGAAACTCTAACTTTTAATACCTCACTAGTCAAAAGCAGGAACAGCTTCTGCACCTTTGTAGCTGGCTTTTACTTCTGCTTCAGCTCAAGCAGAAATTGAAATCTGTCTGGTACTGCACCTCCCATCTCCGTGCTGCCATAGGTTGACCCTGGCTGGAAGCCCCATTTTCTGGACATAGCTCCACTCTAATTTCTCTACCAGTTTCTCCCCCTGAGCAGTGCGGGGGACAGAGAATGGGGTTTGTGGTCAGTTCATAATGCTTCGTTTCTGCCTTCTTCCTTCTCATGTAAATTGGAAGCTAGGAAAAAACAAAAATTACTCCCCCTATATGTGCCATTGCAGCTGAGACATCTTCATACCAAAGTATTTTATTGATATGTCATGAGTGACTGTGACTTCTTGCTTATATCTGTTAGACAAGAGTAACAGCATTGAGGAGTTTCCTAGAAAATGGGAAAGGAGAAAGAGGGGTTGCTCACAACAAGAGAAATGAGTTATTAGTGAAGTCTGATATCTTTGGATACTAGAGTAACAATAAGGTGGAATTTTGATTTTTCTGAAGAATAAGTTACTGTTTAAAAGAACGTGTCTAATTTTGCTCTCTGCAGCTGTATGTGTTGACTTATGTTTGTAGCTTATGAATCACTGGTCTTTCCATTTTGCAATGGTTTCCCAATTCCATTTAATTATAACTGAATATTTTGTTGGAATTCAGTCTGCATTGCACTGCAAAAACTCTTTTGAACTGTAACTGAAATGTAGTTTAAGCTTTTAAGTTTTTAATTTTTTACCAAGGTTTTTTTTGTCCATCCAAAACTATAGGAAATACTTTCTTTCCTGTTCTTTACTATCATATGAAAATTGCTAAAACTGTTTGAAATTAGGGCTGTGGCTATAATACTGCCATTTGGATTTTCAGAAAACAGAATTAGTTTTTTGCTTATTTTATTGAAACGTACTGCAAACAGAAGATTGATAATGTTGTGGCTTTTTTTAGATACCCACTTGAAATAAAAATTATACTGCAAAGACAAAGATAGCCCCAGAAGAAATGAGATGACAATGTAATGAGAAAATACAGCAGTAGCTCCTTATTGCTAGATCACTTTTTTCTATTTCTCTTATGTGTAACTTCACTGCAATAGACTACTCTTCCTCTCCCCTATTCTCATCAATATAACACTGTCACTGGTAATTTATTTCATTGACTTTTGTTACAGTGAGGGCAGACCATACATGACACAGTCATACATTTCTTACCTTGTTCCAAGTGCCTTCCATGCTTAGCATCTGTAGATACTCATTTTTTTTATTATTTTTTCTTTACTTGATTCCTTGATGAAGAATTTTCAATCTGTACAGAAGCATCTGTTGTTCATTTTAAGTTAAAATGAAAAATGTTTTAATTTCTTGCAGTCAAATTTTCTTATAGGGAAAAACTGAATATGGGCTGTTTGTCCGTGACCTTGTGCTGGGGAAGGAGTCATTCAAAGCCTTTGTGTGATTTTTATCTGTATTTCTGTACATAAAATATTAACACTGGTTACATTACCCTTTGCATTTATATGTATTTCTATTTATTTATATGTAAAGTAATATTTTATTGCTTTTATGGTGTTTTTGAATGTTTGAAAAATCGAGTAATTTGGGTGGTTGTCTATTGCCAAGGAAATGTTACTTTCTTCTTGCTGTGTGTGGTACTAAGAGATGAGGCTAGTCCCTCTGAAAATTCTTAGTTTTAAAAAATTAAGCTATCTTGTTGTGAAATAAGTAAATATTCCCCTTCTGAGTAAAATGCAACTTCTAGTAACTCTTAATTTGAACAAAATGAGGAGCTTCAGGACTCTTTTCATGATTTTTGTTTAGATAAAGCAGCTATGCCTGTTCAATTGCTGAAGATCATTGAAGGACAATCTGAGGCTCCACTACCAAGCCATTTGCAGAAGGAGAATTTAAAACATTTGCAAGAAGGGTGTGATCATACCAACAAATACATTCAGGTAAACTGACCAGTAAAAAAAAATTTGTTTTGCTTTGAAATAGCTCCTATTGCATTAGCAAGGCACTTTCATATTCCATCTCACTTGGTGACTTTCTGCAACTGTGTGTCTTTGTGTTCATCTGTTACATATTTTTAAGCAGTGAAAAATTATGACCTTCTTGAACTTCATTGGATGTTGCTATTACCTTCATTGATTCTCAGTCCTATCCCTTTCTCTTATGTTATCAGACTAAAATTTTGTAGGGGTTTCTCTTTCCAGAGTTTATAAGCTGTGGACCAATTTAAAAACACACTAATATGCAGAATGTTTTTCTGAAAATGAAGGGATTGGGGGAGGTTAAGTGGTATTTTGTTTAAAAGAAATAGTAATAAGCACCCCAATCCTGTTAAAGATCAGATTTCAGAGTAACAAAAACTTCTAAAGTAGTTCTCCTTTTGTATCAAATTATGCAATATCCAGTTTTATGAAAAGTGTTGTTTGTAGCAACTACCAGCATCAAGACACAATTAGTCTTTTTTATCATTACTAAGTGTGCACTTATGTTTGACAGTAATCCCAAATGTATTTTGGATTGCAAGTACAATCTTGCTATACTAGTGAAATGCAGAAATAACTTTTTCATGCCTACAGCAAGTATTCTCTGTAAAATGCAGTGTCAATTCTTGAGTGTGTTCTTTTTCTATCCTGTTTAACTTTTTTTGTCTGTGGCTCTGAGAATCGTTTTAGGCATCCCTGATGCTTATGTATCAGGACATCAGCATTAACCCAGGCTTTCTTTCAATTTGTTAAAGGGGGAAAAATTAAGGAAATTTGGTCCTGTAGAAAACCTAAATTGTCTTGAATCCTTAAAAAAATGGCACAGACATTTTAAAAATACGAGCTGAACTGATCTAATGTTTTTCTGTAGCCGAAAGAAACATTTTTGCTACCACAGCTGTATATTCTCAGTTCCAAATGTAGTGCTTATATGACCCTGTGATTGAGTCCATTTATGAGAAAGAAACTGGCAGAAGACTATCCATATTGCTGGAGAGAGGATAATTTTCTGCTGCTGTCACTCTGCACTGGATCACTGTGGTGTCAAATTGATGCCAGGAGTGGTGCACTTCGGTATACTGAAGGAACAGAACTGCCCTGTTTGGAAGCAGGCAGCAGTTGAGTGGTGTAGGAGGTGATTTGATTGAGAATGATTCAGCCTCCCTCAGGTCCTGTAAAGGAACAAATGGAAACGTCAATAGCCACTGCTGCTAGCAAACAAGGTTTATTCCTCAGGGGGTAGTTTCCTGCCCCTGTTCACCTGCACAATACATAGACTTTCCTGCTTTGAAGAGCTATGTCTTCAAGGAGCCCTGACATGAGGAACGGGGATTCTTGTTCAGAAGAAAGTGGTGAAGGAGACAAAAATGCATTACAAATTAGAAAATGTTTCTGCCAAAATATATGTTTCCATTTGGAAAGCAGAGCAATTACTACCAGACTATGATTTAAAGCATACATGCAGTGCTATAGCTGAATCTGAAAGGGAGAGTATGTAGAATCTCTTTCTCAGACTTCTGCCTTATGTTAAGAGAACTTCATGCTGCTGCTGACATGGATTAGTAGGTGACTAAAACATCTTGGCATAAGCAGCCCAACTGGAGAGCTGATAATGCTGGTGCTAATGCACCATTAAATGTGAAGGAAAATCCAGTTCTGCAGGCTGAGCTCGAAGTGAACCTTAGGATGCACTGATGTTAAGTTATCTTAGTGGTGGCACGCTGTCACTCTAGACCTGCCAAAATAGGGATCAGGCCCTGCTTTGACAAGGAGGGAAGGGCAGAAGAGGATTTTTATGAAATGTGTTCTGGGAAAAGCAATAAAAAACATTTGGGATGCTTCTGTCTGACTTGTGTGCCTCAGTCCTTTCATTCTTCTGCATGGTTTTATCTTCCTGGCACCTCTTTGAAAACTGCAAATTTCAAATTTGTGGAGAAACAGCACAAGCAATGTTTGTACCTCCTCAGTTGTGCCGTATGTTAACTAAATATGATGATTTCTCCTATTAGTTCATAATTATCTGCATTTTGCTGTGGCAAATCTGAACTAAACCTTTAAATCAGCTGCCAAATCAGCTACAGAACGAAACTGAGGGAGCGCGGCCTTACAAGGAAGGAGACACATGCAGCCAAACAATTGTACATGGTGGGTTTGAGAGTGTGTCTGGTGGCATATGGAATGTCGAGGGTTTTGGAAAAATCCTTTAGGAAAAAGTTTGCTTCTGAGCTTAATAATCAGTGCAGGATTTGTGAGGGAAGAGCCAATTTGAGCAAGTTTTGCTAAGCTAGGTTCTTTTGAAGTTTGGCGCTCAGGAGTTTCAGGTGTGTGGAGAAGGCAATGGGGCAGTATGAGGAAATGGGTAGTAGCTGGAGAAGAGAACTATGCTAACACCTACTGTAGTGTAGGTATTTGGGATACAAAGGAAAGTGGAGGGGACAGAACATTATAGCAAAGAACATGATCCCAGAATTTGAAAACCCTTTGGAATATACTGGGATATAAAAGGAAAAATAAAAAATAAAGATGGTCAAAAAGCAGCCACTATTGCATCAATGAACTTCACTTTTAAATAGTGTGCTGGTGCAGATCGAAATTTCTTGCTAAGAAAGAAATATATCTGTAAATATTGAGTGTTCTTGAGGTGACTGTTTCATTGCAAAGACTTTATTACAAGAAAAATTCTGTAGTCTTGTGAGTACAATTCAAGACAATCTCAGTAAGAACAATTATAATGTGTATATATGTGTTTGTGTATATATATATATATAGTGAAATTTTTAAAAAGGCTGTAATTTTGAAAACAAGTGAGAAACCTTTTTGTTTTTAACAGGTAAATTCCTGCTTTTCACAGAGAAGACTAATGAGTTTTGTTAAAGAAATTAAATTATCAAATTATTTTGGAAATCAGCATTTGTAAATAATGTTGAGGTTTTGTGGAGTGGTATTATTTCTTTATAAAACAGATAGTAAAATCTTGTTGAATTTGTTTTGGATTACTCCTCAGTTAGGACGTTGTAGGACAAATTTTACTCTGGAAGACCTCTGGAGTAACAATTCCCTGCTGCATGTTTTATCCTGATTTGGTTTAAGAAGCATTTGCTAGCATTTAAGTCAGGCTTCCCACTGAATATGTGTACTGTAAAATCACTGTGATTTACCTGTCTGACCTCTTAATGTTGCATTTATAGACATGTTACTATGCTCTCTTTTTACAAGAAACCTTTTAGTCTATTTTTGTGCTGTTTCTGTAGTTTTTTAAGCATTTTACAGAGTCTGTTTTCAATAATTTTATTTTTCTTTATTGGACCAATTTTTGTGGTTTTATCCTTGAGAAGGTAACAGTGCTATATCTGCACTTCATTTCATATACTGTGAAAGAATGCACTTGACTGACAGTTTTGGTACTGTTAATGATACCATCTTTCTAACTAGATGCGATGATTCCAAAGAGATGTTAACATCACTGAAGTTGTTGATTTTTGCTTCATTGTAATTTCAGCATCATAATAAAAAGAGCATTTTGGATTAATTGTTAAATCATCGGATCTTATAGAGCATTTGTATTATTACCAAATAATCAGGACACAACAGTTTCAAAACTTTGTAATGCTCTTTGTACAGCTGATTTTTTTTTTCGCAGAAGATTATTTATCTTCATATGTGTCTGTTATATCTTGACTGTGTTTTTGTTTTGATATTTATGTTGTAATCCTTTGCCAATATTTTTGGAGGAGTTGTATCTCTTAAGATTTTCATCTCTACCTTTTCAAATGCCTTTCAGCTTTTGTGCTAAAACTCTAGTATTTTTTGCTGTTTTTGTAACTAATAAAAGTTACATGTATAGTTCCATAGCTACTGTTTTATTGTTTAAGTTTATCATCTAGTCGGTGGTATCTAAATAGTATTGACATGTAATACTTCCTTTGTTATATCTCAAGAATGTTGGTTTTTATTGCTGTCTATAGCAGTTGATTTTTCTTTTTTTTGTTAAGAATGTAAATGGCAATTTGTGCTTCTTCCATAAATTCTGCCTTTTTTATCTTATAAATGTTTGAGCTGTTATCAGTACTGCAGTAACTTAGAGGCATACAGTCTTAATTCACAATATTTTATTTTATTTTATTTTTTGCTTTGTAGGGAGTAGTTACTCTTTCCTATCCATTAACAAAACTCAGAGATGGAACAGACTTTTTCAAGATTGTTGTTCAAGGTACTATATTATTTATACATTTTAAATTTATGGTACTACAGTAAAATCAGTAGTTCCTGCTTTTGTACAGTGTTCAATAGAGTGTTAGATTTAGAATACTCTCTTAAACTGTTCATTTTCTAAAAAAAAAGTTTATCTTAAACTTATGCCAAGTACGTTAATGGCACCAATGGAAAGAAGTCTTTATATTTCAGTAGACATCTTGTTGCATAACTTTTTAAAAGACTGTCCTGGGAATGTATTAGCTATATATACAGCTTTAATAGTATATTTTCAAACTGCATATCATAAGAAGGACCAAGAAAATTGCACGCGTTACGATGTGTTAATAGTTACCACGTAATATATATATAGCATATACTATGTAAGAGCACCTTTAATGTCAGTCAGTATTTTGAATAGCAGCAAAATATTTGTGTTTCATTCTGTTTTAATTTAAGCATTTAAGAAAAGGATATTTCACCTGACTACTCAAGTATTTGAATACCAGTAGCTACATAAGCACTTTGAAAGACCTAAGTCGTTCATCATGATATTAAATTATATGAAAAATTAATATGTTCCTTTTAAGCCTTATTATCCCCTCCAGTCAGGAAGGTGGAGGAGGTAATTTGAACTTTCCATTTCCTTCCATTTCATTCTCAGCTTTTCCTTACAGTGACTAGAGAATCACATGTGCTCCTTCTGAGCCTCCTGACTCCTGAGCAGCTGGCCTGGGGTGTGCAGGTGCTGCCTGGTGCCGCTGCCTCGGCCTGGTGTTAGCAGAGGTGAATGGAATTGTTGGGACCTCATTCAGTGTCCCTGCTGGCTCCAGGTTTCTCAAAGGGATGCTGAGTCTTGCTGATTTCAGTGACTGTTCAGGAGAGGAGAGTTCATGCACATTCTCCATAGAAACATAAGTTTGCACATCTAAATCACTGAAACAGTAAAAAGTAGAAAACTCTAAAAATAACAACATGATTTCTGCTTCAGTCGTCCTGGAAGGCTATTAATTAATATTTCTATGACCTAGAATATATTCAGTTTATAATAGATTCTACAATAGGATCTATGTTAATGTGACTGTTAATCTAACACTATACATTGAATCATCCAAGTGGAAGTCTTTTTCATTTCTGTTTAATTGTACACTGGTGTACAACAGGCTCATTTTAATCCTATTATGAAGAATATTCTGAGCAATATACCTGTAGTTAGCACATTTCCTATTTGTACATTGAAAAATGTACATATGAAAAATGTTAGACTGTAGATCAGCTTGTTTTGTAAATCTCATTCCACTGCTCTTTTGTTTTGGAGAAGGTATAGTGATTGGAATAACTTTCTCTTTTTTTCCTCTAGATTCAGATAACTTGTGTTCCCAGATCAACAGCATCAATGTTTTCATATATGGAAAAATGGCAGAGGATTGTGCAAAAATTATACGCCATGGGGTAAAAAAACCACCAAAACATATGTACATATAAATTTTTGTTTTAGGAATTTGTTTCATAGATGTTGTTGATTTCTTTGCTTGTCTTGGTCTACCTATCCCTAAAATTGGAAATAGTCTGTTCAGTCCCTTCAAATCTATAATATATGCATATGTAAATTCTTTCTCACATCGATATTGAAATAAAGCAGTTATTTTTATCATTGCTATTTACCTAGCAAGCAAAGGATCATGAATATGGCTAATAGAGAAGTCACCCATTTATATTCATACTTTGAATGTTTTGTCATTTCATAAGATATATTTTATAATTAAATTCACTTAAAAGACAGTTACACTAAAAGATTTAAAAAAAAAATCAAAACTGTGCATGCAGGATTTTTTTATTGACTTGGTGCTGATGTCTTGCTTTGTCAAAGGTAGAAGTTTGTTTTGATTAGCTCCAGGTAAAAGACTTAGACAAGTCAGCCTATGAGTTTGTGAGAGAATGTGTTACCACTAAAGAAGGAAAACAAGATAAAAATGATTACCTCAGTCTTTTTATAAGACTGCCTATCAGTTTACTGACATTTCAATATTAGCCAAATATGAAATTAAAATTAGTATATGATTCATATGAGCTCATGTTAGTGCTTTTTCATTTGTGATATGAATTCACACTAAATCATAGAATAGTTTGGGCTGGAAGGCACCTTTAAAGATCAGACAGTTACAACGCTCCTGCCATAGGGAGGGACATATGGGCAGGGACATATTTCACCTCATTAGATTGCTCCAAAGCCCTATCCAACCTTACTTTGAACACTTCCAATGACGGAGCATCCACAACTTCTCTGGGCAAATTACAGTCTTTTTACAGATACCTCAATTCCATGTAATTTTCAATTTTGATGGGGAAGCCAGTGTGCAAAGTTCCTGAACAAATTTGCTAAATATGCAAGCTGCAGAATCTTTTTAAATTCAATGAACAAATCAGTTTTGTCCCGATAAAAATACAAATGTTGAACAGGGCACTGTGCAGCAATTAAAAGATAAAGACACCATTACTAAAGAGCTGTGTTGGAAACTACAACCCATAGGCAGCAACCTTTAGACAACCACGGTGTGCTAGAACCTCAGTTTGTTCTTCCTCAGTGAACTGAACCTTCATGGTGCTTCCCTCATGTCTCAAGTGAGATTTTAATTTTGGAAGAATATTAATATGAGGAAACAGTGATTTCTGAAGCTAGCAGAGTTTGAAAAAAAGCACCATTTTTAGCCATTAAAAAATTAACTTCAGTAAGGTCCAGAAAGTAGTGTTTATTTGCTGCATACCTTTTCAGATTTTAGTATTTTTTAATTTCCATATCATTCTCGGTATACTGTAAGAACTTTAGCTAAGTAGCTTGGAGGTGGAGCTGGTTATTTCAAAAAATGTGTGTAACCATGTTGTCTCCTGAGAGTCTTCTCGATCTGTAACAGAATAACCATCAGGAAAAATATTGTATTTCCTGTATTTCACACTTTCTGAATGAGGGAAATAGACTTTCTTTTTACCATTTAAAATGTTGTTTGAATCTCATAATTTGTTTATGCAATATACTTCTGTTGACATCAAAATCCACCAATTTATGTAAATAGCTTTGATTCCCAAGGCAATTACAAGATCTTCTTAACTAAACGTGAAATGGAAACTAATCTATTTTGAAAACTAATATAACATTTAATTTCAAAGCACCATACAAATACTAGGAAATTTTTTTTGCCTATTTAGAAACTGCAAGTCACAACCTGTCAAAGTTGACTGTGAATTTGTAAAAAATCTGAGAATATATCTGTTCTTTCTGCCTATTGAACTAGATTTTTTATGGTTAGTGTTGTCTTTTTCTGATGGAAGTTGCACAGTCCTTTCACAGTTTAAGACGAGGTTTGGTTTTTTTGGTTTTTTTAAATGTGGTGCTATGTATGGCATATATATTACGTGAGAATCACTAGTGACCTAATACTACTCCAAAAATTTTTCACTTATCAGCTTGTTAAAAGGCTGAGTCTATGTAATTCTGAAGTTCCTTCTTACACAGGAGAGCAAGACAAGAGAAGTTACCTGTCTCAGCAGCCATATCCCAGAATCTTGTGCAGTATACATTCTAATAAAATGCTGAAATGGAAATAATGTATAAGCAAGACATAGCTTTTTAGATAAAGGCGGATTTTACTGTTGAAAGAACATTCTGGATAGCATCAGCTAACAGTGAAAGGAAACACATGTACTAACACCTGATTTTGGCAAAACTCACGGAGTTTCCTGAAGTTAATATTTGTGTGTTTCGGTATCTGGAAAGAATGAAACAACTTTCATGTATGTTAGTAGGACAGCGTGTTAGAGGTGCAGAGAATACTGAGTGTTCTAATTGTTATGACATGTTTTAACTTAGCTTTGAGTATGGCTTACTTCTAGGTTTATATATTACTTTTTAGTCAAAGTGTACATTCTGACACTACCTGAAAATCACCATGCCCTAAGTAGTTTCATTTCGAATTAAGCTGTCTGATTAAATGTATGTTTTCTGCAGAAATTTTTTCCCCAATGTTTTAATAACTACATATATCACTGTCACTTAATCTAGAAGCCTTTCTTTTTCTTGTACAAAATATTAAGGTTTTGGATCTTAAATCATTTAGCGTAGCATTGTCAGATTGCTGAAATAGCAAAAAAAGTGCTGTCATAGTGCAATATTTGCTAAAACTGTCAACTTCAATCAGAAAACTCTTTTATTTATTGTAATCAAATAAATACATGAAGAAAAGTTATTCAGTAAAAGTGTATGGAAGTGCTTTGGGTAGAAGCTTGAATAGACTAGGAATAGGATTCCAAGTCTAACATGTTTATTGGAATGGAGCACACTGGCACAGCCCTGCTAAGCAGTTCTGATAGCAAGGGAGTTGACTATAAAGATAAAGGAGCTTTACATTGTATCAGATAGCTTTTTAATCACCTCTCATTACCTAAAGATACTTAATGTATTCTCTATCTTCTCCTCCTTTTTAATTTTTATTTTTTTTTTTCTTTTTGATTTGGTGAGGTTGCTGCTAAAAACGTGCTGCTGCTGGGACTTGAATCATGTACCCTTTAAATACTCTATTTCTTGTTCATTTTGAGGTGTCTGAGGAGCTTTCTACCAAAGTGAAGATAGAGTTACAATTGCTTTCTGTGCCAGAATCTCAGGAGTGATGCCAGAGATGTTTTTAAGGTCTCTGTTGCTACCAGAAACTTACCTGTTGATTGACCTACCTATTTAACCCTTTAAGAAAGCTGTTAGTCCAGTCAAAACAGTTTATAGGAGAGTTTCTTAAAAGTACAGCTGTAATTCAATGGGAAAGAAGATCTAAGAAAAAATGTTTTATCACTGCTGTTCTGACATGTGATTTCTTTTCTACCTTAGTTAAGCTAACCAGAAAGCAGGCAGTCTTTATTACATTCAAAGAGGAATGATTCTTATGCTTTATTCAATGTGAATCTTCCTCCCTAGGCTTTGTCAAAAATAGCACTCCATTACAGTAGCATCACGAGTGTGAAAATTTTAGCAGAATTAAAAAGAAAAGCTTTCTGGCATTTGTTGTAAATATAAATTCCATGGGTAGAAGGACTAAATTGGAAAACTTAAAAACAGTTTTTACAGTTTGTTCAGGATTTTTGTTTCTTCAGTGTCTTGAGCCTTTAAGGTGAAATTTCACATTATATAGTCTTAAAATAGAGCATGTGTTAGAGTCTGTGTAATTTTCTGTTTATTGCTCTGTCTCCATAGGAAACCTTCATAGTTGCAGGATTTAAGGTGATAAAATTGCCTGCAGCGAGAGAGGATGGTAGACATGATTGTCACCTGGAAGTGTCTGAAGAAGCTGGATCAGCCATTTATGTATGTGGTTGCCCAACTTTTTTTTTTTTTCCTTTTCTTTTACATTTCCAAAATGCTTACATAAACATTTTGTTTTATAATAGAAAAAAATCAGTAAAATCTATTAGAAACTGAAATGGTACAGGTTACTTTACCATGTTCATCAGTAAACAAGACATGTGTCCTCTGTGTGTGTGTGCACATGTAATTTTATAATAGCCCTAACCAAATTATTTTCCAGGTAAATTTCTATGTATTGAGTGCAAGAATTTGACTATAGTTGGCTTTTGATAGATTCCTAGAGCTGTTTAAACTACTGTTGTGCATAACACATTTCAGTAATGCAGACAAGGTAGAGAGTGCAAGAGTGATTTAAGGTCTATAATTTTTAGTTTTCTCAGGTCTATGGGTTTATACTGTTTTTACTCAAATCATCGGTTTTTACCTTTCAAATACATGGATTGCTATAATCTAAATTTTATACAGAGAATTGTACCCTTTTGTCCTGAGTAAAATATTTGTTCTTTTGTAGTATTCTCACATCAGTTCTGTTTAGTTTTATCTATATAGTTGTTGTCTAATTAAATCCTAAATTTAAGAAAAAAAAAACTTTTGTTTTTAAATTTCAGAAAGGCACTTTTGTTTTAGAATTGACCTCTATAGGTAATTAAAACTTGGCACACAGCTCAGTGAGAAACAAAACTATTTAAAATGATAGTGCAGGCTGTTTCATGACATTCATTATCTGTTGATGATGGTGATACACAGGTAGAAAGAATATTTTTCATTGAAGATTATGGATAGCAAAACTGCCCTGAGTCTGAATAGGTGTGTGTAAACTAAAAGTGTCTAAATTTTAGAAACTACACTAGGTCTCAACTGAGTATTAGCAAGACCTCATGACATACAGCCTAATCCCAAAGACACTGTGTAGCTCCCTGAATGCCTGGGTTGTGCTGACGTGTTTATCTCATTACTGAGCACAGAATGGAGCTTATGGCACTTCATTTGGTTACACGCATATTGGATGCTTAACATTAATTCAAATGAGCAGACTTTGTGTGTGCTTCACTTCCCCAGTCGTAACTTTTCAGTCGGCTGTTTAAAAGTAAGATCAGCTTCAGGAATGCAGCTGAAGTGAAGAGCAAAAGCAGTTCCCTGGCAGGAGTGGGCAGTGCTGAGGCAGGGCACAGTTGTGACATGGGGCTCTGTGTCTGGCAGCCAGGCTGGGCTGTGGCATCGGGATGGTGGCTGAGCCCTGTGTTCCTCACAGAGAGTGGGGGGTGTTGGCTTTTCATCAAATCTCCCCAATTAGTTCTTTAAAAGATCTTACATTGAAGGTATGTCTGGCTTATAAGTAAGACTCAAAAAGCTTAGGAACTATCTTTAAATAAAATTTATCCCTGGTAAACGTTTTCCCCAAAGGAAAGTAACAAGTCACTGAGAATAGATCTGCTCTAAGCATTGACATGTACATACATCTTTATGTACAAAAACTTAAACCCATTTGAGGTCTATGTTAAGCAAATGCAGTTTTAAATTTGTGGCCTCCAGCTTTCAAATTCTACTCTGTTAATGTGACCTAACATATTCAACTGAATGACTTTAGAAAATGTGTGTATTTTTTTGAAGAACCTTTTGTATGAGTGTAAGTGCAGTAAATGTTGTTTTCTTTTCTTCTGTAGCTAAAATTTTACTATATTCAGATGTGATTCAGATATGGTAAAAATGTCTGTAGGGCTGGTTTGTATTTCTATATAGTGGTGTATTTGCTTCAAAGTTATCAAATGTTGTTATATTTTCAGTACCTTCAATTTTGTAATCAGAAAGTTTGTTATTTTTACTCCACAGATTTACACTAAACCAAGAACAACTGCTGCTTCAGAAACTACATCTGTGGTGAGTTTGTGTTTGGGATATTTTTAAATCACATGGGATTAGCTGCATGTTAATAAGAAGGTGTGGAATTCATTTTTGTTCCTGGTTAATTTACTTCCATATGCTTGTCCCAGCAGTCATTTAGTTTTTATTTTTGCAGATAATATACTTGGAACACAAAATAAAATACAAAAAAGTAGTACATTTTCTATACTTCTAGTATAGTTCCCATCTCAGTCTCCAAATGGATTTCATGTTGGTTTAGGAAATTTGAATTAGAAAGGTAACTGTTGGTCTAAATAAGATTGTATGCTTGTATTGTAAAAATTAAAAAGGAAATATGAAACTTCCTTTGATGTAAAATCAGACTTCGGATACTGGTTTTAACATCTGTTTTGATTTCTCTTTGGAACAAGGCCTTATGTGTCTGACTTAAAATTCTACAAGAAATAGTATTTTAAAGGCAGAGGAACTGGTTTATGAAATTTTAATGTTCTTTATCATGATGTTAAAGATTAAGTACCAATGGTGATAGAGCTTGTTTTCAATTTTTATTTACAATTTCATTTTTTCAGTATAATACTTGAAAACCTAAGTTGTCAATCAGTTTGAGAGAACTCATATTCTTTAAAAGAGTCTAATCAGCAACCTTAAGATGAGAGGAGAATAGTCCTTAAACTGTAGAAAGTAGCCCTTAATTTCTTTAATCCTCCAGCAGCTGTGGTATTTTAATCAGAAGATGTGTGCAGTGGATGTGAGAGGTAACCGCCCCCACCAGCCCAAGACAAGGATTCTTTGCAGTGACACTGCCAAGCAGAAATAAAAAGCTATTTATGTATGTGCTTTAAAAAGTCCTCTGGATCGACATGTAAAAATGAATCAGTAAAAAATTGTCTTTCATTGTTCTTTATTGTAATGACTTTTACTCACCTGGTTCATGTATTGAAACTTATTTCAGTTAGCTGGTTGGTTTATTGTAAGAAAACTGCAATCACAGAAAGAAATTTGCTTTCTAAGTCTCAAGTGAATAAGATACAAAGAAACAGATAATATTTTTTTTTTTTTTTAAGATGAAATAAATATGTCTGAGGATGAATGATGTTAAAAGACAAAATTCTTTGTGAATTATTCTTGAATAATTTTTTCTTCTGTTCTCTCATTGTATCATGCCTTTTCAGTCTGTTGCTCCAAAATATGTGTATACTCCTCTGAATCATCTTAAAGATGGAACTGTAGTGAACTTGTATGGCGTTGTGAAATTCTTCAAGCCTCCATATATTAGCAAAGGAACTGGTATGTACATATTCAAGAGATTTGAGATGTCCTCCAGCCAGAACTGTTCTTACTATGTTTGTTCAAAATCAACCAGAACAACAAATTTACATGATCCTTTGACCATAGCTTTGACCAGCTACTACCAAGGAAACAGAAAAACAAATAGATAAGAGATAACAGTCAGTTTAGGCAGTCTGGTGGAGATAGCAAATTAAGAGAGTTCTTAAAGGAGATTTATTGTTTGTTCAGCAACTTTAACAAGACTTCAGGAAACTGAGGACTTCGAACATTTTAATTAGACAAGCACTGATTGCTGGAAATCATTAGGGCAGCCATTCTTTCCAGATACATAAAAATGGGAAGTTAAATGCAGCAACTTTCAAAGTAGCATGTCTCTGAAGCAGCTAGGAGACATTTTTTTCAGCTGGGTTATTTGTCAAGTTAATCACTTCAATTTCTTCAGTAGAAATTTAATAGGGAAAATGATTATTTGTTTAGCAACTAGTCCTTGCCAAAATGTCATTAATAACTTCCTGATATGTCTTCCCTGTATGTTTTCAATTGACATTATTAAAATAATGTCAGTATCAGTGGAGAACAGGGACACAATCTGATATTTCTTATTTATGAAGATAGTTGTAATTCACTTGCTACTTTATAATGAAAATCTCTAATACAGTTCTAATTAGTCTGGGGTTTTAAATAAAAATGTTCACTAGCCAGTCAAATATTTCAATGTTGGTTTTTGATTTTTTGCACAATTCAGAGTGATGTTTGCTTCAGAGGGTACAAAATGGTTGATGATTGTCCTGCATTGTCAGGGCATGAAGTGGCTCTTATCAGAAAATTCTGTAGTTGCTTTAGATCTGGCCCATTTCTGCACCAATACATTCTCTGTCTGATACTGTAATAATAGAATCATGTAGCTTCAAGCTGAAGCCCCCTAGAAGCATGGAAAATGGGGCCACTGTACTTTATACACATGGGTGTTTATTCACTATATAGATATGGCCTGAAGTGTTAGATGCTGCTCCTTCTCACACATATTAAGGCATAAGGCTGAGGTTTTGCACTGTGTTCCCACTGAAGATGGGTACCACTGGACTGGTAGCTAATTTAGTCTTGTTGGTTTATAAAAGCTATAATTAAAAGTTCATAATTTTCATTGCCATTATTGCATTAGGTGAGTGTTAAAACACTGATAAATTAAATGAGTTTTCAGTATGTTCATAAATCATTTATTGCAGAGAAAGTTGTTTTAGCTAAGCATGCTTTTGCTCAGGGCATATAGTTTGATACCTCTATATATGAGAACTTCATGAGTTCTGAAAACTGTCCAAGTGCTTTGGGTCTTTCTTCATATAAGAGACAGATAGGATTTTGTCTGCTAGAAGATCTGTTGGAAGTGTTCAAAACTATATTCTAACTTTCCTTACCCAAGAGTTTAAGATACTTTAAAATTTTAACAAAGATGATATTCTCCTCTCTCCCCTCCCTTAATCTCAAGTACTTAACCTTGAGATTTAAAAGAAAAGAGAAGTAAATAGAAGAAGAAAGAGCCTCTGTCTTTGTAGTGTCCAATTACGAGATTATGTGCTTGACCTTGAAAGTTTTTGGACATTACAACGTGACACCTACTGCTTCCCCAACCCTCTTTTATTCATGTAGATATTGGTCTGTGTTTTCCACACTGACTATTTCCACTATTTTCCTGGGGAAACCTCCATCTAGCATTTTATCATAGATACATGCAGTATATTTGTGTGTCACATGTTAAGTTAAAATCTCATTTTATCCTACCTAGACATTCATTTAGATTGTAACTAATTTATATTTAATAAAGGATAGCAGTTTTGGAAATGACACTTCTAAAAAGCTTGACCACTTCCAGGTCAATAGTTCTATGTGCCCAGTATGCAGATTAAGAATCAAATCAGATTCTGAAAGAATTTTTGAAGCCCTAAGTTTTATTTTTATTCTCAATTTTTATTTGATCTTGAGCCAAGTTCATCAAACAGCCTAGAATTTGTTTAAAATTATGTAGCTGAAAAAACAAACTCTAATTTAAACTATACCATTTGGTCAACTTGAATTACAATAGTCAATTTTTTGCAAGTAATAGCAAACCAACTTTACAGTGCATAGCAAACCCATAACAGAATGTTGTGGTATCCATTTGTGAGGAAGCAGACTCAGTTATATCTGCAGTAGTTTTCCCTTCAAAGTATTGTGTTCCATTTTGTTGTTTTTTTTTTTTTTTTCTGAATCAAAATGTTGAGGATTTATATAAGTTTTGCAGAACAGAATAAAAACTGTTGCAGAGGTAAAGAGAGCAATTTTATTTCTGGACCCCTAGAGATTAGAATAATGTTTTCCCTTCTGTTCACAGTGGTTTATATGCATTTCTTTTTAAAATAAGCATTCTTTCTTATCTTAAAATATAGAAGATAAATAAAAGATTAAAAAATTAAAGGAATTAATAATAATTAGTTGAATAAATAATTAATAGAAATGTCAAGACAGTTATTTTGATCTACAGATTACAAATGATGGCATTGAAACATCTGTTTATCCAGATGCTTCTGGTAATTACCAAATTGTATCTCTAAAGTGTCTCACCATGTTAGAAATAACAAGCTCTAGCAAACAGTTTGATTCTTCAGAGGTTTGTTTTGGACTTCTGCAATATATTTTTGTATGTACATATATGTACACACACATAGGAGTGTATTATTTGTATTTTTTCCTGTCTTGTTGAAATATAAATGGTAAATTAGCTGGATCAGCTGTTTGGTGTTAGGGCAGACACTTGTGTATTGAATGGCCTCAGTAATTTTTCAAAACAGTATTAAATGTTTCATTTCATTTTGAAGAAAGAATAATTTGCTACAATAATCTGTCTTTTTTGTGTGTATTGAAATAAAAGAAACAGAAGGCAATCTTTAATTAGAGTCCCTGGCTGCTAACAACTTTGCCCAAAACCTTTTTTATCTCTTGGAAGGGAGAAGTTATTAGTTCAGGGTAGTGGGTTTTCCACTAAATGTTATTGAGGAATAAATATGTGATTGCCCAAAGGGGGATGTGTAATTAGATCGATGCTTTCCACCTTAACAATTTATACAAACATATTTTCAGGAGCTGCTGGAGTCCTCAGTGGAACTCCAATAAATTTTTAATCAGTAAATACTAAACAACTTGTTGGTCCTACCAATCAATTACTACTCTGGAAAGCTTTTTTAGCAATTCTGGTTTTCTTAGGGTGACTGAAAAATGAGTTTGTATGTGAAGCTGTGGTGTATGGGGGTTTTGTGGGTTTTTTATCTATCTGTACACACTGTGGAGAAATGCTGGTTTTCTGCTCATGCTAAGAGCCAGTATAACAGAGATTTCATAAAAAGAGTGGAAATACTATGGCATTATGAAGGGAAAGTTGTAACCTGAAGAATAAACCTAGGCTATCATGATAGTGGAGGCAACTTTAGATTTTCAGTAACTTTTACAGAGCTACAAGAGATTCCTATTTTAAACTATTTAAAGGACCTAGAAGCTTGACAATCAGCATTTTCCATGCAGACAGTGCAACCTTCTACTGATTACTTCCACAAATAGTTGTGGAATTTTTTATGAAATGAAATAACTTGTTACCAAGTTATAGCAATTGTATTTTTAAAGAACAATAAAGACTTAACTGAAAGAGTATAAAAAGTGTGTAAGATGCATGCAGACTGTCACTCTGTACTTTCATTTAAATTAAATATGAGCTATGTTTCCTTGTTTTCATAACACCAATTCTGGGACGTCACCAGCATAGGTAGCTATCCATGGCAGATGGTTCCTCACATGATGTTAAGCCTAAGTGAAAATACCTCTTCATAAAAATTAAATATATTTTAAAAAAAGGTAGGTACAGTTTGAATTTCTGTGTAGCATTGTGAAGCACTGAAATGCAATGCTTTTACTGAGACAATATAGTATAAAAGTAGAAAGCTTTCTTCTGTAGCATATAAATTTGCTGAACTGCGCATCCATTGTATCATATTTTTAAGACAGGTTATTGCAAGTAAAATCTACCAGCAGTAAAAAAATCTCTTTTCAAGAAAATGAGTGGATTTTTTTTAATCAGTTGATTGAATTTCTCTAGTAAGGGAAAATTGACTCCAATATGTAAACTTCCATTATTTATTTATTTATTAGCTTGGTAGTGAAGGAATTTTGCTTTTTTTGGTAGTATATTGAGAAAAATCAAAAGTATGACCAATGACATTATATTGTTTTGTTTAACTCTAGGACATTATGTAAATTCAGCAATTCTGTGTAGAGTTTGACTCACTTGTTTTTTCAGAAAAGTGAACTCAAAAGTGACTGATCTATAATGTGACTATGGAAAACAGGAAACAGTTTTCACATTTCAGCTGGAAAAGACAGGTGGCTTTTTATATTTAACCTTCAAAAAGAACTTCGCTGAATGAGGATTTCGTTAAAGAAATCAGTATTTATGCTTTGTTCTCAGAAACCTCTATTGTAATTAGGTTTGTAGAAGTGATGTTTTGAGGTGATAGTAAGGAATGGAAGACTAAAGTCACAGAGAACCTATATTATGTAGAAAGGGTTTCCTGGCTATGTAAAGCAAGTGTACTATTTTATACTGCTTTGACTAGGATGATTATCAGTCTTATATGATTATGCTAATTACACAGAAAATTGAGGTAGTGTGTTTAACTTCTACCATTAAATAGGCAGCTGCACATGTATGAAGCTGACTAGGTTGCATAATCACAGCATCAAAGAGCAACCACAATTTTAATGTGGAGTGTTTTTGCTATTTCCCCTTGATTGTGATGTTGGATGATATCAGTGCACTGTAGCATGTTATTCTGCATCCCCAAAGGATTGTAAATCTATGAACCATATGGGCTTTTCTTCTTAATTGCTCATTTTGCTCATATTTGCAAGAGATCTTTTAAGTTAACCTCTAGAATTCATACCCAAAGAAATACATCAGTCTTTGGATTACAGTAGTAAATGCTTGCACTTTTGTCAGCCAGTGACTGGAGTTTATTCTTGACATTCATAGCATAGAATGTTAAAATAGACTATGTGGACCTTGGTATGAGGACCTTGTGCCTTTGGTGGGAGTGGAAAAGAGTGATCTCAGCAACTTCTGAATGCAAAAGATTATGATTTATCATTATTGAGTCTGTATAAAATCTTGGGAAGGAAGAAGAGTACTAGTTTTATAGAAATACAGAGTGGTTTTGTATCTGTAGGAAAAGTTTTATTTTTTGGTAAGCCGTCATTGGCTTTCTTTCACACTTCACTCAAATCATTAGGGAATTTAAACTTTAAGTTTAAATGATGGCAAAATTTAAGGGTATATGTGCTGGAAACGGAAGAATATTTCTTTTGAAGCATGTGTTTTAATCCAGTCTTACATACCTGCCTTCATGCATAGGGAATCTATTCAGAAAGTTTACATATAACAGTCATCTTTTTATGACTGCCTTCCTGTAGCTTTTTTATATAAGGCAAATTTGTCAGTTTTACTAGACTGATAGCATTTTCTTTCAAAGCTGTCTAGCAGCAACTTCCGTGTCTGCATCTTTATAATGTGCATAATGGAGACTTTATTGACTTTGTTTTAGACCTATGACACCTTTGTTCAGTTCCTAGCTGTATAAACTGGCATAATGTCATCATCACTAGGTTCCTCATAGAATTACAGCCAAGAGAAGTTGGGGCTTTGATAATTTAGGTATTTTTCTCTTCTGTTTGGGTTTTTCTTCTAAAGAGATGAGAAAGTGTCTGTCAGGGCAAAACAGATTTAATTTGGGAAATTTAATTGCCAGTTAACATAAGCATCTAATAACTTATTCAGATATTGAGAAACAAATAAATATTTGAACAAGTAGGGAAAACACCATTCCTCCACCTTTCCCAAGTTCAGCTTCACTGCAGGCATCCCTCCTTCCTCCTTCCTAGTCTTTGTTCTTCTGGCTATGGTTACAGGTGTCTCTGGAGGGACAATACGAGGTACATGAGATCAGGGCTAGGATGTAGCCTTTCTTTCTGCTGCTACTTGGTTTCTCAGGTAGGTTACCAGCTGCCATGTTGCAAAAGAGCAAATGTACCTTTACTCTGTTTTACATTTATAAGGTATCAAAGCACACATATTCTGTAAGCTGAAATGGAAAATACAGGTTTTGTTTATGTCATCCACAAATACTGCTCTGTTCTGAGCCGCTCTGCATTGTCATCTTTCTATCTTGTTTTGATTTTACTTTTTTGATCACTATTAAAAGTGAAATTCTATGACGTTTAACTTCAGAAAGGCATATTTCATATTTTTACTCTGCTTTCTAGCTACCACTGTGTGACTCTATTCTTGTGGTATATATATCTATCTTGCATATTTTGTTGAAATCAAGGATATGTAATTTATGCTTTAATTTGCTTGTAGAACTCATTACCTTTTCAGAAAGCTGTGCAAAATAAATCTTAGAAAATGGTTTTATTAAATTGTAGATGTGCACCTAATTTTGTAGGAGTAATTGAAATGTGAAAGAATAGCATGCCTGTTGCAGACAGGAGAAAAAGGGTCGTGTGTTCTTGCACACAGAGCTGTGCTTAATCACACATTTCATTTTCAGTTATTTAGGCCAGCTAGATCGGCCACACTTCAGTAATAATACTGAATAATAATAAGTAATAATACACTTCAGTAATAATACTGAAGTGTACTGTAAAAAAATTAACTTTGAAAAAGTTAAACAGATCATAGCAGAAAAAGATTTGCCATAAGAATGTTCCTCCCAAATTTTGTATCTGTCTATTAATAATTCCATAATGCCCGTACTCATCCAGACAATTTTATATTTTACAGATTATTGCTCAATTGTAACACTTGTGGACCCATCAAATGTGAAGTTAACGTGCAGTCTTTTTAGTGGAAACCTAGATTCTCTACCAAAAATTTACAAAGTTGGAGATATTGTTCGATTTCATAGAGTAAAGGTATGTACTAGGATGGGGGGGGGTTATGTGCTTGCTTTTCTGCAGTGAGAAGACCATAGGAATAATTTAATTCTATATGTACAGAAATTAACTCTTGGAGACATTGGATAAAGCAGCTGATTGTTAAAACAGCTATGGTTATAGTATAGACCAAAACTGAAAGTAAACTATGACATTTTTTTCAACAACAACAATATTTATTAAACTGCTTGACAAAAAAAATCATGTTGTACTTCTAAATGGATAGAATTTAACTGATATAAATCAGCACAATTTATTCCTCTTCAAACTGATAGAACTGAGGAGTTTCTTTAGGTCTTCTGTTGTGGAGCAGTTTAGGTCAGCTGGCAAATCACTCCAGTAGAGGGAGTCTGTCTGGATTTGTTAGTGTGCAGTGTACTGCTGCTGCTTCAATGTTATCCTGCATTACTCCCTATTTATCTGTATCAAAGGTCGTGCAGGAAACTGTTTATAGGTTTGATACTGCTTCTGCTGGATGTTTTTCTCATGTCTGCTGCAACTGTATAAGAAAGAGGAACCACTGTACAGGGACTGACTGAATGGAAATCTTGTAATGCTGGACCATACTTAAAGAGGTGCATAATAGGACCAAAGATGTTACCATTAATTGACAACATAACCATACATAATTTTGTATTTACTTGTTGTGTAAAATAATTATAGCAGAAATTGAATGTAATGAAAGAGGGCAGTAAAAGAAAAAAAATAAAACCAAGAACAAAACAACAACAACAAAAACCCAGTTTGCATATCTAAATACTCTTGATTGTGTCCTAGGAAATTTAAGAGATGTAGGAAATTTAGGATTGTACAAAAGGATGATAAAAGGGATAAATATCTGTAGTACTAAGCATGTACGTTTTGATATGCTGTAGCAGGAGAACAAAGAAGAAAACTCCATGACAATAAATGTAAAAAGTGGTAAGATTTATCCAGTATTTGAGTTTCATACTACTGAGATTGTTAAGAAAAAACTTGTTAAGATTCACAAACAATCTTAAGTTACTCCTCTATATTATAAGTATTTATAAATGAGAGAGGAATTAGCTAACCTATTCTGGATTAGTATAAGGTTTCTCTAAGGTCATCTATATATGTAATAAGAGTGGAATTAAATTGTACTTACATTTTGAAGTTTGTGTGCTGATCAGTACTTGAGATGTGTTATCAGTCTTGGAAGTTCGTGAATTTGACTTCAGATGGGAAAGTCTTATGCTAAATTTTAATATTTTCTCTGAATTGTCAGGGTAAATGTTGTACAGATAAATTCATTTTAGAAATTCAGTGGAGATTACTTGTTTATTGCTTCTGAAAACAGTACATATTTTATATATGTGAGGAAGGAGAAAGTAGAAAGGGATTGGTCAAAATACTGGAATTGAAAAGTGAAAAGTTATATGGTTGTGGTAAGTCAGTACTGGATTTCTAAGTACACATAAAGAAAATAAACAAGACCACTGTCAGGAAATTTCTGTATGCACCCTCTTTTATGCAAACATAGTATTGTCTAACCCCTACTATTTATTATCATCACAAACTTACTAAGGAAACTTACTGATGTAGCACAGGTGAGGGACCTCACTGTTTTGATTTGGCATCCCTTTTTTGAGGAGATCTAGAATTCTAGAATCCTTGTCAGTTGGTACTTTATGTCTCTTCAGATGCATCAGCTGAGAGATTGTTTAATTACTTCCTAAGTGCAAATGATCTAGAGTGACTAAGATGTCTTTTTCTGGATGGGAATGTTCTGATTACCCCAGACTAAGAAACAAGTACTTTGCAAGTTTTCATATCTCAGCTGAGCAGGTAGGAATGTGACACAAAAGATTCTGGGAATGAACTGGGAAGGGGAGGACCTCTTTCTCATTCAGTCATGAGCAGCATAGTAGGTATGACTTCTAATTACACTTTCTGCAGTTCCTCCATCACTCTTTCCTGCTTTTGTCTTCAGGCCTTAAGCACCTTTTCTTAGCTTGCTGAATGGAAAGCAAGCCAGGGTAGGAGAGGCCAGAGTCTGTCAAAGCTGTGCTTACCAATGAGGACAGATAGATATACACAGCCTTTAGAGTGTGTGCTCACGTTCTGTCTGCCCCAAATGTGCTTTCAGGGGACTTCCAGGAAGCTGACATTGATAATAAACACATTTTAAAAATTACTGCTCCTACTTACACTATTGGCTTCTAAAAATTCTAAGAATTTAATGAACAGGATTTTGTTGGAATTACTTTGGAGAAAGGGTAATTTAATTTGCTTAGTATTTGTTGCACAGAAGGAAAATTTTAAGCGCCTTAGTAATAGAATTGGAAAATCATCTAGTTTTAATTACATTTCTGTTAATATTTCTTGAAGTGCATCTTTATGCGCATCACCTTATGATGATTTCTCATGAATTACAGAATTTAGAGATTGACAGTACTGTACCTGGGCTTTCAGCCACAATCAGTGCTCTGCTGAGATTGTGAAAGGTGAGCCCCCCATCTCCCAGTATAAAAGCCAGGCCTATGATCTATTTGTGTAGACTTCTCCTTCTATCTCCATGGCAAAGAAGGAGTTTTCTTAGGTGGATTTTTCTTGGACCTTCTTGTTTATTGTTCACTGTGAATGCTTTTAATATCTTAGAAATAATGCCTAATGGTACACTGTTACAGAGTGGGAAGGGGCAATCTGCTCGTACTGGCTAAGCCTGCAGTATTTTATTCTCCCTTGACTTAGGAGTTTTGGCTGGTATTCTGCCTTTCTTAAAATGCCTCAAACCCTGTCATGATGACAGAATGGTTAATTTCCTCATTGCCTTTTCTCTAGTACTCCTTATTGCCTCTGAGTGATTCACAAACAAGAACTTATTTCCTCACTTCCAGTGAAGAGAATTTGTACTTGATTTCCGTTCTAGTTTGAGTATTGGAAAAAGTGAAGCACATTGTTATTTTGGCATTCAGTGTACTCGAGTTGTTTAATGCATTCAGGATGTCCAGGGTGTCTTCTGGTGGGTCTTTTTCCTGAATGCACAGCATTGCAGAGCTGTGTGATTCATGTGCAACACTTGGAAAATGAAGACGAAGACACTGACCTCTGATTATAAACTTCACTTGTATGGCTTCCTTGGCATAATGCAAACTCTGTAGCAATTACAAAGCCTTAATTCTCTAGCTTTTTGTCATAGTAATCCTGATGCTGTTCTTTTCTCTTACTTTCATTAACCTTAACTTCTTCTGGACATAGGCGCCAGTTGCTGTAACAAATGAGTTAAGAATTGTAAAGTTATCAACGTCTTTCTTAGACACTATTACTGCATCACCACCGCACTTCTCAAGTCATGCACCATGTCTGAAAATATTCTGTATTAAAGTAGGGTCATAGGGGTTATGGAACATGGTATCATAAAATAAATGCACAATGAACTGAACTGAGTTTGCACAGACATCAGTAACTGTCATCTACTAACCTTGGGATAATTATGGATTATAAATGCTATTGTTTTAGTTTTGTGGTTAGATCACAGAATCAGAGAATCATTAAGATTGGAAGTTACCTTCAAAATCATCACATCCAATCTTTGACCAAATACCACTATGCCCAATGCAGCATCCTAGATCTCTAGAATAAAAAAATGGAGAAAAACACCAGGAAAATCAAATTCCTTGCCTGCTATTAATTGCATATTCATCTGATTCAAACTCTTTAGATTTACAATTTAAAAGTACAGTCTCTTTGAGCAAAAGGATTTAATAGCCACAATATAGATGGTTATTTCTTTCATAGACCAGTAGATTGACAAGTGTAAGATGTGTGTTTTGCTAGTGGGTTTCTAAGGTGTTTATCCACAGAGGAGGGGTAATCTGAATGTCAAATATATAGAGCATGGCTTCATAACAACATAGAAGTATCACACTCCCTTTTTTGTTATCCTTACTAGTTCTGATCTGTCTCTCTTCTTGTGCATCACTCTCCTAAATCTAGTCATATTTAACATAGCATTCATTCCGCTGTGTTACTTACTTTGATCTTTAAACAATCTGCTGTAATTTCCAGGAGCAATCTTACTCTTGCACTTAGCTAGCAGTTTCCTTGTCTTCTTATATTCTCTCCTTTAGTTTAATCCAGTTTGTCCAATGAAAGTTGATTTCTTTCCTTCTTCTACTTGATGCAATATAGAAGGTACTGAGAGAAAGACAGAGCAGAAGTATCTGCTCACTTCTTATTCCTGGGCAGCTCTGGCAGAATATAGCTCCCGGACTCTTAGTGTCTTCTAAGTAAATGTGGTCCAAATATATAAAGTTGGCCAAAATTATGTTTGAGACTTCCTACCAAAAAAGATGTTGAAGACCAGGTTGCACTGCTACCCAGTCTTCAAAATCTTTTTCTGAAGAATGGAAGGAATTAATTTTTATTTTTTTTTTGTAAGCAGTTAGGAGATTTTTTTAATACAGAAAAAAACAACCTTTTTTTTTTTCTCAGATATGTCAGTATTACTATTGCTTTTGGTTCCCCTTCAAAAATTCTGTAAGGCATGCAACTCAATTTGAATGGAATTTAAATTAAAAACAAGTATTCTTCCTATAGTAAATAATGTCTGGAAATAATGACTGTAGGCAGTGATAGAGTGTCTCTGTAATTTGAAGTCTTAGCAATTTGCAAATATGATTTTCATATCAGTACTTTTGGTCAAGTTACTGGATCAGGTTTTAAATATGTAGAAAATATTCCAAAATAGTAATTTTTTACTCTAATAGAATTTCTAAAGCAGTATCACAGTGCCTGCTGGCTTTTTAAATTACTAAACCAGAAATTCTTTCAACTGGCTTAAGTATATAAACTTCTTGCATACAAATTTTTCCACAAAATACTTATATCTTCAGGTGAATTGAATTGGTAAATAAAATACAATGTAGTGCTCATTTTTTTCTTTAATTTGTGTTTCCATTGCTACATATGTTTCAGATAATCTTATTTTGCAGGCAGCAATTCAAGAATGCTAGAGAATAAGCTATCATTTATGGTCCTAATATCTAAATCATAGATATCATGTCTCCAAAAAAAAAAATCATTTTACTTCCATGTGACTATCTTTGTTAATTTTCTTCTAGAAGGTGCCTGCACATAGTTTTGGTAGTTCAGTTTTCTTCTTGTGATATTTAAACATATTCAAAGTGGTTTAATTTATACTTCAAATGACTTCTCTATTTCATTAGTATCTCTTTGTTCATACAGCTAGAGATACAAGTAAACCAGGATTACATTATGAAAATATAAGAAAATATAATCAACATCCTGTATTATCCAAATTTGTTTAGACTATTTACTTAAGATGAGAAAACATTTACAAAATATAATGAAATATACCAGATGCATTCTGGTGGGGTTTTTTCTGACAGGTTTCTTTCCTTCATACAAATATCATCAGTGACAACCATAAAAAAATGAAATCTTCCTTCTTAGTATAAAAACATATACATTAGTTTGGTATATGTTGTTTCCCTAGGCATTTTTTGATATTCTAAGATGATCTGTACCTGCAGTGGTTTCATAATAGTCTTTTGCTTCTATAATTTAACAATCAGTTTTGATGGAAAGCTACCGTGGAGATGCTACTTTTCCAGCTTTATACACTACTTACTATCACACTTTTCCATTTAGTGAAACAAATAACATCATCTTCAGTTAAGAAAAAAAAAGAAGATGTATTTTACTTTGCTGTAAATCTATTTATTAATATTTCAAGATGAGTTTTTTTTTAATAACCATATTCAGGATAGGGTTGTACCCCATAGAAATCACTAGAGTTTATTGTCCATGCAGTTTGTTAAGGTGACATTTCACCTATTGTTCCTTAGTTTACAAAAACTATGCCAAAGACTCCTGCAATATGTATTGGAGTTTACTTGCTTGCTTAGAACAAGCCAAATGCATTTTATCTGCTCTGTTTTTGTCCCAGAGTATATTTTTATTTAGCAACCAGTATTTATTGAAATGAGTTTAAATTCTCAGGGTATTTTTAAAGAGATAGCAGTCTGCCCCGCTTCCCTGTTAACCCCCTGTTTCACCCTCCCCCACCAATTGTTTAAAAAATATGTCCACGTCCTCTAGAAATGACACAAAATCTACTAAAGGGGAAATTGTTGTCATATGCAAAAGTTCCAGATTGCCTCTTTTTATAGGTTAAATTCAATTTCAAAATGGTTTGGAAAATACAACATGTTTACAATATCAGTGCTTAACTTGATCTGAGATTTCTTAAGAGTGCCATAATGAAACAACATTTGTCTCCACAGATTTTGTTCATTTTGCACTCCAGTGATCCCTCATGACCTTAGCAATGATTTGTTTTTAAAGGACAAACCCAGAGAATTTTTGTTGGCCATCATCTGTTTTGTGGGTCCAACATAAGGACTTTTCCAGCTATGAAATACTTTGTTCTATAACCCACTCTACGTTTTCTTCTCTTGTTTCTTCTGTTGTTCACTAAATAATACTGTTGAATTCTGTTTACATTTGAGAAGACTCAGTGGCTTCTCCATCTGCCTTTGCCTGATTACATCTGATTTTGCTAAGGATCATTGGTCATTTTCTCATCATGACAGTTGAGATTTACCTTCTTACATATTTTATTTTTTTTTGTAATTATTATTTTATAATTGCCTCTTCCAACATTAGGGCTGATTTCAAATTTACTAAATGAGGGTACTGGGAGATGTCAGAAATACAGTATGTCAGGCTCTTGAATGCTCAAAGCATGCCATAAAGGATTTGGGAAAAGAGGAGAATAACTGATGGTGGAAGCCCAGGCAGACAGAGTACTTTTTTTTTTGGTTTTGTAAAAGGCTTAGAGCTTTCACAGAACACTAGGACAGAATTTTTACTAAGAAAGAAATCAAGATTTTTTAAATGATGATTTTAAAGAACTAGTGAAGAAATAAATGAATAGGTAAATTAGAAATTAAAACACTTCAAGAAACATTTGACATGTTAGACAAGATACAAAAAATACTCTTGAAGTTTATTTTGACACAGGATGAATAGGTAAAAGTGATGAGACTTTTCATCCCCTCTGGATGTTACCTGCTTAGAGAAGCTATGGAATATAATGCCAGTGATAGCAATTAAAGTAAATCTGTGTGTTTATATTAGATAACATCTTACAGGGGAACATGTTTTTCCAGATTGTAGATAATGGGGGGCAGATTGATTATGAAACCATGTATTTTCCTTATTTGTGCTTTGATTTTTCTTGTATTTTCAATATTTAAATGTAAAGGTTAAAAGATTGAATGTTTTTCAGTGTTTCACTGAAGAAAAACTTAATCCTGAATTGATGTGCTCCATTGGTCAGGTGCGAAGAATGCTTAAGTAAATCAAAGTTTATCTTAGAAATTACCCTTAATGCATTTATGCATTATGTCAGAGTAGTAAAGGAGTTCCTGTCACCAAGATTGAACTGCTTTGCTTATGAATTTCCAAGGTCAATGAATGCCTGATTTGTGTGCTTTTTAAATTTCGTCATGTTTATAAAATATAGGCCTAAATCATTGGCAGTGTTTTGCTGTTTATAACTTCTGACACACGTTGCATGTTCTGCACTTTCAAATCAGTGGAATTTTCAACCATTTGGAAATTAGAGTGCTGGGAATCCCATACTAGACTGTCTCCCAAATGCCATGTTCATGCATGTTACTGCTTACTTGGTAACCTCACATTAATTAGAATGGGATGGATCAAAACAGACTGTTTCAGATTTCTGGATAATGAGTCCTGCAGTGCTTTGATATAGATAAATCTATAATTGCAGGGAGCAGTAAGACTAGACTAGACCCTTGAAGGAATGCTTCAGACTTTAAATACTATGTTTATATGGCAGCAGATTCATAGTGAAATCAGGAGACCAGCCACGAGCAGGGCAATAGACATGGAATAGTTGTGATAGCTGTATTCATAATTCAAGGAATGAAAGCTTATCACTGCTTGCTTTATGGAAAAAAAAAAATGTCCTTGAACTGATACATTTTTTTCAGTTCAGTAATATTAGGAAATTGCTATTGTGAGAGCCCAAAAACAGGAATCCATAATAACTCTGCTGTGTAACCCCTAAAAAATAATTTCTCTTGTGCTTTAGTTTCCCCATTTATAAAAGCAATCCTGATATGTTCCCCACACAAATATTTTGATGTGTGCAAATAAAATACTCTGCAAAGATGCTGTAGGTGTAAGTGTTACAGGTAGTTATTAGTCTGCCTCTTCAAAAATTTCTCATGTAAGGTTATATTTCTGCTTATACATTTTGTTTTCTTATTAATACTAATTTTACCTATTTGTTTTGTTTTTATTTTAACTCTGTTCTCCCAGCAGAACCAGGGACAGAAATGATCAGTGGTACATTTTCCACGCACATCATAAAGCAGAAATATATTTGTTTATCCATGCTGTGCAAACTTTTATTTTTTCTTTTTCATATTTTATTACAGATCAGGGAATACAATGGACAGATGCAGGGAATTACCAGTGGGGGATTTGCATCCTTAACATTTGATGGAACCGTAGGAGCTCCAGTAGTTCCTCGAACTTCTAGCAGAGTGTACACTTTCATGGATGAAGAACAGAAAAGAATAGAAGAATTACGTATTTGGGCAGCCAGTAATATTTCCACTTCTGGAACAGCAACAAAATTGTCTTGTGTTCAGCCAATGCTATTCTTTGATCTCACTTGCCAGCTGGTAGGAAAAGCAAAAGTGGATGGATCTTCTTTTCTTCTAAAGGTAGGCTTCCTTTTTTAAAATAATTTTTTAGTTTTTTTAGGACATTGTGTTACATTTTTCAATAAAACAGACAATTTAAATAATATTATGTAGATAAATATTTGTAGTGTAAACAAATCTGTGATCCTTGGCTATTTTGTTTTTAAGAAAACAAAATAGGAAGCCTGGTTGTCTTTGAAACTGATCACCTGAGTTGGATTTTAAGAGAGGTTTATTAAGATGGCATTATATAGATCATCATTTCACAAAGATTTGTAGATTAATATCACAAGATTTCTTAACCGTGAAAAATATTGTTAGTTTTAAACTGTATCCCTGTTTTCTAGTTAGCAGGATTTACTGCTTGTTTTTCTAGATTTAATGGATATGATTAGTGCAATAAGTAGAACTGCCTAAAAAGGAATGAATGGATTATGTTATCATGATGGATTTCAGGTAGCTTCTTTTAGTTATACATAAGCATTCTGGGCATCAGTGCTCACTGAAAATGCAAAATGCAAAGTGCCACAAAACAGGAGAGCAGATTCTAAAGGTGATCCTTAACATTAACTAAGTGAAAAGGAGGTCTCCATAATATTCCTAGTTTTAGTTCACATGTATCATTCTGGTGTTATTCCAAGACTCTATTTATTTTTGTACTTGATTGTTAAAACATGAGTACTGATCAGACTGTTATTTTCCACTTTGTGACTTCATAAAATAATTTTTTGGTTGTACTGTGTTAAACTGTATTGTTACAATATTTTTAGAAATAGGACTTGGCATTATTCCTTCATTGAAGCATCAAAGATTTTTCCCATACAGAACAATGCATTACTACAGAGAAACAAACCTTAAGTGCATGCTATAACATATTCTGCAACTGCTAAAAGCATTTCCATTTAATTATGCCTTGTGAAATAGATGCCAAATGAGACCCAGTAAATTTTCATGACTTTGTGGACTGTAATTAAGTTGTTCATTAATAAGTGTATCTTCAGCACTGAAGGACCTTTTGCAAGGACAGAGACAAGTGCTTTCTTAAATTATTATTTCTTTACACACTTTTCTGTGTTTTAAGACCTGAAGTCAATTTTGTCACTTTTATATAGTAAAGTGATGACTTGGGGAAATTTTAGGGTAGATTTAGGAAGGTAGAAGTCTGAGGTCAAATAATGGTTGATCAGTTTTTTAGCATAAAATATGAAATACTTAAATATCTATTACAATACATTGTGCAAGCTTAAAGATGCTACGTTAATATTCTGTTACTAATTTCCTCAATTTTTCAACAGTGGCAAAAAACATTTCTGATATTAAATACTGGTTGTGATAGAAAAGAAGCCTTTCTAAAAACTTGTCGACAGATTTCTGATATTTTCTTGATTTGCTCAATAAAAAAAAATCAAACAAAACAACCAATTCAATACCAGCTCAAATTGAGTGATAATTAAATATTATTTTATTGTATTATTTTGATTATCCATTTTATAATATTGTTTTACATTTATTTTATTCCAAGTATATCATTGAAATAAATGGCTGATTATACTATGAAAAATTATTATTATTATTAGAAGCATTGATCTCATGTACGTAGTGGAGAGTACTTCAAAGACAACTAAAATCAATTTCAGCAATTTTGTGTATCTCCTGTAGCATAACTTTTAAATTACACTTAATAAATTAATTCCTATTTGCACAGCAGCAGAGTTGGACATGACATAAAGATGATGTCATTGAGCTGTTAGTGTTTAACATTTTCTGAGAATTTAGTGGAGACTAAAGAACACACACTAGAAATTATTCTGTCACTTGTGCCTCAGTTTTACTATTAATCTTTTCTTCCTTTCTGTCTGTCAGTTAAATTGTGTACATTAAGGTAAGTCATACAATGAGCATATTCTGCTGAAGATAGAAACAGGTATTTTGTCTTTCCCATTTCAGTGTTTTCCAATCATGGTGATCAAATGTTATCACTAACTTTTCTTTAGCTCCAATCTGTTCATGACTAGTAATAGAACAATTTGTTGTTTCTTATTTAGAATTAATTTAACCAATTTTGGGTTTTATTCCAGTATTCATTGTTGAAACCAGGACAGTTTGAAAGCAGGATGTTTTCATGTTTTGTGTAAAGTAGAGCGTTCCAAGCTCCTGAGGTAGAGAGGTTTATCTGTTTTTGTATTTGTGCTAGAAAAAACCCAAACCCAGCTACTTCTGAAAGACTTTTTTTTTTTTAAAGAAACTTCACTAGCTTATAAATTCCTCTAAAAGGTGCCCTGATGCCAGCCCTGTTAGTTCCTCTGGTGAAGGACATTTTAAAACTAAGTCACCATCTTTTTTATCTGAACAGGGAGCATGCAGGTTATTTTAATCCATTTGTCAGATCACAACTGCAGAGTAGAATTACCAAAGTGTGCCAAGTAAAGCCAGTTGAAAAATAATGGAAAACTTCACAAATTTATGATTGTTTACTTTGTCAGTGACTAAATTTGTAGTATATATGCACTAAATCTGTTTGCAAGCTGAGTTCTGGGAAAGATGTGATAATTCAAGCAATAGACAACCTCTCTTTCAAAGGTGGTTTTAAGTATTTCATGGTGCAGGATCAGAAGATAACAGGCTTTTTTTTGATCTGTGGCAGCATATATTACCTCATTATCTGGGTCCTTCAGAATACACTCTTATTTGGCAACATAATTTGATGTCATGGGTCATTTTCGCTGTAAACAGTTTTCTCTTTTATCTCTTGGTTCTGGATGCATATTCCATGAGTTATTCCTAGTGCATTTATACATGGCTCTGCTGATTCTAAGATCTTTTCCTGTGGGTCTGTTGATCCAAAGCAGTTAAGCATAAGGGGTAGAAATCCTTTAAAATTAGACTTTGGTATCTTTTTTTCTTGCCCTCTGCAGTGCCTAACTCATAGGACAAAGCACCTTGGAATCACAAACTGTCTGAAAATTGGAAAATAGGTTCTTCTGTTGAACCTATATGTATGAAATCCTATGAAAAGCAGCACTTCAGAAGTCCAAACGCTTCTAGGTTTTTGTTTTACTATGCCAGCATATCAAACCATTATTTTTGAGTCCTTGAGAAGAGTATATCATCAGAAACTCAAGAAACCATAGTTTACAGAAAAATGTTTGGATTAAGAAGTAAGACTTTGGTTTCAAGTATTAAGTCAGTAAACTTATCTTTTCAGAACACTGAAAAATATAGCTGAAAAATAACTACTGATATTTCAGTACCTGGAGTGTATCAAGAATTTAGCTTTAGGCAAACAAGTTTTAAAATCCCTGTTAATAAATGTAGGTTAAGTACTGATGTTTTTCTAATATGTTCTGGGTAACTATCAGTGTATACTGCTTTAGGAGATCATCAGTATTTAAGTCAATATATGTGGTGCACTCAGTATTCACATGCTGTAGCTGGAGTGGTTAAAAAACCCTTATAGCAGGATTAAAATATTAAGTTCTGCATATGATGAATTCTGATAGTTGTAACAGCTGACCCTGAGATTGTCTCAGCTGGTCAGATTATGATGCTGAGTGCATCAAGGCTAAGGGTTCAATCCCCATGTGGACCATTCCCTTAAGAGTTAGACTTGATGATCTTTGTGGGTCCCTTCCAGTTCAAAATATTGTGTCATTCTGTGCTGGATAAGCAGCTGAGGTTTTGCTAGAGCTGTTCTTTTTCTGTCTAAATATTAACAAAGTCCAGATCTTAGGACTTGATTATGTTCTCTGTAGAGGTTGTTTTACACTCTGTAAGGAGTAATAAGTTAAAAAATCCTGTAAGGTCTAATTCAAGTATTTTAAGGACTTTTAGACTGATACTTCAACTAAGATCTCTTGTTGTTAATAATTTTTAATCAAACAAATAATTTAAAAGTTATTTAAAGTCTGAATCTAAAGTATTCTGAGCACATTGAAATAGTTCATTTGCACTGCAGGTTTGGGATGGCACTACATGTCCCTACCCCACATGGAAGGTGCCTGTGGAAGCAAAAGACCTGGAAGGAGAAAAAGTTCTTCTTCATCAGCTGAGAAATCTGGTGGTGGACATTCTGGTCTATGATAATCATGTACAACTGGCAGAATCACTTAAGGTAATGCACAGTTTGGTATTTCACTCTCTTTTTGTGGCCTGTTTTCTGCTTAGAAATCAGTTCAGAGAATGCATCAATTCAGTTCTGCTGTAATTATTTTAATGTGCCTCTTTATCTTTCACTGTATTTCCCATACCTTTTATTTGAATGTAAAACTTCTTCAACATGTGTTAAACAGGCTCATTACCCGAAAATTGCCATGAAAAAATTCTACAAATTAAGCACTTTCCAGACACTGCAATATAATAGATAATACAACGAAAATAATGCACTCAGAAAATGCTTTAGAATTATTTTTAAATTATACAATGCAGTGTTAAACCTATACTCCTGTTAAAGACCTTTAATTCTTAAGTCAATAGAAGATTTTCTGTTTTATAAGCTTCTGCAGTTTGCAGTGCAGTCTTCATTTAGTAGGTCAGTAATGTTGTTCTGCTTAGATAGAGAAAACAACAACATAATTAAACATCACATCTTAGCAATACTGCCATCTTGCTTCTGAATACAGGAACTTGGCGAAGTTTCATGCCTTGCCCTCTGTACTCAAGATAATTTTTAAGAAAACATTTTACCAGAAAATAAAGATAAGTGATCTTGCCATCCTTTTTTATGCTGGGTCTATCAGGAGACATGAAATAATTTTGATAAATTAACACCTATTCATAAGTAAATTACAGATAGCAAAATAAGTGTAAGAATTTGTGTAAGAATTCATAACAAAACTGACAGAAGTATTTCATTACTTTCAAGTTCTCTTCAAGAATTTTTCTCTTACTAACTGGTGTAAAAAAACCAATGTTCTAGTGAAATGGTATGTTTTGAGTATGAAGGAAAAAAGTATTTTAATATTAATAAAACATATTTTCTTGATTAGCTGATAATACTCCCTTTTTATTCTTCTCCATTTATATTCAGGAATTGAATCACAATATATATTGAGTATGTGATACATGGGATGTCTTCATATTCGCTCTCAGTTTTTTACTTCCTATCCACTTGCTCTTTCGTATTTCTGAAGTATTTTTATCTTTGCTGGATACTGCAGTGTGTAGTAGAAGCTTTAATAATTTCAAAGGAAGTTGTTAAGAAACCCCCTCACCTTGACCTCTTGTAGGTGTTTCTGTCCTTCTGGCTATGTCCAAAGTTGCAGTAGTTTCAGTCTACATGCAAGCTGTAGAAGTTTCAAATTAGATAATTTTTGTACTTTCTAGTTGCTTGTCTTAGTGAAGTTATCAAAGAAAAAGGATTGATATGCTGACAACTAAATTTCAGAAATATTTACTAATTTCATATTGCAACATGTAGGATTAATTGTATTTCACAGAATAATTTTTATCTCTATTATATATTATAAAATTTGTCAGGAACTCTCCCTAAAATAGAAGAGTTTTTTTAAAGGCTTTAAATACTAGTGGAAATCATGTCATATCATAAAAAAGTATAATCCAAATATGTATGATATTTTAATTGAGTTCAGGATCTTGTTATGCAAAGTTTGTTTTTTTTTTTTTTAATTCATTTTTGTAGCAGTATAGAGCTGGCAAGTGTTTAGTGCATCCACATACACCTTCCCAAGTGTGATTAGATATTTTGCCAGTTTGTGGCTTCAGAAACAATAAAAAGTGCACTATTTTTCAATCTTCTTTTCTATACTTAGCACTAGCTTACAGTGGCCTTTTCTAATGTAAATTGTCACAGAATTGTTAGGTTACACTCTCGCCTGTTGTTGTGTACCATTTGCAATGATAGTTGCAGCTTGGAAGTGATGTTTTATGTAGGAGCAATCTGTTTTACACAACCTTGTTAACAAGAAGGGCAGATTTAGAAAAACCTTGAAATACATGTTCTTATTTTAAAATTGTATCTGTAGGCACATGTTCAGCCAAGGAAGCCCTGAGTAAGTACTACATGCCAGAGAAAGTGGGTAATATATTGCAGGGAATTTTTGGCAAATCCTGGAGCATGGTGTCAGGGATATTGCTGCAAGAGTTTGTTAAAAACTTCAGATCATCTATCCAGAGAACACTGAAGATATGAGCACTTTATCTTATTTTCTAAGACAAATAATATTTTAAATGTTCAATGCAGAGAACTTTAGTTAAAGGTATGGTGAAAGTATGTTGCAGCTGAATTCTGTAAGTAGACTTTTTCCCTCTATATTTATTGGCCTCCCTTTCCTGCTGGGCAAGACTGTGTCTTTTCAGCAACAAAAAGAATTTTCAGAAATCTCATCTCTGAAGCAGATTATTTATTACCTGGGGCATAAGGACATGGCAATACCTATTGTTAAGCAAAGAAAATCGTGTTCACTGTTTTTGCTTGAATTTCCCTCTTCCTCTGGCAATGCACCTGGAGTAGATGAGGCTTTCTCATTACTGTAGGAGCCCCAGCCTACAACTGTCTGGAATACAGTTGCTCCAGATTCTTTAGCCTTATGCCAGTTTTCCAGAACTTCTCAGGGTTCACTGACTTTGCCATGCAGTTTGGGAGTAGGTCTGTGACATGACTTTCTCCATCTGGGGCATTTTTCTTAGGTGGTAAGCATCAAGGTGTGTGAGTGTCAGTGGTCAGCAGTGGTCCAGCTGCCCACAGTTGGTCAGAGATTTCCTTATTTCTGTCTTTCAATGTGATCAGTGCATTCCTCTTCTGGCTTGATGCCATCAATTCTGTATTGCCATCCATTTTATGGATAGTGCAACTAAAACAATTAACCTTGAGCATACATACGAGTCCTAGTCCATAGTTTCACAGTATTTACTCTGTGTTACGTATCTTCAGATGTAGAATTTGTATATTTTCAGCTGTTTCTCCCACAATATCTTGCCATGTCTTTCATGAGAGTACTTTGGACTAAGAAGTTTACTTTCATAGTGCCAGTCACATTTTCAACATACAATTCAAATGAGTTACTACATGACTGCAATATCTAGTTTCATATTTTTCAGAGCTAGGTAACATTCCTTTGACATGTGAGTTGTATTCTCCCCACTTCTGTCTTTTTAGTCATCGAAAAGGGAAAAACCCAAGACCCACTCTTCAATCCTTCAAACTCTTAAATGGATTTAAGTTGGTATGTCTTACTGCCCAAGATGGTGCCCAAATGCCATGTATATTCTTTGTCTTATTTGCAGAAAGTTGTGTGCTATTTACTCAGTAAAATTAGACTGTTGATTCAGTAAAAAGGATGAGAAAGAAATACCACTGAATATAATCAACCATAAATATAGGCAAAAAAAAAAAAAAAAAAAACAGGTGAATTTGTTAGATGATTCCTGTAGCTAAAGATAGCTTCTTGTGTGCCTTTTTGGACAAACGTGAATATTTACCTGCAATGCCACATGCTGATGTGAATTCAATGAATTCCAGAGTGATTGTGAACACACTATACGATTTGTAATAATCATGAGAATTTCCTGTGCTAAAAAGTTGTTCTAGTTAACTAGCTACAGGGAGCTACATATATGACTTCTGCATTTCAATTCTCTCTAGCCTTAATATGTATTCTTTAAATAGTCATATTTGAATTAGACTGAAAATAGGCTATTAGTATATTTTATATTACTACAAGAAATGTTTTTATTCACTTTAATTTCACTTTTAAATGAACTTCCTCTAGACGAGGTAGGTCATAAACAGAACTGCTGTAAAGTCAAGTAAGGAGCTGGATTTGTAGATTTTAGTGATGGCTCTGGTGTTTGCTTTAATGTAGATTACAATTTCTTCTGAATCAGAATGCAAAGAGCTGTATATGTATATAAAGAGCTCGATCTGCATGCATTCTGTAAACAACAGAAATACAGTAACATTTTTATCCATAGCATTAACGTTTGCTCTACGCTGTTAACAGAAAGCAAGGCTGCCTCCCAAAGGAATCCATGGAAACAGCATGCTGTCCACCCAGGCATCTCTGGGCTGACATTCAGAAACTTACAGACCTTTTCAGTATTTGGCAATGCTGATTATTATGCATCATCTCTTTGTTGTAGTTCAAAGTGATATTAAAATATATAAAAGTTAACATGTTATATAAAATATAAGATTTTCAGAAAAGGATCCAATAAATGTTTAGAAGATTGTTTTTTAGTGATGATAAGTCTTGCAAAGTGAATGTTGCGCTAAAACTTGTAGTTCAGTTGACTTTTGTGTGAATTTCAGCACACATGTTTAGAAGGCAGACACAGCATTTTATATTCTTGGCTTCTGAGCTCTCCTCTCCAACATTTGTTTGTGTTTATACATAGAGCAAATACTAATTTTTTATACACTATTAAAAAAAAAGAAATTTATCAATTAAAATAAACTTTTCCCTGTTTATATGCAAATTACTCTTGGCAGTAGGGCAGTAGTTTGACACTGTTTTATTTGCATAAGGGTATTCCATAAGCAGAACGTAGGTAAGAACTTTTTAAAAAACTTTCTCCAAAAGCATTTGTCATTGTCATTAGATTAGTCTTATAATGTGAGTGTCCTCTGCTTTTTTGAATATTGATAATTAGGTGAAATCAGCATCTGGAAAGGAAAAAAAAAAGTTGTCTTTGGATAAGCCTCTTAACTGCCATCTAAATGCACAAACTGTCCTGGTGGTGCTTTGAATGAACAAAATGAGCAGCCTACTAACAGAGCAGATCAGTTAAAAGTCTGGTAAGAGCTCCATGCCAGAAGCAAAATAGGTGCCGGCTGAAGTGCACTTCTTATGTCCCTGCTGCCTGAATTGGAAAATATGCTGCCTTTTTCATGTGTGATTATTGTTTAAAAGAGCAGTTTGATACCAGCATTATGTAGTCGTAGTTTGTTCCTTGATACAGAGGAGGATTCTAGACACAGGTTGCTGCTCCATCTGCTTTTATGCATATATACATGTGTTTAAAAGTGTTGTAGTATGACATGACCAATCCAATCAAATAGGAATACTTTTTCAGTTTCCACTGGTTAAAGTTGGATCTCAAGCTGAAATATGACTTAATAAATTGACTACTGTAATATTAATTTTAATTGAAGTAAATTTAAAATAATTTGTCATTTCTATCAGGTTATTTAAAAGATGTTTAGAATTAATATAAAACCAGGTCATTGAGCATGTGTAGCTTCCCAGCTATTATCTGGATCTCAGATTATATTAAAATATATTTGGTATATTTGGTAGCTGTGTAATTGAGTCTCCATTTTATCTGCCTTTAGAACATTGGGCTAGGTTTTGGTTGTTTGGTTGGGTGTGTGGATTTTCTTTGGGGGATAATGGGAGTGGTATTTTGAAATAAAACCAAATTTATAACGATGTGTTCAGTGTTCACCACTCCATAACTTTCTTTTTAATAGATGCTTGTATAAGTTAGCTTAAATCCATTTGTGTAACTTGACAAAACTCTTTCAGAAAGCACAAAACCATTCTAAGCAAAAAAAGAAACATATTCTTCATGTACCTAAGGAGATCTAACTGAGATAGGAAAAATGCCAAGATCTTTCAGTTTCTAACAGCTATTGTCTTTTTTCCTGGTGCTATGTTACCTCTAATGTAAGATATGGTGGAGAAATCTGAGTAAGCAGATATGTTTGTATGTACATGTAAACATAGTAAGACATGTACAATGATTAACAGGAGGTCAAGTTGCTAAATGTGATCATTCCCAGGACAAATCACAGAATGTCAGTCTCTGTCAGGCTATGTTGGGAATATAGAAGGCAAGTTGTGCCCTTGGGAAAGGAATGTATTGACTTGTTTGGTGTGTCTTCTGAAGTGTGTTTGAGAATTAGATTTACTAAGAAGGCTTATTCTGGTTCTGAATGACCCTTTGCTGCCAGTAATGTTTCCTGATAAAGCAAAACAAACAGATCACACAGAGAGGTTTTGCAGTTTCCATACCTGAACATACTTAAAACCCAGCTGGAAACAGCCCTGAGAAGTCTGCTCTAGTTGATTCTGCTTTGGGCACAAGAGTTGAACGAGGTAATCACCAGAGGTCCCTGCCAGCTTCAGCTCTTCTGTGATTCAGTTAAAACAGGGAAGAAGCTTCATGAGCACTAGAATTTTCCATGTAAATAACTAACTTTGTGTTATCAAAGTGGGTTTTTCTTTTCCTTTCAGATTGGAAGTTTTCTGAGAATTTACAGTATTCATGCGAAACAAGCAAGCGCTGACAATGAAGATGTCTCACACATGGAATTTCATCTTCATGGTGGCACCTGTTATGGTCGAGGAATAGGACTCTTGCCAGAAAGTAACCCAGATGTTAAGGAACTAAAAGAGTAAGTAGTATGTGTAGATGTTTGGTTTTCTCTAGATCATTCTTGAAAACTCTAGGCTAATGTAACAGCTGTACAGTTTAGAATTGTAAATGTTTCTAAGAATCAGAAACTGGAAAACAGAATATGTCTTTAGCAAGATGAGAAGTATTTGGAGGGATACGTAAATAAAGGCAATTTTTTTCAAATTTAAAATACAATAGGGATCAAGATTTCAATATTAATTAGTTTAATTCTAATTATGCACATTTTAAACCTGTGTGTATGTGCTACTTGAAAGTGGTGAGATTTAAAGATGTTCACAATGAAGGACATAATTTACATTCTTTACTAAACTGTCTTACAAGGAATCAGAATCATTTAGGTTGAAAAAGACCTTTAAGATCATCAAGTCCAAGTGCCCCACTAAACCATGTTTCTAAATGCCACATCTGCATGACTTTAAAACACCTCCAGAGATGATGACTCTTGCCTGAGCTGCTTTTTCCAATGCTTGACAACCCTTTCTGTGAAAAAATTTTTCTTGATATCTAATGTAAGCTTCCCCAGGCACAACTTGAAGCCATTTTCTCTCCTTCTGTAACTTGTTACCTGGGAGAAGAGGCTGACCCCACCTCAATACAACTTCCTGTCCCCTTGTTGTAGAGATAAGTGTTAAGGTCCCCCCTGAGCTCCCTCTCCTCCAAGTTAAACCATGCCAGCTCCTCACAGGACTTGTGCTCCAGCCCCTTCACCAGGTCCTTTTTGGCTGAGCCTCTTTACAGCCTCTCTGCCTCAACCTGTTGCGCTGAATGGGGTTGTTGTGACCCAAGTGCATTTCACTTTGTTGAACCTCATACACTTGGCCTTGGCCATCAGTCCAGCCTGTCCAGAGTGCTCTGCAGAGCCTACCTACACTCCAACAGATCAACACTCCTGCTCAACTTGGGGTCATCTGCAAACTTACTGAGGGTGCCATGCCCTCAGTCGCCTTGTCCTCATCATTAGTATAGATACTAAACAGAACTGGCCCCAGTACTGAGCCCTGGGGAACACCATTTATGAGTTGCCACCAGCTAGAGGTAACTCCATTCTCCACCACTCTCTGGATGGTCTAGCCATCCAGCTAGTGTTTTACCCAGTAAATATGCTCCTGTCCCAGCCATGACACTCAGTTTCTGTGGGAGAAGGCTGTGGGAAACAGTGTCAAAGGCTTTACTAAGGTCCAGGAAACATCCACAGCTGTTTCCTCATCCATTAAGCAGGTCAGTTTGTCATAAAAGAAGATTAAGTCAGTCAAGCATGAAGTCGGTCAAGCCATGTCTCATAAACCCTTGCAGGCTGTGTCTGATCCCCTGGGTATCCTTCATGTGCTACATGATGGCACACAGGGTGATCTGCTCCATGACCCCCACCACTGAGCTCAGGATGACAGGCCTGTAGTTCCCTGGATTGCCCCTCTGACCTTTCTTGTAGATAACCATCGGCATTCAACTGGGACCTCCTCACTTACCCAGGACTGCTGATAAATAATAGAAAGTGGCTTTTTGAGCACTTCTGCCAGCTCCCTCTGTATCCATGGACAGTTCCCAGCCAACCTCTTAAATCTGTGTAAGTGGTGTAGTGTGTCAATGACCATTTCCTCTTAGATTAGGAGACTTCATTCTGCTCCCCATCCCTGTCTCCCAGCTCAGGAGTCTGGATGCTTAGAGAATAACTGGTCTTATTATTAATACGGAGGTAAGGAAGGTGTGAAGTACACTGGCCTTTTGTTACTGTTTCCTCCCACATCCAATAAAGGATGGAGATTCTCCTTAGCCCTCCTTTTGTTGAAGATATATTTAGAGAAGCTATTTTTGTTGTCTCTTACAGCAGTAGCCATATTAAGTTCTACTCAGATTTTGGCACTTCTAATTTTCTGCCTGCATAAAATCCTTGTAGTCCTGCTGAGTGATCTGCCCCTTCTTCCAAATGTTGTAAACTTTTTTTCTTCCTTAGGAAAGGCTAAGTAACCAAAGTCCATATTCCATTATCAGGAATTCTGTTTCTGGTAGTACATATTTCTTTTGGCACTATTTTGTGTTTAATGTTCCAGAAGTGATTTGGAAAGTGTCTCATCTGCATCATTAATATAATCTTCTGAAAATCATGGTTCATTTGAGTTTTATGTCCCCGCTGGAACATCTGTGTCTGAACATTATACCTGTGTATTGATAATAAATAGGTTTCATGTAAGTGTCTATATAATCCCGTATATATATATTTGTATGATGATATATAAAAGATTTCTCTAGATTATAAAATATTTTGTCATTTATCTTTAGATTTTTAGAATCTGTGAATCTGACAGACAGTCAGAATATGGAAAGCATGTGTTCAATGGACAGCACTTTTGGCAATGTTACAGGTAAGAGCAACTGAAAGCTGATTTGCTCTTTCTTCTAATATCTATATATATGGTCAAGATAAGGTCACAGTTACTGCTTCTCTATGTGTGTAATGCTACTTTCACATTCAAAGCCCTAAAGAATTCTTTCAGTTTATTAGACTGGAAATTTACATTACTCTTTCTTGTTTTCCAGCACAAGCATTTCATATTACATGGAAAGATACTTCTGTAGGAGTTAGTGAATAAATTCTTAAACATAGATGGTGTTTTTAATCATACTATATTAGATCACAAAGCAGAGTTTTGTAAGTGCCTCCCTCTAAAGGGCAATTCTGCAGGGACAGGTAATGAAAATACTACTAAACAGCTGCATGTTGAGGAGCCCTTCTTAAGCTGTTGGATGGAAAGTTGTGTCAGTGGCAGAGGTGTAAGGTGCACTTCCATGGAATAGTGATACCTTATAGACAGTTCTACAGACCCCATATTATTTTCTGAATGGTATTTTTAGCCCAGGATAAGAATAACTAAAAGGGAATTAAACTCTAAAGCTGGTTGGACGTTGTTTGTATCTTTGCTTCTAGGTTTTAAAAATCTGTGTTACTCAGCCATTATTAACATAAAAACATAGGACATCTCTAAAAAGATGCAAAAGTCAAGAATAAATAAATGCTTCATGTCCAGTCCATAAATGAAAATTTAGAAAAAAATTTGTGCCTATTTACTGCACTATCTGTGTGTAGTAGAGGTTGTTCAGAGGGAGGACCAGTCTGTATTGGTCTTAGAATAATGTATTTATGCTCTTGTCCAGAAGGACTACAAGGGATGAATACAATTTATGTCAGCACATCATTCAGAGTATACTTCTGAAAAGTGTTCACTTTGATAAGAATTCCTATTTAATATATATGCTAACTTTCCCTCTAATATATTAACTCTTGATATGCAATGTATGTCTCCTGCTTACTTTTGTTGCTTTTTTTTTGGTTTTTTTTTGGTTTTTGTTTTGTATTGCTTTTTTTTTTGTTGTTGTTCTATTGTTTTCATACATTATTGGGATTTTCATTTTCATTTGTTCAGCTTTTGGTTTTGTGTGTCTAACTGTCTATCTACATACCTGTTTGTATGTTTCCATATGGATGTCCATATGTCCATTTTTGTATGATAAAAAAGAAAAGAAGGAAGGAAAATAATTAGGAAATTCTTCTTTATTTTAGATCTTGAATTGCACTTACAGAGATGTCAGCAGTTATCTGTTACAGGTAGGTAACATTTTTGACCTTAAGGTGAATTTTAATTTTGCTGAAGAACAAAAGTAGTTTTGAAACATTATCTTAAAGGTTATTATAGGAAGAGCTATTCTAAGAGTATAAATTGCAAGAGTATAAATGCATGTATGTTGTACTAGGTTTATTTGTTGTTAAACGGAATAGAGCATATTTGTATATTCTACTTTCATTTAGGTTTTGTACATGTTGTGTTTGTGTGCCCTGAAGTACACCATGCTCCCGCAGCCTGATGTGATTTATCTTACTGACTGTAATAACAAGTCCTATTGATAAAACTAAACCTGCAGCTGGGAAGGAAAGAAAAGTTGGAAATCAGGAGAAATGCATACCTGCGATTGCCATTTCCAGTATTACAAATATGATGGTGATGAATAGTATGCCATGGTGCTTTTTCATCTCTCCGTGTATTGTTTTGCAGTATTAACAGATCATCAGGATTTGAGTACTACAGAACTGAAAACCATAACAAACAGCACAGCTCCTCAACAGTATCGCATTAGAGCAAAGCTGAGAACTTACAAACCCCAAAAGCTCCATCAGTCTGTTAAACTTCATTGTTCCAAATGCAACTCTTTGTAAGTGTTTTGCACAGTATGAATAACTAGGAATTGCTCTGTATGTTTTGGGATGCCTAGATTTTCAGTGTGTTTTCAACGGGGTTTTTTTTGTGTAAGATAAGCTGAATGTAAATGTGTATCATTATCTGCAAAGATTTGAAACTCACTTGTAATAAGTAGGAGATTTTTTTAAACATCAGATGAGTTCCATTTACAGAACCCTTTGAGTGCTTTCAAAACAATATTTTTTTCTTTATTTGCAAATGCAGCAGTACAGTTTTTTCCATACCGTAGTTGTATAGAAGTATCTTAAATGTCTCTTTATTACAGTTTTAAAATAGTAAATGCAAAGAGGTATAATAGTCTCCAAATGAATTAATAAAATATCTTTGATGAAAGTGCATCTTCCAGGCAAGGCATCTTTTCTAGATCCAAAAATATCAGGGAAATCACACAACTTCAGGCCATTCCCTTGGGTCCTGTCACTGGTCAACACAGAGAAGAGATCAGTGCCTGCCTCTCCTCTCCCCTCAGGAGGATGTTGTAACTGCAGTGAGGTCTCCCCCCAGTCTCCTCCAGGCTGAAGAGACCAAGTGACCTCAGCTGCTCCTTATACAGCTTCCCCTCAAGGGCCTTCAGTGCCTTTGTTGCCCTGGTTTGGACACTCTCAGAGACCTTTTACAACCTAATTGATTCTATAATATTTGTGTGATTTGAATGGCCTGCATTATTGCTTCTCTGTGTATGACAAGTGGAAATGTACGAATGGTGCACTCCAGCAGGACAGCACAGAAACTGTGTGGTGCAGAGTTGCAGATTTTCCCTTGACAGTACTTACGTGAAGCTATCCTGGTCCTGTCCTTTTTTTTCTTTTTTCTCGCTCAGTTTATGCTAAGTCAAACAGACTAAAACATAAAACTTGAAATTACATAAGTTTATATAGTCTTTTCACTCTAATGATGTGGTATGCAGTTTGTGGCCCTTCTAAGGCCCAACTGAAATCACATAAAGCTGATAGATTCGGTTTTCCATGGATTTTCATTTGTGTGGGATGTAGCCACTAGGCTGCCTCCGCTCCTAGATAAGTTAGCGTATTACTTAGCATATTTAGTAGCATGGAAGGTCATAATATACTATACAACTCTTAATGTTTAAACTGATAAAACAATGAGGATATTTTTCCTGTATGTCCTTTGACTCTCATGACTCTATCATAGTATTTATTTGGAGTATATATATACTGTCTTCCTTATTGGTAGATTGCCTAAGGAGAAGCTGTTAGAACATACTTAACTCAATTTGGAAATGGTTTTAGGCAAGAAGTTCCAGATAGAGATGACTTTGACTTCATTTTACATGGCTCTGCCAGTACTGCCCCAAACCCAGAACTACACAATACATCCTGGTATGAATCTGTAACATGGACTACACAAGAGCAGAAAGAGAGGGAAATAGCCATCCATTTTGTGAAGCATGATGAAATGCTTCAACATCCTGAAGACACCTTGATTATGATAGAAGGTAAGTTAAATTGCAAATATACCAATTTTTATAGCACTGTGTCCAATCTGTGTATGTACAAAGTAAAGATGTGTTGAACTTGTATTCAGTGTAAGTAGTGATGATCATAAAGATATCTGCAAAGAAAAGAAAAACTAAGCTGGAACTGTAAATTACTGTTGTGCGAAGAGGAGATTGTAGTCTGTAAAGGTCTTGTAAGCTGCTTCTGTCTATTTTAAAACTGTGCCAATATTGTTTATTGTTGGTTATGCTAAAATTAACATCTGAATATGGGGGTTTTATGCTATCTGTGCTTACTTGCTTTTCAGTTCTGATTTAAAAATTTGCCAAGTCTTCTAAACAAGCCTATTTTTAGTATTGATATAGAAAGTTTTGAAAGGCTTCTGGTAATACAAGCCTCGAATTAAATTCATCAGCCTCTGGATGTCACTGTTGTTTCAGATTAATAGAGCTTCTCTCAGTGGTTTTTCTTGGTTTGGTGTGGTCTTTATCAGATTTCCTCAGGAAAGAGAAATAGCCACTGACCTTTAAACAAAGCAATTTAGCAAGAATACCATTGAGGAATTTTTATATTATAAAAATAACAAATTGCATATAGCACCATTCAGAGTTCAAAACAAAGCTTTCAATTGTGCTCAAGTAGTGATGTGAATAAGCAACTGTAAGTCAGGTGGTCCTTTGTGTGAGGGTCAATGACAAAACACCTTCTGTTTTCTGCTTTCTTTTATACTAAATTAGTTCTGATAGCTGCTTTATTTCTGACGTGTTCCCAACTGACTTCAATCTGACCTTTTCTTTCTGGAAAAAAAAAAAAATCTATTTCTTCTCTATTTTCCTAGAACAGTGTGAGCAATACAACTCGGTAAATCTATTTTCAGATATTAAAGTTTCAGTAACTAAGTATGTCTGTGTGTGGATATGTGCATATAAAATGTCAGTTTGGTTGCTTTGATTTTTTTCTAAGAAAATGGCTAGTAAAATCATAGGAGTAATTATATGAAAGTGGTGTTAACTAAGTACAACCTCTTGGTTGCACTCTTAGCTATGAGGAAGATATTAAGGCATCTGCTTTGATAAATGTCTGTCTTTGTTTCTTAATTGAGTCTGTTGTTGAGTAAAAGTGAGAAGGTATTGGACTCTTTCTTGAGTTTTTGGTAGTGGATATCAATTATTATTGAAGGCCCTGAAATCAGCTGAGTAAGTTGTTCAATTTATTTCTGACTACTGTTTAAGAAACTATGTTTTTTTGGTTTTTAATAGGTGGAACACTAAAAGAAATCGGGAAGCTTACAAAAAGATTCAAGTGTGTTATTCCTGTGAGATCCACAGAAGATGATCTTGAATTACTAGATCTTTCTGCTCCTTTTCTTCTAAAAGGGAATGTAAAATATTATGGGTAGGTTAAAAGTATTTGTTGATGTTTCACTAATTGCACTAATAGCTAGCATTTTCTTCAGTAATTCAGACTGCAGTGCTTGAAGGGATAACTTACCCAAAGATTCTCTGTAAAATACATAGCATGATCCACAGTACTGACATCAGGGATGAAATGCCATATCATCTGATACCTGGTATCAAATGGCTGACTGCAGTTTGGCTCTTGATCTGTAAATCTTACACAGCATTCCAGTTTCAGTCTTGTCTGTGGTGCGTGGGCCAGGCAGTGTGCTGTAGAAATGGAAACACACGTGGAGTGCAAAGTACCTAAATACCTCTTCTTGTCCAGATCTTCCATCTTCTGGTCTCACTTAGACTAAAGTCAAAACATATGTTGTTTTTAAAACTGTATGCTGACGGGGTTTAGATATATATATATATATATATATATACAGCATAACAGATAATATCTAAATAGCCTGTCAATCTACAACTGATTCTCTCTCTTAGTGTTGGGCAAGCTTGAGGTTTGGAAGCAGTGAGGGATTTTGGACAGCCTTTCCTTACCATTTGTAACTTACTGTGATCCACAGCACTGCAAAGTGCCTTACCTGTTCGTGGATGTCATTCACGGTAGAGATGACTTCAACAGGTTTCTGAATTCCACAGTTCCAAAGCTGTGGAATACAGTACCCACACCTAGGTCTGGTATGTGTGATCTGCCATGTAATGCCATGTTCCTGCTCAGTAAGAGCTGTCAGCAGTGTGTTCGCCCAGTGCCCAGCAGCATGCAGCTGCTGAGCTCAGAAATACCAGTATCCTCCATGCAAGCTACTGAGTCTTCTCTCTCTGCTGTTCAGGCAGAACATAGTGCAAAAGGGGTGCTATGCTAGGTCTGCAGGCAGTAAAAAAATTCCTATGCAGAAATATTCCGTGTTTCCTGCGAACCCTAAGGTTTCCCATGAGGGGCCATCCATAAAATGAATACAGATAATTGTTTCTCTCTGTCATATATAGTTTTGACCTTTACAGATATTGTTGCCTGCAGTTTTTAAATAAAGGCAGTATATGGGAACTCCTAGTGGGACAGGATCTTCACCAATACAAAGTATTTCTGCTTGTACTTTCATAATCCATATTCATATATTTCCCCAGCTATACACAAGTCACCTTCAGATGTTGTTCTCTTTGCAAATGGTTGGACGATAAAAGTAAATGGTTTATCAGATATTTAGGAGGGAACCTCACAAATATGAGCTACAGCTCACTAAATTTCAGTGCTATGTTTCATGCATGTTTTTGTCAGTGGCGTATACTTAGCAAAGTCTAGAAGATTTTGTGTGGTAGAATGAATTCTGTGTGCGTGTATTTGCATGTATATTCATTTATATATAAAAATAAACATAGACACACTGAATATAAAAAGCAAAAATCACAGTTAAGTTTGTTTATTGGAGTTTGAGTAGGTTTTTTAAAGGAAAAAAGTGACTTGAGCTTAAGTCACTTAAGCACTTAAGCAGAAGCAGTTTTATGGATTTTTTATGACATTCTAAAAGACAATAAATGTTTATTTTAAGTTCTAACTATAATATACTAATACAGAAGCTTAATTTGGAACAAATAGTTTTGTTCTGTAATTTCATTCCATGACGTAAATGGAAGCAACTTTGAAAACAGTTCTTCAATATCCACTTGCAACATTAGCTTACTATGTCACGTGTAAAATTTATAATAATTGATGTAAATACACCAGGAATAAAATAGATTGTTTTAACAACTCTTAGTTAATATCCTTAACATAGGCAAAGCCAAATTTCTCCTGTAACTCTGTAATGGGTTTAGAGTGTGCTACAAATTCAGATTCATTACTACTTTTACAAAGTGAGAAGTAGTGGCATATGACCATATGTTTAGCAATGTAGTGATCTTAGAATCATAGAATGGTTTGGGTTGAAAGACCCTCTCATGATCATCTAATCCAACCCCCTGCCTTGGGCACAGACACCTTGCACTACACCACATTGCTCAGCTCCATCCAGTCTCATCTTGGACACTTCCAGGTATAAGGAATCCACAGTTCCTGTTCCAGTGCCTCAGGTCCTTCTTTGTGGAGTGTTTCTTCTTTCTGCACAATCTACATCTACCCTCTTTCAGTTTAAAAATGTTGTTCCTTGTTCTTCACTACAGGCCCTGGTTAAAAGTCTCTCTCTGTCTATCTTTCTTATAAGCTCCTTTTATCTGTGGAGAGGCCCAGTAGGGTCTGCCTGGAGCCCTCTGTTTTCCAGGCTGAACAACCCCAGCTCTCTCAGCCTTGATGTACAGTTTTATTCCTGTCTAATCACTGAAGTAGTCTTCCAGATTTATTTCTCCTCATGGATAGTTAAAAAACAGCTGTAAGGGTTTGTGCTCTAAAGCTGGTGTGTCTGGTAAAATAGTTACTTCAAGCAGCAATAGAAATACTTCTGCATTTCCACTGTGTAAGAAAATCAGAGTTTTGTTTTTTTCTGTGCAGAACTCTTCTAGGACAAATACATCAATGTTTGGTTGGTCTCAATATCTTGTTTTAAATGCTAGGTGCAAGCAGTGTTCAACTCCAAAGCCTATGAAGAATTTAAGTTCCATTGCAGCAGAACAGCAGCCATCGTGGGAGCCAACTGAAATAGCACAAGGTTAGCTGACGCGATACTGTCCTGAAATACTTTGTCCTTTGATTCTGAAGTGTTGATGTGAAATTGTTTGATTTGCAGTTCTGGGTTGCAGTTTTGTGCAGAAAGCATGTAATTATGGTCATGTTGAATATGGTGCTGTAACATTTTTTCACCTTTTACCAGTTTAAGTAACATAGTTACTTTTGGAACAATTGTGTATATGGTGCTGTAACATTTGTTTGCCTTTTACCAGTTGAAATAACATAGTTGCTTTTGGAGCAATTGTAGTATGAATTAAAAAATTTTATATGTTGACTAGTTTTTTCTACCATTGGTATCAATAGTAACACAATAGTGCAGGTGTCAGTAATTTTAGATTGTAGATGTTACCTTTAAACTGCACATACTTGCAGTCCTTGAACTTAATCTTGCTTTTCCTTTTGTAGATACTGTTTTTCTGACCTGAACTAAAGACAGGCTTACTTAATGACTCATGCAAGTTAGACTTCTATCTTCTGTAAACTTCATGTTCCAGAGAGTCTGCAAGAAATAATACTCAAATGAAAGGAATTATTCCACAAAAATTATGTGTATTCTTGTGCTTGAACACATGTGCTTCATGTGTTCCTTGTGTTACTATATGCAGTCAATATGTTAAAATGATGGAAATGGAGTTTAAAACTTTACAAGGCATTAAGGAAAAAGAATATTTGCATGTGTTATCAATTCATTTTCTAACGTATTAAGTTGGAATATCTAGCAGTATATAAGTTTCATAAACACTTTCTAAAAGAGGAAAACTTTGAGCAATACAGTGATTTTCTTAAATAAACTTTCATAATTGTATCCTGTTAAATAATTGTAAAGTAATATTTAACTGGAAATGATTGAGATTTAATTCTCAAAATGAAAACAATATTCATTAATGCTTCCTGACAGTTACACTATTTTATGTATATTTTTCTTCTATCAGCTGCATTTTGAGGCTAAATTATAAACCTGCAAGTCTATCAGATCAGTTGAACATAAAATGACTACCAGTTTAAGTAGGTGCACTCAGAAAAGAGTGATGCAGAGCAAAAATACTTTCAGAACTGCCAGCAAAGTTTTTTTTTTCTGAAAAAGCCTGGTAGATTTTTTTACATCATATCAAATAAACTGTTTTCCTCAGAAGATAGTTTTCAGGTGGAATTCTTATTACCACTGAATTAAGAGAACCTCACCTTTAATCTTCCTTGGAGAAAAGAACACAGGAATAGGAGGATCCTACTAAGGTCGGATCTAAGATCTAAGCAAATATTAGCTTTTTTGTTTTCTAGCATGGGAATAAGTACTTAAAAATCTTTGTGTTTTTATGGGCTCATCTATCAAAGTGTTTCTAGGAAAATCCTAGTGTTGTCTCAAGAGATAAATTACATTTTGCTGTCATACAGCAGAGCCTCTGTTTTGGTCTGTTAATTTATACTAATGACAGTATTCAAAGTCAGCTACTATTACAAAAGGGATATTGTCAGGTCAAGTTGTTATAGTTTGCCTTGCATATTCTCTCAGAGAAATATCCATTTTTTTTTTCTTCAGTTTTAGGTATTGAACTGCTCCAGTATGTTTTTATTATGAAGTTTACACTGGTTGATGAAACAGCATCACTAAATGCATACCTTTTTGATTATGTAAGTAAATCTAGGTAAAGGTAGACTTCACAGATGATGAGAGTTTGGATTTTGTTTTTAAAATGGTAAATATATATGCACAAATACTCATTCTATGTTACCTGCAGTGTTTTGTGGGAATAATTACAATATTATAAGTTAATACTGTACAGAGTGTAGAATATTAAAACATAAAAACAAAAATGAAGCTTGAAGATAGATTATTTTATATTTCCATAAACTTTTATATATTCCTGTGGCTGAATTTCTTTTTTAGTGGCAATGTTAAATTATGCAGCCTGAATGCTGTATGAATGATAGGAATGTCTCAGGATTTATGCAGCTAACTTCTGCGTCAGTTCAAAATCTCATTACCTCTTTTTTTAACTCTCAATGGAATCTCTCCATTCAGTAATGATCATGAGATAAGGAGGCCCTCTTTCCCTAGGCAGCTATATCTGTACAGATATTTATCTTGGATTTCAGAAACAATTTATTCAACTACTTTACTAGCCTTAGAATTAACCTATCTTCAGTTTTCTCTGAAGCAACTTAAGACCATTGCTGCTGCCTGAGACACTGAAGACTGGATGGTTTCTCTGTCACAGCAATGTGGGTGTGACAAAATGGGAAGGAAAAAGAATTTAGTGGGACTTTTTTCTGCACAGTAGTGTTGTTTAATGTCTATATATTCGCACATTTTCCACCATTATATTAGATTACTTTGAATGGGACTTCAAAGAGAATACTCTTCCTTGTTTAATTTTAATACTGTAAGTAAAAATAGTATCAGGAAAAATGTGTTTTTTCTTAAAATACATGGTGTTTTAACAGCAAAGGAAATCAAAGACTACAATCCCCATTTCAGTCAGTCATCTTTTCCTTCTACTGTCATTTTTTGTTTTTATATCAAGAAAAATAAAACTGCAAAATGAAGTTGGGGGAAAAGATTTAAACCATCTCTTGATGCAGAATTCCAAAAATTTTTACTTCAGGGTGGCTCACTTTCTTAGCAGATACTGCTCAATACTACAGTTTAGCTGCAGGAAAATACCCACAGTTTCTTCTGAAGTGCCAGCTGCTCGCATTCCTGCTGCTGGTACTTCAAAGACAAGCCAAGAGTTTCCAAGCCTAAACTCCAGTCCTTCAGCACCACCTGAGAAGGAACTGGGCTGCTTTGAAGTGCAGCTTTACATTAGCTTCCAGTTGCACTTCTGTAAGAACACAGTGCTTTTCTTTCCTCCCCTCCTTACAGAAAAAGTCAGTGAAGGGAAAAAATGAAAAAGTTCTATAGTCAGAAGAAGACTGAAGAGAGAGAAGAGAAAGTTATCTCTGTAATTTTTGCTGCTGGATTATCCTCTATCTTCTGATCATTACCATTAAACATGTCATACAAAAATTATACAGAGGCAGATTATACTGTATTTGTATCTCTTAACAATAATGAGAACTTATTACCAAAAATCTTAGCTCACTATGACAAGTCATAAGATGACAAGCCTTTAGAGATCCAAAATTAGGCAACAAACTTGGAAAGAGTAAACTTGGAGTTTTTTCAGTCATGCTTAATGTATGTAGTTTAATAATACACAGAAAATGTTTATTTAACATTTTAATGTTCTGTTTGTTATTTTCTGTCTCCATTCACAAGTGTACTCCACAGTATAAGCCTTTTTTCCATAGTTTCTAAAACTGCTAGCAAATGAAACTCACACTAAAAGAATTCTACAAATATAAGGCCAGGTTGCAGTTCCCCTTGTTTTCAAGTGATTTTTTTTCCTTTCAAGATATGAGGGACTGTTGAGGTGGACTGCCCATCCTCTCTGGCCCGACATTGTCTGATGTTTTCTGGTTATGGAGGTTCATGAGGAATATCTGCCAGTTATGTGTGGAGACTGACATGTGTGCTTTCTGGGTGGCTGTAGTCCATAAATACTCAACAGACTAATACAAACAGACTAATTTTCTTCTGTTGTGTTACCTGATTTTTATTTCTTAAAAGAACGTGCAATCAAGGTTCTGACTAATGATTTCTTACACCTCTTTCAACACCTCATATTCTTCTGTTCTCTTTCAGGAGAAGTTTTTCCAAATTCCTGCCTCTGAAATCTTAACTAATAATTTTCTTCAGCAAAAGATGCAGATGACCATGAATACGCTCTGTCCTCCAGGAAGAAAATTAGGTCAGTTTGCTGATATTTTAAAAGGGGGGTGGGAAGGGATGCGGTCTTTCAGTCTGCTATTGCATATGAAAAGTCTTAGAATTCAACTTAGGCACAGGCAAAACTCAATACAGAAAAATGCTGGAGCTTGAAAGCAGGGTTCATGTTAATTTGTTCTGAAGCATGTCTTTCATAGTAATTCTACCTTTGAGAAAGACAATAAATGGTTCATTAAATTCTCACGTAGCATGCAGTGGTGTGTGAATACAGTCATGCCTGTGCAGCCACTAATATGCCATCTGTATTCATATGGATGTTAACCAGAACACCCTCATACTGAAATGTCACAGTACAGTAGGGAAAATGGAAAGCAAATTCCATTTCCCAAAGCACATGCTTTGGGTGATATCCTGCTTTTGATGCTGGCTTAGAGCATCCCTTGCAATAGGAAATATCCATGGAAATTGAGCAATGCTTAATCCAAATCCATTTACAGAGATGTTTGTGCAGTGTATGTGTTGTGGCAGAAAGTAGCTCTGCCTAAACTACACATGTCCAGGGTTGATGGATGTGTGATGCAGCTCCAACCTCCAGAGCATACTGTGAGTACATGGCTGTCAGTGACCCCTGCAATCACCCTGGAGTCTTTGCCATACTTAAAAAAAGTTGTCCTGTAATAAAGATTGTTAAGGATTTTCCCTTTGAGACCAGTGAAATTGTCTCATTGAGACACGTGGAGATGAAGTTTTATTATTGGAAAGTCTTTACGTATATGTATTTTTTTTCTGTGGCATGACTACTGGGTCCAAGTGTTTCGTGGAGTGCTGGTGCAGGGAGTACAAGTCTTGGAAGACTGTCACCGAACACCAATTCAGATCTTGTGGGAAACTTAAAAGATACCAATTGGAATTTCAAAGTTAACAATTTTTCTTTGTATTAACTATTGTATACATTTAGATATCATAGTTAAGATCTTGTTCAAGTTATACTTTCCTCCTATAAAAATTAGAATGAATATTGAACAGTAATTTGGATTTTGTTGGTAGGTGAATTGCCATGGCTGGAATGCTTCATCAAGTCCTATAATGTCAGAGACGCAATGAAAAATCAAGTTTATTACCAAATTTTTGACACCACAGTTGCTGAAGATGTTGTATAGTCATGTGTTGCTAATTGGAAGTAATCTAGTAAGAATTCAGTTTCTGTGGGGAGCTGGATCAGAGACTGGATTAGAAAAAAATTCTTTGTTCCGTTCTTAGGAATTCAACTTGTTTTTATTAATTTTTAGTTTATGTATGAATGGGAATGGGAATTATACTTTGATATGTTTGCTATTTTCCTGGCTCATGACTTTGTGATCTAAGGGCAAGTGGAGGGGCTAAGCTTTTCACTGGAAGCTGCTTGGCTGATGTTGATGGAAGCAATCTATTTTCCATCTGTCTTTCAAAAAGGCAGTGATGAGGTTACTCTAAATTTGTGAATTTTACTCAGAAAAATTAGTCAGGATGATGCTGTGCGTTCATTTTTGTATTAAATTACGTCAACAGAGGCAGAGATACAGAGCTCTTTAGTAAACCCAGACTACTTAGTGCAAGCCAGTATTACTGTTCTCAGTTTGACAGGGAGGCTGGTTTTTAGAGACTTCTTTGATTTTGTACTGATATGTACATTTAAACAAACTCCTCCTGTTACACTCAGGTAACTGCTACATGTACCAGTTACTGTAGATTCTGGTGGGGTTGTGAACATGACCTTGTAGTGATTATCACTAAAATTAAAGTCAATCATGAAAGTAACGTAAAATTGTAAAATGAATACTGATACTTGGTAGATGGCAATTATTCTGGGGTGGCCTTGTTAGATACCAAAGTTGTTAGCATGTTTGTTAGCTGGGTCTGTATTTTCAAAGGCTTGATCTGCCTTTTCCATCTTACATAATCAGATTGTGTGCCTAAATTTGGAGATACAGAATTGATCTAGTGCTATCATGAACTGAAAATTCTGCTATATTAGAAAACTATGTGGTGGTTTTACTTTGCATTCAAAAGTCTCTAGGACAAGTTCAGGACATGTTTCTTTAAGGATAATTAATGTAGAATTCCCTGTCAAATCAAATGTTTTCCATCAGAGCAAAATGACTTAGTATTTATAGCAGCTGTTTTTAAAGAATTTCAGAAGCAAGATGCAATATTTGTAAGTAGATTATTATTTTGATAGTAGATTACATTTTTTTTTTCATTTTTGAGGGCCATTTAATAGACAATGCAATTTGTCTTAAAATTTCATCAAATATCGTCTGGTAATTTTCTTGTATTGTAAAAATTACTCTGGGTTTATATGTCATAAGCCAGGATATTGTTCTTTATTGATCTGTGTATAGGGACAACCAATATTAAAAGTGGTTAGTGCATATTTCCTTTTAAAATTTCTAAAAAATAAACATTATTTGGAATTGAACCAGCAGTTTATCAGAGTCTACTGACTTAAGAATGTTTTCTTAAATTTTTGCATAAATGTATCAACAGAAAATAATTACAACAAATTAATATTATAAAACTTTAGACACTGGCCGTACCCAAATGTTTTCACAAGTCAGAAGTTAAATTGAAGGGAATCTTCTTTGCTTTTATTTTATATAGAGTGTGAAAACATGAATTTCTGTTTTTAGATTTTTGTTAACAACTGTGAAAGATATTGATATTGTATATTTTTTCTAAACATGTCTTCATAAAGTAATAATTAAAAAGATGTTTTGAACTTCAGTGTAAAATAAATCAATTTCACCACATGCCTTGTCTGAGATCCCTGCCTAAAACCTCTACATATGCATGACATTATTTTTTTACTATTGAATATTGTATTAAAATGTTTAATAAAGATTTCTCCAAATAATGAGGTTTTTCTTGTATTTGACTTTTATTTCAATTTCATAACTGTGAAAACTTTGTCATCAGTAGCCTTCACCCAGCATAATGCTCCAAATGAATGAATAGTTTGTTGGATTAAAATGTACATGTTTCTGTTTCTAAATATAATGCATAGAAATAAATTAATAACTATATAATTTTTCATACTAAGGATCACTGTGTAGAAAGGAATTGCTGGACAGACGTTTAAAAATGGCTCTCATTGGTAGCCTTTGTATGGAGCAGTGGAAGTCAATGAGGTGGGACTTGGACCTTAGTTACCTGTCCTGGTCAGTGCTGAGAGCTGTGAGTGTCTGACTGGTGGCTGAAATCCTGAGATTGCTGTGTCCTGAACATGCAGCACCTGCAGGCTCTGGCTTCTGAAAAATGAGCATCTTGGGCAGCAGTGACTTTTAGCCATTATTTACAACTTTCTTAATTACAAATAAAAGTCTTATTTCCTTTCATGAGTTTCTTGACCGGGTGTGTGATTTCAGTTTCTAAAACATGAATAAAAGTTCAAATGTCTACTCTAATAGTTTTTAAATTACTGAAATATGTATTTTAATACACTCAAAATCTGAACCAATAGGAGATCGGGTTAATACTGGTACACTAAGATCCAGTGAAAACTCCAGACATGTCTTGCTGGTTTCACGTCTTTCTTCCTCCCCAGCATATAGGAAAACTTAATCAAAAGATCACGTTCCTACTAGAAGGGGAAAATACGCATGGAATGTGAAGTACATCACACACAGCAACATCATCAAGGGGGAAGAATAGTGTTTTTAGGGGTGCCTGTGTAATTTGGTTCCTTGAAGTCTGTGTTTTAAGGGAATTTAAAAACTTAAGGACTTTGGAAGTCTTTCCAAATTTACTTGAGTTTAAGCTCTTGGACATGTCATACTCTGGAAACTCCAGCTAGAAAGACAGAATGTAAATAAATAACATATTGCAGAAACAAAGAGGCATTCCTGGTAGGTGACCTGATGTTCAGTAGTGATGGAACTTTCTCATCAGCTTTTGCAGTTATGGGATCCAGAGATTTACAGACAAGGCTTTGAAATGCTTAGCTTAATGCTAATCCTTTGCCTACTGAGCAGCAGGAAGTGGGACTGTAAGAAGGGCAGTGGAGCTCAGAGGATACAAGCTGAGGTTTGCAACAGAAGGAAGAGAGTTTATTGTCTTAACAGGCATGAGTGCTTAGCTTTTCAATACCAGTGTTTTAGATCACAAGAATTTATGCACATTAGGTCACTTTTTGGCCAAGCCATTGCATGAAGTTGTAAAACTGGCAGGAACTGGGATACTACCATACAGGATGAGGCATAATATTTAAATGGAGTTGTGAAAAACATTAAGTAAATATATGTTCAAGTTCTTCAGGTGCAATGGGACCACTGTAAAAAAATTATATTCAGTGGAGAAGAGAAAAAAAATACAAATAAGAATTTACTTCAAGTGTTATTTAAAGAATACAGTGAATGTTAAGAATTGGAAACAAAAAATCAGCATAAAATGGAGACAGAAGGAAAGAAAAATTCCAAAGGATATTAATAAAAACAAGAAGTGATAGAGGGTCTTTATGAGACAGTTTGCTGCAGCTCCTGTTCACAGCATTTCCTATACATTAAATTCCCAATAAGAACTATGTCTTGGGAAAACATTGATCTGATGATGGAATACCAGCTCCAAAGTGCTTAAAAAATGTAGAGCAGCATTGTACTACAATTAATGAATTCATATTTGTGATAAAGCTATGGGTGGACTTCACCCCAGAACAATGTGCTGCAATATGTTTTTCCTTGTTTTCTGCTGCAACTCTTGATAGATGCCTACAGAGGTATCTCCATAAAACTGCTGGTGTGAGACCATTTGTCTACGTAAGCAGAGTTGACTGAAAGTCTAGGAACAAATTTACATTTAGTAGATACTTGTTTGAATTTTTCACAAGGATATATGCTGAATGGTGAAATATGTGCCAGCAAAGAGAAGATTTTGGGGTTTTTATATCAACTGGTCTATTACACAAAACTTTAAGCATAACTTTGTTCTGTACCTTCTGCTCTGGGTGTGCACGGTCTGTGGACTGACACTGCTAAACTGATGCTGACAAAAAAGTACAGTTTTGTACAAGCTACACCTTTAGAATTGAGTCCATATTCAGCTGTAATTTTGAAGGCCAGCTATCAGATAGTTTTGAATTATGAAGATGTTACTTCACTGAAAGGAATTCTCTGGATAATGGCAGTTTATAAATGCTGCTTGAATTTTTTGGTTAAAAGAGCAGCAAAACTGAAACCGAAATTTGGTGCTGGAACAGATTTAATTACAGATTTTATTTTTTTCTTCTTCTGTCTACAAATGATGCCTTAAGCACCTGAAAGCCCCTCTGAAGCAGTGTTTGACGTGACAAATATCAGTCATTGACAGGGTGTGTATTAACCAAAGGGGCTCTTTATTTTTTTTAACGGGGTGGGTAAGGGGCTTTCACCAGCCAGCTGTCTTAAATGCTGACATACACTCTGACATACATTCATTTGCTATTCCAGCTTGGAGGATACACTTTTCCTAACATTCTTACTATGCTAAAGGAGTAAAATCCCATTAATAAGAATGGAAGCACAGGAGTGATTGCCTTTGACATAAGCCTGGGATACAGAGCTGTCAAAGGCCATCTAGACATGTTGCCCTGTGGTCTCTAGTTGCACAGAGGTGCCCTGGTACCTGTAGTGTTGTGGTGTCCTGGCTCTGGTCAGGACAGGGGTAATTTCTTGCTGTAGCCAGGAGTGGGCATGGCTGGGATGCAGAGTTTATTCTCTACCACTTCACATCACTGCCAGGGCTGGGGGAAAGGGACTCTCTTCTGAGGAGAAGAGGTTCTTTGCAGTTCCTTGCATGCTCTGCATGGCAGAGCAGGCCCTCTGGTCTACTATTGGGGATTTTTTTCCATGTGCATAATTTATTTTCTTGTACCCTCTGTTATTAGTATTGTTGCTGTTAGTGTTCATTTTCTTATTCCATTGCTTTTTCCAGTAAATTGTTCTTATCTCAAGTTGTGACTTTTGCCTTTTGTGTCTCCAGTTCTCTTCCCCATTCTGCTACAGGGGACGGAGAGGAGAAAATGGGGGAGTGAGAGAGAGTGGAACATGGTTTGGAGTGTCTTGGTGGGGGCACTGAGCTGGGAACTGCCATTCCTAAACCATGACATGTGTCTAAGGTCTCACTGCCCAGAAAACTGCATTTGACTTAAAGGAAAACAGCTGCTTCCATTGCTTGCTGTTTTGTTGAGAGTAAAGCAAAGAGCTTTAAGAGTAAGGAGAAAGGTGAAGAATTGCTTTTTCCCTACAGGTCAGTCAGTGCATTTGTTTAGCAACGTGCTGTGGCTTGGGTCCTTCTTGCAGGAAATAGAAGCAGAAAACTTCAAAAGCTTTGTTCGAAGGGTTGGGAAAGGTCAGAAGTTACACATGAAGGAGCAATGAGGAATAAGGAGTGAACCTTAAATATCAAACATGGCAGTTCTATAAATCAGATATTGTACCTTGCAAGTCCTAATGCAGGTCTGTTGATGCCGTGCTCTATATGATTTGATAATAAATAACATTTTGAGTATTATTCCAATCTGTTGGAAGTGATTAACTAGACTAATTCACAATTATATTTCTAAATGAGTTTAATTCCTCTGGGTCCAGTTACTGGAAATTGTTTTTATCCTTTAAAAACTGTATGGAAAAAAAATTGGCAAAATTACAATATTTGTCATTCACCAAGTGCCAGGACCTACTCAGATCACTTTTTCTGGCAAAGATGGTATTCCACAATGATACTTTCTAAGTGTACCTTTTCACAGCAATCTTTTCAAGGCAGTTTAAAAATAGCAATAATTTTCAAAACTCATTTAGCTCTGCTCTAAGGCCTAGAAAGATGTGAATGTCTGGCCTACTTTTCAATCTGGGTAAAGAGGTAGCTTATGTGATGTGATGGAGCAGGGAATCCTGAACTCTTTTCTTAGGGGCTCTGGCAAAGGTACTCAAGCCTCATGTTAAATATCGAGGTCAGTGACTAATATGTGTCAGGAAAGCACAGAGCTGTACCAAATTCTCCTGTCAAGAGCACGTGCAACAAAGCAAATCAGAATTGGAAATAAATTATAATTGAAACTGACACATGGAAAAATGGGACAGTGTTATATTCTGCTTTTGGTAATTCAGCTTTTGTAAATAATTTTCATCTGAAACTTAAACCAAATAGTAAATAAAAACTTAATTTGATGAAAATCACAATAAGATTACTTGCTCAAATAGAGCAGAGGCCCCAGAGGAGGCACTGTATTGAAAAGGGATTTTTTTCTTATAGATGCCATAAAACTGCTTTATACCATAGAATAACTGATCAAGGTATACATAACAAATTCACAGGTAACCAATTTTCATGTATTCAATATGTATTCAACCATAGTTATATATATGAACCTCTTTGGGAACCATACCTTTATTGAGCTAGGAGTATTGGAGTGTGTGGGAAATGCAAGCACAGAGAGCTCCCAAGGCCTTGAATGTACAAGCTCAGAGATAGAGATGGATACAGTGTTTGAACTAAGACCTTGGAGAAGGCTTGAAGCTTTAGAACAGAAAAGTGAAACAGACACGAAGTAAGAATAAAGATTCATAGTTTAAGCAGAAATATGTTTTACTTAAGTAGAAATATGCCTCATATAAGTGAATAAATACGTTAAGCAAGATAGTAGAAAACAATCTAACAATAGAACTTGTGATAGAATTGATAAAAAGAAGATATAGCAATAAGTCTGTAGAGTTACATGATTGGATAAAAAGATGCATTGCAGCAGAATCATGTAAAACGTAGCAATTGGCAATTACTTATAAAGATGCTAGTGAGCTTTGTGGAAGTAGCTGATTGGATAAGAAATTTATAAAATGCCTTAACTAGAATTAAAATGGCTTCTGATGTACAGCTTCTGATGTGATAGCTTTGGATGTAACAACCTTACGGTCTCGCCCTTCCATGAGACTGATTTTCAATAAAACATCTTTTAATCACCTCATCAGTCGACCCCATCTATTCTGTATCCTGAACAGGAGTGCACTATCCCTGGGACTCTTCAAAGCTGAGTCCAGATTCCAGACCTGCCAGCTGTCAGTGGTGGATGAGTCTGTACCTGGGAATGCCAGGGAACACCAAGCTGGCAAAGCCCAGCCGCAACAGAACATCGTGTGGTGGGCTGTGACCCACAAGGAGGGGCTCCTCTGACTCTGCAACAGCTGCACCTCTCAGCTGCAATAACGACTCAGATTACTGTCACCCCTCTACAATTTCCATAATTAATACATCATCTAACCAGCTCTGAGTGTCAGTGCCTTTCTTACTGGGATCCCAAAAGAGCTGGCACCTCCTCAGTATAAAACACAGTCAATTTTCAAAGAAAAATCAGTACTTTCCTGTTGGTCCTCAAATTAATTTTCAAAGGTTAGATATTAAAAAATGCAACAGTTGATCTAGATCTAAAAGAGAGCACTGACAAGTTCAAAATAGAAGCAGCAGATTAAATCATAGTTTACAATAATTGTGTCTGAACAGTTTCAAAACACATATGGACAGCTGTGCATCTGTGCCCAGTACAGCCTCTACCTTTGTAGGCTCAGGAGCAGATGCTTGCACTAAGACACTGATGTCTGGCCATTGCTGCCTGAGATGTCCTGATCTTCAAGACAAGAGTGTGAGAATTGAAAACATAATAAATCACTTAGAAAGTTGTATCTTCCCCTGCACACACATCTTAACTGATAGTTGGTAATAGAGGTCTTGGGCATTTTAATCAAGAGGAGAAATTAACAATTAAGGCCTAATTGTACAAACAACCCATCTGTTTTGTATAGTGCAGAACCACGACCATATTTTTAAGGTTAAATCAACCCCTTAGAAATTAGACAATCTGTTGCAACTTTTGCCCAGCTGTGCTTCAGGCAGTGGCACTATTATCTAATTAATTCATCTAGTACTAAGACAAGTAGATGGAAAGGGCTTCAAAAAATTGAGCAAATGAGTATCACATCTCTTTTTTTAACTGTACTAGAAATACTGCAGCCCAAAGATGTATATGCTCATTGAAAGAAAATGTTGTTTTGTTTATCAATATGTAAAAGAAGGAACTGAGAGATTCTTCACAGATTTCTCTTATTCTAGATATTATTATTATTATCTGCAGGTACTGGAAAATAAGTGCTTTCCTTGTAAATAAGAAATAAGAGGGTCTGTCCTTCATGACAGACCCTCTAGCCCAAGCCTTTTACTCATACTCTGTTTTGTAATTCAAATCTCTTTGGCATATATCTGGAGGATGTTTAAGCTTTTCATGTTTACCCTTATTGTTCTGGCAGCATCAGGATGCTTTTAAAGGGGAATGCACTTAAATATACACAAATTGAGGATGATGACCAAAAATTTGCTGTAGAGAAGAGACGAGCATAGATGCAAGCACAGTAAATCTTCCCTGAGTCCTAGACTGCTGTCCAAGAAAATGATGACATTTATTTTTTTGCATAAGTTTTGCCATAGGCTCATTCATTTGGCTAGCCATGTGTCCACTTTGGCAAAATCCAAAGCTCAGCCTGAGCAAACAGATTATCTTATTAGAAGTACATCTGAAGTATTTCCTTTCTTATCTCCATGGACAGAAAACATCTGACTAATACATAATTTTTAAGCCAGTCTAGGCAGGAAGCACAGCCAGACTTGGGAATCATATGTGCTATGTCCCTCCCAGACAGGCATATGGAGACAGTCTCTGTTGTAAATTGTGTGTGTTTATGATGAGATGCAACTCATAGATGAAACAGATGAATGGAGGGCATCTGAATAGAAAAACCTGACTTTTTTCCCCCTTACCTACTCTTATTTAGGCAGGGTTTCCCTGAGAACATTCACAGAAAGAGATTTCATCTTTAATAAAGCTTGGGTTCATTCTGCACCAAAACCTGTTGGATTATTTCTTGCTTCCAAAAGTCATTAAAGGCCTGGCAGCTGTTCCTGACTGTCCTGTTCTGGAAATCCTTTCTGAATTTTGAGAATTACGCCATCAAAAAATGCTAAAACAGCTTAACTGAGAATTTTCAATTTTTAAATGATAGTGAGTTAGAGGGAAGCAGCTCTCTCTCCACACAAGTTGCTATCGTACTGGCAGCAAGTCCACTTCCAGATTTACATTTGTACCCAGCTATGTTCTCCTACACCCCCTCTCCAAAAGTTTAACATCTCCTCTGGATTTGAGCATGGCAGCTCTCCAAATGAATTTTAAGTGTTCTGGCCTGAAATAAATTATTTCCTTAAAAAGAAATGTTAGAAAGTGATCACTTGGTCTGCATTATTCCACAAGTGCAGCTGTGAAAAGAGTCACATGAAAAGTTGGGTTATCAGAGATAAGAAGGAGTGGCAATAAGTGACAGAAATGGTGGGTGTAACTATTTAAACTGGATTTGCTGATGAGCATTTAGTGACATGTAGCCACAGCTAAAAAGACCAAGTAGACATGGAAATCCTTGGGTAGTGTATCACAAAGTATTTGTACTTAATTTTTTAAAAGCTTTTGTATTGGAGGACATCTGGAGATCTGTTGAAGTTTCAGAAATGTCTCTGTTAATTTCAGACTTTTTAATATCCTTAGATAATATCAGCCCTTCTTTTCAGACTGAAAAAAAGAGAGTATTGTACAGAAGTGCACAAGCTATACACCCCCCCTTACTGTGAGCCACAGGAATATGAAAGATCAGACCTAGCTTAGGATTGTATTAACCATGCCAGTATGGATTTCAGTCAGCTTTGAGCACTGGCAGGACAAGTTTACATTTTCCTATGAAATACCCCAAGTGAAAGACTCAGTCCTCTGCTGAATAATCACAGCACTTGGTGCAGAGATTATCATTTTTATAAGATGTGGTTAGCCTTGCCTCAGGAAAAGGCCCATGTTACATTTAACTCTGGAGGAGACAGAGTAAGATTTTGCCCAGATGAGTCCCCATAAGTGAGACTTCACCCAGGCAAGTACCTATGTGGAGAACTTAACCAAGGAAAGAAAAGGAACTTTCTTAAGAAAGATGTGTGTCCTAGCATAATTCAGTAGCATTTTACTGGCTAAACATCTCAGAAGTTTAAACTATGCAGAACAGAGAAAACATAGGAGTTGGAGGAAAAGAGAATAGCATATTTTACATGCCTGCAATTCACCTTCCAAAAGAACTTGTAATTGCAGATGATGACCTTAGCCACAGAAATAAGGAGAATGACACACATTTTTGAAGTCACTGGTTTTGTTGCTCTTTATTTTGTTGTATTTTTTAACTGTTCAGAAGAGTTTCTAGTAAATCTCTGGTACTTGGTTGTCAAGTAAGTTTAGCTTGGATATGTTTTCATGTTTCCAAATTAAAATTTTAAAAATCTATCTTTTCTCCCTAAGCAACTTAAAACTTTTTCCATCTCACAAGTTTTAGCCATGTCTGAACTATAAACTCCTTACTTTCCAATATTGCTATTAGTACATTGATAAGTAAATGAGCATACCTACTTCCTAACACAGACAGAGGACTTCTGTATGTGGAGAAGCACAAATGGGGTGAGTTCAAATCCAAAATGTTAACAGCCAGTTAAAAAGACACAACAGTTGCAGTGACCTCAAAATACATGTGGCAAAACTCTTACTCAAAGAGTAGCTTTGGCTATTTTCTGAAACACAGGGACACATTTAAGAATTAGAGGGTAGAGCAGTGCTTTGCAGGTAGCCTCATATTCCTACAAGAGAGGAAATGGGCATAAGTTCTACTGCGGGTTGTTGACACAGCAAAAATCTAGGCTGGGATGTGGCAAAAGCAGTCTTAAAATTGTTTTATAAAATGAAAAATTAAAAGTCTAAATGCAAGCATTTCGCAGAAATGCATCCTGTTCAAAGCCTTCTGCTGGAACATAGACTATGCTCAGCTGGAGGCTTGCCAGCTGCCTGGCAGCAGCAGATGCTGAAGAGCCTTGGTTTTCAGGTTCTATTGCTCTAGGGCTGTGTCACCATGTGGATGGCTCTGGGCCTCCAGGGCTCCCAGGTCATCTGCTTCCCATCATGGAGTCTGGAAATCAGACCCTGGATCTGAGATCAGTGTGTGAAGGACAGGCTTCTCTTCCCATTCCTTTGCAGGAAGCTGTCCATCCAGAGCATCTGCATTAAGATTCACTTCAGGATTTCTTCTTGGGTTTAAGTAATTGTTTAAGAATTACCAACACATCTGAAAAACTCAATTTGATTATAAGAAACTGGCACCAGATCTAGTCTAAAAACCAGATGTTTAAAAGGACATTCTAGCCCTTCTCCCACTCCCATGCAGCACTAAACATTTCTTACCAATGTTTGCCTTGGGCAGGTGCAGCTGACCTTGCTGCCCACGGCAAAGCCAAGGAAAGGACTTGGGCAGTGACTTCGGTGGGGAGAGGTTTTTCAGTACGGCAGCAGCTGGCATGTACACGTGGCTGTGGGAAGCACAGCACCTCTAGAACTCTATCCCACCACTGCAGAGCCAGGATGAGCCACACCTCATCCACACAACTTCATATTTCTGTTGGGAAAGACTGAAATAGCCGCCTCATAATGCCATGAAAGCTCTGTGGCAGGAAGTCTGCAACAGGGATTTAAGTTTGTAACGAAGATCATCCATACTTAATTTTTTAAGTAATAAGTACCAAGCAATAATTAGCTGATTTAAAAAGTCACAAGGATGAGGGAAACAAGAAAGATGGAAGCACATTTTAAAATATGAAGTGATGAATAATATTTTAATAATCAGTGAATATAGCATGTCTATCTCTTAATAAACCACAATGAACTTATATATGGATTTCATTAACGTGCTGTAAAGCTTGGCATATTATAAGACATTGTTTACAGAGAAAAAGCAGCCTTAATATCTCTCCCAGTCTGTCACTACCAAAAGAGGCTAAATCACTAAACTAAGATCTTGCTTGGGGAGCTTTGCTGGCTATCTAACAAACAACATTCACAACTGCCTCACATTTGAATAATTTGAGATAATTTTTGTGAGAAAAATACTACACATCTGGAAGTGAGAATAAAAAAAATATGTCTGTTAACAATTTTCATAAGCTCTTATTTCAGACCACACAATGAAAATTTATCATAAATCATAAGGAAAAAAAAAACCAGATTGACATAGATATTTTGGGAAAGTAGCAAAATGTAGAAACATGACAAGATAAAGTCATACCAGCCATTTGTATTTATTTTAATTGTGTCAAACCTTCCATCAAGTTAGTAATAAGCATGCAGGTCATTAAACAGCTTAATTGAATTTGAGTGACATCTGCTTTTGAACAATTAGATGGCACAGCATATTTTCATAATGAAAGAATTTCCTTAATTTTCATCCTCTTTCACTGAAGGGTTATTAAGTAGTTCAGCCATTAAAGTGCTTATTTGTTAGCGAAGCCCAGATGGCCAACCACTATAAGTGTAAATAATAGCTGAGCCATGTCAGACCTTAATTAAGAGATTGCAAATTAGAGGAACATCATTCAGATCACAGGGGTTAACATTACACTTGGCTGCTATTAAAATTCCATAATAGTTTGTGCAAAGAAAAATACCCCACACCCTAAATATGATTCATTCAGAATGCAATCTGAGGTAAGGGAAGGTAAGGAAAATGTGTGATATCCCTGGTGTGACCCCTGTACCAGAGCTCTGTCATTTATTCTGTTGAACTTGCAACCCCTGAATAGTCTTTCCTTCATGTACTTGCAAGGTGCTATTACTCCTGTATTCCACATTACTTTGATGGGAGCTGAGAGTACTTAGAAGCTGAAGGATTAGGTGAGAAGTCTGTCATACACATTTAGTTGTAAATCTGTCTTGCTTTCTCAAAAAAATAATTGTCTAAATATAACAAGTAGCTAAGGATTACAGTACAGTGTGAGGCAGATACCTCTCTTCTCTGAGTAAATTTAAGGTACACCTGCTCCTGTAGGACTATTTTCTTGGGTGAACATTAGAGACCCAGAGCCCTGCCAGGACCCATTTTAGCAGTTGTTCTGTCCCAAAATACCTTCTTTACACAAGATAAAGGAAGGAGTTCTGATTTAGACTGTAATGGATTTGAATTTTCTGATGATCCACAGGTACCACTCTGGCCAGTTTTCTGCCTGCTTTGTACAAAGCTGGTGGAAAAGACCTCAAAAGACCAAATGTATTGACAAAGGATCATGGCAAATTTAAGCTCTTTATAAACACAGATTTATGGTTCCCATGAGATGTGCTTTACAGCAGCTGGGTTTTTCTGTGGCTCGGCTTCTGTTTTCATTGTTTGTTTCTAAGCTGAGTACTTGGGCAAAACTATCACAGCTTAAATAGAAAAGGCTTTTTTTTTTATATATATTTACAGTTCCCAATTAAATTCACCTCAGAACCACAAGAAGAGTTTCCTTAACAAAACATAATTCTAAACCAAGAAGAGAACTGTTGCAACCCAGGCATTCAATTCTGCTATTTAAATAACTGTAGATACTAATTAGATCCATTGTCCAGGCCAGTGCTCAAACACTGAAAATCAATTTAAGCTTAATGTTGCACATAACTCTTCCCAGTGTAAAGACTGAAAAATCCATAACATACTTCATTTCTCCTTTAAGCATTTAGGAATTTTCTGGATGCTGCCATCAACAAAACTAGAAGACACCAACTTTTAGTTGAATGCAGTCATGGTGCAAGCCCACCATTCCTTGTACTCCCCCCACTGGGTCCTTAGTCTATGCAGTGCCACAGGGAATTATTTATTTGGCAATGCACAAGGGGTGGCATCATTCCAAAGTTCACCTCATTCCTTCTGGCTTTAACTCTTTTCAGTCCAAAAGGCCACAAGCAATGAAGATTGCTTTGCTGACAAGGTTGGTGTTGCCCACTGAACCACTCCACCTCACTGGGGAGTTACTAATCAATTGTGGCATGATTTTAGTCCATCAGTTGAAACTCTCAGCATTTTGTTCTTGTGGATTGAAAAAGCTGCTGGTTACACAGCCTTTCTAGCTTGAAATAGGAGGTGATAGTTACACTGGATGCATCAGGGATGAGAAAAGCAAACAGGTCAAGGACAAACTGGCTGGTGAACTGGTAAGTGATGCAGTCAATACATTGCCAATGCTGCTGAAACCCAATAGGTGCATTTTGCTTTCAATTTCGGGAGGAGTGGGATTTCACCAAAAGCTTCCCTGTGCTTAATTCCTGATGGGTTCTACACTCACAGTTAATTGCTTAGCAGTTCCTACTTCCAGGCTATTCCTGACTAATTAGAAATATGAACTCTCTGGCACAGCATACCCCTAAACCACTAAAACACATCAAAGGATATTATTCATCAGTGCTGTTTCTTATACTCTTCCTCAGCTTTTGTCAGATGAAAGACATTTTCCTAATGTTAAATCTGAACTTCCTTTTATTTCCTCACATCCTGTTGCTGGTCCCCAAAGAGAGTAGCTCAACAGCTTTGCCCCTCTGAGGGAGTTGTAGATTGTGATTAGGCACCCTCAGCCTTCTCTTCTCCAAATTGAACCAACTAAGTGACCACAGCTGCTCCTTTTAAGTCTCAGCATATTTCAATATAGTTTAAAATTGAGTCTTATAATGAAAAAGAAGATAATAATCCTTATGAGATTTTGCTCTCTTTTTTTTCTTTGGACTATAGTGTATTAATTCTATAGTTAAATGAAATGGATATCCACCTATTCAATCTTACTTTAAAAGTCTTGCTTTGTATTATAATATGGGTCTGGCTTCTTATACCAATAACTATTCTCAATATTTTGTCTTTGCTAATGGGTTATTTTTGAAAGACCAGCACTGCAAGCTATATATATATGTATATGTTTGCACATTGTCTTCAACTGTGGGCCAGGGTGTAATTTGAAAGAATTTAGGGCATCATAATCAGTCTCAGTAAGGTTATTCCCTTTATTGTGGCTGAAAAATTAGACTCCAGAGTATGAAGTGAAACCCAACAAGAGTGCCAACAACAACCAAAATGTAATTGCAAGTTTTAAAATATTTGCTGAATGAAAAAAAGGAAAAGGAAACACAGGACAGTGCATCCAGAATCCCATGTTACTAATTCTGCCAGGTTTATTTCTCATATTCCAGGAATAGTTTGGTAATGACTGTGATCTGAATTCCTATCCCATCTTCATAAAAATTCATCAGGAAGCAAAGGAAAGACCAGGAATGGTTGATGTCAGCAGTGACAGTTGGAGACCTGAAGTGCTTTGTACCCTGTACCCTGCCTGGCAGCCAGTTCTCATGGAAAGGAGAATAGACATGAAACCTGTGAATGGCTCTGGTTGGGATGGAGGGAATTTCCTCCCAGAGCCCCCACGGTGCTCTGCTTTACATTGGGACCTAGAAAGGTGTTGATAACACCCCAGTTTCTGGCTGCTGCTGAGCAGTGCTGGCAAAGCATCCGTGCTCTCACCCCAACATTCTGCCACTCCACAGGGAGGCTGGGGGTGGGCAAGATCTTGAGAGGGGACAAAATCAGGACTGCTGACCCAAACTGACTGAAGGGATATTTCATACCTTATAAAAAAGGGATATTTCATACCTTATATAAAAGCTAAGAAAAAGGAGAAGGAAAGAAGGGCATTTGTTATTTACAATGTTTGCCTTCTGGAGTAACTACTATGGGCGCTAAAACCTTTCTTCCCAGGAAGAGGCCAAACATTGTCAGCTGATGGAAAGTAGAGAAGAAAATCTTTTGGTTTTCCTTTTGCTTACACATGTGCAATCTTCACTTTTTCTTCAGTAAATTACCTTTTTCTCAAACCACAATTTTTTTTCCATCTTATTTTCTCCCTCTGTCCTGATGAGAAGGGGATTAATAGAGCATCTTAGTGGGCACCTGGTGTCCAGGTAGGATAAAACCCACCACAAACTGTTAGCGCAGCATCATTTTTTTATTGTTCTTATAATAGCCAGTTTCCTTCTGACAACTTTACTTACATGTATATGTTTTACCAGTTGATAGGGTGAGTATTGCTAAAGGTAGACATGCTTCTTAATAATCATACTTTCAGAACCAGAGGAAACATATTAGGGGAAGTAAAAATTCTGGACTCTTCAGTAGGTTCTATAGAGCAAGGTTAATAGCTTGTTCTACAGCTGTGGGCCTGCAAAATACATCGGATGTGAAAAACCTATAATATATTGTTTTCTAACCAAGGTCAAACATAATTTCTTCATCCAGTTGTAACATCCAAGTGTCTTATTCCTTCTGCTCACACTGTTCCAGAAGGGGACTGAGATGAGCAGGCTTTCATGCCACCACAAAAATGGGTCCTGCCCATTAAAAAAACTTTACAAATTTACTGGATAACAACAGAGAAGTTTATGATTACAAATATTATTTCTATTTTTTTTTTAAATTTATTCTAATGTTTCTTATAATTTCATACTTCTAATCCTAGGACAAGGGAAGATGGGGACTTTGATCTATGTTCACAATACATTTATTATTTTTATTACTGTTGTACCCAGGGGTCTCAATTAGTATAGATATTCCTAAATACCAGTTAAGCAAATGCAAGCAAAAAATATTATCTAAATCACTTTTCATCTTTGGTAAACCACTAATTTTCTTCTTAGGCTGTACCTCTTCTGGAGGAATCTGTAATCTGTTACGGTACTTCACACATTTTCTTGCAAACACCTGACATATTACATGAAAATTAACTCTAAAGTTTTATCCTGCAGGAAAGTGGTAGTTTGAGGGCTTTGGGATGTTTTTTTGTAATGAAAAAATTGCTCTCTGTGTATACTAATCTTACACTGTTCTCAAAGACTTGGATATCAAATACTTTTTCAGGACTGACCCAACATCTGCAGTTCTTGTAGTGGTTGCATTCTGACACTATTATGAAAGAGATGCTTCTTTTATCTTCTTTTTATTGAAAGACTGTATAAGCCCTCCAATCAGAGAAGAAAAGTCTTTAAGAAGATTTTGTTTGTTTTTTTCTAGGGAAAAATTTCCTTAATGAGCTTTTTCTATTGTGTTCCTTAGAGACTCTTATTATATTTGTAAATGAATTTACAACCTAGATGTCTGAGTACAATTCAGAAATTACACGCTAAACATAGCAAATACTGTACAAATGTATCAGCAAGTGCAATTTACCACTGCAATCCAACAAAATGGGCTGATTTTCCCTTTAACACTTTAGGAATTGGTGCAAGACTGGTCCTCTATGACTTGCAGCAATACCTTATCTTTTGCAGGGGAGGGAGCTATTCCCTACAGATTTTAGGATGTAGATCTGTAAAATCAGTGTGCTAAGGAGAAATATGCAGCAAGTACAGCTATGCTGGGTAGGTTAGGGGTGCCTGGGAAATATTTTGTGCTGTCTCCAAGATTAAAACAAATAAATAAGATGATAATAATGGAGCAAACTGTCTTTCCTACAGACCTTCAGCTTAACAATATGTTCCAACTGCTTGCTTTGCCCTACAATCCTATGTCATCTAGGGAGGAAGGAATACCTAGCTGAGGATTCAGATTTGTTTATATGTAAAGATGTCTGCACAAATTTGATGAAATAATGCTAAACTCTTTTTCTGTCTATATAAACAAAATATAATGTTGAAACACATTATAATTCTTCTACCAAATCTTGGCTATTTGTTGGCATCTGGCAGATTTCCATCCCATCTTTATGTCCTCTTATCTGGTATGGCCCCGAAGGGAAACTGCACTAAGAGGCCCTTAAACTATGAGTTGGAAAGTCAGAAAGCACTGAAGGAGAGTCTGTTTGTGTATTGGTAATGTCTTCATCTGCAGTATTAGTAGCACACAACTCTTTGGGCACACACCAGATGTGTCCTGCAGGGCAGGCAGCCAGCACCTTCTGTGCAAGTCAGAACGTGGCACCCCTGGTTGTGCTCTGTGGGTACACCAGCTTATTGGTACCTGGGTGAACAATATCTGAATAAAAATGGATTCCTGTTTTTTTCCATACATAGCCCCAAACTTGTATTTAAAATTGGAGAAGGATGTGTTAAAAAAAATGGAAATATTAATAGTGACAGCTGGAATTATCTCTGCATCTGCTCATTTAGTTACCAATTCAGATTTTCATGCAGGCTCTATTTATGCTGCATAACAGTTAACACTGTAAATTGATGCAATTTCAACACAGCCTAAACCACACAGATAAACATATTCACTAGATATTCACTACATTAATAAGAAACATCAGTCAATCACTTGCACTGTAAATTGAAAATCACAATAGGATAGATTGTATCAGCTAAACGCTTTCTGAAAAGCCCTGATCACCCTCTGGATGGGAGGCAGGGAAATGGGAAATAACTTCTTGGTGTTTATAACTTTGCCTCAACCTTGCCTTGCCTTCCTAAGGTTGTATTTATTTGTATAACATGTACACAGGGAAATGACTATTCCCCCATACCTGCTGCTTTCTACAAAAGGTCAGGAAGAAACTCAAATGTGACTCAAGCTCATAGAACCACTGCAATTTCAAATTAGGGAAAAAGTGTTGAAACTGGCAGGCCTGAAAGGTAACTTCCTCTGTCCTCATTTTTGCTTTGTAATGTTAAAGCAATTTTACAGAATTTTTTGTTGTTTTGGTTTTGGTTTTTTTGTTTGTTTGCTTTGGGGGGTTTTGGGGCTTTATTGGGGTTTTTTTAGGGTTTTTTGTATGTTTTTGTTTGATTGGTTGACTTGGGTTTTTTATAAATTAATCTTTCTTTATTTTCTCTTTAGGTTCCAAAGGGAAAATGAGTGCCAGTTTATCTCAACAAGCCAACTTGGACACAAATTAGAGGAAAATAATTGTAGTAAAGAACAGATTCACTTTCACACCGACTGATGGTTGTAATGGAACACACAGAAAGAACAAGTTCTATAGTAATAGTCGTAATTTTGAATGGCATCCTCCTCCTCTCTGTTGTTTTTCTCTCTTGTACTTATAGATGTTAAAAGGCTGTTTATTTCTGTGCAAATTCTCCACCTGCAAGAACAGCTACAAACACCTGTATAAATTGCCTACAGAATCCTCTTTAAAGCTCTATTTCTATCAATATAGAACAAAATTGTTGAAAAGAAACATGAAAATTATGCTTGTTATTAAACAGGGTACAGAAATAGCCATCCCTTGCTTCTGTCTTGGATTCTAATATTTTTCACCACCTAATGACACTCATTACCTAGATACAATTAATTTTGATGTAACCTTACATTTTAAGGCCATTATTGAGAAAAAAAAGTGTTATACTATTGTAAGACAGATTCATTATCAATATTTTAATTTTAAAACATATTTATGTACCATTTTTGATACAGTATTTTTCTGCAAGTGTTATTGTAATTCACTCTGTTTCATGATTAATATACTTCAACAAATTCTTCTCCATTTCACTTTTGTATTGGAGTTTCCCTTGGGTCAGAAAAAGGAACTTCAGGTCTTTGAAGCCATGGATCCTTTTTGCTTGATATTCATATGAAGCTCTATTTGTTCCCTTCTGTCAATTGAAGCAATAACAGCAATAGAATGAATAATCATTGTATATGCCAGGTTCAGGGTTCCACAAGATTAATTAATAGCGAACTATCATTGCATAGAACCATCCTTTTGGCTAAACTTGAACATCTTGGCTGAGATTTCACTCACAATTATTCGCCTCAGTAAAAAACAGGAAAATAGCCTGGAGGCAGCAGTACAAACAAGTGTCTGATCAAGTGTCTTATCAGTCAAATCCTTTTCTTTTTTGTATGGTTTTTCTGGGTCTGGGAAATGCCTATTTAGAGTGACAGGGTGAGTCCTGACTTCAAGCTAGAAACAAATACCTGAATCTTTGAAGGACCCTCAGGAGAGCTCAGCAGACCACCATCAATCCCAGGGTTTCAGGACTGCCAGGACTGCAGCTCCCCAGTTCAGAGCACAGCTGACAAGGTTTTTCATACGCTCCATCCTAAATAATTTCTCTTTCCCATCCATATTAAGACTTATATTGTCAGTACTGCTCAAAAAGAGCTTCCTCCTCCCAGTGGATGGATAGGCAGTGAACTGCTCAGCCATTGCTCAGTCACCAGCAGGTACAGGTTTTACCCTTGGTGCTCGAGATCACTTCTCAGTAAGGAATGGAATGTGCAGGAATGCCCTGGGGAGCAGAGGTGGGGGCTATGTTCACTTGCTTCCCAGGAAAGTTCTAGCCCTAGGATGTCAAGCAGGCAGGAGTTAGGTGTCTGAATGACTCCAAGCAGGGAACTGAAGGTAGGTTGTTATTTCCCCATGGAAGCTACTAGTCTCTAACCTGTAATTCAAAAGATGAGTGTCTAAGCCCTCATTTCTGGAGCCACTCTTTCTTCCTTTGTGTTCCTGAAATTCTCACATTCCTGACTACACAAAGGAAGAAAAAAGCTGCACTGCTCTGGAAATGGTCGTCTTCTGGCCAAAAACCTTAACCATTAGAATATAATTGAAAAATTGTCTGGTACTACTATAGTATCATCAACTTCCATCAGTTTGGATGAGTCATTTAATGCACTGCTACCTGTCAACTTCAGAGCTACTAAACTCTCTTGTCCCTTCAATAATTATTTCTCTTTGCTGCTTCATTTCTCCAGCCATCCATTATAGCCACCTCAGCATTCACACTGCATGCTTCTCGCTCATTTCTCAAATACCTGTTTGTTGCCTTCTGTTAGTTACAGCTATGAATTTGCTATGCTGCAGCAAATTTGAATAGTTCACTTGATATCTCACTGTTGAACACTTAAGTTGCAGCTCATCAGTTTAATTTTTATGCTGCTACAGCAGGATTGCTGAGTTTTCAATGGCAGTAATAGTAGCATCCTTAGAAGATTTTCAGAGATGTTTATTGCTAATGGTACTCAAACTTCATCAGTTTTGCAATGAAGTGAGTATATTTCTTTTGAACTGACAAAGCATATGAAACATTTTTCTTGTTAAAACACATGTCAGCAGACATGGTTAAAACCTCTCACTCTAATTCTGACTACGGTGCTGTGGTATTCAAAAAGCCTTTGTGGATGAATTTTTCTGATCCCAGGGAAAGAGAAGGACACATTACTCCTCCCTTCACATTTTACTAACATTTTTATTTCAGACTTTTTTTTCCTTAGTTCTTTTTCCAATCAAAACATTTCAGGCAAAAAATTCAACAGCATAATCACTGCAAGTAGGAGCATCTTCCAGTAGCCCTCGAACATCCTCGATTGCTTATTAAGAGAGAGGTTCTCTCTTTTCAACTTATTGTAGCCTCAGAAAATAAAAACACATTCTGTTCTCCCACAATTGTTCTCTGTTATGATCTGAGAAGTCAATCATACGGAATTTATTTAACAATAAAATATGATGGGGAGAGAGAAAGAAAGGGGCGGGGGGGGGGAGGGATGGGGGAAAGAGAGAGATCAAGCAAAGGATAGTCAGGACCTGTGTCTCCTTCACCCTGGGCTTCTTGGTGGTGGGGCTCCTGAGGTCATTCAACACTTTTTGCTATTTAAGATTTTAGCAAACAAAGGAATTAATGCTTGTTGGTTGCACAGTTCTCTTATTGACTAAATTATTCCCTCACTTCTAATGCTAAACAGTTCCATGTTCAGTGTTTCTCTTCTTTTGAATTGGTGGGTTGTGAGTCAGTGGGTTTCTAGAGTCTGGTTTGTGAGTTGGTGGTCACAATCTCCACCCACCAGAATTACCTTTTACCTGGTCTGGGCTAATTTCAGCACAGTTGCTGAGCTGGATTTCCTTGTGTCCCATAAATTCTGCCATTATTAGTGATATATTCCTCTCCCCCAGCTTTGTTAACCTCCCCCTTGGTCTGAGATAACACCTGGGCAACAGTACCACCTTTACCTTCCCTCAAGCTCCTGTCATGATGACTTAACTTACAGTCCATGTTTCAGGCATGGAGGCATACTCAGGGGGGCTTCAATAGTCTTTGGTATTCACAGGTGCCATCTGTCACACAAATTGGGGTGATCTTGGTTTAACCAGTTATATGTGTACCAGCAGCTGCTTCTTTGCAGGACTTGCCACAGTGGGAATTTTTGTCTGGATGTGTTATCCAGGATGTGCTAGGTAGCTCCCACCAGACCAGAGTCAGCATCATCCTGCCACTCCATTCTGTACTTATCCCATGGCAAAGTCCTTTTGCATCCTAAACAGTGTTTAAGACAGGCAACTGTGGTCTTTAAGTACTTACACTCTCCTGTCTCAGTCATTACCTTAAAGCAAATGAGAATAGGCTCCCTTAACATCTCAATCTAATGCAAAAAATCCTGTTTTCTGAGGCTGTTCCCATAGAGGCTGGGAGATCTCTGCTGGAGAATTTTATAAACATGCATCACATGTATCTGCTGGAGACAATTGTTACTTAACCCAGAAAATTGCTGGAGAATGAGGTTTGTTTGAAGATCTTTCTCCAGTCCCCAGATCTAGAGATGAGGATAAGACAGTGATCTCCCACCATGGCAGTTTAAGACAAGAGTGCTGTGTCTAGTCTTCCCTTACACTGTCTAGATATTAAGATGTCAGATATAGCGATATTCTGGTAATAGGAGACAAAAAAAAAGAGCTGCTCCTTCATTTGTTATGATTATATGTGGCAGGGGAAATCAGCAAGAAAAACTAGGAATTTGGGTGTCCCAGTTATACAGAACCATATACCACCACCCATGAGTGACATAACATGTCACAGCAGAAATACGATAGACATATTTCTGCAGAGGCAATGCAGCATTCATAATTTTGTGTGTGTTTGTGTGGGGTAACCAGCTTCCTTAAAAAAGAAAGCAAAAGGGAACATGCTAATGAAATTACATTACCATTCCTAAAATTCCTGCCTATCTGAGCTGGGCTGTCCGACTTGACAGTGACTCTCTAGGATAACAAATTACTGCAGACCCTGCACAGCTGGTACCAAGATTTATCACCAAATATAATTTTAGAAATTTGCTGTGAAGCACATAAGTAAATGGCACAAGTGTTCTGAAAGATATGAATTCAAATATAAACAGTAATAGCTTCTGCTGAAACACTGTTACATGAAAGTACAACATATTTGCCCTCTGGCTCTTCTGTGAATACATAATTAACATAATAGGAATCTTGTATTAAGAGACATAGATAATTTTCTCAATTGTTGTCTACTTGCCCTGATAATCTACCAAGCTATTAGTCCATGTCAGTATGATATAATAGGCATTCCAGAACAAGTGGATAGAAATACATCAAAAAGTAATCAGAAACAATAACATGTTGGATTGAAAGTGTAGTCACTTATTTAACAGGCTGGCCCATAAAATATTAGCAAGGCTCCCCTTATTTTATCCAGGATGCTGTAGGATCCAAGTGCTGTAGGAGATGTTAGCATTCAAACACCTCTCGCTGCAGCCAAGGTCCTGCTGCTTCTCCTTCGTGCTGACAGCCATGGCCCCTCCCCTCTCCTTCACTTTGTGAATACCAATAATTCAGATCCAAGAAAAAGATCTTTAGCGGCATATGTGGCTGAGATCCAGAGGCATTTTGCTCAGAAGGGGCAAGACCTTATATATGACAGCCCACAAGCCATTTCAGTGTGTATTCACTGTACGAAGCAGGTAGAGGCTTAGAGGAATTACTGCTAATGGAGCCTTTGCAGTTCCAGCAGGGCACGTGGAACAGCCCACACACCTGTGCTGCAGCACTCACCAGCATCACCTCCTCTGATTTCCCCTGCATTCCTTCCTCCCCTGTCTCTGGTGACTAACAATTACCAGCACACACAGAGAAATTTACTGACAGGGTATGGCAGGGGCAGGACACCCAAGACAACGTGTGTGTGTGTGTGTGTGTGTGTGTGTGTGTGTGTGTGTGTGTGTGTGTGTGTCTATGTGTGTGTGTGAGGGGAGGACTCCAAATAGCCAAATATAGCCTTGTCACGAGCCTACAGTGCCTCGAGGTCCTGCCCTTACACCAAAAAAGAAGGGCACAGCTTGTCACTTGCAGAGAGAAAAAACAGCCTCAGGGGAATATGATTTTAGGGAAACAATAAAAGGGAACCTCCTCTTTCTTTGCCCTATTGCAATACATTTCAAGCTTCTGCTTGAGAGCTTCCAAGGGAAACAGGTGTCAACATTTCACAGTGATCAAAATAATAGATCATTTCCTCAATGCTCTACCCAGAAGCTTTTCAAGAAAATTATCTAAAAATTCAGCAAATAATCCTACTCTATTTTGCCAGTTTCTAGAAAATGGAAAAACTCTGGAATTAAATTTGAGGAAAGCATCAATTACAATTGTGATTACCTGTTCAGTCCCTCAAGAAGTTTAGTATTGTTTAGTTTTTCCTGGGATTATTAAATAAATAATGTAACTAATCCATATAATTTTCTTTTAGCAGACAGAGGAAATGGCTGGTGTTTCTAAAGCGGTTCTCCAGCAGTCTCATTCACTGTTCATCTGAAACAACTGCATGCAGTGCAAGAACTGTGTGCTTGGAAGTGCATGCAGGTCCAAACAGCATTGGAACATTTTGTGTCTGATACTTTGTAGGTGTTCAGTGTCAACCCATGGGCCTAGAAATATTGAGAAAATTAGAAGACCAGAAATAGTGATCCTCTTGTAAATAAGGAGAAAATAATAGCCAGTTGAAAAACTTACTCAAGGGCACACTAAACAAGCTCTCTCAGAACCAGCTACTGAGCTTGTATTTCCTAAGGTCTTACATGTAAGAGCATCCTTCCTCTTCCAGCTGTCTGAAAAATGGGAGGTAACTGGCTCTGCTGGGTAATTATGCATCAGAGTAAAGGAATTTGAAATGTGACACCCTTCAAGGCTCTTTTCCTTTCCCATTTCCCATGCTGTAAATACAAAATCTCAGTGACATCATTACTGAACACAGGACAGAGCATTACCATTATTCTGATGATGCAAGATCTTTTCCTGGCCTTGTAGCTGCAGGGCCTGGTTCATGGGAAATTTTGAAAGACAGGTAACTGAATGCATCAGAAATAATAGTGCTGTTCTTGGTGGAGGTCACACACCTCAAGAGGGTACTCAGAAGTCTCCAGCCTATTGCCACACTGCACACACTGACAGAGCCTTTGTTATTATTTTATTCAGTTGCATCATTCCAAGACCCCATCACAGGGCTCTCAACAGGGCAGCTGACATCATTGCAGCTGTACATTATCTCAATGTGATGGGCTATTGTGATACATTATGTCTACTAGCAATTTTTTTTTTTTTTTTGCATCAGCTGCTGTTTATTATTCCTAAATCTTTCATCAGGCTGTACTTTAGCTATATTTGAGAGATATTCACTGAGCTCTAAACTGGTGTGACTCTGTGCTCATACACCACCCACTGCTGAAAGTTTCTAGCACTGAAATGAAGTCAGCTGGATAGCTTAATTCTGTTATGACAGCCCTCCAGAATAAAATTCCTTCTACATCACATCTGTTCCCATTACCCATTCCCAGTGTTACGAATTTAGACTGAAAGTATGCCTTTACTTTCTTGGTTTTAACATTAACATACACCACAAAATAGAAAGTGTGACATATACTTTAATAAGTGTATGACAGAACATGTGTTTGTGTGAAACAGTGCACGTGCATATGTGCACTTACAACATACAGGTTATAAAAATACAATTAATATTAAATTTGAATGCACAATATGTAAAGAAATCTATTTCAGAATATCAATGTTTTACATTTTTATATTCCTGTGATAATTTTATAAGCACACTATGAAATACTGTGTAACTTTTCTATTTGCCTTCTCTGTGTGCACAATTGCATTCTAAATGCCATTCAAGACTATAGACTCTTGCACTCTACAGATGTCAAAGAACATGCAAATATTTTATTATTTATTATTTTATTGTACAATGCACATGCTGTAACTTGTACTTCATAGGCTATTCCCTCATTTATAAGGGCTTGATGAATATGTTTAGATTTCATTTGATTTCATTTATTTTTGATGGCATAGCAGAAAGGCTAGCGTGCAGGGGATAATCTTGATGGATTTGCTATGACAGATTTGGTGCTTATAAAATCTTCAACCTCACAGAATTTGGTTTTCCTGCAATGATGGCTCATGGGAAACTCGGATCACTTCCATTAGCAATGATGCATTGGTAACATTACTGTATTCAGATATGGAGAACTCAGCTTAAGATTTTTACAGCAAACACAGAGAAAGGAGGGTGTTTTCTTGGATGGACTCAGGGCAGCTGCTGTGCATTACTTTCCAGCACAAAGATACCTGCAATATTTATATTTTTCCTTCCATATTGCCAGCCTTCCTTCAGAGTTGCTCAGTCAACACCCTGTATTTTTCAGGGAATAAAGCCACTCTCATCACCAAGAACACTCCAGGGTCCTCTGATAAGAAACCCCTTCCCCCACACATGGCCTCTGAGTCTCACATCTGTCTGTCTGAAGTCATTAATCCAAAGACTTCTATGGAGGCGGGATTCTCACGCTAACAAGCTGGCAGCTTGGGTTGTGCTCTGTTTTCTGGCTCTGGCTAAAGCCTTCCTTGCAAGAGGTTAGAAAGAGCAGCCCTTCATTTTAAGCAGTGTTCCAGCGAGTGACTTGAGCTGAATGATGGGTGCATTTCAGACAGCCTCAGCCTGAAAACAGAAGGAACTTCACAAACATAACAGCCCAGCCCTTTCCTATTTAAAATATTTATTAAATAAAATTTGAAAATTCTTCACATAAATCACTGCTGCTGTTCCTTACCTTTATAATGTGGGAGGGGATGTGGCAGAAGCCTTAGCTCACAGCGACATACAGTTCAACCATGCTCATCTATGACACATGTGTTCCACATGAAATGCTTGTGTGCTTCACTCTACAGGAAGCTAACATTTTGCCAGCACACAAATGAAATACAGTTTCAGAGTGGATACTAAGAAAGAAAAAAAAAAAAAAAAGCATTCTTAAAAGAGATAATATTCATTTCACAATTAGACTTTAATAATCCTTAACTTTCATTCTGGAAGTAAAGGTAGAGAGAAAAATAATTGCCATTAGCTTTCTTTCAAACCATAATAATTTGAAGGGGGATTCAAGATTATATTATTTGGAAATTTGAAATACTATTTTAAAAAACAATTGCAAACACCTCTTCCAGCCAATAATATATTTTTCTTCCAGAAAACATATGGCTTTCTCTGCTCTTCAGGCTTCCATGGAATTAAGTTCTTTGGGAGGTCAATAACATATTTCTAAAGCTCTTTACAGAGATCAGACTGGATCCTTGACCTTTCTTTTCTGGTCTCCTTGTGCTATGAACTACACATATTAAAAAGCAGCTAAAACAAGGCAAGTGAGTTTTCCCTGATTAAAGAAAGTTGCTGATTGCCAAACACCATCTAGCATGGCTCTGTGACACCCCTCAGGAGGAAAGACGGCTGCAGATGACAGTCCAGAGCACTATTTCTGTGAGCATCCCTGAACCTCAAAGCAATTTTCAGAGTCAAAGTACCTAAAAGAAAATTTACTTTAACTCTGTGTTTTTGCTGGCTTGTTTAACAAAGAACAGCCACAGCCAAAAATGTGTCCCACTGTACAAGTAATTTACTTACCACTCAAGTGAAGAGATTTCTGCTAGGGAAATGACCATGCTCTCAGTGTCAAGATATTTTCAGTCTTGTAAAAAGTATCCTAGAATTTATTACTGGGCACAGATAGCAAGTGCCCCCTTATGATATTTTATTTGACAGACATGTTCTGGTACCAAAGGTCATTGCTTAAATCAGGGTATTCACTGATGATTTTAAGAGAAAAATATACTAACTCACACAGCAAACTGAGGTTTACACCTATACAGAGATATGTGCTGATGCTATATATGTAGAAAAAGCACAACCTAATTTAACATCACCACAGACAGCTTTTACCAATACCCTCAGATGCCATCTGTGGTCCTGCACATCTGTGATTCATAAGACCAGCGACAGAAGAACTGGCATCCCTGACTGCTTCTTCTCCTTGATGACCTGCTGACAATGCCTGTGACTTTATACCAAGCCCTCATTAATAGATGCTGGCAAATTGGAACAATGCTATAGAAGGCTGCTATTTCAGCCTTTGAAACAAATACAGACATTTTTCTAATACAGACTATCTACATAGCATAAAAATGCACAAAATTAACCCACCAGCTGCTGAGATGCAGTTAGCTGATCTCCTTATTTCCTGTCATTCTTCAGAAGCTATCAATTCATCATGTGATACAGAAGTGGGAGAGAGGAAAAAAAAATAGGAAAAAAAAAACCCCACAGCAAACTAAAACCGAAGAGACCCCTAAGCCAAAATATGGCATTTGACAAGTAAGGGTGTGATAAAAATTAATTGTCTACAACTTTAACAAGTGGATCTGTTCTTAACAGAGAACAAATAAGTCATGAAAGGGAGAATGTGTATGACCTTTATCATAGTTTTAAATAACTCTTCTCCCTAGGGTGTTGTGTTTACTTCTGATGACAATACATACAGTGGCCTACTCTTCAGGGAAAAGATGAACTTATATGAGCAAAGCATAAAATCTTGTGCTTAAGCTGAATGTATGAATATTCCCAACACCAGGGAATAACCAAATTCCTGAAGGAAGAGTTGAGCAATGAAAAGGAAATATACTCTTACAATTTCAATAGACTTCTGTCAAAGTGTTCAATGGCTCTCAGGATAAAGACAAGAACAACTTAATGATACCAAAGGGAATTATTAAAATATATAAAATAAATGCAAACATGGTTCAAATGTAGAGCTTCTTTGGTGGGAGAGAAGTGGGCAAAACTCATGTTCTCCACATACATGTATTTATTATTTGTTCCCATTGAAAGCAGGTTTGACTGAAAACAAAGTATCATGGTTTAACCACAGCCGGCAACTTAGTACCACACAGCCCTACACTCGCTCCCCACCCCTCCTTCCCTGGTGGGATGGGAAAGAGGATCACAAAAAGGTACAGCCTGTGGGTTGAGATAAGAGCATTTTATTAATTAAAATAAAGTAAAATATTATAATAGTAACAACAATAATAAAAAATATATAAAACCAAGAGAGGAATAAAACCCAAGAGAAACAACTGATGCATTAAGACAACCACTCATCATCCACTGACCAATGCCAGCCCATCCTCAAGCAGCTCCCAGGCAACTTCTCCCAGTTTCTATACAGGGATGATGTTCTCTGGTATGGAACATCCTTTTCATCAGTTCAGGTCACCTGTCCTGGCCATGTTCCCTCCCAGCTTCCTGTGCAGCTCCTCACGAAAAGTCCTTGACTTAAGGTAAGCAGTAATATGCAACAATTAAAACATCAATGTGTTAAAACGTTCTTCTTGTACTGAATCCAAAACACAACACTCCACTAGCTGCTAGGAAGAAAATTAACTCTATTCTAGCCAAAATCAGGACAAGAAAATTAACTCTATCCTAGCCAAAAACAGGACAAGAAATAAAAAATTGCTATGGATAGCACAAAAGTAGGAAAAACAGTTGTATCCAGTCAATTAGCCCACAATAAAGACATCCCTGAGTGCACACTGAAAAGAGTAAGCCCTCAAAAACTATTTCTGAAAAGTCATATAGCATAGGAAATATAGCCTCAAACATCAATAAAGGCAAGAAATGTGGTTTATTAAACAATGAGTTTAATTTCAAGCATATTTTGTAATGAGAAAGAACACTTGCTGAGGGGAAAAAGAAAAATAAACAGAAAAAAGAAATTAGAACTCATAACTCCAAAACACTCCTCTAAACATTCAAAGGATAATGGTACAATAAGCAATAAGCAGCATGGGTTCATAAGGAACATGTCGTACCAAGGAAACGTGATTGCTTTTTTGATAGAACTGCAAAAATCCTGGATGAGAGATACACAGCATGATTTTAATAAAGGATTTAATACAGTGTCTTACTAAATCTTCCAAAATAAACCCAAATTGCTTTGGACATAAGCACTGTCATGTAAATTGAAAACAGGTTGAAGGATCACAAACACTGGCTGATGGAAATGGCAGCAGATTGCACTAAGTTGTGGGGAAGTAGGCAGTGAGTCTACTGCAAGGTATGAAGTGGTTTCTTATTAAAATAACTTCATTAATAAGCTCAAAAGAAAGAGAAACAATATGTAAATTACCTTGGCAGTTGAAACTACTGAGAGTAATGTTAAAGTGGCAGAAAATAAAAAACTAAGGTCTAAATTTAAAAAAAAAACAAATGCGAAGTACCAAGCTACTGCATTGGAGAAGGGAGACCCCACAGCAGAAAAAAACAAGCACCTTCTACAGTCAAAGCAATGGCCTACCCTTAGCCTAGCAATAAAAGGGTAATTAATATGTTATTTATGATACATATGACTGACTGGAGTGCACCTCATTGGACATAAAAGTTAATGCATGTCCAAGCCTCATATTTAGTAGTTTAATGTGGAATAGGAAAGGAGAAAATCATCTGCCTGTAAAAATCATTAGGTTTTGTTAACTATTAAATACATTTTAGCATACTAAAGTACAGAAAAATCTTGAAATGCACACGTAAGGGAGAGACAAGGATCATAACACCAGGAGATAACAACAGGGACCAGGGACAAATAATCTAAAGATGTCTGCTCCATGATTTCAAGGGATGAGGCAGTGTCTATGCTATAGTCTCTCCCTTCTCTATTCCTTAAGGTTTTCCCCTTTTCCTCATATTCTCTCAAGTGAATCCCTTCTTCCTCACTTATGACTTTTTTTTTTTTCTGCCAGCCTTCTTAATTTCTCTCCCTCTTTGTCTTTCAGAGTCTTTCTCAGCTCCTGTCTTCTCATCTTCTTAATTTATATTTAAAGCTGCATAAGGCTGCTTAAAACCAGCTACTGAGATGCCACTCAACTACTTCTGCCACTCTGAGATACATGTGATCATCCACTCTTGGCCAGACTTCAGGCTGGATGAGAGGAGGTGCTGCTGTACTGGGCAATCTTGGCCATCCAAAGGACAGCAGTGCTGCCAAAAACTTTTGAAATTCTTTGGAATTTCTCAGTATGGTTGCAACTGGAGATGGTGGAGCTCCCATTCTTCCATCAGTTTTTCCTTAACAGCTGTGAAACCTTTGTTATGGCCTCAAAAATCTTCCACAGTTCATGGAGCATAACTAAGAAGTCACCACAGTTCAGATCTTAATTTCCTTTGAACTTCAGGATTGCATTAGATAACAAACTAGAGCAAGTAGTGACTCACAGGAGCAATGTTCATGCTGAGTATCTATATCACAGTGGCAGACTTGAAGCTTTGAATATCAGTTTGCACTTTTTAGGGTTTATGGCTCCAATTCGAATGAGTTGAAGTAGTCAAACTCATAAATATAGAAAAAAATATTGTGTATAAAGCAGCTAGCAAAATCAAACAAAACCCCACACAAACAAACAAACAAACAAATTAACAAATATCTAAAAATTCTCTGAAATGCAATGATCAGAAGAATTTCACCATGGTGGATGCTTAAAGAAAAATCTCTCAGGCGGAGCATGACCTAACACTTTCAAAGTCTGTAAAGGTTTAAACTATGTCCATATGACTCTTATTGCCTTTCGACACTTCTTACCAATTACAGAGTGAAAAACTCAGAGAAGATTTTAAGAAGGAAAGGTTTTATTACTTTTGCACTGATCTAAATTTCATAACCAGGCAAAGAAAAAAAAAGAAGTCTTTGCATCTCACCTTTAGTATTGAGACCTTTACTGTTTGAGCACTTTCTGTACAGAAACTTGCGAAGATGATCATAAGGGATGATGCTAACAGAAGAGACTGAAATAAATTGAATTTTTGTGGATGGATATCACATGTTGGCTTTACCTCATTGTCTTAAACTATGTTCTATCAAGGATACCTACTAATAATAGATACTCTTTCCAACATTTCTACATCATATAAAGATAACTTATTCCTCAAGTCATTCACCTTAAAAAAAAGAATTCATGCCTTCTCAATCTAATGATCACTGTTGGTAAAAAGTCAATATCTCATTCTGCCTTTTGGATAAAAAAAGACAGAAAAGCAGCAATGTGAGTATCAACCACATCACAGTTTTCCATGTAACATATATACTTGGGTTTTTTTATTACTAATTGTATTGAAGAGTTGCTGAAACTTCTCTTTTAAAACAAGGATAATTTATTGAACAAATCTATTTGGACTGTGTGACATGAGCACTGACATTTATCCTTTAAAACAGAATTCAAACTTCAGCAAATGAGAAAGGTTAAAGGGAAAAGCATTATAATTTAAAATGTGAAACTAGACAGGAAGAGCAATCTATACTCAGAAGCCATCAGAAGGTTTCCTAATGATGTCAATAAATGCACTATCAAAATACTAATTACAAGAAACTTACAATATTATCATTAAACTTCAAATTATTTTTGAAATTAAATTTCAAAATTTTCAGCATTTGTTTATTGTTATAGAGCTTGGCCTAACCATATACGAAACTGAATTCAAAACCAAAATTCTTCCTGTTAGTTAGAGTATGTTTATCTGCCTGAAATAAAAAGCCCAGTTATACTACATCATAGTAATTATGCTCTCTCTAAACTCAGATTTTTATAATAGAATACACAGCAAAATCCAACGAGATGTAAGAAGACAGCATAAACAAATCTACCTTTTTTATAGACAAAAAAGTTGTCCTATTAAATCTACCTAAATGAGAAAGAAGAAACAAGCACAAAGTAGCTGAGCACACTGTAGTTCAAAACCAAAAAGACAGAAGTTGTTTTGGGAAATATACTCTTTCTTCTTCAGTGATGAACTGTTGAACATTGCTAACAGTATTCTGGGCTGCAACCAAAGTGTGGCCAGCAGGCTGAGGGAGGGGATTCTGCCCCTCTGCTCTGCTCTGCTCTGGTGAGACCCCACCTGGAGTGCTGAGTTCAGCTCTGGGGACACCAACATAACAAGAACATGGGCCTGTTGGGGCTAGTCCAGAAGATAATTAGAGGGCCGGAAGGACCAAGACAGGCTGGAGAAGAAAAGGCTCCGGGGAGACCTTAAAGCACCTTCCAGTATGCAAAGAGAGCTGGAGAGAGACATTTCACAAGGACAATGGGGAATGGCTTCAAAATGAAAGAGAGTAGTTTTAGATTAGATATTAGGAAGAAATTCTTTACTGTGAAGGCAATGAGGAACAAGTTCCCCAGAAAAGTTGTTGATGCCCTGTCCCTGGAAGTGCTCAAGGCCAAGGTTGCATGGGGCTCTGAGCATCCTGGTCTATGGAAGGTACATGGCAGGAGGGCTGGAACCAGATGATCTTGAAGGCCCCTTCCCACACAAACCATTCCGTGATTCTATGAACGCTGAGGAGCAGTAAAAAGAACAGCAGCTTCTTGCTGTTTCAGCTTCTTGCTGAAACACAGTAACATGTTGAGTATTACTTATTCAGGTAATGAATACTGGAGATGTCAAAAAAACCCAGCAGTGCAGGCATTGAAAGCCTATTGATTTTTTTATCATAGATGAAATATCATAGAACACCAACAGAACAGAATGAATGTATTTGGAAACCTTTCAAGTTTATGGTTTCTTTTTTTTTTTTTTCATGTAGGAACATGCTTATTGGTGTTCCTTTTATAGATTTTGGCTGCAAAAACACCTATGAATTTTAGTTCCCCCATCTAACAGAGAAAAATGTTTTGGGTGTTTCTGGGTTGTTTTTTTTTTTCTTTCAACATGTTATAAATATAAAAGTCTGCTTGTGGTTTTCAAGATCATTTCTAGGCTGATGCATGAATTGGTAGAAAGAGTGTCAGAACATATACAACTTCTTTAGCAGAGTTGTGAAAGCCTGAATGAACTGTAGGCTGTATCAGAAAATAGTGGAGTAGAAGCTTTATTCAAGAGAAAATCTTGTCATAAAAAGTAACAGAATTATTTGAAAGACATGGGACAAATGCACCATCAGCCCCAAAAAACCCACAATGAACTCGTTCTCTAAAAAAACCCAAACAAACAAAAACTCAGAAATTGTACGCACTGCAGCAAAATTTCAAAAAATATTTCAGACTAAAGATATTTGAAAAATGCAATTTTCAGACACTAACTTTCAGTATTTAACAGCAGCAATAGTAAACAGGAGACTATCATAATGGCAAATCAACTTTTTCTAAAGCCAGCAAAAGACCTTTTTAGCTTGGCTGAATGCAATCCAAAATCAAAATTTTCTGTATGTGTTGTTTTTTGCAACAAACAAAATACTTAATGAACCACAAGAAATGCGACAAAGATAACAGTTTATAAGACTTTTCTTTGTGTTCAGAAATAATTTTTCTCCGTTATAAAGCAGGTGAAATGCCGACACTGAAAAACCTATGCACAACTCAGTTCTTATCTCACCATTACAGGATCAGTGATGTCAACCAAACACTGCTTAACCTTCTTCTTGATGATCCATATTTCTTGCAGAAGTATATAGAAGGGCAGTATGTCTGCTAGCTCCTGTCTGCTCCTTTCATATAAAAGCCAGCAGCAATAATCCCCAGTACCCTTTAAGAACAAGCAGAGAATTTATCATATCTGGTAGTAATGCCCTTTGGGACTCTTCAGGAAGAAAGGCACTGTAAATGTAAGCTCATTATCATCATTAACTCCTTTTATACACCAGCTGAGCTCAGAAGGAAGAAATAGGAGAAAAATGTAAGGGAAAAAAAGGTTAAATACATTTGCCATTCTCTTCTTTTCCTGATAGGTTTTAACACTTCCTAGTTAGTTTTTAACGTTTATAGATACCTTTATTAGATTAAACATTATTTATTAGAAATTCTTAAAATTACTTTGTGGTTTTTTTTTTTCCAGGAGATTATATTTACATTGCTATGGATGAAGAAGAGAATGGCTTGACTTGTATTTAGGGATATGCAACACAGCAGTGCCTAACTTACTACACACTCCCGTAAGCTTAGAAACAACTTATGGTTTCCACAGTTACACCTCACCTACATGTGTGAGAATGGTTTGAAAAGGAAAAACACTGTTTGTCCTGTTTGTGTTTTCTGGGTGGCTGTCACAGACATTTTTCAAAGGAAAAACAGCACAACACCTTCTCAAGTTGCAAGTTATGGGAAAAATATTAAACTTTTAAACTAGTTTGGCATAGTTTACAAAAAAAGCTCTACAAAATGGCAACTGGCAGGGGCGATGGAGAATCCTTAAGGGTACTTATAATTTTACAGAGTTACTGCATCCAAATTCGGCAAGCTGTCACCTGAATGAAATAAAAATCAGAGAAACAAGAAGAAAAAAATGTGAAGTTTAACCGACTGTACAAATGCAAGAAAGAAAACCATACACAAATGTCCATAGCAGGAAAGAAATTTGTGGAGACGCTTCTGATGCTATTCCACTGCGGGATGATGTGTGAACACCATCTCCTTCGCTCAGCCTGCTGCTTCGTTTTGCGCTCTCCCAGGGGAACACGCGCCCCTTTCTCCCCGTCCGTGGCCTCTGCCCCTGCAGCAAGGTGCCCCCGCTGCTCCTCTGCCGTCCCGCTGCCGACAGCTTCCCCCTCCGCCTGCCAGCCACCTGCCGCTCCCACCGCCCGCGGTCCGTGCCGGGGCGACACTCCCGGTTCCAGAGCAGGGCGCTTTGCTCGCCTGTCGCTCCGCTCGGTCCCGCTGGCACCCGCGGCCCGAGGAGGGCAGCCAGACGCTGAGACCGGGGCGCGCCGGTGAGCTGCAGAGAGCCGGCGGCGGGAATGCATCCCCGCCCGGGGCCGTATCCCCACAAGGGGAGCTCGGGGTCCGGCGGGGAGCGCAGGGCCCGGCCCGGCCCCACACCCGCCCCTCGCCCCGGCGGGCGGTGCCTCGGCCCCGCGGCGCCGCCGGGCGGCGCTTGCGCACTGCGGCCCCCGCGCCGCTCGCCCGCCTCTCCGGCGCGCCCCGAGAGCCGCGGTGGAGCCGGTCCGAGCCCGGCGAGCCGCTCCGGGCTGAGCGGGGCCGGAGCCGCGAGGAGCCGACAGCAGGAGCAGGGCCCGCCGTACACCAGCCCCTGCCTGCGGGGGGGCCGTGGCTGCCGCCCCTCTTCACTTGGTGCCCTCACGACTCGGGAGGCAAGAGCTGCCCCGAGGGGTCCGTCCCGGGGTTTGCCCGCCCGGCGCTGGCAGCATCTTCGGCTCCCTGGCCGTGCTCGCCGTCCTCTGCCTGCGTGCGAGTGCTTGGGGGTGCAGTGATCGATCCCGGCAGGAGTTTTGCAAAGCTCTGAAACACCTTAAGCTGTGTGCAACAACCTGTGTTCTCCGAGGTGCTGGAGATGTGGAGTTAGTGTTCGCGACCGCCCGGCGAGGGGAGGTGTTTTCCTAAAGGGACCTTTCCTGACCCGTAGAGCCACTGGGTGCCCGCGGCGGCGAGAGGACGCAAATGGGCAGCACGAGACCGGTGCGGCTGCTGGCGAGGAGGCAGCGGTCCCGGGAAAGGGCGGAGCGCCGAGGGGGGGTTCTCCCGGCGCTGCACTTGCTACATTAACTCGGCGCGTCGTAGACAGTGACACAACTTTCCGGGTCTGCCCCGGGCGTCGGCGACAAGAGGCTGCTCGCCGCTTCGCTCGTCGCGCCCCCAGCGCCGGCCGCTGCCCGCGGCGGACCCGGCGGCAGCGGGAGTCGCGCTCCGGCGGCAGCGGCGTCCTGGCTGCTCCTGACCCGGCCCCGGCCGGGCAGGCTGTCCCCGGGAGCCGGGTGGGCATGTCTCCCGTTCCCAGCTCCGCCGAGCGAGGCGGCCGCCGGGTCTGAAGGAGAGCGGGCGAGCCCCACCGCCTCCTGGCCATGCGGCCCCTCGGCGCTCCGCTCGCCCTGCTCTGCCAGGTGTTGGGCGCGTGGGCTGCCTGCGCCCTGGCCCCGGACCCCGTCGCAGCCTCTGGGCCGCCGGCGGCCCCGCAGCGCTCCCGCTCGCCGTTGGCCCCGCCGCCCCTCGCCCCGGGCCGGCGGGCGGCCGCGACGCTCCCCGGGCGCGGAGCCTTCCCTCGCGGGGCCGACGCCGCACCCGGCGGAGCGCCGGAGCCGGGCGGCAGCTGCGCGCCACGCGGGGCGGCGGGGACGGGGCGACGGCGGGCGCGGAGCAGCGAGCCCGGAACCGGCGCGGCGGCGGGGAGGGGCGGGGCGGGCGGCCCCCGCTGGCTGGCCCTGAACGGCTCGACCGGCGGCGAGGGCAGCCCCGGGGGCCGCGGGAACGCAACGGGGCGCCGCGCCCGGCTCCGCAACCCCTTCTACCCGCTGACCGAGGAGTCGTACGGCGCCTACGCCGTCATGTGCCTCTCCGTGGTGATCTTCGGCATTGGCATCATGGGCAACATGGCAGTGATGTGCATCGTCTGCCACAACTACTACATGCGGAGCATCTCCAATTCCCTGCTGGCCAACCTGGCCTTCTGGGACTTCCTCATCGTCTTCTTCTGCCTGCCGCTGGTTATCTTCCAGGAGCTCACCAAGAAGTGGCTTCTAGAAGACTTCTCTTGCAAAATCGTCCCGTACATTGAGGTAACGTCCGTGGGTGGGGATACGCGGACCCCAAGCTCCTCTCCCCACCGCTTCACCACCTGAGCCGTATGCGGGGCCGGCGCTGCTCGCCGTAATTGCTGCCGGCCCGGGGACGTGCCGGTGCGCCTTGATTCGGGTTTTCTGGGTACCCTTTCGACGGAGCGGGGCCCCGTCCCAGCCCCGCAGTGACCGGAGTCGGCAGTGGTCGCACCGGGTCCAGCGGCACCGGGATTTCTGTGGCTCCCGCTGAGTGCGTCCGGCGCTTCCTGCCACTCGCACGACTTCTGCCAAACTTTCCTTGCTTCCTGTGACCCTTAAAAACAAGTGATCTTGTCAGAATTAGATAATACGTTTTTTGCTTTGTTTATTTTACTAAAGTGAAGATGAGTCAGGAAAACGGAAGGGCTTGAGGTGATCGCTTGTTAAGGAGGTGATTGTAAAAAGTACCATCAATGGGATGTCTGGGCTCTTAACTTATATTTCCGCGTTCAAATCTCACGTTTATTTAGCTGCTGGTTTGTTTTGGGTTTTTTTGTTTTTGGTTTAGTTTGGGTTTTTTTTGCTTGTTTGTTTGTTTTTTGGGGGTTTTTTTTGGTGTTTTTTTTTTTTGTTTTTTTTTTTTTTTTTTTTTTTTTTTTGAGTTGTTTTTTTTTTGGGTCTTTTTCTTTTTTTTTTTTTTTTTTTTTTTTTTTTTTTTTTTTGAAAGACACCAGCTCCGTTTAAACTGCAGCTTCTTGGCAGTTGTTCAGCGGCTCTGTCAAAGAAGCTCTCAGACAGCTGGCCACAGTCCTGCCGGCAGTGCTCAGGTTGTCTGCTTTATTTATTTACTGGAACTGAACACTGAGGCTTGCTGCTACGCTGGTAGCCTGGAGTTCTGGCTGGCTCTCCTGTATTCCCAAAACCTTACGTCCAACATTATTCTGTAACTGAGAACTGGGGAAACAACTGGTGGTTCTCTTGTCCTAAGAACGAGCTATTAGAAACGAAACCCAAACAAACAAACAAACCCTCTATCCCCCTCCCAAAAAACCCTCAAATACCCAAGCTGTTATTAATACAGAGAGTATCAGTTTCAGCAGCTCATTAGTACACAGTAACACAGAATGTCAAATGATCCTATGATATTTTAAAATGTTAAAAAATATGTGTGACCTGTGTAGCCGTAACACTGACGCTGCTTCTTTCATCTGTTTAGTTTATTACTGGTGGGATTGGACAAAGGGTGGAGCTGTGCTACACTTAGTTGAATTCTAGGCCAGTACTATACCACTGCATTTAAAATACTCAGAGTACACTTAAGTGATTTGCATTTAAGAAGACATGATGCAGTAAATATGTATTTATTGAGAAATTGATAGTGCTTGAATCCTTTAAAAGTCCTGAAATGGATTCTGGGCCTGCTGTGTTAACCAATAAAATAAAAGTGACCATTTTAAAAGTAACCATTTCATTTAAAATATATAGTGCAGTTTGTGTTTCAAGGACTTTCATGTGCCATTTCATGCTTCCTAACCCTTTTTTGGTGCATCCACATGCAAAGTTGAAATAGATCAGTAGTTTAAATGATTTGTGTGGCCACACTCTTCCTCAAAATTAGTTGCTTATGCTTTGCAGCTTTGGGCACTAAAGAATTTTTCAAACTGAAAGTAGTTCAGCTGAAATGTAGTTGCTGAAATTCAAAACTGTAATCCAAAAAAAATATTCAGCTGCTGCTATATGCCATTATAATTGAATGTTACCTTATTTTTTTCCCTTTAAAGTTCTGTGGATGTCTAGAGTTGGTCTTATTCAAGAACTAGCACCAGTCCAGTCAGGATAAACTGGTAGCTTGGTCCCTGTAATAGGCTAAATTAATACTGGTGTCTAGAAGTAAAGCATTTTCCTTGTCCTCGAGGAAGTACAATTAACTTAGTTCTTAAGTTAAGTTCTTGAGAACTTAAGTTCTTATTTCTTAGTTACAAATATAAAGAGGTCTAGCCTTAGGGTTCTGTGTTGCTCCCAGAATTGTATATTTTTTGCTCAGTGGTCATTAAATATAATACTCATGCATGTAAAGTATGTTCATCACCTTAAGAGGAGTAAGTAAAAGGTTGGATTTCCATCTCTGTAAACTGCGGCAATGAGTGGCAGATACTGAACACTAGTGGATCATGAATCTCCCTCTACAGTTCACCTGGAGCCTGGAACGAAGGACACTGTCCTATAAATCAGGATTTGACCCTGCTGAGGCAGAGAAGGCAGTTAGAGCAAAGGTTCACCGCTTTCCAAGTGTTGATTTAACCTCCTAGGCTTTACACAGTGACACTGACACAACCGGGGGCAATGCAGATGTGTAGCATGTCATGAAATCCATGCCATGCACAGCTGCTGCTCCTTGCTCTGTCAAGGATTGTTTACAGCAGTACATTCATCTGACAGCTGAACAAGACTCTCTTTTCCTTTGTAACTCACCTGGGCAGGCCCATCTTCTTCTCACACAGAGGGAAAGGGTGAAGTCTTCTTAGCTCCTTGAGAGGAAAGCTCAGGAGAAGTTTCCAGACCTTTGTGGAATACAAATAGAATCATCTTCCTGAAGATGGACACATTTTAACCTCTTGTCTGTGTTTTCTATAAGTTTGCACAGCGTTTAGTTCTTTTAAGGGTCTCTTGGTTCCATCTTTTCATCTCTTTTTTTTTTTTTTTTTTTTGCATATGCTATTTGGAGAGAGAGCTACATGTCTCACCTGGGTTTGTAGATGCAGAAATATCTCAAGCATCAAAACCCCTTATTGACCTGAGTCTTCTGTCATACCAGCTTTTACTCTCAGAACTAGAGAACAGGGGATGGCTGATTATCCACAGCAAGTGATTATCACAGCATTTTAACATAATTCAAACATGCTTTGTGTTGTTTGAAGGTTTCAAGTGATCCCAGGGAAATACCTTGAATTTCTTAGTTCAGCCTCTTGTGGCCAATTGGTTTTTATTTATGCTGTTTTATGGCTATTGTGTAGAATTCCAACAAAGCATCTGTTGCTAGTGATAACACATATGCACACACAGTCTGGGGAAAATGTTTTATGATATCTTCCTGCACATTTCTATAGGTAAAGACTGAGCTTCCAGCAGTAGAATGTCTTCACAAATTTAATTTAAAGGGCAGTTTTCCCATACCTAATAAAGATCTCCTATGACAAGTACATTAAGTAGTAATTTCACCTATTATTATTACCACTTGTAACTTGTAACTACTAGTTTTGAGTGTACTGAAAAGGAGAAGGGAATTTGAACAACTGATGCAGCTACTCTGCCTGTAAGGATGTGTGAAGATGTGGTTCTCCTTTGCCATTTTAATACTCTGCCACTTTTCTGCATGGTTCAGAAGTCAAAGTTTTGGCATGCATGTCTGAAGTGTTTACCTGCACACTGTTTGTTTTGTCTTTCATATACTTTTGTCATTATTACTCAGAATCAGGAGACATGAGGTAAATGACAATAGAAAGACAATGAATTTGGCTAATTCCAGCTATGTGGAATCCTTTTAGTTTTGTTGAAAGCAGTCAGTCTGTTGAACTTTTGAATATAGTTCCAGTTTCCCTACTTACAGATTTAGTCTAGGCCTTAATAGAAAGAAATATAAATGTAGACAAAATCTGTACTGTGACTGTGCTTTTAAGTATTTTACAACTGTTAGTCATGTGAAGTTGCATTCTTTTCTTTATTTTATTTTAATGCTGAAAGCCAGTAAAGAAGACGTTAAATAAGTTGTTTAAGGCCCAAAGCAACTTGCACAAGATGACAAATGGATTCTGTCAGGTAGGACTAGAAACCTTCTTTCAGGCTTAAGAAGGAACTTTGCTTGAGTTGTGTGCATTTTGCTCTTGGAGGTTGCACAAGAAGCTTTATTTGAGGGGGTTGCATTCTATGCCAACAGATTGAATCAAGCTACTTATAGCCAAGTAAGGGTTTAGAATTGAGGAATGGTCTAGCAGATGCTGATTTACCATCCTGTGCAGTCCAGAACAGAGCGAGAAGTTGATGAGGCCAGTGTATGGTACACAGCCCTGAATTCTGTGCTAGTAAACATGAGGCCCTCTGCCCCTCCCATACACCTCACAAGGAACAGAAGGACAGAGTTTGTGGTGTCCTCATCTGGACCATATCATGCATACAAGATTGGTGTGATTCTGGAGCAGGCTGACAGTAAAAGCCTTTGAAATCTGATGCCCAAACTCTGCATGTGCTTTTGGCAATGAATTTGTGGCATCGCTCCTGTTTCTTGTGGGCAAGTTCCAGCTCAGGAAAGCTATCACAATTAGTATTCTTAGTGGAAAGCATAAGGATTGATTTGGACTGAAATATGAATTGCTCTCTTTCCCTGGAGCTGATCCTCCAGGGCAATTTGAGGTGAGGCTTTTTCCCATTTCTCTTTTACTTGACAGAGGTAAGCAAGAAGCACAGAGAAAGTGGCCATTCTCTGCCTCTTCCAAAGCTGTGAGAAGAGATTCCTATTTTAAGTTTCACTGTAGGGAAGCAAATACATTTTTAATGGGAGTTTATAAAAGCTGTGTATTATCTGTCTTTTCTGTGTCTTTTGATGTGCAGCATTTTCTTTATGTCTCTTTGACTGTAGTCAGAGCTATGCTCCTGAACCTCCAGTGAGTGAGTCCTCTGGGTCATAGACAAAGACAGAGATGTTTGCAGTTTCAAGGCTTCATCATGAGAGTTTTCTAGGGCAATGGCTTGATGTATCTTTAACTGAGCAGAATATCTTCAGTGCGTATCACACAATAAATAATTATTTAAAACTGAAGTGTTAATATGTCTCTGCCCTTTAGGTATAAATAGCATGATGATGATAGCTGCCATGTTGGTTGTTCTCTCAGTCTTTCTTTCGTCTGCAAATCCTGTCCTTAGGATCTTCTAAATTTTTGCTTTTGGCTAACCTTTGCCTGTGGCATTTCAGCATGGAAATGAATTTGTGTCAGAGTAGGTTTAAAATTGGGTCAGTAATATTTAAGTTACATATGTGTGGAGAGGAAAAGGCAATATCTGTGATGCCAGCTCTACTGACTCTGCTCTGAATACTAGCATGTAATTTCTCCATATGACAGGATTTTTTCTGCAAAAAGAGGAAGTGGTAGATTTCTATCTGTAGTTCCATATTGCTACTATTAGGAACTAGTGCAGGAGTCCCTTGTGGAATGTGATGAGAACTTGATCCTCAGTGGAGAGTGACACAGAAAAAAGAAAAAAAAATTACCTATTTGGTAGCATGGTAGATTGCAAACAGGAAAATGAACAAAAATGAAATCCTTTTGTGTTTTGTGATATTTCCAAGCTTCTGGATAAGCATGTGATGTACTAGTGAGTATTTTCAGTGCCCTGTTAGTCTGTTGGCTTTTGCTTCCAGCAGTACTCAAGAGTGGTGCATGGAAGTGGATTCTGATTCTAAACAGTATATCTTATGATATACAGAAGTGCAAGATATTAAGAGTAAATATCACATAAAGCATGTGTGCTTTGTGTCTCCTTGGTGTGAATGTTGATAGTACTTCAAAGGAAGCAACAGTATTGTACCTGTTATTCCATGTGTGTACAATCATCTCTGTGATAGTAGATTTCAGAATTATCATCTCGTCTTTCACATAGGTGATGCAGATTTTTATTTGGAATGCATAAGGTAATTGCTGATGTCAGAGCTATACCCTGGCCCCAGATCTTCTTAGCCACTAAATTATTCTTCAGTGTTTAGTCTTCAATTAGTCTTCAATTATTACCACACCACAGTAGTGTTTTCACTGCATGACTCTTCCTTATTTTAATGCATAAAGCCATAAATGTTTAATAGCACTTCTTGTGAAAAATACAGATATATTTTTGTTCTTTTTAAATAATGACTGTTTTTCTTGGTTTTGTTTTGGGGTTTTTTGGGGGGAGTGGGGTGGGACTTTTTTATTAAAAGAACAGAAATCTAGATAAATATTACATAATTGTTTACAATGGGTTTATCTTTTATTTTGCAGTAGTCTGTTCTTATTACTGGAGTCTGTACTGTAAGTGTAGAGTAGCACAAAAAACGTATTGCAGTCTGTGCTAAATTTATTTGTTTATTTTAGGGAAAACTGACAAATCTACAGGAGTCCCCCTGGTATGTTGCATTAACATGTTCAAAAGCTATGAAATTTAATGTGGATGTGGAACAGCCATAAGAAAATTTTAAACTATAATGGCTTGATGAATAAAAAGTAATTTCTATGATATAACAGGAATGGATATAGAGAGTTTACAGGGTGTCACTGATAGCTCAGAGGTGGCTTGGATAGTAGTCACCAACCTCTTCTGTAGTTCAGCTTTCCCATTACAATGGGAAAATATTTTGTATACCCATCTCATCTTGTAACAAAGGAAGAGTACCATGTAGTTTTAAGAAATTCTTTGCTATCAACATAAAATATATTCTGTCTTAGAAACGTCAGCTTCAGCTGGTAGAAGGGTCTACTTCTTATAACACCTTTATTTTAACTTGTTCAATATAAGCATAGTCTACATTGTTTCCACTCACTTCTTCATCAGAATGGTCACTCTCATTTCCAGCCTGGAGTTGCTCAGAGCTGGTTGATTTCCATTCTGTTACGCTCACTGTCTTTTGGCTTAAGTAATTTTGGCTTAAGTAACTTTTGTATCTCATCATAGATTTTTTTTTTGTAGATAGCAGCTATATCACTTGTTCTTTGCCTCACTGGCTGGAATGACCCAACCTCTCTTTTTATATTCACTTACAGAATTTGATCTTTGTTGGTCTTTTCACCCAAGTCACCTTTTCTGATTTTGTTTCTGGTTTTCATTACTTTTGACTGGAAATTAGTGGGACAAAATTGAGTCTTATTTCCACAGCCATAACTCACTGTAATACATCTACACTGCTCTGCTGGTTAGCCAGAGTCTCTGCTCCTGGAAGCCAGGGCCAAGAGCTGTGGGACCACAGCCAGGAGAAGAAGTAGGGCAGGCCAGGAAAGGCCTGGGAACATTTTGGTAATTTTAAAGTTTGTGAAAGGCAAACCAGTGTGTTGGAAGAGCGGACAGGAGAACAGCAATTATGCTGAGCATTTCATGAGCTCACTATTGTTCTCTGTGGCCTCAGTTCCCCAAATGAGTTTTGACACAGTTGACTAACTAGCTGGTGAGCTAATGACCGAAGGTTTATGCAATGTCTTGAAGGGGCATCACAGTGCCCACTAACTCTGTCAAGGCTTTTAAAAGAGCAACAGTGTTTAAAGAGATTATTTTGTAACAATAATGTCTTCTTCTGTGTGTGTGCTGTAGCTAGCAATCCCTTCAACAGCAGTTCTCTGCCAAAATGGTGTGGGTATCTCCTCAAAGCAGGGGTTCCTTCACCACTTCCTCAGAGCAGATTGATGGTCATTCAGTTGGAAATTTAGGGACTTTTCTGATTTCATGTAGTAAGAGAAAGTCGTAAAATTATGTCATCCTGAATGTCTAGAGACTGCAGGAGAATCTTCAGTGGACAATAGGAAAATAAACCAGACAACTAAGTGATGATCAAAAACTACTGAGCCTGAGTTGCTCATTTCCTGTCAGGTTGGTGGAATTAAGATTGGAACAGCATATCAGACACTCAGCTGTTACAAAAAGAACGCCATTAAACTCCGTGTGGCCTTGCACCACTTCACGATTTGTTAATTTGTGCTTTACCTTCTCCCTGTCCAATTAATGATCTTAATTCTGTAGTTATTTCAAGGCAATATAACACCAGAAAAGAAAACTTCTCTGATTTTTTTCACACTTTCAGCTTTACTCTAATTATTAGTATGACTGGTATGAAGAAACACACCTAAAGTGAAATTGTGTGAACATACAGAATGCATGTCCCAGTTCTCACACATAGGTTTTGAGCAGTACCCATTGATTTTGCTGGCTATTGCTCATAGTCTGCTGTGTGGAGTAAGTAATGCAACCCTTGAATTGCTCTACTGCATTTATGCAAGTCAGCTGGAGTGAATCCATGATCATCTGCTTGAGTGTTTTTGTGTGGTTTATGTGAGCTTTTCCATGGCATCACTAACTCTGCTAATCAACAGAAAATATGAAACTCTTGCTTGTTCTAGGGAAACACTGGCTTTGTTTAGCTTGTTTCATCAGTAAATCCACGGGAGGGTTTTCAAAGCCGCCTTCCAGTATTCTTAGTTGTTTCCTCTTGCTGTATTTCCCTGTTTTAAGCCTCCAAGTTGCTGGTCAGTTAATGTGACAGGAACCCCGTAGGTTATGTTTCTTCATGGCAGACGTGTCTTCTTTCATTAGCCCAGCCCTAACAGCTGCAGAGTTTAATGTCTTGGCCACTGTGTAACAGTCTGTTTGCAATGAAATGCTGAAGCAATACAAGTGTCTGCCTTGGGGTGGGGGGAGGCTCATGCCAGAGCTAAAAGGAAACATCTTAATGTACAGAGGCTCAGGTTTTCTTCTGTTTTGCTGATTTTTATTTCAATCCCTGTTCATTTCCAGATCTCAGTTATTTCCCTGTCTCTTATAATTGTAGCAAGCTGAGTCCAGACCCTTTTGTTATTCATGTTGCATGTTAAGGCTAAAGGTTTTGCTGTCACTAAGAGATTTGAAGACTGCACACACATTTAAATATTTTGGAAACAAAGTTGCTAATCTCAAATTTAAAAATCTGACTCTGAGCTGTGATACAGGAAAATCATATTTCATTAGCAAAGTTTATCACTGTTCATTAAGATTTCCCTGTAACTATTTTTCTTTGAATGTTTTTATTTTTTTGCTGTCTTTACCAAGCATTCTTTGAATCTTGTCAGACAATTAAACTTCCAAATCAATGGTTGCCTATTAAAAATCTTTACAGTAGTGCCTTGTCATTATTAAATATTTCTGCAGGTTAATTAGTAAGAGATTGCATATTACTTATTCCATCTTTTAGGAAGCTGCTTCAAAGAATTCTCCAACCAAGCCAACATCTTGCAGTTGTAATTCCAAGTGCCTTATATTTTTCAGTGATAGTCAATTTTAGCAATTTGATATGGCCATTAAATATTGAAGGTCAAAATTAATGATACACTTATATAATTGTGCATAATTGTGCTATCTATCTTTGGAGAACTTTTTTCAGAGATGCATAAACAGTATTATTTCAATATTATGGCGGAAATCAGAAAGTGTTTCTTAAAGTCTGCCTATATGAAATTTAAATATAGCATTGCACATCAAATTTTGATAAGCAAAATTATAGTGAACTGCCTAATATTACTTTACTATTTCCCAGTTAATTGCAGAGATATGGTTCATTCATTATAAAAGTAAGCATTCTTTACATTTATTAGTGATATTATTTTACTCTTTTTTTCTTCACAACACATCAACACATTTTCAGCATAACATGTGTATGCAAGAAAATAAGTGAATTAAAATTCAACAGGGCACTTAGTCTTTCTCCAATTGATGTTAATAGGAGTTCTGCTTTAAATTTGAACTGAAGTTAAATTTATTGCTAATAGAATTAGGCCAAAATATATGTAGTCATCTTGCAAATTTATTTTAGGAAATTAAATTATAAACAGGATAAAATTATAGGAAATGATGTTTCATGACAGCACAAATTTCTGTTCATGCATAAAATAATGATTATTAAAGCTAGAGAATGTAAGCATTGCTCTGTACTTGTTCCTCACAGTATATAATTGACAGCTCTCTCCAATCCATCTTTTAATCATTTAAAGAATGAAACTTCTTCCATTTCTCCTGGCCTACAGTACACTCTCCCACAGAATGTTCCCTATGAAATTAAGCCTGGGATTTTCTTGATTTTTTTCTAAATGAAATATCGACTGTTGGTTATATGGAGCCTAACCACTGTAGTGAAGATCAGTTTTGCACAGGCTCTGGAAGTCTGAGGATTTCAAACACAGTTTCTTCGAACTTATGGTGGGGGATAACTTTATGCGCCTACATCCCATCAAAATTTTGGTTAAAAGTCTAAGTCCACAAAAATACTTGTTGGATCCTACTCAATTCAGTAGATTCCTCACCCCCAGGGTTTCTGTGTTTTGTAGATATGGAAGGTTTAATGTTTTGATCCCCTGCATGCATAATGAACTTGTTATGTGGTCATAACTTCTGCTGAAGGAAGACTATCCTATGTCTCCCATTTTGACTTAAAATTCCAACCCCTGTGGTGGAACCTGTCTTTCTGAAAAACAGAAAAAAGTGGGGCAGGAAACAGTTTACTTTTAAATTTTAGTCAAGTCCTCTATATTTTTTTTTCCACTCAGTGTTGCACAGATGCTTACTTGGATCTCCAGGAGAGGTTAACACCAAGCTGGAATAAGAATTTGTAGGCAAAAAAATAGAAGCATGTACCCTTTTTGGAATGCATGTTGGGTGATAGCTCAGCAAACACTGGAAGCTAAGTGCTGTCTGTGATGCTTCTTTTGATGGTGCCCAGCACCACGGTGCTCAACTGCTTCTCTTCCTCACCCCCTTTTTTTTCCTCATTTTTCCCTTTTCTCCCCCACATTTTTTTTAACCTCCCCCAGACAGCACCTGTATTAATCTGTGCTGCCTTTCCTCCTTCTCAGGTGGCCTCTCTGGGAGTCACCACATTCACGCTGTGTGCTCTCTGCATTGACCGGTTCCGTGCAGCCACCAACGTGCAGATGTATTACGAGATGATCGAGAACTGCACCTCGACCACGGCCAAGCTGGCCGTCATCTGGGTGGGCGCGTTGCTGCTGGCCCTGCCGGAGGTGGTGCTGCGCCAGCTGGCCAGGGAGGACCCCGATTACAGCGGCAGCCCCCCAGGCGAGCGCTGCGTGGTGAAGATCTCCACGGCCCTGCCCGACACCATCTATGTGCTGGCTCTCACCTATGATGGGGCGCGGCTCTGGTGGTACTTTGGCTGCTATTTCTGTTTGCCTACCCTGTTCACTATTACCTGCTCCCTGGTGACAGCGAGGAAAATCAGGAGGGCAGAAAAAGCCTGCACAAGGGGGAACAAGCGACAAATTCAGCTGGAAAGTCAGATGAACTGCACAGTGGTGGCTTTGACCATTTTATATGGATTTTGCATTATTCCTGAAAACATTTGCAACATTGTGACTGCCTACATGTCCACAGGGGTCTCTCGACAGACTATGGACCTCCTGCACCTCATTAGTCAGTTCCTTTTGTTCTTTAAGTCCTGTGTTACCCCAGTTCTCCTGTTCTGTCTCTGTAAACCTTTCAGCCGGGCCTTTATGGAGTGTTGCTGCTGCTGCTGTGATGAATGCATCCAGAAGTCTTCCACAGTGACGAGTGATGATAATGACAATGAGTACACCACAGAATTGGAGCTCTCCCCATTCAGTACCATTCGTCGTGAAATGTCGACTTTTGCTTCCGTGGGGACTCACTGTTAATTGACCTTAGGACTTTATTTCCTGCATCTTTTTCCTTTTTCTTTTTTTTACTTCATATTTTTTTGCTTGAAGCAAAATGCAGGAAAACAAAATCACTGTTAAAAAGTACTCTTAAAACCAATCTGTATTAACAGTCATGCTTTGGAAAATAATTTCTTTGGTTATTAAAAGGAAAGAAAGAGAGAGAGAAGGACAGCCAGCACTCAGTTTTAAATCATGAGATTTTGTATGGTGCTAGGATTTCATTGGTTGAGGAGGAGCATCCATATCAATCCGTTTTTATTTAATTCTTTGGTATTTTTTTTTTTTATAATCACTGTAAAATGATTATGTAGACATTGTGGGCTTTGCAAGGTGTTTTCATGTAAAAGATGTGGTGGAAAGTATTTGAAGGTAGTTTTAATCCAATTACTGTACACTATTTTGAGAGGACTTGGGCTTCAGAGAATTTATAAAGTAGCATAAAAATAAATGAGGTTTTATTCTTTAACTTGATTGTCAATCTACATTTAACAAAGACAACTATGAGTAATATTAAATTCCTTTAATAAGTAAAAAAAATCTCTGCATATCATAATTTAGGTGGCAATATTTAATTAACAATTGAGTACTTACACTTGGAGGATATAATTAGAGTGTTTAGGGAAGATGGTTACAATGATACTAGATTTATAGGAGTGGGCTTTTTTAATGTTATATTATGAAGGTTCAATGTGCCTCGTTGAAAATTTTCTTCTTAACCTGCAGGTATACAAAATACTGAGTTATTTTATACTTTTTACCAAGAAACACTCACTTTATCACTGAATTTTGTCTTGTGTGATTTCAAAATCAAGATTCTTTCCAGTATGCTATTGGTTTTACATTGAGTTTATGTCCTTCATCTCTGTATACATAGCTCCTACTGGCTTCAGTGAGAGTCTCATTGCAGAGAAAGGCATTTTTTTGCCAGAGGTTTGCTGACAATAAATGTGAGGGACTGAAACATGTGGAGAGTGAATTCCTTCTATTTTAAAAGGTATAAACACACTTGGAGACTTGGGGCTTGACCTAGAGCTCATGGCATTCAATGGAGAGGTTTCCATCAATTTCAGAGAGCTTTGAATCGGACTGGCATCTCCTATTTGTTCTGGGATGTGTAACATGAATATTAATCACAGGGGCTCTGTGTGCTGGTTCAGAACCATGCTGCTCTCACAGAGACTGCTATTCACTAGCAGCTCACAGCTCTGAAGCTGGTTTTGAGAGCCACTGTGTGTTTTCCCGATGGCTTCTTGCTGTCTACAGAGTTGTTAAAATGAGGGTATGTCAACACTGTCAGCAACAGTGTGATATAGTAAAATCCAAAGTTGTTATAAGCAAGCCAGGCTTATAACAGTCTCCAGGAGACTGCAAAATGCCTCTCCTTACCAGCAGAGCTTATATCCCCACTCTTGGCTGAAGCAGACATTCTGTTCTTGGCAGGCAAGCTCGCTTATATTTACACTGGGCAGCAGGCTGAAGAGTAGACACAGGCTGAGAAACAGAATATTTTATAGATAGCTTGTATTTTAATACTAATTAAATAAGTAATGCAGCTGTATTGAGCAGAAGGAAAATCTCATGCATTCATGCTTTGAAATTAACAGTGAGTATAACAGATGCAGTCTTACCTTCCTCTTGACACCTGCCTAGATATATGTTGAAGAGCTTCCTGTAACTTCTGGAAAGGACTCTATTTTTTTTTGTAGATTCCAGACTTAATGTGTCTAATCTTGGTGATATTCTTGGGCAAGCAGTATTTATTCTTTTTCTTTACCATTTTAACCTATAATAATTTCAACTGAAAAAAAAACCCAGTTGAAATTAATTAATATGAATATGAATCTTAACATATATACATGTGAGTTCTTCTTCTGACTTTTGAATCAGATAGTGGGCCCTAGCAAGGCAGTCTGCTTTAACCACAGGTATAGTGGTTAAACAGGTATTTGTTTCTGCTTAGAACTTGAGAAAATACCCAAGTTTTTAAAGTCCTGTTTAACCTGCTCAATCACTTCTGAAGATGGGAACTGCTCCTTCCTTACAAAACCTTTCATTGACTTGGCTTTGCCTGATTACATTCAATAAAGTATGAAAGGGATTAAAGAGAAAAGATGGAAGCAAAATCTTCCTCACTTTGCTGCCTGTATTTCCTCAAATACATATTGCCAGCTCTGCATTTTGATTTTTACTATTCTCTTTTATGTGCCAATATTTATAAAGAATGGGAATAAGACTCCCTTTTTTTTTTCCTTGCTGAGAGAACTGTTTCCCTCAGTTTCTGTTACAACAGGGGCTCAAGGATCTTGGAAAAGAACAGAAGAATGGGAGGAAGCACTTTAAAAGAAACAAATAAAAAACCCAGAGAATTTACTTGGAAATATTAAATGATCACATTTTGCTATTTTAGGTTCAAGAATGCACCAGGACATGAAATGTCCCCATTGTTTGTATATAAGGTGCTTCCAGCTTTCCACTCAGCACTGGGCATGTGTGAGCTCTGCTAAGGACTGTCTCTAGCTCACAGGTTACATGTTCTGTGTCCCAGAGAGGTGCATTTGCTTCTGCATTTAAACATTTCCACAATACATGTATGATAATCCTGGAAAAATCCCCAACCAACCAACCAACTGACCAACAAAAAACCAACAAAACCAGACCAAACCAACAAAAACTCCAAATACATACCCAGCAAAAAAACCAACCCCTACACGAAATGATGTAAGAAGTCATTGGAGAAGACAGGGTCTGAAGATCAGTGATGCTGTGTTTGTAAATGCGCCTTTTTCCTTGTGTGGCAGAACATTCTCCAGCTAATGGGGCTTCTTTCTACCCTGTGTAACCTTGCCTTTTCTGCTGCTGAAAGAGCATTTTTCACAGCTTTTTTCTCTGCCTTGCAATGGATTACTGTAGCAATTTGACACCCTTTTATTCTAATTTGTTCTCTAAATTGGTTAAACTAATACCTCATTAGCAATTTGTATTGTCACAGCCATTCAAGTGTCATGATAAATGATTCCTTATGTTAAAGATGCAGTACTGCATTGCATTTCTTCCATCCAACTTTTGGGGCTGATGCTCTGAACTCTTGAAATTTTCTTGTGTTTGCTTTTTTTACTTTCTTTAATATTCTTCAATATTAAATAATAATTATTATTATAATAATTAAGAAGCTGCTTGTGTCTGGTTTGAATCCAGTTCTGTCAGACAATTCTGCCAGAGGGAATTCGATGACTGAAGATTTGCTTATTGCAAAGATTTAATTTTTTACCTAAAGAAACTTGCAGAGCATGGTGATCAACATAGAAGAGTGATGAAATGGAAAATCAGATTGTAAGGTAGGAAAACCTTATACCTTTCAGGTATGTAAGCCTTTAATACATTAGCACTAATTGTCCCAGCCCCGGTTCCATTGAGAAATTCAAAACCATGAAACTCTAGTATGTATTTCAGTATCTCCAATGAAAACATTTCATGACCTGTATCAAAAGATAACTGTGTAGGCCAAAGTACAAATGGTAAATTATTGAGTAATATCTCTTAGAAGAGATCTCTTATTTTACCACTTCCAAGATAAACTCCTACATTCAACCTTAAATAAATTCTGTGTTTGAATTATGTCAGTGACTTGCTCAGCTCCTGTTCTGTCATTGAGACTGTGATGTAAGCTTCCACATCTGCTGCTCCAGCAGCTCTGGGAATGGCTCCTAAAGACACTACAGAGGTTTCCAAGCATGTTGTCCTGCATCTCTTTGTAAGAATTTGTGTGATGTTAGGCTCCATGGTGAGACTGTTCTATTGTGCTCTTGGCACTCAGAAGCAAACTAGATTCTATAAAATGTGAATTGCTATTGAAATTCTGAGTAGCTTACCCAAATTCATTAAACAACAAGAGTATTCAAAACCTCTCCTAGTATCTGTAAGCCATTGTCTTAGCCACAGTGTAAATACATGCAACTTGCCCTGTGGGTGCCTGACTGCTCTTGATGTGCTGGGATCACTGAGCTGCTTCTGGGCTTTTTTTGCCAGGTGGCATTAACAGAACTCCCAAATCACTTAAATCATCCCCTTGTTATTGTGCTGGAACTAAGACTAAAGGCAAAACTTGCTCAAAATGAGTCTGTCTCCTTAGCAGGGCTCTCTCTTTTCTGTGCATGGAAAGCACGTCTAAGGTTACAGGCTGTCAGTGGATACAGGCTTAGCACAGCAGCATCAGCATGTATGTGTTTGTGCATGTTCTGATGAATCAAAAATTTAGGTTCTGTTATTTCTATGATGGAAGAGCAAGATTCAAACCCCTGCTCTGCTTAATTTATAGGTGAGATTTGAAATTTGGTGGTTCAACATGCCATCAGAAAGGCATAACTGCTGTAGTAATAGACACACTGGTGTTATTACAAAGGGGAGAACCTATAAGAAGTAAACTGCCTGCAGAAAGCTGATTCATCTTACTTCTTTAAGAACCTAGACTTAATGATTTGCCCAAATTGCAAAGGCAAATAGGGAACTTGAAGTGGATCTGCTATGTCATGACTTCTTATGTCTGCATGCTGAAACGATCCTTATTTCCTCGTGTCACTGAGATATGTGATTAGGAGGAGTTATAACTTTCTTCCTTCTTTCTTTTTCTATGAAAAGCTCAACCAAAGTCAATGTGAGCAGATTATATGAATCATTAAAACTTAATGGTATTCTACATGTACTGTCTCAGTCTTCAGGAACTGTATTTTTTCACTACTGTTTTGTATTTGATTGAGTCATTTAACACCTGTCCTTGGTAGATGTCAAATTTTCAAAAGCTGGGTATGTTTTGTAATGAATAAGAAACAATGAAAAAGTCACAGACTGAGATACTCCAGGGCACTCAGGCATCTCTGCTACAGAAACACTGACTCAGGTTGAGAGCTAAAGGTTCACCAGTCAGGAGAGCCTTGTTTAATCATGCACTGCATTTAACCCCTAAAAACCAGGCTACTTGCTTTCCCTATGATATTGCTTTCCCTATGATATAATTTGGCTGGTTCAGTTTTTGGGTTTCAGGCAGGAAAAGCTGTGACAAAAACTCCCTGGCATTTTCAAAATGACAACACATAAAGCCAGTGCTCTGTGTCTAGTTGTGACACATTCCTTATGTAGTGTTTCCTGGAGTGCCAGGATCCATATGCCTGGCTGTCCCAGCCTCTTTCAAGGAAGAGGTCAAAGATTTCTGTCCTTGTGCACATGTTGTGCATCACAGCTTCTTATTACTGAAAAGCAGAAGATATTATCCTACTAACATGTTTGTGGGATTTTTCTTCAAGTAGAAATCAGGCCTGTCAAAGTTACAGGATTCTCAGTTTAATGTATTTAAAATAAGTCCTAGTGGCAGCATTATTACTCATTTAGTAGGTAATTTTTAGCTAAAGGGGAAGCCTTTCTTTTTATTTTTTAATATGTATTTTATCCTTTATTTTTCTGTGATCACAAAGGTTTTTTTTTTTCCTAAGCAAAATGCAAAAATTCCACAAGCACTCATTCTTTTGTCTAGTTAAATTCCATCATTAGCTTACATCAGACATCTTCATTTGTATCCACAGTGAATTTAACCCATTGTTCTTTGAGAAAGGAAACCAAAATACTCAATTAGAAACATGGTCATGACTAACTTGATCTTGAAGAGAGAATATTTGAATAAACTTTGCAGGCTGGGATGATAACATTTTTTAAGTCATTTTGGTCTTACCACCCAAAACTTTTTAGGAGATGGGAGATACATACAATGTAACATACATAAAACAGTACATACAACATATACATACAGATACACACATACATACAACAATAGCTTGTGGTTAAATTTCATAGTTGTCACTAGAGACTCCAGAATATATACATTTTGGAATAAAATGATCTAATAGTAGATGGATATGCATGTGATAGTCCCTGCTGAAGACAATACAAATATTTAAGTAAACAAATAGATTTTAGCCTCTTCACTTTTATACCAGAGAACTAATTCTTCCCTAAAATGTGCTTCCAATTTGATTTAATATACAAGTGTGTGCTAGATGAAACTATTTAGTGTTTTTAGTGTTGAATAGGGAACACAAAAGCTTAAGAAAGAATGTATCATATTGGTAATTGTAGCAAGCAGTTATACTTCACAATTTTTCTTAAATTCTTTCATCTGTCTATTTTGAAGCAATTTCTACTGACTGTTCTTATCAGTTTTTCAGTGTCTTATTCCATTTGCTTACTCTCCCCTGAGCAAAGGAAAACACTCTTGTTTTTCTGAAGATCAATTCTTTTAAATTGAGCATGTTAAGTCTCATTCATTTTGCACAATCTATCCACTGGAAGACTTAAAGGTGATCAGTCCTTCTCCCTGTGGAAAGTATTCACAAATAAGGAAGCTGCAGTCTATCTTTCTCTAACCTAGCAGAAATGAAAATATTTCATCAATCTGTACAAGACCTGTGGCCAGAGTATCCACACTACAGCATGTGTTTCTGACTTAAAACTGGCTTACCTAACTGCAAATCATGATACAAGAGAAAACAATGGTCTCTCCTTGCCAAGACATGGGAGGTTTCTACAAGAAACTGGCTCGGGTATCTTCATTTCATATAGCAATTCTCTATGGAGTCTCTTGTTATCTATAAAAAAAAAATCTAGATTGTTAGATGCCTGTGTGACCTCTGAGCAAACTATTTCTCATTTAGGGCTTCTTTGAGCAGGTATCATTTATGAGCCTTAAGTTCAGGCTTGTATGATTAAGCTGGGGGTTGACATTAGTTGTTGACCTGTCTGTATAAGATATAAGACATGCCTGTGTGCGCCCAGCACTGCTGGAAGCTGCATCTGGAAGGTGGAAGGACAGGGATCCCCCATAGGCAATGCAGTGCATCTGCATCCAGCCTCCTAGTGGTCCATGACAATTTGGTGACAAGTCTGTCAAAAGCTGGCACTAGTTTTGAGAGTTTTGCATAGCACTGCTTTTGCAAAGATTTATGGGATATCCAGTCTCTTAAACTATTAACTTCTCCTTAAGACATCTTTATTTCATATGGCAGATGACTTGCCTTTGGCTTTTGACAAGAGAAGAGGAAGAAAGAAGGTGTAAGAAAAGGAGAGGATCCTGCTCAGATGTGGATAAGCTTGACTTCTGTCTTTGGGGATAGAATTCCATAATTCTAGTGGTTTCTTAGCTTTCCCAGGTTAAAACAGATTGGACCCTGAATACTCCACTCTAATATAGACCCTGCTTCTGCTGCTGAAGATGGAGCCAGTGACCCAGGTAAAACGAAGACCCCTGAGAGAACACCTGACTTTTTTTTCTTCAAATACACAGGCCTTTTAGAGTGATAAGTCCATTCAGATAAGGGAGCATGTAGGTCAGCCTGCTTTTTCTGATGTCTCCCCTCAGTGATGAAAGGGCTAACAGTGCTAGCATTTAGTCTAGCAGAGCCTGGTTTCAGATGAATAGGGGCAGTTTGTGCCTTCTCAGTGCCTGTTTCTGGCTGTCCTCATCCTGCACAAGGCAGCACTGTATGTTGAGATCCTGAAGGTCCTACTGCCTGTAGGGCTTGACTTTTTTTAACCTTTCTTTGGTAAATAAAAGGAAAGAAAATGATTCTTAACTGTTTGAGGACTTTGCTTTGTTTTCTCCTGGAGACCCACTGCAGTAAAAATCAGAATTTGCAAATATATCCATGCCTAGCAACTATACTCAGAAGAAACTGTAGAGACTTGAACTCTACAAATCATATAAAAAAAACCTGTAGAATTGTGGATTTACATTGAATTTGACAGAAGGTAGTCCATCAATTGAAAACACACCAAAAATCTATCTTTTTCTGCTTTCAATGTACCATTCCCCGATAATAGAGTAATTTTTATTTTACTGTCAGTCATGGTATTACTGCATAAGAATTCATAAAATGTCTTATTCTTCCTTTCTGTTTATTTTCTTTTCCTTTGTCATCTTTCATTCTATTCTCCATCTCTGTTGTTCTTTTCAGCTGGAGAATTTAAATTGTTTGTGCTGTCCTCTATACATCTCAAAGTGACCTCTGTTTAATCAGAACATGAGTTCAGTGAGTAAAAAGTGAGTTAAAGAGAGTAAGCACTTCTGGCTCACTATGTGACCATGTACCTTTGTGGTTTGGGCCTTAACTCAATATAAAAGCCAAAAAATAAATAAGCCTGCCAGTTAACCAAAAGCTATCAGAACCTGGAGGCCGGTAAAATGATCATTACTATGGGCTTTTCTGCTACCACTCAGCAGCCAGCTTCAGAAGTCTGCCTTGGGATGGACCTGCCAAATCAGAGATGGGCGTCCCTTGGAACTAACCGTAAATAGAATGAAAATTAAAATATGAGATATTTTAAATGAAATATGCTGTGTTCAGCAGAGTAGCATTTCAAACACCAAGGTCCATTCCATCAGAGCATACCTGACCTGCTTTACTCCCAAGCCACTGGCAGGCTGTCAAGCTTTTGGCCCAGCTGAAGGAGAAAATTTTGTTGATTCTGGCATCTAACTCAAATATTAGTGTCAACCTGAAAGTATTAAAAGATGAGATTCCTTATGGGCAAAAGTGAATTCTTATGGGCAAAAGTAATTCCTTCTTGACACATTTCTAATAATCACTTGCTCAGGAAGGACATTGTGAGGTAAGATTTATGTTTGTCTCTAGAGAAAGCTTCTTTAATCAAATTAAGATGAATTTGAATCAAGATTTGAGCTTATAAATATAATATGCTAACTGATTTATGGTATGTTATATAGGAAACAGAAATATCTCTTGCTTTACATTAGAGCTAAATATTAATATATTAATATAAAAACGTAAGGACAACAAAGAAATAAACTAGGATAAATTGCTTAACAAACCCTCACAATTTCATCCAGTTACTTCAGTGCAAAAATTCTGGTTCAGTTTTGGATACCAGAAGAAGACCTAATTGTTCAGTCATGATGGAGACTGCAATTCCATTTGCTTATAGTGCTAATTATGCTCATTAAGAAAACAGCAATCCTATGACTTCAACAAATCTTTCATAATTTTGATAGTACATGTTCAAATAGATCTAGTTATTTAAATTGAATTGGTTTTGGAATAGCTAAATACAAGATTAGATCTCTTTTACACTCAATTTCTGAAGTTGAACAGTTTTCTAACCTCAGGATCTATAAGCTTATTACTAGATATTTACATTTGAGTTTTGGTGACAATACTAGATAATTACCAGTAGTTCCTTTCTCAGCTGAAGGTCTCTTAGTGTTTCCTCTTCTTCCCACATAGTCAATCCTCTTAAAAAATCATGGAAAATACACACAATGCTCCATTTAGCATGTGCTTTTTATGTCCTTTCAGGACAGCACATTATTGTTATTTAGACAAAGTATTCAATATGACTTTCAAACTATCAACTAAAGATAGCTTTCCTCACCCATTTTCTGTGTATAGGTTTTTTTTTCTACTTCTAATTTTTACTTTTTAGATGAAGTTCAAAAAGTTTGTTACAGGAAATTGTTTGGTGAAAAGACACACTGTTAATTAGCAAAAAAGCTTTAGTTGTCAATGAACAAGTTAATATGAATTCATCAGGGGTATTTGGGTCTTTTTAGAACATTATACAATCTATTGTCTGCTTTCTTAAAGATAAAATTTACTATATTTCAGCTACCATTTATGCTAATACCAGAGATTAGTGCCAGGGGCTGATCTCAGTTGTATGGATGTCCACTGTGTGAGTATTTCTCTGAGAACATTATGTAAAAATATGGCGTAGGTTTATTATTCCAAGATTCTTCTGATGAAAAAAAGCTTAATTTACTGAGGGATCAGCACCAAAAAGCCCTTTGCAGACTGGCAAAACCTCTGCTGCATGCCCTGCTGGTACTGGGTGTTGCATTGCATAGCCTTACCAGGCAACACAGGGTTGTGGCTCCTGCTGATGGCAATGCTTCTTGCATATACAGCAAAGCACTTCTGTCAAAAACAGAAAATACTGTGTTTATATGGGATGAATATGATAAACCACAGCAAGGGCAAAAACTTCAATTATGCTCTTCAATCTGCATGATTGTTAGGGTTTTCTGCTTAGGGCCAATTCCAGCCCCCAAGCACATGGAGATTTAGAGAACTCTCCTGACTGAACAAGCTGAGTAATTCTGCAGTTGTTATAATTCAGCAATGCTGGGGCCTTGGTGGAAATATGCACTCAATCCTCTTTTTCTTTGACTCCTGTAATCTCCTTGGGCTGTACTGATTCAGGCAGGAGGTGTCTACAGAAAAGCAGGTGCCTTGTCACGGTCACAAGGCATAGCCACAGAAAAAAGTGAATGCATTTGCCATCAAGGAGACCCTGGGTCTCAGAGGAGGAAAAGTGACGCAGGTGATCAGGAGGAGATTGGTGCAGTGGTTTTCTGTCAACCTTCATTTGCATCATAAACCCATCATCTTCCCGAGCACAAAGGAGCAGCAGGGCTGGCAGCCTGCTCAGCCCCACGGTGACAGAGTCGGGAGCGCTGACTGTGCTGCCGAGGAGCGATGGTTCACACACTGCCGCCATCTCTGCAACACCAGGCTCTAGACAGTGCTGTTCGTCTCTCACTTTGAAGAGTGCTAAAAGGTTTTCTCTCCTCTCTGTGGGGGGAAGCAAATGCAGTGTAAGTACGTATTCTGCTGAAGCACCAATATTCTTTGGTAGCCGTTTGTTGTTCTCATTACAAAGAACGAGCTTTCTGTTAACCTAATCTAAGCGATCACTTGAACGCTGCAAGACTCTAAGTCATTTTGAAGCTACTATACAGCGATGGCCTAAGGGAAAGTCTACAGATGCCTTGCCACAATCCATTTCTTCCCCATGAGGAGCTACCAGACTAGTTGCTTGGATTCATTTGCCACAGCTGTTTGCTTTTTTGACCTCAAAGCTACAAAGGTGTGGTGCCAGTGGAATAAAGAAGAGGCTGCCTTTTAAATTACTGATAATGAGAATTATTGTCTAAAGTAAAAACAGACAGGAAACAGTGTTCTTACAGCCAAATGAAACTACTCCTGCAAGTAGTTTGCCTTCACCTTTTAATATTCTTTTTTCCTTTCCTTTTTCTGTTAACCTGTAGTCATAGATAAACAAGCAACACAATATTAATTGCTTATTAGTCTGAAATAATTTAAGACAAACTAATATCTCCCTGACATAAAATTGTCAGCTCTGTTCTGTCATGGCATCAGTCATTGCAAGCTACTAAATTTCTTAAGAAGAGCTACTAGGTATGTTCCTAATTTAATTTATTTCTGCAGTACACATGTATCCCATTTCCATTTTGACCAGTTAGTCCTATCTAGTTGTGCTTATTTATTTAAAGTTATTTATAGGTGGTACTGTCCAAAGCTAAGAGCTGAGCATGCAAGAGATTATGAATATTAAAATATAATTTGTCTTAAAACCAAAGGCAACAAATCTAGGTCAAAGATATTGCCTTGGGCAAAGTCCACACACATTCTTTTGCATCACTGAGAATAACAGCTTCTGTCTTTCTCTTTAAAAAATGCTCATACCTCATCAGGCAGGTGCTTTTCTATGCAAGGGACAGACCATTTAAAAGCATCTCAAGAACTAAGTGTCCAAATCCTGGGCTATGTGCTGCAGAGAAAAACAAAATGCTACCCCATAATGTACTTCAATCTAATTACTGGGCCTTGAGATTTGGGTTTGTATTTGCTGTTTTACCCCTTTTGAGGAAAAGACTTGCCCCTAAACATAAAGTGATTCATATAAAAAAAGAACTAGGGAATTTGAGGAGCTTCTCACATTCTTACTTGTTGAAGTGTTCATTCATGCAAAAATTCACTAAATGGCTCTACTCTGTCATTTCACTTTTAGAGATGACAGAATAAGTAGAATAAACACCTTGGTCCTCCTTCATGTACTGAAGGAGCAGCAGAGGCTCTCTGACCTGCATCAGGGGATCTTTGTGCACATTCTCATCTCCTCAATGAACCAGATTTATAATGAGGCTTGTTTTTCACAGCGAAGGGAGTGTGGCTATTGGCTGGTACAGAGGTGAGATGTTCTTCTGTGCCTCACTGAAACACCATCAGGCCATGAGACCTCTGCTTCAGACATGATTCAGCAGTGAGGCCTTGATCAAGCCAAGGGCAAGACAAGCAAGAGGCCCAGGTCATATTTTTCTCAACCAGCCTCACCAATTCTTCACTGTCTTAAAGCAACACTGTAAAATTATGACACTGTAAAATATTTACCACAGAGAGCTGCAGCAGGAGAGACTGTCCACTGCCTGCTTTTCTCTCCCTTTCCATTACCAAAAGCACTCAGTAGATGTGGTTCTGGCATTCATTTAAATGGAGAAGAAACCTGCATCCATGCAATGCATTACTCCATTGGAAGGATGATGTTTGCTTCACATAGATGTGCTGAAAAATTAATGCTGCTAAGAGAAAATTTTTCTGTTCCTAGCATCCTCCTAAGTTGTAAGGATATGGCCATGCCTTCATATTTTATTATGGAATTGTGACTTTTCTTGGTTGCATGCCTTCTGTAGTAATTCACAATACAATTAATTCCCTATTTTGAATTGATAACATGGCTAAAAAGGAAAAAGTAGACAAAAGAGACCTAGAAAGTATAGTTTAGTATTTTTTTACCAATGTAGTGATATTTTTATGTTATGGAGTATTACAGTGTTTAATTTTTCTCTCTTTGCTGAAAGGTAATGAGAGACAATAATTTTGTTGTGCCTGAATTACGTGTTGCTACCTAGTTAAATAAGCAGTAGTGAAGTTCTGCAGATGACTGTCATGACTTCATCTTGACAATGAAAATAAAAGAATTGCAGGGCTTACAAATATCAACAAACATTTTTGAGCATCAGGTTCAGCACATGCCTTACAAAGTGTCATGTTGTGTGTCACCAGATGGCACACATTCCCATGTGTTTCATTTTCATCCCTTGAAGAGTTATTGATTGCCAGTGGCTGAAAATGCTTTTGAGTGCTTATAAAGAAATGCTTATAAAAACATAGAATAATTTAGTTTGGAAAAGACCTTTGAGTTAATTGAGTCCTATGGTAAACCTAACATCACCAAGTGCATCACTAAATATACAGATTTATAATAAATTTATATAAAAATAAAACATGTTTATATTTATTTGGTATTTATTATGCATGTGCTGCAAAAGTGGCCCAAACAAATGCAACTTTCATTTCTGTGTTTAATTTCTTCTGCTTCACTTCCCACAGAAGAATTCTAGCTCTGAGCTTAACGAGAGCTAAGAATTCATTTTGCTGCTTCCCATGGCTTTCAAATTACACCTTCCAACTTTTTGGCATTTTTGATGCTACCTTTGCATGACATTTTTATGCTTGGACACTAATTTAGTCTCTTTAAATTTAGCCTCACGTTTGCCAAGCGAATGTACATTAACACCACACAAAATGCTACAATCAGATATATCTCAGCACAGATATGGAAGATACTTACATTACCTGATTTTTAAACACAGACATATACATATGGCAAATACATACTTAGGCTAGAGCAAAATATACCAAATCTGGTCAAGACTTATCCCTGAAGTAGATTATGTGAAGATGAAGAAAGGAATTTTAAGTTTCTCTGTGGGGAAGCTGAAGTCATGGGGTGTAAAGAAGATGACTGGAGTAGGTAGCTGAACAATCCTCATGTCTAAACAGAACCACTATTGTTAGCCCATATGACTTCTGATTTAAGGTAGGCAGAGAAGAGAAGATGCAGAAGACAAATTAGGACATCTCCAAAAGTATGAGCTATGTGATCTAATGCATGAATCAAAGGCACAGTGCTGGTAGTGACAAATACTAGAGTGAATGAATTTGCAAAAGCAATAGGTTAGTTCAACAATAATAGATACAATGGAAAAAACATCTATTATGGTGTCTAAAGAACAGAAAGTGTATGAGGGTCATGAGTATGTCACTGGGCTACTGAATGGCTTCACTCCATTCTGTGGTCCCCTCTTTATGCTGGCTCCTTGGTTTATCATAAATTGGGTGTTGCACGTGTTGTGTGGCAGAGGGGAACTGCTCTCACTTGCTTTCTGACAGCTTTTGGCTGGCTATTGTCCTACAGAGAATGTTTTCCTTTTAAATAGCATGCTTAGATAGTTATTCAGAGTGACATAAAACCATCCATAAAATGCTTAGTACTGCAGATATTGATCTTCAACAGATGAAGGGCATGTTTTAAGATATTCGAATACTGCTTATGAATGCTTGAACTTGGCTATGAATTTCTTAATTTAAAGTTATTTTTGTTATTCTACATCTCTACTGAAAACAAAATTGCATCTGTTTCTTTATAAGCCCATTTGCTAATACACCTGTCAAGCCTTCTTTCTTCTCATGTATTATTATGTTTTTTTTCGTCATTAAAACTGAAGTAAGCAGCAATAATTATAATGATATACTTATTTTGATACATTAAAAGCTGTAGTTTGGGTACTAGATATGACTTTCTAGCTTAGGCATGCTTTCCAAGCTGCAACCACTCTACATCTACACCCATTACCATTATTTACTAAAGCATATATTAAATTTACCATCCCAAAGAGCTCATATTTTAATAAATGAAACATCATTATGAAACAGAATAAGGTACATATGATAATGATTTATTGTATTAGACCTTTTGTGTAGATGAGAAACATGCAGTATCTAAGCATTTCAGATGTTGATTCAACCATGCAGGAGTGAAATGAAAAACACTCTTCCTTAAATCCTTGCTGGAATAAAATTAATGTTTTTATGTGATAAAAAGCAAACCACACTTAGATAAGCAAAGTGTTGATAATACATTAGAAGACTATAAATAATACAATACATGGATATAAATGCAATAGAAGGATATAAATGCAAGTCTGAGAGCTATTTCCTTTTACCTCATACAAGTGTAGCGATTTATTTATTTTTATATGCTCACCTAATTTTGCATGTATAATTCCTGTTATAGACTATTACCAAATTAAGTGCCTGTTTGATTACCATTAAAAATGAGTTAAATATTTTTAAGTGCTTTTCTCCAGTAAAGTCGGGTAAAAATATTCCTTGGATAGAAAATCAAAACATTAACATCTCAGTGGTTAGACTGTTTGTTCCTCTCCTGATTGTTGATTGCATGGTTCCCTTTCTCCCACAGCCGCAGCAGAACTTCTGCTCACCTTAATGAGGCAAGATCAAGGCCATAATTTTTACCAGGATGAACATATTCCTCATGAGTTTATCTGTTTTGCCCACCACACAGAAAATTATAGCAGCTTAAGTTATTAAACCCATTGATACTTGGCTATTATGACAAGCAGGAAGTTGCAAATGGAAGATTTCTTCCATTCCATAAGAGCTGCCAGAAATCCATGTGGTCTGCCAGATTTCCAGAGCAGGGAGCTGCCCACCCAGGCCAATAAGTCACAAATTACAGCAGTCAGCTGTGACACAAGTGGATCGTGTATAAGCATATGTTTTCTTAGCAGAGTTTGTTTGTACTTATCCTCTACTCCCAAAATTCTGAATATAGAAGACTTTACTACCTCACGTCATTTAACCAAATTTCCTGATATCTTCAGACAAAAATGACTCTAGATGCATGGACATTAACAACAGCAGCAAAAGATCAGTACACAAATTTTTTGAATTAATAATTAAAAAAAATATTTACAGACCACAAAACAATGCAATTTCCCTGAGAAAACCTTTGAATCAGAAAATAATTGAAAATATATAATTTTGTTTCATGGATATTTTCATTATAAATGGAAAAAAAATTACACAATCATGCACAACATACCTTGCTTTAAAAAATTCTGACTTTGAAAAGAGGTCTAAAGAAAAAATGTACAAGAACTGATCACACAGACTAATTTTTTTCCCAACAGTAATTTGTAGGTGACATCTGTACATTATTTGCTATAATATACCAGATAAAATTATTTCAATTTGAGTTTTGTATACTTAAAATTGTATTTCTCAAAAAGTGGCTTGAAGTTCATCAGCATTAGAAATCCTGTGACTCTGATTCGCCCCTCTGGTACATAAAGCATTTTCCTATTGATGATAATATGATTTTTGTTTCACCTTTGAAACATATTCATTAACACAGTGTTAATGAATGTTGGTGTTAATTTTGTCCATATTATTACTATTTAATATTGTTAAAACTTATGCTATAATGATACTATAATATACAATAATGTGGGGTGATATGCTGAAATATGATAAACAAACAGCTGTAGTAACAATGATAACTGATAAATAACTTATAGAATTTTTATAATAACTAAAGTCTTTAATCAGAAGTGAAATCTTATCAGATTCTCGAAGCTCTTAGAAAGCTACAGTCTTTCTCCCACAAAACATATATATCAATTCTTCTAAGACAGGGAAAAACATGCCAATCTACAGAATTCCTAATCAATGTAAAATGTAAATTCTTTCAACTCTAGGCTTGTTAGGGGAAAAAATAACTCCAATGTGATTAATTTTGTTGCTTTTCTTCGCTCTGCCTGTTTTGGTTTTCCTAAATGGCATTAATCCTGCTCTGAGGATGAGGCAGCACATCACAGGGGAATTGCCCCTCAGAGCTTTTCTGGTGAATTAGTTTCTCCCGGGCAGCCACTGCTGATGGTGTCATACAGTCTCTCTTTCCCAGGTAGCCTGTTGGGCTTACTGAACAATTCTGGTTGCTTTCCTACTATCTCTTCCTGCCAAAGAAAACTGGAAACAACAATATTACGTAGGTGTCACCTTAGGAGTAAATATAAAAGCCTTTAATTGGAATTATAGGGAATTTTTAAAAGCCTCACAAAGTATTCCATGTCTCCAGGCACCTAAAAAACAAAAAGCTTACAGCTTTCCTAATTGGAATACTAGAATTATTTAAAGTGAATAAAGCTCCTGGGTTTGTCCTGCCTCAGAATATATTCCTTTGAAAACTTCAGTCAAGGGTATTAATAATTTAAATACTGTGCTCCTTATCTCTTTTAATTCTTTGGAATAAAATATATCAAATATCAAAACCAGTGACAAAGGCCTCATGCATGATGGACATAGGAGCCTGCTTGAATTTTAACCTTGCAATTTAACATTTCCTATATGCACAGCACATGAGGAGGGTCTCTTTTCCCTGGTATAGCTTATTACAATGGCTGAATGAGGAGAGGCAGGAGAAAGGGGTGGTGTACCTGTCTCAGGTCATTAGCTGCTCTCTACTTCACCTCAATCAGAGCTCAACTTTTAAAGGAATTGTCCTTACAGAGCTGCTGTGGGAGCACTGGGGATAAGCAATGTGCACAGGTATTGTTATGAGCAAGATGTCCTGGAAGAACACTGCACATCGGGGAGTGGAAAAGCCAATGTGCACGCCTCGTGTGCTAGGACCATGCGTTATACTGATGACTTGCAGAGGGCCTCCAAGAGAACAAGGTTAAAACTGAATTGTCTCACTTCTCTAATAACTCAGGCTAATAGGGAATCCTAAGCCACAGCTTCAAATCTTGACTGTACAAAAATCTTGGTAAACTTCATCCCTGGATGACAAGACTTAGGGCTGCAGGTTTCCCCAGCCCTAAGTACTGATGTGAATAAGAAACACTGGCTTTGATTTGTATGTCAGCCTGGGGAGTCAGCTCTAAGTCAGGCAAGAATTTTCTTTGTTACAACCCAGCTCCTGTCCTTGCAAAGAAAATGTGCTTCTATGATCCTCATGATCTCTCTCCGCCTGCCCCACATCATCCCTGGCCCATCTCTTTTTTCTGTGCCTGTACCAGCTGATTAGGACAGGCAGAAATGTTTAGAAATGTTGGTTCGATGAAGCAAAGTAAACATTTTCATACCTATGGGAATACTTTATGCCTTCTGCAGGAGCTCTCTAGGCACTAGTAACAATATGTTATACTGTTATGTTTTCAGAACAATCCTGGTCACAATTATCTTCCAAATGTCTCCTGGAGATGACTAGGGAACACCATTCACTGATCAATCCTAGATGCCTTGCGCAGGTTTCTGCTCTGAAAATTAAAATAGTTAATAGCATTGGATAGAGGCTGCTCTGCATCAGCTGCTGTCATTGCCAGAGTGTGGCCATCTTTGGTGTCTAGGCTTGCTAGCTGAGCTGTTTAGGAAGCAGCTACATCAATAAAACCAAAGCTCTTGGTTGGCAATATTTAGCTTTGTGGTCATAGGTCATGATCTATGGAACTGTAACTGAATAAGGAACATCTTTTACTCCAGCTTTTGAAGTTTTCACAAAAGTACAGATGAGCATCAATACATTTCTTATGACTCATTTGATCTTACATGTACAAGCAATGTCTGGCAGCCTAATATGGGATTATGGGATGTAATTGTATTTTCTCCTCCTAGCTATTTGTGATGAATCTAGAGGGAAGATCATTAGATAAAAGAGAACTGGCAGTTTTATGGTAGAAACAAGAGAGACTGTATTTGTAAAAGTGGGAAAGAATGAGAATTCCTCCACCACTGGGAATGTGAACGTCTCTCAGCCTTGAGCATACATAATCCAAGAGCAGAGGACAGAAGGTTCCTCAGAGCCCTTACACAGCTGGTTGTTCTTCCACACTAAAGCCCTCTGGAGATTTCAGTTCAGAGCCAATTCCACAACATCTGGATTAGTTTGAAGTTCACTTGGATTCATTTTATCAGCCTTAAATTGCCTGGGAAGGATTAGGAGTTTTTGTCATTGGAGATCTTCACCACAGCTTATAGAAAATATATTTTCAGGACCGATCAAAGTGTAACAGAGTTGGTCTTGGTCCAACCACTGGACATCTGATAATTTGTGATCTATTTCAACCCCATTTTTCTAATTTTCTATGAATATAAGAATATGAAGTCTCTGACTACAGTCTGACGAGAAATTCTTCTTATTCATTCTAGAATCCAAACAGAATCTAATGGATTTTTATATAAAATCACACAGTATATTAATAGCAGACCATTTTTAGAACACATTGACATTTCATGGTATCAAGTCACAGAGATCTGAATTGCTGGAAGACAAATACTTCAGCATGTTTTTCTCTTCCCCTCACTTGTCTAGTAAAGAGCATACATGTGCAAAAGATAATTGCACACATTTTAAAAGCACATTAAAAATAGCTATTCATGAAGGTTCAAAATACTAGCAATTAATTTGGACACTCCCTTGCTTGCTTGTTTTATATATGGACTTACTTTACCTCTATTTGATTACCCTCTCCTAGCAAGAGACTTTAAACATTAATTATCTAAGCACCAGGTCATGTGCTTAGCACCTGCCTTACAAGACACTGAATTGAAAACATCAGTGTTGTCACCCTAAAGGATGTGGGCTAGAGATTCGGTTGAGGATCACAGAGATTTATTGTAATAGTAAGGAGTTTAAAAAGTTTCTGAATGAAAAGATTCTGAACAGAGTTGCAGATTCTCCCTGTTGTGAAAGTTAACAACCACTTTTGGCAAAGCTCTGCATCTTGGAATAGACTTAGATCTTTGAAAGCCAAGTTTGTTACAAAGTCAACAGTCACATTATGGTTAAATAATAGGAAAACATGCATATGTCTGTGTTTTCTTATCAGTCTTGTGTGCAAATATTCTGCATTAAGAATTATCAGCAATAGAATTTGAATGTGTGATAAAAATGTTTGAGGATAAAACAATAAATTAAAAATTATGCGTGTCTCATTTGGTATGAAGCAGTAGTTTCTGTAACAAGTTTTGCCCTTGCAGGAAGAAAACTGAATTTTAGAGCAAGGGTTTTAAAATAACATTCACTCATTGTACTACAATAATGAAAAAGAAAAGTGTATATTTTATTTGGTACAACTAGCAGGATCACAGTGAGTTCAGCAATTTCAGTGTATGTTCATTAAAGTCTTTGGAGAGACACCTTGGGAGTCTGCCTCCTAGAAAGACATATATTATTTACAGAAATAATAATAATAAATTTTTTTGGGGAAAACTTATGGAGAACTTATAGGCTCTGACTTATCTCTGAACCCTATGAGCATGCATCTTGCTATTCACCATAATGACAAACATATCCTGTTGTGGGATCCAAACCATGGTAGGTGTAGGATGGGAGGCACTAATGTGGTATATTCTTTGCTGGCTCATGTTTATTTTTAAATATTAATAAACTAACTCCATATTGCCAAGCTACCTGCCAGATCAAGTATTATCACTCTGCATCTCTAACTTAATGCCAGATCAGGCTTTTTCTCCGCTTTTCTAATTGGCATAGAACCAATGCAAAAGAGCATAGCTAGCACAAATGTTATACACAAAGAACATCTACCCATCCACGATCTAAAACAAAGGTGTGTTGCTGTGGTAGACAGCAAGGTGTGGTAGACCCAGTTCTAGGTCCCTCAGGACCATGGCCTCACAAATGTCATCTGGTAATCTCCACAAGTTACAGTCATTATTACCAAAGGACTTCAGGAATGACCAGGGAGCCAGGAAAGCCCCAAAGAACCTGTGGAAAGGGCCCAAGCTACATATAGCATCCTTTTATTCCAGTTTTGAGACTCTTTGTGTCCTGATAACTTATTATATTATTTCTGTCCACTCTGGTGTGTGTTCTGGGCCCATAATATATTTTCTGCCATCTGAAGATGTATAACTACCTGTGACTGAGTGGGCTGGTATACAGAAATCTTGGTATGCCTGCATGAAATCCACTTGGATTTCAGTGAAGTACTCAATCAAGCACAGCAGTGTTGCATGACTCACTAAAGTGATTGTAAGACAAAAAGTTGAAAGCCCCAGTTGCCCATGACTCCTATTTTTATTGTATGGTTTGAAGCCCATTTGCACAAAGGCAGAATCTATCAAAAGTAAAATGTTTGGAGGAAAATTCTTAATGCTGACCTCTAAAATCTGACATGCTAAAAGTTACAAACCACAAAAACATTTAACTAACAGATATGGTACTTGATGTTAAGAAGATGGATGCTAATATATGTGGACATACATAATATACACTCTTACATATAATATATGAATTTATTACAAAAAGATTAGGTAGTAGTGCTAAGATTCAAGGCCAGAATGCTAAGTAGCCCTATATTTAGATTTATTTTATGTTATAGTGGTTTGCATTACTGAAGATCAAAGATCATATATAACATTTAAATATTTTAATAACTTTTATATATATTTTTGACTCTAGTAATAAAAGAATATTTGTCTCCAGAAACAAGCCAGATTTCTGTTTTGTTTCTCCATTCTTTGCTTCATTACAATGATGTTGCCAGTTAGATTAAGGGGAAACATAACTTATGCATTCCAGGCCAGAATTGTTTTAAATTATGACTACAAAAGCATTGATTAATGTACTTGGAGACAGATAACTTGAATTATGGATAACAAAAGTCTAAATAGTCTTAGAATGATTTTTAAAAAAATGTTTCCTTATGAGGTAGCAAGAGGTAAATTCCCTGCTGTTTTGCTTACCTGTTAAAACAAATGTGACTGTGTATCTTCAAAGACAAACATTCAGTAGGAAATGAAAACTCATAAGTTTAGAAAAAAGTTTAACCCATGTGCATCAACACTGGAATAAATATTGCCCTCTGGGGCTATTACAGAAACACAGCATTGCTGGAGGGGTAATTATTGAAGTTAAAAAGTTCCCCTTTATGCACCAGTCCTGTGAAAGAGAAGTGTGAAAATGGGATCCTTTTAAAATGAAAAGTCCTGATGAAATACTCAAGTATGAGGAAGATGGCATAAGAATAACTCTTTAGGAGTAGACAAGGCAACTCCATTTTAGCAAGGCATCAAATATCATATTAGAACAGCATAGCACCAAGGAGTTAAGTTCCCAATGCTGCTAACATCTTAATGTATTCAGGGCTGTGTAACTGGCTTTTCTTTGCTGTGTGTCGTGGCTGAGAATACAACATTGGCATTAAGCAAATAAAGGGAGTGCTGCTTTGGGCTTCTGTGAGAGCAGGCCTTCATTCAATGCGTTAAGACATCATCCCAGCAATTTTCCTCTTGCCATCTTCAATTTGGTGCAATGCATTATCATAATAAAGGGAGCTGGGAGCAGCAAGACTTGATTAAGTGTCAAAATGCTCCCAGAAACTCAAAAAAATTAGAGTTTCAATGACAGTTCTTTGGTTTTCAAAGCAGAATGTATTCTTACAGGACAAAATAAAGACGGACAAGAAAAAAAGTTGGAATCCTGACATTTAAAAATAAAAATACATAATAAGGTCCTTGAATTCCTGGTAAGTACCTCAGGAGTGGGAGGGATTGATATTCCCATTTGTACCCATTTGTACTGTTGGGTCTCTGGTCAAGACTCTCAAAAGTGCACAGGGGCTGGGTGTCAAGCTCCTGTTTATTTCAGTGTTGAAATAAATGCAAGAGTTGAAGCCTTCACAAGTTCATGCCTTTACTTAAACATATTTAAAAATAATCTTTTGCTCTAAAATTATTCAGGCTTCTCTTAGTGAAAATAATTATTTGTAATAACATTTTTGGAAAATTTCTTTATTATTTTATCTCCATTTTGCTTTTGAAAAAATAAAGCTGTATAACAACGGTGACTTGCTGAAAGTTACATTCTTTTTTTTTTTTTTTCCTTTTCTTACCATTGCATCTCCTGGGGAATAGTAATATCCCCTATCTTCAAGTACCACTGGAAGGATAAATTAATTAATATTTGCAAAGAGCTTTGGAATCTTAAGCTGAAAGGTGCTAGATAAGTGTAAAGAATTATACTGTAAATTATGCATAAGCATTGTGAATGCTGCTTTTTCAGATGTGTCTGCTACAAAGATCACTCAGTAGTTCAGACATCTAAAACATGGATGAAGTAGGACTGTTTAAGAATTGATTAGTATACCTTTGGGGGTAAAAGAATGGCAGTCTGCAGTGATGCAGGAGACGACTGCTCCTATATCATGAGGAAAATGACATTTTGATACCATAAGAAGTTCCTTACACCTTTGAAGTTGCATCTTAATTCAAAGTCAGTCAGTATTCTTTATTTTTCATATAATTATGAAAGCAGTTTCATGTCAATGAGTGTTTTTTTAAAAGTGAAAACAACCTAAATGGAGCAGATAAAAATTCAAGGAAAACACTTTAATTCTCTGTTGCTATCAGCCACAATTTGGGCTGATTTTCCCAGGCTTCCTGAAAGAGGCTTAGGAAGCTTCTTAAGCAACTGTTCACAGTTGTGTTGCTTTAAAATTAGGGCTGAATGTGAGTCATAAAATATTCTATTCTTCAAAGGCACAGAGAAATGAGGCTGCTAATGAGACAGAAATGACAGAAGAGGGAGCAAAATGTGCATCTGGGCAATTCATACTGGAGATTTGTACTATGGAAGTGGTCAAAGAGCTCTGGGTAGGAGGGACAGGTTTAGCCTAAGCCCAGGTCTATGCAATTAGCAAACTATTTCTAGAGAATCACTGACTACACTGACTACTGATTAGACCAGACAGCCCAATCAGGCTGACTAGGCTGACTTCAATGCCTCTGTTGGTACTGGCTGGTACTAAAATAGGATTAAAGGGTCCTGGTGTGGGATGTTCATGCCATAGCAGGAAGCAAGGAACTGCAGGTCTATTGATTATTGTAGTAGTAATACACATTTCAGTAAATAATCATCAAAAACTGAAAATACAACACAAATTAAGAACAAGGAAGATGAAGAGGTTTGCCAGTATTCTCTTTTCTAGGGCACTGGGTGGGAGAAAATGCCCAGTTGATTCTTGAAATACATCTTTCTTATTGAAATATTTATAATATATGGTAAAAAATTAAATTATAAAGCATTGGTCACCAAAACAAGAAAAAAGAAAATTCTTCAGTTTAAAAGAATTCACAGCAGAGTTGTCTTGTTCCCTTGACAACCTCAGTCTTTCCTCTACTGGCCATGAACTTTCTTCACCTCCCCAATTACCACATCAGCTCCTGTGCCTTCAGGGCTTCCATCTCCTGCCAGCTGAGTGGCACAAATTTGATGCTTCTAGCACAGTCCTAATGGCTTTATTCTAGCTAATAACAAAAGGTGACCTACCACACAAGTAGCAGAATGTATGCAGTCTTGGAGGCTTGTGGTGGTCTGAGCTGCAGCTAAAGACTAGGTTTGAGTAGGAAAATTAAATTAAATCAAAGTGGGGAAGAAATGTGACAGAAAACCAAAGCAAAAGACAGACAGGACATTATAGCAAGCGTGTCAGGTTGAAACAAAATCTTTGCACAGGAGTAATAGGTGGGAAAGGAGGAAACAACAGAAAATAGTTCCACTGAGAATACTGAAAAGAAAAAGCCCTAAAAAGAGTGGTGAGGAAGCTGGAAGAACCACAGGAGTAAAAAGTGTTGTGCTTTCCTTTTTAATGTTATATTCTTCATGTAATAAAAATTGTCACGTTACAATTTGAAAAAGAGCATGTGTCTTGTCAGCTCTTTGATTTAAAAAGCAAAGAGAGAAAGTCTCAGAAATGTGACCCTGTCTGAGAAGTTGCAGCAGCTCTGTGGCCCGCATGGAAGACATCCCCGAGCTGAGGGTGAATTTCTTGTTATGCCCTGCTGTGCCCAATAGCTTTCCACCAGCCTTACATCAACACTGGCAGTGTGTAACAACCCTTCAAATTTCTCATCTTCTGCCTGTGGTGAGGTTACCTCTTCAAGGGATTCTAAAGCCAGCCTAGAAAATGAGAAGCAGCCTGAGTCCCAGGTCAGCCTTTCATGCAAACCTTGTGTGATCTCCTTGGCAGAGGTGAGTGCAGGTTATAAAATCGTCTTGTAAGGGAATTTTGAACACAGCAGCACTTCCAACTCGGGAGACTCAAATTAGTGCCTAAATAAGAAGTTAGGTTCTTTCTTTCAGAGATGACAAAAAAAGACAAGGTGGTGGAGCATTATATTCCTGACAACAAGGCCAGTGGTATTTAGTTTGTAAAAGGGATGATGTCCACTAGTTTGAGTTAAATTCAAAGTATCAAACTTTAGCAAATAATTAAATGTTTTCACTGTGAATATTTCAAAAAGTAAAAAAAAGAAAAAATTGCAATATTTTTTGCCATGGCCTTTCCAAAAGAGAAAATTACTTCTCCTGGAATCAAGTGAGCATGTTATGCTAAAAATTTGCATAATGAAAGTGACCTGAAGAACATTAAAAGAGAAGCAATGACTATGCAGGAAGTTCTTTCAAAAGTCTTTAGAAAGCAATTGGGACAGAAAGAACTAATCCCTCTTATTTTTATTTCTCTTCATTAACGGGATGTTTTGGATAAAATAGAACTGGACTAGATAGACCACATAGTAGGTAGAAATTACTATTTCACACAGCAATTGTATCATCTACAAATAAAAATTTGTTGAAAAAATTACGATTATTACTAGCATGCTTTACTATGATGCCATTTTTTTTTTTTAATTGTACATAGAAAATTACTTACATTAGTTAACTTGTTCAGAATTTACCAGCAGATGCAGACAGAGAGAGAAAGATAGGTTTTTCTGTTGTGGCAGATACTTCGTTGGCCTTAAACTGCAATTTGTTATTGGAGATATGCATGTGAACTGGAAAATCACATCCCCTTGCCACTAATTTACACAGAATTCAAAATTAATTTTTCATGCAATGCCAAATTCCTTTTTGTGCTCATAAGCTATTAAGCCATATGCCACACATTATTTTGCCAGGTGTTAACATGGTACAGACAAATTATATGTCCCCTAAAATATCTGAGGGATTTTGAGAGAGAAAAGTGAAGGAAAAATGCAGGATGAAAAAAACAAAAAAACAAAACAAAAAAAAAGCTCTGCAAATTACTTATAAAGATTTGACTAGACTTTAAAAAATGCTCTTATGTCTTCAGTAAGAACCACCATAGTTATCTTAATCCACAGAGTAAAGAAGATACAGCAGATGTATAGTTTTGATGAAAGATCTAATTTGACCTTACTTGTCCAACAAAGTTCTCAACTTACCAGTTTTGTTTAAGAAATCCATCTTTAAATACAGTTCAGAAGCCTATGTCCAGTCCTAAAGAGTGACTATCAGATCTCCAGTTCTTATATAGCTTCTAAATGGCAATGTCAAGAAAATTATTGTTTCAATTCCTCTCTGCCTGTAGGTCAAATAAAACTGTACACATAAATGCACAGGCAGTGCTATAAAAGTGCCACACCTCTATTATCTCCTCTTTACCATTTGATAATTTGGAACAAATGCATATTTACATGAGGCTTTTTGAAGATGAGCACAATAGCACATCGTTAAAATAAGAAAACAGAAAAACATATCCTTCATGTATACAACTGGTAGCAGAAACAGAATCCATCAGCAGAGGTGTTAAGCAGTTCGCTCATTTGAACAGATTTTCATCCTGCTTTAGTACCATTCTCCAGCCCTTGTCTAATCTGAAATTATTGTAGTCATCAGCATATAATAATTTAGTTGTAGCATGCTGTGTTTGTCTGCCACTAAAAAGCCAGAGAGCTACTCCAGGAGCAAATAATTATTAGGACACTGACTCCCTGTTCACTTAGTAACCTCTGCTGTCAGGTTTGAATCACTTTGTTTCCAGGCAAATATTAGCAGTTAAAAATAATTTTCACAGCACTGTCTGAGGTGCAAGCCATAAATGCTTAACAGTGGGGTCTCTCTTCAGCTCAGACCTCTGCTAATTATCCTGTGCATGTGCCTGCCCAGTCTCACCAGGTTCCCCCCTCTTTCCTCACTATTAGTTCAGTAGGGTTACTTTCAGTGCCATTATGAAGGCTAAAGGACACTAAATATCTCCTTTATATTACTGACCATACTGATATATTATCAGCAGCTTCAATGCTCTGCTTCAGGCTGTGATGCTGGGCGAAATGCTGGGCAAATTGCTTCAGCTCAGGCAGAGGTTATGCCTGTGATGCCGTTTTTTCTGTATGAAATTCTGTACTCCACATCATTCTAGGGACTTCTGGATTTGCTTCCCAGAAGGAGCAAACCCATACAAAAGGAGTTCACAGTCTGTGAACCTGACTGTTTTTTATCCGTGTGCGCTCTGCTTCACAAAAGCTCCTTTGTGGGGTCCAAATGAGTACTGCTATAAATGACTAACAAGTTGCACTGCCAGACCCTACAAAGTAGAGGAGTAGTACAGAAAAGTGCTTTACAAAAATACTTGTTACATGATGTGTTTTGCTCTTGCACAGAAATTGCTGGTGAAGGTTGATGCAGCAGATGGTATTAAACAATAGTTATCAGATAATAGGGAAATCAGCAATGGAATTTATTTACTAGGAGTCACAGACGAAAGGATCCACTAAAATCCGAGCATGAGTTCAAGCCAATTTTTACATGGAATTTGGCAGTGTTTTACATGGTAAGAGGCTGCCACTGCAAGTGAGCCCAAGAAGACAGTTCTTTCCACAGGAATGGCTTAGGCAGTAGCATGGCTCAGCCCCTTTACCAGTCCTGCCTTCTTGCTCTGCCTTCCCACATGGGAAGTCCAGTTCAGACCTGGGAGCAGATGGCATCACAGGCACCTTCACTACATCTGCACCACAGAAACTCTGCGAAATTGGATAAAGACACCACCAGGTATACAGGGACAGCATAAATACACAACCTGGCCAAGACCAGATCTATTAAGTTAGCGGATTATTATCAATCAGTGGGAGTGATTTTCCTGAGAATTCAAGAAAGCATGAAAGGACAACTCACTTCAAATCCTCTTTTCTTTTTCTGGCACTGAGAGTAGCAGCAGAAGTGTTATTTTTGTGGTGTGAGGTTCAAATCTTTCTACAGCTGGCAACTTAGAGAAGAAAAATATGTCAGGATTCTCAATCACTTCTTACTCAAACTTGAATACCTATTGCCCATCATTGTTTCAACCTTTAATCTAATTAAAAATTATAATGATAGATGGTTTTAGATAAATAATAATTTACCACCATTGCTTTCAAAGAAGACTTGGTACTTTTCTTTGCAGTGTAGTTTTGATCTCAAATATGCACTTCATAAATCATGAGTATATTATTTATTGGGCAAAAGGACAACTCATTTTGAATAGGATTTCAAGAGGATCACTGGAAAAAAAGAACTAGATAATGTTGAACTTCTCTGCAAAGAATGAAAAGTGGTTTTCCTATATTTCATGTTTCAAAATCTGATAAAAATAGCCGTATGTAACATTATATAGCCTTTATTCATAAGGCCAAACTTTTCTGGGAAACCTCTGTGCTCTGACGTTGGTAAGGTCACCACAGGTATATGTCAAGGTACAATTTGTGCTGTAGTATTTACTACTGAATTTTTCCACTGCATTTAATATAATTAAGCTTATTGTTGCAATATCTTTATATCATCAAAATGTCACAGGGATCTAGATCACCATGCCCTTATGTACTGCAAACAGGACAGATACATTGGCACTTGTTTTAAAAGTAAGGTACAATCAGCTGTACAATCAGCTGTGGCAAATACAAACGCCTGAGTTGAGCCTTAGAACCACACATCAGCATGATTAGTCTGAACATGACATTCATGAAGCTCAATAAATTTCTTTAGTAAAAAATATTTTCAGGCATTATTGTTGCGACAATAAGTCCATTATTTAATAAATACTGCTGTTGAATTATTGGCATCTAGAATTCAACTCAAAAAATTTAGTGATCGGTCAATGCCAATGCCTGAATTGAATTTAAAGTTGCATTTTTTGCTGTTCAATACCTTCTCTTCTCAGAGAACATTCAACAAATAGTGTACCCATTGTTGATATTATCCCATTTCTGTCACTACAAAAAATTATGTATGTACTACAAACCATATTGTCTAAGCAACAGCTGGTTCCACAACTAAGAAAACATATTTCCTGAAGCTGATGGGGCAGAAATTCTAAAATATAAAATTCTGTGCTTCAGGAGATAACACAGCCATCAGATGGCATTCTGTTAGCTGATTTTTACGTGTGTGGTTTCTTGTTATTCTCTGGTATTGCCTGTACTGCTGACAACCAAGTTGACTATATGGACTGGAACAAAGAATTCTTCTGTTCTGCTTTGAGAATTCCTTTGCTCTTTGGAGAATCTTATGCTTGTCTTAGATGTGCCATATCTGACACTGCACCTATCATCAAACTGCCTTGTTACCTCCGAGACTCTCTCCCCCCTGAGGATTTTACTTGTGATGTTCATGTTAGGTATCTTTCTGAAGGATATGCTATAAACAGTACAAAATAGTACAATTTATTTCATGTAAAGCATTACTGTGGGGGCTGGTCAGTGACCAAACTGAGATTTAGTTTCCATCTTGTTTTTTGAAACTAGTACTTTAGTCCTTCATTGGACAAATTATTCAGCCATGTGTGCCTACTCGTCGTCTCTCATTCCTCGTGGAGGAAAGCTACTTTTGCTACTCTCTAGATTATTCAAATAACTTTTATTCTTTGTCTTCTGTTCTCTATTTTTTTTTTTTGGGGGGGGAGGGGGGAGGGCAGGGGTAGTTGTAGTGGTGTTGGGTATTGGTTTATTTGTGTTTGGGATTTTTGTTTTGTTTTGTTTTGTTTTATTTTGCTTTGTCATAACTGATATCCAGAGTAGGGAAGGACATTACATCTCTGTGCCTTAATAGATTCAGTAGCGCTCGACAAAAAACTTTGCTCAGGTGACCTGCAGAGGCCAAGAACAAATCAACAGTCATTGCCAAAAGGGCCTGCCCCTGCAACCTGAATATTTCTGACTTCAGAAATACTTAGCATTGAAGCAATACTCCCTGAGAAGACTCTTGTTAAAACTAGAAGTGGAAAGACGATGGAGTAAGGCATGATTTTTGAAAGATTGGCACTCAGTCTGTATGTTAGCATAGATAAGAGGGAAGAGATATTCATAAAATGAACATGCAGCTGAGAAATCCTTTGTGTGAACCCAGCTGCTAAGCGTGTTTCAGAAGTAATTTTTGTGAAGATGAAAAATAAGAATCTAGCAAAGGGCAGTTTTCTTTTGTATGGGTTGACTATTCAATAAGGCAGAAGCAGTGTGAGGAACTAGAACTGTTTTTAGGCAGTGAAAATTTTCAGAGGCAGAGATAATTTTGTGTATGAGTAGGGAGAAAATAGAGAACAGCAGGGAACAAGAAACTGGATGTGATCTCTGGTGCACTATGAGGAAAGGATAAGTAATACTGCCAATGTTAGTATGATAGAGACATTTTTTACAAGCAAATTCAAGATGTTAGGAGGGATAAATATTTGTTAGTTTTTCATTGACATTTGAAAAAGCCTCAGGTAGAGGGTTTGGCTGAACAGGAGGATGCTACTGATTGCGCCTTGCATGTTATTCAGAACATCTCTTTCTTCCTTAAATATGTGACTGTAATTTTGAGGGGAAGGAAATATTACATTTTGACTCCATTCTATTGTACTACTTCGCTCCTGAATACATTTGCTTGGGAAAATCTGAACATTTTATAAGGTTGTGGGCCATACTGAAATTAGTTTGAAATTCTATAATGTAAGCATTGTAAGTAATCAAATAAAGTAATTCTAATATTCCAATGATAAATTTGATGTAGGGTCCTGTAAAATACTATATATACCACCAGGTAGCAAACTTTCACTGAAGACTGTATGGTCCTGTAAAATACTATATTTTACCACCATGTAGCAAACATTCACTGTAAAATATTAAAAATTTCTATATGCAAAAGTTGCATATCTTAAGAAGTTGCATATCTTAAGTTGCATATCTTATGCATAAGTTGACATTGACAACTCATATGCAAAAGCTGACATTGAAAAGGATCTAAATTATTTTGGAAGTTAGGACTCAAACATGGAATATTCTTAAAATGGTTCAAGTTTCTAAAATCAATGAGGAGAATCAGTAAGGAGATATGGAAATAAATTCATACAACTGAGTAATCAAATTCAAGAACACACTTAAACTGGGCTCATCAGGGAGTGTGTAAAGATTAAAGTACATATAAACCAGGGATGAGTCAGCAGTCATAAAAAAAGCAGCTCCAGTATTGGGTTGTATCAATCTGATTATCACAGTAAGTCAAGTTTGCTGGAAATGCCTGTAAAATAGTGCTGCTTTGGCTTAATGTGAAATAAAACCCACATTTTGAGATGCTGCATTTCAAAGAGAATGGAAATCTGCAGAAAATCAAAAGAGCAGAAAGCTTCTTAAGATACTTAAAATCTTGATCCATGAGGATGGGATAAGAGAAGAAAGCTATATGAAAATGTGAATACCCTAAAATTTGGAAACCCTCCAAAATACAAATATTGCCATTTTAGGAGAAGGAAGACTTATGTCTCAAAACAATATCTCTCGTTAGGAGAGACTAAAGGGAGTTGTACTCCAGCACGGGAGAATTTTATTAAGTAATAGAGGATGCCTAACCATTATTTCTGGCAGAAGAATCAATCACAAGGAAGCTGACTAAAGTATCCGGAGTAAGGAAGTACATTACATCTCTGTACCTTAATAGATTCAGTAACACTCTGCAAAAAACTTTGCTCAGGTGACCTGCAGAGGCCAAGAGCATTAAGAATGCCTCCAGGATCATGGTCTTTTCAAAAATACACAGACTGTCTTTTTTCTTTCAAAACTACCTTGGAAGAGTATGCATCTTCTTCACTGCATTATAAAAATCAGTATTACTAAAAATTTGGAGAATGATTCCTCTGAGAATTGTTTCATGTTTCTTCCAGAAGGCAGCTGTCATGGAACTGAATGGAAAGAACTAGTGTTAAGAAGCATGATTTAGTATAAAAATAGGTAAACCACGTGGCTAAGAGAGAGGCTATGTGTTTCTGTTGCTCTTTATTGGGGTAACACATTATTGGGGTAAAACATCTTTTGGAAAAAAACTGAATCACAATTAGGAGAATGCTTAAAAAATATCAAACAGCCAAAACTAACCACACCCTCTTCAGTGGAGGAAGTGGGTACCCCCAAAGAGAAAGTCAGAGTTATGCATTCCAAATATGCCAAGATATCTTTCTGTACATCTTTAGACTCACCGTTGAATTTTCATATTCTTTAACTGAAGGTGACAATACAGCTGCATTGTCAGGCAGGTATATATAAATCATGCAGGTCCTTGTCCAGTGTTTCTTGTTTTGACTTCCCTTTGAGTTGCTGCTGGCCAAGCCTAAATGTGGGAGAATGTTCAGGAATATTCTCCTCCTCAGGAGGAGGCTGGGGTGTTCCTGCACATACTGTCTTTTCTATCCTTACAAAAGGATCACAAAAGTACTTGCCCAAAAGGAAGTTTGTCACCCATGTCCCTGAATCCAGACCATGCTATGATCTGCCCATTTTCCCAGAATACTGTGCTCCATGCAGAAAGACTCAGCTTAAAGGCCCATCTTCAACAAAATCTTTAGATTTTTATTTCCTAACTCCTCTTTAGCTTCTCTATTCAACAGTATGTGAAATTAGGAATTTAAATGTGAGTTCAGGAGCCATGCATCTTCAATTTGTATCTGAATGGCAATGTAGTTCTTAGCCTTCAGGTGCACAAGGCTCTCATTGCACTGATCTGTTTGAGTTTTTCTTCATAACTATCAGGCATCTTTTCTGAATTAATTCTGGAATATTCTGAAAATGAAAAAATATTTCTTCAAAGACCCTGCAAGAAGCAACTCTTTTATGCTACATATTGATAGACTGCAGTTCATTTTCTGTTTGGATTTTCAAAGTATTTTCATATCACTGAGTAGAGATCCTATAAGGATTTTAGTTAAAAGTATAATATTTTACAGCTTTTTATACTGTTAAGGATTCTTCTTTAGGAGAGATCAGTTCTCTTTTCATTTAGAGTGTATATGAGAAAATGAGTGAAATAGTTACCTATAAATAAAAATTTTAATAGAAATTTCAACCTAAATTTAAAAATAAAAATAGAAGTTCAGAATTCATAAAAATTGGTGTTAATATTAAAGAATAACAAAATTCCTTTCCAATAAAGGGTGTCAATGAGTTATTTAGAAAGAGTAATACAGTAAAATATTTCAAGCCAAAAATATTTATTACCTTTAGTGTCTGACTGAGATACAGAAAGGTTGATGTGTATTTGAATGTAAGAGTCAAGATGTGAGAAGAAATGAATTCAAATATAAAAGCTATTCCATAGGCAAAAAAATAATTGTATTGTTTTTCTTCAAAATATTTGTTTCATTAAGGTAGCACAAAAGTCTTCTTTTAGGTTGATGACTGTTTTTATAGTCTTTGAAAGAATTTTTAGTAGTCAGACTTGTGAGCATCAGCTCTGTCACTGAGACTGAGTTGATAATAATGTAATTCTTGTTTAATCAGCCTCCCAAATCCCAGTGTTTCATTATTTTTACTAAATTATAGGTTTGGAGATAGAGACGAAGCTATCTCCCAAATGCAATTTCCTTCTGAACTAATAGAAAACTAAGGACTTAGATATTTGTATGACAACATCCAAATTTTCAAATCCCTAATCATTACTAATGGCATTTTGCTCCACAGCTTCCCTGTGGATAGGAAAATAATATCCTTAGCAAGTAAGGAATCAGGCAAAGTAAGTGACATACCCAAATTTATGAAGGAAGCCAGATGCCTTGGAATAATAAAACATACCAACACCCTTTCTTCAGGTTGCTCTTTCTTCCTTGAAAAATTTTGTGGTGTTCCTATGAACACACTGTACAAAAGGGTATTTAAATTCTTGATTTTTAATTGCACAGTAAGTATCGTTCCTGTTTTGCCTTTCACCCTACCCCATCTTTGGCTAAAAATGCTTCCGGTTTCTTCTTATTGAATAGTTCTTAGCTATTAAGATTCCCTTTTCAACTTGTTCATCTAAGAATCACAGACTTGCACCTCAAATATTGACTGTGCCTCAAATACTGCATTCAGTTCTGGACCTGTCACTACAAGAAAGACATTGAGGTTCTGGAGAGTGTCCAGAGAAGGAAGAGGAAGTTGGTGAAGGATCTACAGAACAAGTCCAAAGAGAAACAGCTGAGGAAGCTGTAGGTGTTTAGCCTGGAGAACAGGAGGCTCAGCGGAGACCTTATCACTCCCTAAATGTACCTGAAAGGAGGCTGTAGTGAGGTGGAGGTCAGTCTCTTCTCTCAAGTTACAAGTTGAGAGGAAACAGCCTCAAATTGCTCCAGAGAAGCATTAGATTAATTATTAGAAAATGTTTCTTCATTGAAAGAGTTGTCAAACATTGGAACAGGCTGCCCAGAGAAGTGATAAGAGTCACCATCCCTGGAGGTATTTTAAAAGATGTATAGACATGGTGTTAGGGGACATGGCTCACTGGTGGACTTGGCCATTTCAGGTTAACAGCTGGACTCAATGACATTAAGAGTTTCTTTCTAGCCCAAATGATTGTATAATTCTACAATTTTCTTTGTCCACTAATTTATTTTTAAAAATTGTGTCCTAGTCATTTAGTTGGTATAGTTTTGATGCCAAAAATTACATAGTGTCATTTTCTCTACGACATTTTGAAAAAAATTGTGTTAGGTGATAGTATTAGTACCTTTTCTTGCTGCAACATCTATCAGCAAGAAATACATGTAAGTGACAGGAATAACCAGACAGTCAAGGCATGGCTGAATGCCTCATGCTGAAAAGTTATTTTTATAAGTACTGCCACCTGGAAAATAAGTAAATTGAAACTATCACAGCTGATCTCCCAATCCAAATAATCCATCATTTTTCTGGTCTATTATATTCTTACATTCTGATAAGGTGTCAATTGGTTGTTGTGCAGATGCACCTGCTTGGAGTGATGTCTTGTTTGGAGATGAAATAAACCACATTATCATGGGGTGAAATCTGATTAAAAAGTGACTTTACACAACTTTCCAGTATTCTCTATTCACTACATTACTCTTATCTCAGTCTGCTAGCAATTTAGTGTAGTTTTCTTCGGCTAAGGACACCAGAAAACACTGCTAGACTCCAAAACCTTCACACCAAATTTTCACCTACCACCTAGCGTAGTTGCTTCATTCTCCTTTGAAAGAGAAAGACATACAAGAAACCAGAGCTGTCTCTCAGTCATGAAATATTTTACCTCTGAGAGGTAAAGTCTGATTGTAGGCTGGAATTAACAAAGCTGAAGAGGTGAAATCCCAAGAGCTATGAGAAAAAATAGCCAGCTGTCTTTGCTATGTACTATAATTTTCTACACTCACTTCTGTATTCCTAAAATAAGACAATAGAAATAAAAGAGGCAAGTGAGTTTTGTGATAGAAGCAGAAGCATAGTTTTTAAAAGTATTTTATAAAAAAGAAACTACATTACAACTACTTTGTAAAATCTCATTAACTCTTTGATAACAATTTTCAGTTGCTATTTCTACTTCCTATGCTATCACATTTTCGATCTGAAACAGCAGTGCTGAAGAAAGAATCCCAAAATGTGAAATGAAGTGTCCTGCCTTTGAATAATTGTATACCACAAGCAGTTGTATACCACAAATAGATTGTATAGCACAAGCAGATTGCACAAAACTACAAGTTCAGTTTGATAAAAACATGAACAGGGGAGAAATATTTAATGGTGTTATTTGTTAGAGCAATAAATATCAAGGTGTCAGACAATTCCTTGAAATAAATGTCTAAGAGAGGTATAAAATTCTAGACACCACTTAAGCTACTTACTTATGTCATTATTACTGGCCAGGAAATTCTAAGCTGGGATGTCCTGACTCTTATTTAATTTTTTTTGAGGGTTTGCCTTGTCTTTGAAAGAAGAATAGGTCAGAATTAGGTACAAATGGAAGGAGAAGTTTAATATAATTAAAGTGTCAAGAAAAGATTTTATAGGAATGTGGGCATAATAGAAATTTTTACTAAGATTTCTCCTTTGTTACTTCAGGGTCAGGGTCATTCTCACACACTCAGTGGGGATATCCTCATTTCTAAAGGCCATGTAGGTGGTTGCAATATTTTAAGCATCACAGGTAAGTCTTTAAAACCATCTGTTAACTTAAATCAACAAAATTTGTTAATTCTGAAACCTAGGAACTCTTCCTAGCACCAGCTATGAAAGTCTGCCATACACCATTGCTTTATCCAGTGCTTCTAGCCATAAATCTCCACAGAGACATTGAAGATTTCTTAGTGTGGAATGGATTTGAGCTGTGATTCACTGAATTGCTTTCACCAAGGTTGTTTTACAGTGCAAAATAATCTATATTCCCTTTCTATACTACTATAGAAGTCCAGGCCATAAAAGGAAAAACTCTGAAGCTATATTTGTGATGGAAAAAAAATTGATTATTTGGGACACCTTTGTAACTAGCTCTGGCTAATAGACATATAAGGGCCTGTCAAAGTTACTTTTCTCCATATATTGATTAAATATCAATTCACCTATTTACACCTTTAATCCTCTCTTTGGATCCTGCTGAAACTCATGCTGATGAAGATACACCTGAATAACTTGACAGTACAGTGACCTCTTGATTACTAGTAGGTAGCTTACTTGGTTTATAAATAAAAAAGGCAAAGAGAATTATTCTTCTGGTATGACTTATTAGATTGGACACCATTCTGTACTAATGTGCCTACACCAATTCCTGATCTCAGTTGGCTCCATTACAGGGCTGTCCTTAATTTGAGCTTCTAAGTATTTGTGGAACTGGGGTGGTGTTACAGAGATGTCTGTGCTGATTTGGGACCATTTTGGGACAAATGTGTAGTTTGGGAAACAGTAATAGTCATATCATATGGGTCTTACTGTTTTCAAGGTATCTTGATCCTGAATAAGAAAGAATCATAGAATCAACAAATCGCCGAGGTTGGAAAATGCTCCAAAATGTTTAAGTCCAACCTTTGACCAAACACCACCATGCCAAAAAAAGCATAGCACTCGGACACAGTACCAAGTCCATTCATTTCATGAATTCTTCCAGGGTTAATGACTCCAGCACCTCCCTGGACAGTCTGTTTCAATGCTTAACCACCCTTTCAGTGAGGAAATTCTTCTGGATGCCCAACCTGAACCTTCCCTGGTGCAGCTTGAGGCCATGTCTTTCTGTTGTGCCACTTGTTACCTGGGAGAAGAGAGTGACCCACATCTGGTTTTATCTTCCACTCAGGTTGTTGTGAAGAATGATAAGGTCCCCCCTGACCCTCCTTTTCTCCAGGCTAAACAACCTCATTTCCTTCAGCAGCTCCTAATCAGATTTGTGCTCCAGACCCTTCACCAACCTTTTTGCCTTTCTCTGGACACATTCCAGCACCTTAATATCTCTCTTTACAGTGAGGGGCTCAGAACTGGACAGAGGACTTGAGGTATGGTCTCACCAGTGCTGAGTACAGGGGGAAAATCCCTTCCCTAGTCCTGTTGGTCACATTTTTTTGAATCCAAGCCAGGATGCCATTGTCCTTCCTTCTTGGTCACTTCTGTTGCCAGTGCTGGTCAGCTCCAAAGGAGAGCAAACTCAAAGACTATTCAAAATTAGGTGTTTGAATGTTTAGTTCAGTTTGACTTGTCCACAGGTATAACTAGCTGCTGCAACTGGTTAGTTTAAACCCAGAGTAGGTACTAGTATCCCATACCCCAACCACAGTATATCAATTTCCTATGACGTGTTTTCTATTTTCTTAATAAAACATCATTTAAATGCCCATGCTCTAAAAAAAAACCAAAAATACAGGGATGTGATATAGGAGGGAAAATATTATTTTACTATGAGCTGTGAAGAAAAGTCTTCTCTCCTTGATGGTCCTCAAGAGACATGTACATCTCAATGAACGTTTGTTGCTCTTATCTGGTTGTGGCAGTTTCTAAGGTAAGTTTCATCATGATCTCAGAAGATTTTCAGCTCAGAAGAAAAGTATAATGCTTATAAATTAAAGACTATAGAATTATTATTAAAAATCCATGTTATATAATTGGAACATTCTCACATGCACTATCTTTAAAGACACCCATTATCATTCCTATTTTTCAGAGAAGGAATGGAAGCCTATCCAGATTGAAGTAGATCAGCTAAAAGCCTCCAGTAAAATAAACTCAATCCTGACCTCAGAACTAGTTTATCCAAGCTACAGGTGTCTTCAACACAAGAGTAAATTGGAGTTAAACAGTGAAGGACAGTCTGAGCTCTTTGCTTTATCAACAGTTTACTCAGACTTTCAATTAAATATCAGTGTTTTTACAAGTATAACATAAGAATCTCTTCATCAACCAAACTATTTCTAATTTGTCCTTATTCACTATATTTGAAATATGAATTGAATTTTTCTACATGGTTATGTCTGAAAAAAAATAGGGTGGATTAGCACAAAACTGTTATGAGAGGAAAGTCAGGTCCTGTGAACATGACTTGTTATTCTAAGTGTTTACATTTAAGCATTCACAAATTGCCCTAAAATGATATTATTAAAGCAAGAAATCTTCTGCTATAAAAAGCCTTATTCTGAGGTTTATCATGCATTACTTTTCTCCATGTGCTCAATTGAAGAAAGTGTGGCAGAACTATCTTATAGTAACTTGCATAAAATAATTGCCAAGCCTTTCTCAGTTTCCATTGAAAATATTAGCATTTCTAAACTACCTCATGAAGCATTAAATGCAGTCTCACTCAGAAATTTCAAAATGAAATCCAGGGGGATGTGGTTAATCTTTCTTGTTATGTATGAATTGCAAAGCATGGATTTGATTTTTAAAAACCCCACAGTTTGCAAAATCAATAATTTGCCTCAAAAAACTAAGCAAATAAATAAGCAACCAAGCCATAACATTTAACTACTACTGTACTAGCATTATAGCCTACTTTACAAAGGTCATCTACCTCTGCTGGCTAGCTATCTACTGAAAGACAAAATCATTCTCATACAAAAAGAAAGAGAAAACTGGAGAGAATCTGTTAAAACTTTCTGCAGGTTATACTAAGATGAGCAGCTGACAGAATAATACAAACAATGTTTTTATAGGAATTTCTGTAAAAAAAATTCATTGAAATTTTTTCAGAATTTCTTTATGACAATCTGAAATCAAAATGTTTATTGTTTAGAAAAATAAGATGAAGCAAAACAAAACACCCACAACCAAACCAAGAAACATACTGACATACTTGTTTATTTGTAAAACAGGGAGGTAAAGAATCCAAGGAAATCAAAATTCTTTTTTTCTATATAATATAAAAAGGACATATCCAGATTAACACAATTTTGACAGAACATTCTCCAATCATCTCTATTTATGTGGAAGGTTAGCTCATTTCCTTGCTGCTGTTCTGTGTAGTCCTCCATAGATATTCAACCAGAGGCATGTAAAGGTATTGCTATTTGGAGCAGTAATGCAGCTGCCAAAATTATTTTTCACTTATTAAAGCAAAACGTAGCCTGTAATTGGCACAGTTTTTTTGTGCATTGCTATGCAGATGTATTGCAGTGAGGCCAGAATGATTTTTGCTTTTTTATTTCCTTCATATATATTTGTAGCTCTGTACGCTATTGTTGCATACTTGTATAGTTCCTAGCTAGCTCCAGTATTTTTCCCTACCTTTTTCCTACCCTCATAGGCAGAAAGACAGAATGCATTCCAGAGGCTCCAAACTCTGGGGGCCCAAAGGCCCCTATCCTATCTTGGTTCTCCCTGGGAGCCAAGGTTGAAAGCAGCTCCTTGAAACACACTTTCATAAACAAAGTTTAGTTCCTGTCTAAAGGGGGACAACAGGAGAGGTGAAACCAAAAGGAGGGGATTACCTCATCACTTGTGCTTCTAACTGGGGATTCTTGTAAATTATTCTAATTTGCTAAACTTGTAAAACTGCATTCACCCTAAATGGATTGGGCATTTTTCCATATCTGCCCCTTGGAGGCCTCCAATAAAAACCAGCCTTTAAACTACCTACTACACTAATATTGTCTCAAAAGTGTGTTGATTTTTTTTCTAGGTTCTTTAAGGCATCAACAGGATAGTAAAGGTACTTGTAAATATGGTGTTTAAGTCACCTGTAATATATCTGAAAAATTAAAACTTTCCAGTAGTGTAGGCATTCTACCAAAGTCTACTTTCTTTAGATTGAATGGTCCAGGTATTTAATGGTTTTCTTCACCTTTCAGAGTTTTTTTATGCAGCATATTTTAACAGAAAGGTATTTAATAAGAAAGTATGAATGCAATATTTGACCATGAGTTCCTGGATGTATAATGGAAAACAATATAAATATGAATTGCTCATTTGAATTCATGAACATTACGGAAATATCTACCTCTGTCTCTGCTCTCTCTACAACAACACACAATGCGACAAACCCTTCTTCCCTCCATCTCTGTCAAACTGACTGTGACTATATCAGTCTCTTCTGAGGTCTCCAAACATTTGTGCATCACACTGAATGATTCAAATAAAACCTCTATGTCATTAGCTGCTCAATAGTATCCTGTGCATTCCATTTTCCTATTCATGTACTGTAATAGAATAGATGGGGTTTTTGTGAAAACGAAACAATTTTGAAGATACAGCCATGCATACAGGACACTGCTTAATACCAGGACATAAAAAGGCAATTTACTCACTTTTTAAATTGATCTTGACACTTACAGCACACATTTAGCCCACATATTATCCATAAGTAAGGAAATAATTGAATACCCCAAGTAAGTGGGTTAATGTATTTTCATGAATATGGATGATAATATTTTGCTTATTCTTTCGCAGTCTCCATAGCTTTTGTTGAATGCCTTTTGATTGCAGGCTATTGAAAAGTTCAATTTTCCTACACCCCATTAGAAATCAATAAATCATATGTTGGAAGAGTGCTTCTCTGCCTCTATATGCCAATGTGTTTTCTGTGGTAGATCTGGGACCACATGTTTACAATAAAGGTACAATAAATTCTCCAGCGGAGAGGAATTATAGAATAATAATATACAAAAGGAATTGTCATCAGTTAGGGATTAGCTTCTGCCTTGAAGCCAATTGAACTTATGTTGCTTTCAAAATACTTTTTGTATTTTTTAATGTTAGCTATTGTAGAACAGGGTGGTTTTATTATCTAAGTAAACGTCTAGCCATTTAGAGACTATTATTAACCTCATAATACCTTACTGGCTTTTTTAATGTGTGCCCATTACTAACATAATTTAATGGTCCATTAGAATGACAGGGATCACCAGGACCCCACAGCACTGTAGGCACATTCAATCTCTGGGCACAAACCTCCTCTCTCTCTTATGCAGAGAACGTGTTAGAAAAAGACAATGCCATTTGGCTTGGGCTTTGGTTCATGCACTGATAGTAATGATTTTTCAGTTAAAGGCAACAAGTTACTTTGTTTTCAATGGCCTTTTTTGGTTAGCTTTACAAGGAGTCATTTAAGTTGTAAATAATAATCTCCTTTTTTTTTTCAGTTTCTACATAACATAATCCTTAGGAGGTGAAATAAGCATCTTTATGCCCATATTTCCAACTTTCCCAAGTAAAGAGAGGAAGAAAATGATGCAACTATGTTTCCTACATTCAAAATTCAACTAAATGTTTTCAGTAATCTCTGCAGAGTCAGAATCATAGGCAGGAAGCAGAGCCATGTAGGAGAACAACGTTCATGAAGTCCAGTACTATGAATGCTGAGGATTATTCTTTGTTTTCCTGACTATCTTCTGGTTTTCTCAAGGTTGTCTGAAACATTTTCTGTCTTTGGTTTTTTCTGTTTTAAGACAAATTCTGAGAGAAATTATATGACTAGGAAGGGTAATAATGTGCACAGAGGAAATAGAAGTCCTTTTTGTTCAGGTGTCCAGGTGGAATATGTCACATGCATTCTTGTGTTAGCCTGAAACTCCTGTCTACCACAGGATGGCCACTATAGCTGTCTATACAACAGGCCCTAGAAGGCACTCTGGGAATGTCATAGGTTATGACCTGAACCCCTAGATCATAGTCTGGTACAAGCAATAATAAGAACCTACACTTGATCTTTTTTTTTACAAAGATGAATGTATGATCAATGGAATTTGTCTTAAGGTACTAATCCATCATGAGTAACTGTGTACACCTTTCATTTTGTGATCACCCATTCCTATTGGAGAATGAAGAGTACACTGACTGGTGTCACAAAAGGGGTATAAGAATTTACATTCTGGTACATGTGAAACATTAAAAAATATAAACCATATTATCTAAAATAATAATATATGCAAAGTATTAATTATTTTTCTTTCAGTTGTTAATTCCAGATTATCTGGACCTTGCTCCAAAGATCGTAGGAGCTGTGATGATGGTGCTTTGGAATCTTTGTCACAAGTGATATGATATCTGTATACACATGCTGATAATATAAACTCTCTGTGAGTTTCTGTACGAAATGTTTGCTTCAGAAGCACCCTTGCAAGTTTTAGTGGGATTCACAGGGGACGCACATGGGATGCTCAGCCCAGAGAGAAACTACCATTAAAACATGCACGTTTTAATGATCCAGAGGTCACACCCTTTAAAATGAAATGCAGCAGAGACCTCTGAGTACTTTTTCCAGTGCTGAAGATTATATCCTAAAGCACACATAATGATGATGAGTCAAATTTTAAAAATTTCGAGGTATAAACCCCTGCTCTAGAATTTGGATCCTGTATTCTATAACTGATAAACTTTTTTTTTTTTTTTTTTGTTCTTTCAGCTTAATTACTGGTTTTTGCTAACTTCTTGCTTTGTACCACAAGATGTATATGTATAATTCCTCCTCACTATGAAAAAAGATGAGAGTCTTCTTGTGTTTAAGACTTTATGAACCCAAAAGGCTTCCAATGAAATGCTTTTTTTTTTTTTAATAGGTTTGTAACATAGCACAGAAAGACTAGAAAAGAATCAGCAGGTCTTTACTACATTTATGTTGCTTATTAATAGAATAGCAACAAAATAATTATTCTAAGTATTGTGACTTTTATGGCATGATGGCATTTAGAAACCTCGATTAAGTTCAGAAATCTTTTTAAGAATTGTATGTGCACCTAGTAACAAACAGTAGCCATTCTAAATTTTTTTGGGAACTGAGAGGTAACTGCTTGAGAAGAGCAAGCTGGAAACTAAGGACACTAAGATGAAACTAAGACAGAAAGAAACTGTGGTACTAAACTACAATTTATCAGTGGTGAAATGAAAATTTATAGACCAGCAGTATTTACTGATGATTTTTCCTCAAGTTTAGACATTAAAAATTAAGTATCTGCATCTAATACGTGCTTCCTGTTAGTGGACCTATTAGTTAACTAAGTTAGACAAGGAGAGATAAGCAGCTCTGGAGAGGGAGTCATCTGGCCATTTTAGATGCCTGTCCACTACAGACCATTGTTTTTAAAAGGAGACCAAGGTTACAAAACTAGATGGAAATTTAGGTTAGATTTAGGAAAAACCTGGTTTTAATTACTACCCACATCCTTGGAAATGTAACCTGCTCAATGTTGGTAGAATTTAAGCAGCTCAGAGTCCAATGCTGGAAGCATTAGAGAAACCTTCCTCTGGACACAACTTAGATTGCAGCACAACAAAGATGAGGCCACCTAACTACAAATTAGCTTAATAATATGGATTTTGTAGACTTTTATTCTGTGTAGTGCTTTTTAACAATCACAGCTTCCATTTCATCAGTTTCAGCTAGACTGTGGCTATATTCATACAATTAAGAAATCATCTCTAGGACGGGCTCAAAGTCCATCTGTTTGTTTCCCATCTGCATTATCTATCTGCAAAGAAAACTGCAGGGCTGGCTTGAAGCTGACCCAGCTGGAGTGTCCCTGGAAGAAAAGTGTAGATAAATCAGGAGCTTTAGAGAACACAGAAAAGCAATTTTCTTTCCCATACAGAGATAGATTTGGAACAGCTGAAGAGACTGCTGCTGCAGCACTGTGCAGAGTAGATGGTCGTGGAGGGCTGTGCAGAAGCACTCTTGACAATTTGCCTGAAAATGCACCAATCCTACCTGCCATGAAGGCAGATGGGATTTACAGTCAACAGACTCAGTCTGGTTGCAAGCTGCCTGTAAATCCATATGGTCTTAGAGTGCTCTCCTACTTGTCCAGTATCTATACAGCTCAGACATGTTTAATAATTTTCATTCTTTCTCCTTTTATTCATATATCATAAACTTACCTGAAAATGAAATTACTTTGCTCTTCTTTCACACTGGAAAAGATAAGGATGTTACTGGATTTATGTATCTGCCTTTGGGACATGTATACCCCTCTCAGCCTCCTACAAAAACCAAAGTGACAGTTTCATGCTTAGCCTTGTCAGTTCTTGCTTTTCACCCTTAGACTAACTTAGAGTGTGGGAAATATCAAAAGTGTGTGTCAGGACATGTTTTTGAATCAAAAGTTCAAAGTTCACAAATCTCAGCAGGAGCTGTATTTGGGATTGAGATCTGAGCCTCTGTTAACACAGTGAAGACAAGAAGCACAATGGAGATGAAATACTTTTTATTTTACTATTGGATGGACTTCTCGCATCAGGTGAGAAAACAGGGCAGAACTCTGAGTGTTTGTCTCATAATAATATGAGAGTGCCTGTCTTTGCCCGGCATTCTCAGCCTGGGATAGATAGCATTACTGAAGAGACAGTAATTCACAGCTCTTTTAACAAACCTGAAAGCTGATATACAAATGAGCTCTCCTGTCAGTACTTTAAGAGCATTTCAGAACACTCTTGGTGACTAATGTAATGGAAGAGCCTCCTCTCTGTCATTTTGCATCAATGAGGGTGGCTGCAGACAAAGTGACGTGTGCCTTTTGTATACTACATCAGCCTGTTGATCAACATCTTTCCCAGCAAAACTCTTCAGGGGGAAGCTTTAATTGGTACTGTCACAAAATGTGTCTTACTGCCTTTCTCATTCAATAAAGCTGCAAAAAACACTTAAAAAATTTAGAGTAGCAGAAAGTCACATTATCAAGAACATGGCATTATAGAAATCTGTAAATGCTTTCAACCATGTTCAATGCAAACTGAGTATTTAATGCAGTGTTTTTCATCTACTGCTTCTAGTGCACTAAATAGATCTGTCTATATCTGCTATCTTTTTCAACACTTTAATATCCTGTTTTTCCTTACCTCACATATAAGCAATATTTTCTTATGTGGTATTTTCCTTCAGTTTCAATTTAAAGGCCAAATAAATTTCAAATAATTTCCTATTCAATTAAATCTTTGACATTAAGGAACTGTGGCCAAAGAATGTGATTGCTGTTATGTCTTGATGAAAAATCAGTGAAGCATCCCTGGGTATTATAGATGTGCTTGCATCCAGGTCATTGCTTGAGAGCAAATTCATGTCTTTACAAATATTGATTCTTTAGAATTTTCAAAGTCCCAGAAACTCAAGGTGACTTGGTGCACCAGAGATGTAGGTCAATAAATTTCAGAATGCCTGAGGAGAGTGCCTTGTGTAACTTCCCTATTGGTAAAATTCCTCTCCTATATCTTAATGTCTTCATAGGCCGGATGGCAGTTTAATTTCTAGGAGTCTATTAAGAAGAATGATAAAAAGGCTTATATTATTTGAAAGAATAATGTGTGTTGAAAGGTAGAATATACCTTTCATTAAATAAAAAAAATACATTTAGCCATCTATTGGCTGAAATCAGAGCTCAGGACAGAAAACACTATAGGAATTTGGTTTGAATTATCATACTGTTGTTCTGTTCCACATTGTGTAAATTCCAGCACCTTCATTTTTTCTTAATACCCAACACAGAGACACACTCATGAGTGAAGAAATGGAACCCATTTCATCACCCTTGCAGCTACCTACACTCACTTATGCACTTTGACCTCCATGTTAGATTTAGAGGTAAATTTCTACTCAAAATAATTTTTCAAGACATTTCATTTAAAAAACTTAATCATGGGATGTGTCTGCTTACTCATAGTTTGGGTGTTTGGGGTCTGGTGGGGGGTGTTTAGTTTTGCTTTTTTTTTTCTTGGTTTTGGTTTTGGCTTTGTTTCTTCTGCTTGGTTTGTTTGTTTGTTTGTTTGTTTGTTTGGTTTTTTTGTGGTTGTTGTTTTATCTTTCATAGAACAAAACCAAACACTAGTTTTTAATTTCAATTGCAAAAAAGCACCACACCATATTCCCTCTCCAACTCTCCAGCAAATTTGGGAATTATTTTAACGAGGAAAAAAGTAAACTGACTATCCATGTTATTTAGTCTCACTCAGCAAATGTGCTCGGGAATTTGTCCTGATGAAATCATTCTATCAAGCCACTAGACAGGAATGTATCAACAAAGGAAAGTGCAACTCAGAGTATTCTGAATTTAATTCATGCCTTCTTCAGCATTTCATATATATATCCAGTGTCTCAGGGTTTCAAAAGTGATCCTGCCTGTCTGTCTTCTGGTGCTGTCCTGTTAAAAGTAGACAAGTACCCAGAAAATTCAGTGGTGTTGGTAATGGCAGTCTGCACACTGATTGTAGAGCAGGAGCACTCCAGGAGCACCACATACAGGTGATGTGGTATTCTGCCACTGGTGGTGTATGCAGAAAGAAGAGTCACTTCTAGAAAGACTGCTTTAGATATTAAGCATTATGTGTCCTGAATTCAAGCAAGTATAGCCAAGACTATACCAACCCATGACATAGCAGTGAGCTAATCTTTAACAAACAGCTTCTGAGAGCTTTCTATCTCCCTGTATATTTATATACCCAATGGATAGTAAATTAAAAGTTGGTTACTTTTGGTCTCTGGAAATAAATGAAGTTTTTTGTGTTTTTTTTTGTTTGAGGGGTTTTTTTTTGTTTTGTTTTTTTGTTTTTTTTTTTTTTTTTTGGTTGTTGTTTTTGTTTAAATACATTACAATGAGCCACTTATCAATTTATTCTTTCTTAGACTTACAGCAAATAGAGCTGAATAGGCAGTTCAAAGACTGCCTTTGAAACAACTTTTTTTTTTACATGGAGTATTCAATTAATAAGAAATTAAAAGATTGAATATTCTGACTTTAGTAACAGAAGTAGAGCTGCGTTTTTTTTATATGGATAACTGTGTAGTTTTCTTCTGTGCAGAAGAAAAGTTTACAACTTATTTTTGATCCAAACATATGTCTACCTAAAATCTTACACCTGCAGGAAGAATTGCTCTAGTTAAAAACCCTAGATCTTGACTGAACATTGTGGAAATTGACATCCCCATGATGTAAATAGGACCCTTGATTATTTCAGACCAAAATCACAATGCTCAAAATTCTGCTTCTATTCTCAAGAGAGTACAAAACTAGACTAAAATGTTTAGTTTATTCTTGGGTTTCCAGATCTAATATGATGTTTTGAAGTTAAAAGCTTCCTTACTGCCAAATGAGGAAACTACATCTCAGAGATTTATGAAACATCTTTTAACCTGCCCTAATTCTGATGAGCATTCTGCTGGAAATAGTTCAGACACAGCTTTTGTAGAATGATAATTTGGATGCTCTCACTCTTGAATTGGGAATCCAGACTACTGATGCATCCCCCAAGGAATACACATTCATGTCATTCTTACTCAGCTTAAATAGGACTGAGTTGCAGTAAGTAACAACTACCCTGGGGTGACATCTTTTGCAGGCAAAAGCAATGGGTTTGGCCGTCAGTTCCTGACCGTGGGAAATGTGACTAGTAATTCAGCATATTTAATAATAATTACAGGTAGATAAAGTAAACAATTCCTTTGACCTAAATGCCTAACAGAAGCAGAATACACTTAAAAGGATAACTTTATGTGACCTGACAAGGCAGAAAAAAAAAAAAAAAAAAAGATTCTGAGCATTCCTAATCCTCTTGATTTGCAGTTCCATTAGGGAATTAATCTATTAGCTAAATAACTAAATGTATTTTGTGCCAAATCCCGCATAGGTTATGACAGCAAACAGGCCAGTAAACCACTTAAGCTCTTTCTTACATTGATATAATTGCAGCAATAGGTTGGTATCCTGAGTTTGCACACTGAGCCATGTGAGGAGTAGAGTTTGTGCTTTTACAGGCTGTGCACTGCCCATTGGCAAAGATTTCCACCACTGTAAGCAGGAGCAGAAGTCACAAATTTGAAGGCTAATGCTTGCCCATTATGTAAGGACATAAAAATAAATCCTAACCAAACCCCAAACAAACAAAAAACAACCCAAACAGACAGAAGTATCCAGTCTAACCTAGGTGCAAGCAGGGCCATCTTGCCTTGGGCAGCAGCACGTAAAAAAGTCCCACATTGATTGTGCCATGGGAACAACTGCAGCTGCTGGCAGAGGTGAAAGGAGTATGGGTGAGGAGTATTAACTTGTTACTTATATGGCTGCCCTCTACCTCATGACTATGTATTGCACTGCATTGAGCTTGCAATTCTGGCTCACCAGGGCTGGCCCCTTCTCTCTCTGATCCCATTCTGCTCCATTCCTCTACTGCACCATTTTCCCTGGCAGGAGTAACCCAGTGACCTGACCCCTCTAGCATAGAAAATTTAATTTTGTAACACTCCTGAGAATGCCTAAGCTATCCTCACTCAAGGAGTTCCAAAAATACAGTGTAGTTGATGAAATTATGCTTGTTCATAGAATGCCCTAGAAAGTCCTGGAAGAAGTAGTAAAATCTGAACAACCAAATCATCTTTAAAAGGCAACAAAAAACTTTTGAACGCTTCAGCTAATCCATCTAATTTGAAAAAGAAGATTGAAATACTTTTCCATTTTATTTATAATTTTAAAACTCCCAAAGAATTTAACAGCTAAGAAATTTTTCATGTACTAAGGACTTGGACCCTTATCCCAGTTGTGATGCTATGATTAAAAGAGTTCAAGCATATTCCAGAGTGTCTACTTAACAGTTTGCTGATATAGCAAAACATTGTAAGGCCTGAAAAGAAGGAGACAATCCAGACTGTTCAACTTTCCCTTTCATCATCTCTTGAAAAGAACACAACAAAATGTGGTGGAGTAATTCTAGATGCTAATAAAATAACGTTCCATTGTTCTTCATGGAAATTAGTGGGCATAACAATGTATGTCATTACTGCTGCTGAAACCCATTGGAGAAATCATTATTGAATTTTAATGAATGAGCTAACTAACTGCTTGGGATTGTCAGACACATAATTATTGGAGAAAAATTAATTCTGGCATTCTGTAATTACTGCTTCAAATATTGTAAGATTTACTTAAAGGACCATATGAAATAAGTCCTCTAAAAATCTCCATAGGATTTTACACGCTTTATATATGCAATATGTTTGATTATAGTAGTATGGATGTCGTGGAAACCTAGTACACAGACACACTTTGAGAATAAATATTCACCTTCTTACACGTGCAGCTCTTCTAAGACAATATGAGCAACACAGGTGAATTCTGCATCAAGATTTCTTAATGTCAAATCTTAATGCTCCAAATTTGCTGTTACACATAAAGAACTCTGATTTTATAGTTGGTACAACCCTTTGCAGGCTAAATTCCACCCCATAATTTCCTTATGTGCATACTTCTGTTAATTCATATTAACAGAAGACATATTAATAAAGACATATTAATAGTCTGCTTGGTTCCAAAGCAGAAAAACAGGTGTTTGGAGGATGCTCTGACCTGCAGTGAAGGCAGTGGGGAAGAGAAGCAGAGTGAGGGTCAGGCTGAGGAGGAACAGGGCATCACATGGGGCAGTAAAGGCTGATGCCCAGGTGCCAGCTCTGGCAGTGCCAGTGCCCTATGATGTGGCATTCTGACTGAGAAGCAGAGTTTTGCCAAGATACTCTGCATAGATTAGTGTCATACTACTGCTTTAGAAATATTAAAGCACAACTTTATCTGAGAAGCCTTGCACAGTAGTCTCAACAAAAGTGACCCCATGCATGCTCCTTAGGAGTCAAGGAAGGTGAGGTCTTACAAGAGAGGCCCAATGAGCTGCTGGCAGCACAGTCAGCTCAGAGGGGGCTGTTTCTCCACAGGGAGGAGAATATCCTAGTGACAGAATTATGGTCCAAAGGCACACGCAGGCACAGCCTCCCCCAGCATGCAGAACTGCTGCCAGTCTGGTCAGGAACGTGTGGTGCCATGGTGTGCCCATCGCCCTGACCCGGGCAGGGGCAGAGAGCACTGACAGTCCCTTCACACACAGTGTATTGTGTTTTGGAGGATGTATGAGCTTGCGAAAATACAACCTTTTTTTTTCACTAGACCGTCATGTTTACACTCTAAAAGGATGACTTTCATCCCTATAGCTGTTTCCTTCTGGCCTGCCATTATAGTGCTGTGTTTGTGCTCTTTTAGCCCAGAGGTCTTCAGTGTGGTGCTGTAGCCTTTAAGCACACCCTCACATCCTTTTGGCTGCTTTCCTGGCATTTCTGAATGAATGCCACAAAAGAGTTGAAGGCCTGCGGTTTGAATGTATTAAATGTAAATCTATGAATGGAGGAAATCTGCTTTAGGACACTTCTACCCTCTCTTTAATGTCAGGCACTGTAACTGGTTATGTATCTAAATATTCTTAAATGCTGTGGTGTCCTGCAAGCACAAAAAAGGGATTGGCTCATGAAGACCTCTTTATTTGCAGTGAATGGGCCTTGGGATTTGAAAATCTAACCAGAACTGGGCAGCTTCACTCTCGTTTTCATCCAAAACCAGTGTATTTGAATTTGATTGCTTATGTCATGCTGTTGTTAAATGTTTCATCTGTCATATCTTAAAGTTAACAAGAGCAACTGACAATTAAACAAATTTTGAGAGAAAATTCAGCACAAGGGGTTGATGTGACTGGAAGAAATTTGGTTTCTAAAGCATCAAAAAGAGAAAACTCTCTATGTAATTGTATATATCAAGTTATTTCAGCAGTTTTAAATCAGAATAGGCTGACTACGTCCTTTAAAGTAAAATATATTTCTGTGAAGATGCATTAATACTGAAATAAGATCCTGTGTAGTTGTAAGAATAATTCATAAGTGCATATTAATTCCATTGCACTTGTGTTACTGCACTCTGTTTTCATCTGGTGATCTGTGTGACTGTAAGGAGTTAACCAGAAAATGTATATTAATACTTAGCATGAAACTGATGATCCAGATGTAAGAAGACAATGTTACCCTTTGTTACAGAAACTGCCATCTCATTACTTTATTCCCACGTATTTCTGGTGACATATCAGTAATTGGATGCATAAGCTGTCAGACACCAGTGTTCCCAAGCTCCTTTTCAACTTGGTGTTTCATAGAATGTCTAAGATTTTCTCTTTTTTAATAAAATATGGTTTTAGATACAAAACCATTTCTCTCCATTCAGTGTCATGCTAATATTACTCACTGAATATGAATTGAAAGTGAGTAAAGCCACCTTCATATTTTGAAGGCATAATGAGCTCAGCTCATGTTCTCTTTAGTGCCAAATAACATTCAGATGTTTATAATTTGGGAAATATTAGAAAAATAGTCTTAAAAACAACAGAATTGCAAACTGTCCCTGAAACCACTAAAATCTTACAGCATATTCCTTCTAAATAGAGAAACAATTAAAGCAAATGAGTTCTAAAAATGTTAAGTTCTCTTATTGTGCCACTGCATATAAGAAAAACAATGCTTTTGTTATGAATTAGGTAAGAATGAGGCCTTTTGAAAGAAAAGCCGATTGTGTTTTCAAACCATGGAGCTCCTTCACAGTGGATTTTTCTCAGGAGACAGGTATTTACAACTGATGTAAAGTGACCTCAACTTTTTGCTCATTCATTTATCTTGAAGTTTGTTTTGCAGCATGAATAATCAAAAGTGAAAAGTGATAGTCTCAGGAGGAGATTCTCATTTCAGTGTAATACTGAATATGTTTTTTTTAGCACATTAGAAATTGTCTGTTTTGTAAATATTGGGGCAGTGATGAATTTGGAGCATTATTTGCAAGTTCTGGTTCACTGACCACTCAAAGATTCTTTGGAAAAATCATGCCACACACTGTCCCAGGTAGAGAATGGAAACTGTAATTCACCAAAGGTCACACAATGTCATTACATAGTTTTTGTGTTTGGACCAATCCTTATCTGATTTGTAACCTCAAAAAAAAAAAAAAAGTTGCTATATTCTACATTCCCTTGTTCAGTTAACTACTATTATTTATTTATAAGTAAGAACAGATCAGCAGTTTTGTGGAAAACTTGGAGAAACTTGACATAAAAGAATCAAGACACCTTTCTTTCTGGTCTCAATTAAATCCACTTGGGATGTTTCAGCTTTAAAGAGAAACTGTGATCATGTTCATGGAAATTTTATATATTGGACTGAATATTTTTTCATGAACTGAAATACTAGTCTCATTAGTTTGGGAAAATGCTGGAAAATTGGGAACTAGGGGAAAAGGAATTCTGCAGCCCTCTCAAAAATCCATAAATTCTCACCAGTGGGTGAATAAGGATGTTATCTGCCTCAGGGACACTTCAGAATACTTTATCTTCCAACACGAGTTTCAAATTAATAGTTTATTTTTCATTTGTTTAAGAAGCATGAATGAAATATCCAAGAACTTTAGATTTATCTCATTAGTTCTGAGCTTTGGTGAAGGATATGACCCAAAGGAACTTCACACAGCCAAGAAGGTGGATGAGAACTATCAGTTACACAGATCTTCCCTCCTGAAAAAAAGCACTGTCTAACTTTTACTTTGAGGAAGAAGGAAGCTTGAAGCTCTCCTCCAGCAGTTGAAGTACTGTCTGACTCTGCAACAGTCCCCCAAAACAACAGTAAACTAATCATGGATATCAGTGGTTTGGAGCCCTTGAGTATGAATTGCTTTAGTTGCTTTAGTGCAACAACATGTAATGCAGGAGTAGCAGGTACGTGCAGCTTTCTCAATCCTCACCAAAAGGCAGTATCTTCAGAGTAAGGATATTGGCACATTCACATAGCTATGCATGAGACAGCCTTCTTCATCCTCTGCCAGCAGCCCACTGCGTGCCTATCAGCCTTTCTCACTACAAAAACACTATTATACACCAAAGAAAGAATTTCTCTTTTTCTTTTTTCCAGGCAATATCAACTTTTGTAGGACTAAAAACAGTCATAGAGGTGAATGGTCTTGGAGGGTATTAGCAATGTAATTTGTCATTATTCTGATGGAATAGTTATTTACTCATTGCTGAGGTTTTGACTACAGCTCAGGAAATTGTATCCTAAAAATGCACTTCTGGGGCCAATAATTCATGCCAATACTCAGCTTCAGCTACAAGAAAACACCAAGGTCTCAACTGTAGCATTATCCTCATTTGTCATAGCTGAATGTAATGACTAATCCAGAGCTTGTAACTGTAGTGAATCTAACAAATTAATTTCACGCCACCATTGCTCTTCCACACAACTGTTAAGTTTTCACCTTTTCCTCACAAAACATCTTCCAGCTGTTCAAAAATCATCTACTTCTCTTCTGCTAATGCCCTCCCCCTGCCAGCCTCAGCATTCCTGTTTGGCAGCTCTATTTTTATAACAGGGTGCAATTTTAACCATAACTCTGATTCTTCTTTATGTATTATTTACTAACCACACATCACTGACACACACACACAAAAGGAAAAGATTCTGTTCTGTGCTAGAAAATTTGTCACTTTCAATGCTGATCCAGCAAATTACCTCTCACCATTTCCCATGTGAGCAGATTATGGAAGAATTTTTCCTTTGTTAAACCTCAAGATTAGAGTGTTCATTAAATCATGCAGGAAACTCCCATTCAAACGCCGAAATACTGGTATCTTTGAACGGAGCCTGGGAGTTTGGCCAATGCTCCTTTTCTGTGTTTGTTTAAGCCTAACCATTAAAGTCACATATAAACCCATGTAAATATCCTAGGTTAGAATTGTCCTAGTTTTACTGAATGTCATTCCCGTTAAAATAAGATGGTAGTACACAACACAAAGAACTTTGGGCTCCTGTTCTTGTCAAAGAAATCAGACAGGGAAGTAGAAAGCTAGATGATTAGAGGAGTTCCTCTTACACCCCTTCATAATATGTTGCAGAAGACTCTTATCCTTTACCTTCTCTGGCCTTCTGGCTCCAGTTTAATTTTAGATATAAGGATATTTTAAAAGAAAACCATTAAATCCTCCATATTTGATTCCAACAGTGACTCATGCAAAGGTAAGCTATGGGGTAGAAGTGCAGCCCTGTAACTACTTGTCATCTGATAAATGCAGGGACAATAGGAAGAGAGATCATTTCCCTCCTTCCTTTTGCCTCCTTGTAGAGCCCCAACAAAGGGGTCCTGTCATGTCCTCCTTTTTTGTTCTTTGCTATGAGCTATCCAAAAGGGATATGCAGAGTACTGTTTGTCCCTTTTCGGGCTACATTATTAGTGGGAGCTCAGCTTTGTATAATGCAAAGTAGCAAAAAGCAACATTACACAAAAGTGATGTGGAATTCTAGTGCTGGGGCAATGATATTTTTAGTGTGATTGCCTGTTGAAAATTGGTCAGTGACCTACAGTTTTGTAAGAAATATTATCAAAACTCTGTGCACCTAGGTCACTGCTGATTGACTGAAAGACAGAATAGGAGGAAATGAGGAAATGGGAAGGAAACCAGGCTACATGACTCTGTACAGCACCTGAAGCATTTGCAAGCTGATTGAGTTCTCAGTAACAGTGGCCAGTTACCTGGTACCTGTCAGCTTACCCATGCCACAGCTGCAGGTTGTCATCCCAGCCGCTTCATGGTGCTGTCTCTCTCCATATTCCTGACCTAGACTGACCTTGCCCCAGCCATTATCATCACAATGAAAAGAAATAAAAAGAATAAACCAACGTGTTCCAAAGGAATGTCTGTGGTTTACTTTTGCCCTTATTCCCTCAAGATGTTAAAGTATACAAAGTCCTTTTCAGAGGATCTTGCATGAAAATACTCTTGACACAGAGTTCACATTCTGGGGAAAGAACATCTCTTTAAAAAAATTGTCTCTTGTTGATAACATAGACACTTTGACAAGGAACCAAATTCAGTCTTGTAATGTGTATTATATAGCTCCCATCAGCATCACTACAGAATATGAAAAGGAAGATACATTTTTCTTAGACTCACTGGGAAAGAAATAAGAAAAATTTATGATTCTGAAGCTTTTTATTACAATTTAAAAAAAAAAATGTCTGCTGAAAAGATGTTCAGGCATGTACCTGAGGACAGAATTTGCCCAGCTGAGTTTTAATGTTTTGGGGCTGACTTAGACCTAGCCAAGTAATGTTTTCCCATGCAAAGCACAATTGTTTAAAAGAATTTATGACAGCTAAATATGCATCCAAGCCAAGAAACAACAATCATGGGATCCTCGGTTGTTTAACTTGTTTCTTAAGAGTAATTTAAAGTAAAATTAAATTGTTTGCTACAGTATTTATTACTCTTATTATTCTGTACCACACGTTTCTTCTCTTCACTCCTTTCAACATTCCCAGTCTTTTTTCTCTGTCTTTTGGCATTTTACTTTAACACTGTTATTTCAAAATAAACATCTCCAGTCTTCCACTTCATCAGTTTCAATTATCTGAAGTATTGCAGGGCTAGCTTGTTCGCCTAAGGCATTATGAATTATTTGGGAATACCACCACGTTTTTTTATAGGCTGGAAACAAAGAGTGACAGGTAATTAGCAACTTAGCATGGATTCCTTTTTTATTCTTCAACACTCCTATGTTCCTGGCCTACTTCCTCCAAGCTGGAAGTGCTAAAAACAGATGATATGTCTATTACTGCATTTAAACCAGAAAAACTTATGCAGCAGGGATAAAACATATGGCCCTTCTGAGTGAAGCAGTAGTTACAAAACGACTACTGGGGGTTATAGCCAGTGCTTTTTCACCACCATTCAGCACCAGGAAAGAATGAGAAAAGTAATGTGGAAAGAAGAGGTATATGAGATGGAAAATGTCACTGAAGGCAACACAGTACACTTGTAAATGTCCTTTAATGCACCAGTGAAGCCAGTGTGGCTATAATTCTAAATTTTGTGGAAAAACAGCCAAAGACTTATTCTGGTAATGTGTGAGAGGCCTTGACTCTCTGTAAGCACTGCTCAGCACTAAGAAGTGCACCCTTGTGTTATCATCTTTGTTTTCAGCACAAATCCAAACCACAGCCCCATACTAGCTGCTGTGAAGAAAATTAACCAGTCAAAACCAGCATCCAATTTAAAGAAGCTAAAACTCCCAAGAAATTTCTTCCCTTTCCCATTTCCAGAGAAGACATGCTTCTTGAAAAATTTTCTGGTTTCCCTTTTCCTACTACACACAATCCTCCCCTAGTTCTCATTTTCTTAGAATTCCAAAAACTGTCTTAAATGTTCTCTCCAAAATCTCCTTAGCTTCCCATCTTTATGAAAGGGAAAGTTTACGTGTTTCACCTGCTCCTTCAGAAGCTAATTTGGTGACTTTGGAAACCTGTAAGCACTGAGGAGAGAGGGTGAAGATCTTGTATGCATAGCAAATGACATGCAAGTACTTAAGTGCTTGGTTCCTCACTAGGTCAGTCCTCTATGTCTACATTTTCTGTGCTATTTTCTATGGTTCCTGGAGCTGTTTGACTTTTCATCTTCTTTAAAACACATAACAAAAATATCTGCTGCTGTGTAACACTTGTGTACAACACAGCATCCACCACAATGCTTACTTCCTTACTAGAAAGGAAGCAAGTTGCCAGGTAAAGAGGTTTTTTATTTTTTCCTCCAAAACTCCTGTGCTTTATAAACAAATTCACAAGGAGAAAGCCAAGAATATAGTATTTTTTTTTTCCTTTTGGAAATACATTATGGAGAACTTTCTTCTCTTAAGTCTTCATTTTCTCTACCATGCTCAGACTGCTCATAGACTATCCAAATACATTGGGTGCAAGAAATGTTGAAATCTTACCTCTCTCATGGATTTAGTAATAGCCCTGCAACATGATGTTACTGAGAGCTTTTATAAAGAATCCTCCTTCAGCATTTAGGTAGAGATAACTTCTTCATCCTTCCCTTATAAATTTTTCAACAGAAGTGCTACTCAGTTTTTATTGAAATGTCCACACTGTCACCTGTGTCCCTCCTTTCCCAGAACAGTGCCCTACAGCAACTGGCTTTTAAACCACATAGAAGTGGACAAGAGAGAGGAGAGAAAGGGAGAGTGAGGACCTGACTTCCACAGCTCATATGAAACCACTGACAGGGAGATAATCACAGGAGATAATGAAAATTTTTTTGGGGTCAAAAAAATAACTCAAGAACAAGGAAGGCATATATCTGTGGCTTAATCACTAACTCCCCCTCAAAAGTCATTGATTCCCAGAATCCCACTTTTCCTGGATGAATTTTTTATTAGATATTCATCGGATGAAATGTAAACCAATCAAAGGAATGGGCTGTAGTCACCTCTGCCATGGAACACCTTGTTTTTCAGGTTTTGTTCTCCCAGTTGCACCACTCTTATGTTCCCTCACTTTGACCCTCTGACTTTTTTGCATTTTCTGATGCCCTGTTTTAATAGGCATTGATAAGGGGCACAACCCAGCCCTGCCTCTACACCTGTGATTGCAGCACTCAGCTGCAAGGTACCTTAAGTCAACCATACTAAAGAAATGCTAAAGGGAGAACCTGAATTTGTCTGAGTTTTGCAGAGTTAGACCTATCAGTGTTTTTCCCCTCTTGAGCTGACATGTGGGTGACTCATTCATGCAACCTTACTGGGCTAAATGGGAGGTAAGCACTGAGAAGCTCTGTTTTTTTCAAACAAGGAACTGCTCTTGGCAATAACAGCAATCTGGCAGTACCTTGCATTAACAATAACCTAACTGTAACCCAGGCAACCTGAGAACATTGGTAGCCCACTAACCAGTAAATAATAAGCAGTTCTAGCCCTTTCAGGAGTCCCAGAGTGGTTAATCATGTCTTGAATAAATAAAAAACTTCATATACTGGGTGCTAAACTCCAGGTTTTAGTGAATGTGGGAATGAGGGATTGATTGTCTGTTAGGAGGTTCATCCACAGTATGACAGGATGGGAATAGATGCTGTTCTGTCTTGCCCATACAAAAATGCCCTGCAAATTCTCTCTCTGAGCTCTGCATCCTGGATTGGTTCTGTCCATTGCTCGATGCCTGGAGGAGGTGCCTACAGCAGGAGTCTTATTTAAGCTTAGCCCCTCCAGACTCAGCACCGAGATAAAATGACCAGGTGGACCAGGGGATGTTTTCAAATGGGAAACAATTTAGAGTTACAGTCTAATTAATCCATAGCAATTGCTGACTTTGTCTTATTTCCCAGTATTAGGAGGAAATGTTACATGTAACTTATGAGGAAGCTTGTTGAGTATGGACTAATATTTAATCAAGTGTAAATCAATAAATTTTTAAACAAATTATAGTGTGATTTATGTAGGATTTGCCCCTCCCAGATCTGATCCCCGTGTGCTGGGCTACAGGTTGAAGTCAGTTGAAGTTTTCCTCTGCTACTTAAAATGTTTTCATTTTGTTTTGAAAATACATTATATAAATATTTCTAATGTCCACTACTAAGCAGAGTCTTTATGTTTTCCAGTGTTTCAGCATTTTTAAAGATACTGAGGAAAAACATCCCTCTAAATCAAGAAAGCTCTGATTTTCAGTTCTGTTTTGGTTTTTGAGGGGTTGTTTGTTTGTTTTTGTTTGGTGGTGTTTTCTGATTTTTTTTTTTTTTTTTTTGTTTTTTGTGATTTTTTTTTTTAACTGCCACATTGTAATGCAATTACTTCAGGCTTGGGACAACAGGGCTGTTTCTCTGAGATGTTGGTAAACTGATGATGTCAAGTGAATATTAATTGAGCACTGAAGCATAACTCTTTAATTGCCTCATGGAGCCTATGGAAATCCTGTAATTGGTCGTAAGCTGCAAAGGAGGGAGTGGCATCTGCTTCCTCTCTCATTAAATTCTTGTTATTGTCATGTTCCTTCCCTTTCTCACTTCCATGACTGCCAAAGTTACTCACTGAAGCTGAGCAGAAGATATACCATCAGTAAGTAGCAAATGAGATTTGGGTTTCCTTCACTGCAATCATTGTGTGTGTGTTGATTTTTTCGGTCTGTTTCCTATTGCCTTGCTAATGAGGCAGTGTCCAAGCAGTGCCCCTCACAAATGAGAGCTGGCCTGAGGCAGCTGCTTTGCCAAGTCCTTGTGCTTCCTTAGGTCACTGTTACATTTTTTGTCTGCCCTTTTGGGTTCCTTTCTTCAGACATCCCAGACTGTACACTGTGCGCCCCTTAGATCATCTTTTGTGTCTGCGAATATAAAACACTCTTAAACCAAATTAACTCTAAGATGCTGCTTGCACTAGAAGCAGCATTTCCTTGCTTTCCTTCACTTCTACCCTTTCTCTTTCATAAAGTGAAATTATCATAGTAAGAATCAGAACAGTGTAGAATCAGCCCTTACTTCTTCATTATAATTATGGCTATTAATGCATTTGAGTTGAGAAAACAAGGGATTTACATCTGAGTTAAGCATCAGTTCTGGAGCAGGATTCAGAAGCCAGTTTGAGGGGGAATGGAGAAAACCCCTAAGTCTCTATCTGAGCTCAAGCTGCTCTCCAGAACATGTATACACAAATCAGAGTTGTAAACAGTCATATTTCCATTTGGAAACTTTATCTTTCTCCTTTTTTTCCTGATGGTGTGTTGATTTTTATGAAAAAACAAAATGGAGTGAGTGGGTCGGCTTTTTGCTTTTCATGTAATACTGTCCAACTAGAGACAATACTTCACTGAAAAAGAAAAATTATGCTTCAGACATTTCTTCATAGTGCAGGCCTATGACCTGTAATCACTAAATTATTGGACCTGAAGAGGCAACTCACAGATTCTGCTATAAATGCAAGACTCAAGGAGCCAGACAACAAGCAGAAACAGGAGTCTGGATTCTGCTTCCAGGACTGCTTCTGTGCCTGGGCAACTACTGAATACAGCTTGCCTGAATATTTTTGAAAGCAGATTCTGGAATTCCCTTCTATATGGGGCCTACAGATATCACAGGGCTGCTATTCACTGCTACAGCTCACTGCTTATCTCTGTGACCATACAATTTCTGTGCTGTAATTCAGCTCCAGGAAAAAGTAGAGTGATCCCTTAACATACTTCAGATTTCAGCAGGTGGCTAAGGCACTCTTCTGAGCAGGGTTTAGGTCAAATCCCTTTGGCTGACATGGATAGAAACTCCCCATCTTTCACACTCTGCGTATTTGGATGCATCATCAGTTTATTATGACAGACTCAGATAGCTTCACCACCTTTTTCAGACTTAAGTTTTATTTCTGCTGTAATTTTCACACATTCCATTACTTTTCAAAAAGTCAAATGTGGGTATATGTAATACATAAACAGTCATCTTTAGCTCTTATTATTTTGTCTGTTTTTCTCCTGACATAGTTTGCTGTTCTGTAAAAAGTCATTATATACTGAATTGCTTTTTGTTTCTATACTTGATCATTCATATTTAGGAATGAGCTTATCCAATATAGTGTTCAGAAATTTCAGATAAACGTGCTTAGTAGTAGCACTGCAACTGACAGTATGCTTGACCACAGTTCAGGTATCACACAAGTAATGCTTCAACTGATTTCTAATGCTAAAATTTGATGGATTCTGCTTAGAAATTTTGTCATGGCATTCCCGATATGGAACTTGATATGAAAACTTATACTGTAAGTTCGTTTAAATTGTAGCATATAAAAGTGCTATTATAAAGAGCTATGGACTAAACTGAAATAAATATAAGTATGGGTGTTGAAGGTTAAAGTTACGGAGAAGCACTTTTAAACATAGATTTTAATTTTTTTATCTTAGAAAATGAAGAAATGAAAAATTCCAGAACAAAATAAAGAAGATTCAGAGTCACATGCTATCTGGCATGTGAACTACCTGTGTGTTTCATGCTCTTGTCTAGCTGTGTGCTAGAACTTTTAATTTCAACCAGGGTTCCTTCTGCACCCCTATGACTCTTATGTGACTTAGGCTACACAACAACAACAGAAATTATTATTCAAGCAACTTTGAATGTTGTAAAATAGGTAAAATCTACAAATCTACATATTGCTTTCTTACTATGATTGTTAGAGAAGACAGATTGTGATGCATTCTTTTAAACACCATTGTAGTAGATGAGCATGGAAGTCAGTGACCTACCTAATCCAACCTCAGGATCCAATATATGACCCCAAGAATGGTGTGGTTTGCAAAAGCTTTCGCATTTTGTTAAGTCATCATCATAACTTTTTAAGGGGAGAATTACATCAGACATGCTTAAGTGTCTGTCCTGATGAATTAGCAATTGGTGTGTTTCCCCATGATTATTAAAAGTAGCAAAATGTATTTTCCATCTTAGCAAACAAGCCTGGCATTTTGTAGAATGGGGACTTCAACATTCTCACTGCAAGTTTTTTTTAGATTGGTTTTGCACATGAAGTTCCACAGAAGAGACATATTTTCATATATCATCAGAGGTAGTGTTTTGAAACAGTGGTTTAATAAATATTTGTAAGTGACTGAAAAGGAATGCTGTAGCTTTGTCATCTTTTACTCTTTAAATTAAGTGCCATCCTGTACTTTTTCAACAATTCCATATAGGAGGATTGATATAAAAAATACATACTCAAACATGCAGTTGCATGTATGGTCTGAGGAAAGGGATTCTGGAAATGTTGCTTTTGTTTTCTTTCTTATTTTCCTGAAAAGTAGGTTTTGATATTTGATTTTTTTGGTACTTTTTTTATTTTGAAGAGGAATGAACGGAATCAAACTTAAGAATTAAGAAAACTACTTCAAAAGAATGTTGTTGCTCAGCTTGCTCAAATCAATTGTTCAAACTGGATTGTTTATGCAGGACGTAAGAGCTATCAGCAGTGTCCTTCCTTATAGATCTTCAATGCATGAGCCTTCTCTGAAAGATATGGACTGTGCAGGAGAATCAGGTTTTCTTCTTACCCCATTAGATATAAGGTTTACTTATAGAAACAGAGTAAGTGAAGCTTATGTTCCTTTCACAGCAACCAAGCACCATTTTAAAGACAGAAACAATTGAAAGGATTGATTAGCTGGTTTAAGAAAGGATCAGTTAGATTCAGCATCATACCACCTAACTGTAATTAAGCTCTACTGGAATTGATATTTATGTGTGTCAAATTGACATGATGCTGAACTGAATTTGCTTTTTATTTGTTTTACAAAACCACTCGAGTTGACTGTGTCCAGGACTGGATGTAATAACATTCTTGACAAATCTGAAGGGAAAAAAATCACAATAAATGATTCCATAAATGGAATTACATTTTGTTTATAAAACATCAATAAAGATTGGGAGCATCTTTTGGTTTGCCTCTGTCTTGTTAATTTGGAATGATAATGGCAAAACCCCTTTGCCTGTCTTTAGAAATCTGTGAAAAATCCCTTCTTGAGAAGTACAGGTCCTACCTCTCACCTTCATTGTATATTTTTTAAAAATCCATTCTTCCTTCATCTGATACTCCCAACCTCTCTTCTTACTTTGCATGTGGGGCCTATGGGTGTGACAGATGTCATGCAATACCCGCTCAAATCAGTGTAGTGCCTCTCACAGGGGATGCAGTTGCCCAAGCACAGCCCCCTTGTGCCAGGTGAGATGCTGTAGGGTGCCCTGCAAGACTACAGCCACTGGCCCAGGAGGGTAGGAGTCCCCAGTGGATTCATTTTAACTGAGACTGGCCCAGTTGGTCAGAGCATGGTGTTAATGTCACCAAGATTGTGGGTTTGATCCCTGTATGGGCCATTCACTTAAGAGTTGGACCTTCAGGATCCTTAAGGGTCATCAACCCTTCCAACTCAGAGCCTTCTGTCATTCTGTGATTTTCTTACTGCAATCCCTCCATCTTTGGGCACTGAGGTTTACACTAGCTGTCTTGACACAACTGACCCCACCCCTCTGACCATTAAGTGGCTTTAAATAATTAAAATATCTTACTTGTATGTGCATGTCTCCTGCACACCTTTGTTGGAACACTGCTGAATTTAGTGGAGTTTACATATCTATGCAGCAGAAAAGAATTTGTTAAATTTGGTATATCCTGTAAATCTCCAGAATCTCTTGGCTCAGCTTATGAAGCTGTATCTCTCAGAGACCTGCTTCAGATCTGTGTCAAGGCTTCTAACTATGAAAGCCTCGTATAATCAAAAAACTGTATAAATTTCAGATAAAATGATGCATTCTGTTTCTGGAGGGTTTTTTACCTAAATCTCATGTTTGTGAATAGAGTTTTACAAGTCAGCAACCTTGAAAAACCTTTGAAAGTTCTCTGAAACTTGTCATTCTATGTCTTGGCCAGAAAGAACTTCATAATTTTTTTTTTTTTAATCTTCCCTATTTCAGATGGTCTCTAGTGTCCAGTTTTATGTTTCAAAAGAAGACCAGAGACTGATGATGTAACCAGCGCTGTCGATGTTCCTGGCAGACTCTAGCTGAGCCTCTGCTGCAGACAGGAGTAGGTGGGGACAACTCTCAGAATGGCCCCAAGAGCAGACATGTGGGAGATGGTGATGCCTTCCAAGGTGAAAAGAAGAGGTGATGCAATTGTATTCACAGCTCTAAACATCAGCAGAAAAGGCAGATAATGTTCCCTCAGAGACTGCCTATGGAGACATTCAGGAAAGTTCAGATAGATTAACTAGAGCTATAAAGTTAAATCTCATAAGTAGAAGACAGAAATTAAGGGTAGGTTTGTTGAGCTCAAAAAGCACATAGGAAGGCAGGAGACTTGGCTTCTGTTTCTGCCTCTAGCACTGACCACCCTAGCTGGACTTTGTCACACTTCTTTCATAAAAATGGAATAAGTATATTTATGTAGTCTGAAAACAGTTTGAGATATATCTAATATTATTATTGACTTGTTATTTTATGGATACTCTATTCAGAAGTGGAACTTATTCAGTGCCTTGGAACTTTGTGAGATGTTCTTGTCTCATGTGAGACAGGAAGGACAGGAAACTTGTTCCTAAAGGAGTTGCTTACTTCTGGTTTAGTGTCTGGGTCCCATTATAGATAATGAATACTTCTATGGTTCAGTTCATCTCCTCTGAAAGCAGATGCCTTAAAGCCATCACATCATTCATGTCCCAAAATTGCTTTTTTTTCCCCCATTGACTATAAAGAACACCTTAAATGGACAGCTTACAGCGGACATTGTGTGTTAGGTGAAATGAATTCCACCTTCTGAATTAAATTTACCAAGTATGTCAAGACACTGCTAGTTCACGTAGCACCAGAATTAATGCATTTTCCAGGAAAATTTTGCTACCCTCTCTATTAACTCACTAATTTTCTCCAAAAATGGGACAAGATAGGTAGTTCTTCATTTTAACTCTTTTAAAATAGAACAGTATTTGCCTTTTGAGCAGTGTTTGCCTTTTGAAATTTGTTTAATTATGTGATCAATATCTTTCTGACTCTTACACAAACATATTAGCTTGCCCACTACGATTGACTTCTACGTGTTTCACTTATCCCTAAACCCAGGTAATGATGGATTAACTAGACATCAGAAGTAATATAGGAAATACTATCATGGAAAAAAAGTATGTTTCATTTCCTCTTTAGCTTGATTGGATACTACTAAAATGGATCAATAAAAAGTGCTGCATCACTATTTCCAAGCCATATACTAGGAGGTCCCTACACTGCAGTGTTAGAAATGCCAGAACATATTACTATGTTGTTGAGAATGCTGGTTGTGAGAAGGTAAACTATCAAATCTCCCATGAGATCACAGACAGATAAATCATCTTATTCTGTGTAGTCTTTTCTCCCCGTGCTGTCACAACATATGCCTGATTTTTGTTAGCAATGCTTTCAGGTGCAGTGCAGGACTCATGGTCACAGGCCCGCAAACATTCTCCACTAATTCTGTGTGCTTTTACTCACTTCTGCTGGCATCTCAAAGCTCAGCTTTAAATGGGACATGGAGGCTTGTCCTATGCATTTTAGTTATCACTTGTGTTGTGTTGTGTCCTCACTGAACAGGATTAGCAACTTTGCCAGAGGGACATGCCAGTTTCTACCCTGGACAGTCAGGCTTACTTTAAAAGCAGAAGAAACTTCTCAGAAGTGTGGGAAGTTCTTTTGTGTTCTGTGTTTCATCAGATTCTGATACTTATGCCATTAGTAGTGCTGAGTTTTATGCTTATGTTTGAAATGAGATCATAGAGCTGATTTCTTTTGTCAGTTATGGTCTCAATGTTGTAATTTAGGTACCAAAACATTTTTTTTAAAAGCATTTTGCAGCACATGCTATTGAAAATGTTATATTGCATAGGTTCTGAAGCATGGAAAGAGCAAAGCTGGCAGCCAAGCTTTCCAGAAAGAACAGGTTAGCTAAAATTGCATGTTTCTCTCACTGAAATATCTTGCCAAGAAGTCACGTATGTAAAACACATGACCAAAGTGATTATGAGGGTTATAATGGCAGCCCTGAATCTATAAAGCATAATGCATTCATCTCAAGATGCATTTGTGCATCTGTTAAGGTATTTTTACTAGTAGTGTAAGAGCTTTTAAAACTATTTTCTGAATTGTTTAGCTCATTTGAAGTGCTTAATTGCTATTTTATAATTTTGTCCTTATTATTTTCTGACATTAGGCCATGACACAATGCATGAATATGTTGTAGTGATAGTTGTTCCAGCTTCCATTTGTGATTCATCCCTTTGAGCCCTGTCATAATTTTTGCATATTTCTTTGTGTCCTCTTCTGCCTTTGCAGAGTCCCTGTGACACTCAGTTGGCCCTGTCCAGGCATGACAATATGTCTGAGTTTAGGATTTTTTCCCTAGAGGAACATATAATCCAGAATGTTGACTTACATCCTTTGATGAGAAGTAATTTTCTTTTCACTTCTTTTTTTCCTCTTGTTGTATGAGCAGCATTCTGCACCAATTTGTCTTTGATCTCTGTGACATTCAAGTAACACCTAGACAGTTCCTCACTGAGTGTATTTCTTCCATTACCAAATTTATTACAAAGTAAAACCAGATTTTTCTTGATCTCCAGCAGTGGGAGTGAAGAGAGATTCTGGTGCAGTGATCCGTTTCCACCCTCACCTATCTAGGTGCTGCTCATGCTGAGTTAAATGATGGCTGAAACTGCTCTTTTGCCATCTCAATTTTAATTGCTCCTCCAACCCACCACATCTCCCTGATGTATTTACACAGAACATCAAGCCCTACCTGCTGCATTTGGCCTTCAGGCTTAAAACCTATCCCAATTTCAAAATTTTTTTTTTATTTGTGTGCATATTTTTGCTTTATTTTCCAAAATACAACAATTCAAAATTTCCAAATGCTTCCCACAGCAATCTATACCAATGACATGCAAGAATATAATGGATGGGAAAAGCCCGAGTTATTAAGGTGACACTTGCTTGGCTCCTGTAGAAGGTGCTCTATATACGGTGGGAATTAGTGGAGATCCTGTCAGCATGATTAAGTCATTTGTAAGTGGGGAGAAAAATAAAGCTGTATAATTCTCCATTTATCATCTTGCTGAGCTGTTTCCTCCCACAGCAGTGATGCCACCAGCACAAAGCCCTTCAGACAGATCTTTATCCTCACCAGAACAATACTCTCTGAGCTTGTTGCTAACCCCTTGTTTCTGTCTCCTCTGAGGTACAGCATTTTTTCCCCCCCAGTCAATGTAGATTATGTTCAGTGCTTCACACCTCTCAGCTTTATGAATTATTTCCTTTTAAAATAGCTTCAGCAGATATGTCAGCCATGATTTATTCTGTATGATATTATAACAAATTGCTTTCATGAGTGGATACTTTGCCAGACATTTTGTGGCCCCTAGGCCTGAGTCTCTCTGTGTTCATTCCAGTGTAAAATGAGCATCACTGGATTCCTGTACCACTGATAGGCACAGGGGTAAAACCAGCACCTTTGTAAACAGAACAAGATCTAAAGCTACCTTTTTGAAAGGTGAGAAGTGATTTGGGGAATAAAATTTGAGGATGCATGAAATAAAACTTCAAGGAGTCATGATATGACAAAGGACAAAAAACCAAGTGTGTATTTGTTTGGTGGAGTAAAGAAATACTAGCCAGTCCATCACTTAAATTATTCAGTGAAGGATATGGTTCCTGCATAAGATACTGGAGAACAGGACTGCAAAATCCCATTGCTGTTCCCAGCTGTTAATATTACAGAGCTCCCACTCCTACTCCTTTTCCAGCATTTGAATCCTTGCTAACCTTGACAAGAGAAGGTTTGTACTCTGACAAGAACTGCTTTGAACTGTTTGAGTCTAATTTACCTTCTTTATTTTACTGCATTGGAAAGTAAATAAGTACCTAGAGGTCTAAATAAAGCACCATGCTTACTAGACTAGCAAAAATTATTGATTGTTGATTGATGCATTAATTGTTTCCTAATAGCAAATGGACTTGTGGAAAGTTGTGCAGGCTGGAAGAGATCAGTTCAAATGTTAAACACACAAGGACAATAGCAGTTCATAGGAACAAATGTACTGTGGTAAACAAGAACAGAGAGCAAGAGAGGAAAGTGGATGAATGTCATAAGAGTTCCCTTCAGTGTCTGAGGGTTTTGAATCTCAAAGAGAAGAAAGTTGGTGGCATCTGACATGCTGGCATAGCACCCAGCTGATTTTATGCTACCAACCTCTGCCCCATAGAACCAGGAAATTGTTTCAGGCAAAACCCCAAATATTTCCAGAAGAGCATTTACAGTAAATGCAAAATCCTATCTATCCACCCATCCATCAAGTCACTTATGATCTGAGGAGAGGTTATTGCTCAGTTGGCTAACCTATCATTCTGTGAGAATGGATCTGTGCTTGAATAGTTTTACCCCTATTGTTTGCTGTCTTTATTCCCCTTTCTCCCTGGATCTTTGTTGAGCAGAATCTCTACAGAAACTTTTCCATCTTTTCTCAATGGAATCCTTGAGATGATTTCTACTAGTCTCCTATATGCCACCATTTATAATTAGTATCTTTTCTCCTGTATCCCTTCATCGAAATAACAAAAAATAAATGGAATAAAAAGTGTGGAGGTCTAGAGTAACAGGGGAAGTCGAGCCAATTCTATTGTTTCAAAGCACAGGAAAAGAGATATGCCAAGTCTCAGTATGACTGATATTTTAATGGATGCTGGTAGAGTACAACATACTGATATTAATAGGTGGAAACAAATCCTGTCTCACAAAGCTAATTTTGCTTTAAGCAGAAGCTAAGGAATTGGCCTCCTTCTCTCTATGCAGCTTTCATGAGTCTGGAATTGGCACAGCCTCAAGCTCTACTTCTAGTCCCAAAACAAGATTTTGAAAGCAACATAGCCTTTTGGCTTTTCATCGTCAAGGAGATGGGGCCATTTCAAGACCCATTCCATAATAAGTTACTGCTAACTGCCAGCTGTTAACAAACTCAGCATTGTCTCTCTTCTGTATAAACAGCTGTGTTACAAGAATGAAAGAAAAAGAAAGAGAGGAAAGGGCTTGCTACAGCCTAATCGTGCCAGTGAACTTTGTGTGCTCTGATTTGTAAAGAATTCAGTGACTGTGTTTTAACAGAACATGAAAGTATTGGAACAATGCAAGCATTAGATGACCCTCAATATTATGATGTGCTGTCTTGTTGCATGGCAGAGCTTGGACATTGAGATATTCAGAAAAACCTTGTTGGATCCCCAAAGTACATACAGACTATGGCAGAGTGCACTGCTCATTGGAATAACTCATTTGACTCATCTTTACCTCAGAGTTTACAAGTTTGATAATGAAATATGCATCAATACAATCAATATACACAATGCTTCTACGGAAACTTTGCAGCAACCGTCCATCAACATATTTGAGTAAAAAGGTTCCCTAAGCTGCCTGTATACTTCAATAGCTCAGAATTGCTCAGCTCTAATGCAACACTTAGTTGTCAGGTCAGTCCAGTAACAGTCATTGTGACAAAATACATTTACATATGTGCATCAATGAACAAATTTAATGATGTTGGATAGTACAATAATAAGAAGTTGTGATAAATGTTTTCCTAGAGACTACAAAGAGCTAGGTTGGATATAAAGCATGAAAACACATTGAAAGTATTGAAATTAGGCCTGAAATAAAAGGTTTTAAAATACAGACCTCCTTTGTGCCACTAGAAATGTGCTCTGCTGGCAAATCCGGACACAAAGCAAAGCATTTTGAGGCATTGTCAAGGGTTTGTTAAAATATAGCTGGACACTGAAGCAAAGCCAATTTACACAGTACCAGTTGGCAAGCAGAGGGGTGTTTATTCTGCTTGATAAGCATCTCCTTAGTAACTCTATGAGTCAATAAATTGGGTTGATGACTAGCATGTGGGGGAAGAAACTGAAGTGCAGTCATAGTGCAACCTGGAGAATGTTAACCAAATGGCAGGGACAGGAGCTTGAAATCAAGGCTGCAGACGCTGCTTTTTGTGAGGGGATTCAAGGTAAATATGTGTAAGGTGAATAACAAGCAGTATGCAAGTGAAGATAATGGGCCAAATTAGCCTGCAGCTCACATTCATGCTTATTTCCTTCTGTTTGCCCAAGCTGGATTCTGAATCGATTCTCCCTGTTTCACAGTTCTTTATTTGAATTGCTATTGACTGAGAGACAAAAATTGTGAGTGGTAGGTAGGGAAAAAAGGTCTTTGTTCATGCGGGGTACATCTGACCCATGGGGCAGCTAACATTTGTAATTGTAGCTTAACGTACATCTTTATATCCTAAGGCTAGTTTACTTCCTCTCTCCTAACTACTAGAGGTGACACCATTTACCAATGACTGACAAGAGATAGGTGAGAAAAAGATCATTCAATGGGAATCCTGATTCCTGGGGCAAAGTTGCATAGGAACCCCTAATACTTCCAGGGCAGACCCTTGTTGTTAAATAAAAGAAAATCTATAAAAACCTTGATTCTTGTTATGAATTTTCCCTTTCCCAACCCTTTACTTCTAGGCTAGCCTCTCTGGGGAAATTTCAGATGAGGTTACATTGCCTGAAATGATCAGCAATAGTGATGGCATAGAGAATGGAATTTTAAATCCTGGACATATATTTAATAATCTCCATTGCTATCTAGGGAAGCCAAGCATATTTAAAATCAAATGCAGAAGACCTAATGCACAAGATTAATAGCCTGTGAGGTCATGGAGAACAGTTATGATTATCTAGTCTGACCTTTTGAACAACTCAGATTCTGCAGTTTCACCTAATCATCCCTACAACAAACCCATAACTTTTGATTACCCTATGATGAATATTTCAGAATCATATCCTAAACAGATTTAAAGAATTAAAGTGATGAAGAATCAATTGTATCATTAGTAAGCTGTTCCTGTGGTCAATTACTAAACCTGATTTGCAAAAAAATGTTGATGAATCATTCCCCCAAATGAAGCTCTCTCTGATGAAACAAAACTGCTTCACAAAACACGGTAGAGTGGTGTGATTTTGATTCAGGTAAGAGAGAAGCTTCAGGCAGACACATTTAAAGTCTTCATGTTTTGAACTGGCTTCACTAGAAATTCTGATTTCATGTTATACTAAACCAAAATAAAATAAAAGCATTTGATATTACTGACTTTTTCGTTATTAAGAAGTTTGAATTTTAGGACTTCATCCAGTCAAAATACAGATAGGTATTAAAAAGGCAGATTTTCTACTCTTGCTAGTACTAGCCATTTTATTAATTATCCTCAAAAATAAACTGTTTAAAAATGCAGGCTTCCTTGAGCTGAATTGATTTTAGCTCTAGACTGAGGATCCTATTTTTTACACAGTACTTTGTCTGAAAGGAAGATCTTGCAATTTTATTTCTCTTTTGCAAACAAGACAAATTTTAAACTTTCTTCTGCAAAACTGGATAGAAAGAGTTTCTCTAGACTACCACTGTAGAGGGGTTTTTCTGCACTTCTAATCTTTATGATGGCTTTTTTATTCTCTTACCAGTTTTCACTACCCCTTCCAAATATGACTATACTATTGCTGCAACCACTGAACTATTGGCACTTTTTACTTTTTGTTTATAGTCACTGTGATTAATTTCTAATAAGTCTCTTAGCCTTCTTCAGTACTGTATTATGATTTATGTCATCAGACTTAGGGAGAATTTCATCTCATCCTAAATATGCCTAAAATATGGTGGATGAATTATACCCTAAAAGTGCTGACTTCTTTTCATTGACTACCAGTGGAGCCTTGATGACAGCTCAAAAGTAGACATCAGCACTGTAGATATTGAAAGCTAGGTGGGATTAATTCCTCTAAAAGAAACCAACAATCTGAATCAGTTATTGGCTTGGAGACACATGTTGGAGTCTTGGATGGACAGATTTTTTAATTTTTTTTTTTTAATTGCATTCACAACAGTTTTTCTTGCCTTTGTATAAATGGAAAACATATTCCAAGGGGAATTGATGACTCAATCCACCCAGGAGAGTTTCCACAATTGATTTCAAGATTGTTTTTTTTTTTTCCCTCCATTTCCAACACTGACTCTACATAGAATCATTCAGGCTAAACAGAGGTTAAATGGTGAAATTAGTATGGAATTATATTTTTAATTCTAGTCTCACCAAAAGAGAAAAACAAAGGGAGGGAAATAAGTTTATGTACCCCTGGAAATTGTAAGGACACCTATAAGTTGCACCTGAATGGTTAATGGGCACATTAATTACTTTTTTTTTTTTTTTTTTGCTGCTGTCTCCCACTAGTACAGTATTTTGCTTCCTAAATGTGGACATAGCATATTTGCTTCACAGAAAAGAGACTCCTTTCCCTGACTCATAAGAATTAAAAGACTTGTCTTAAAAAGGAGTTTTGTCCACTCTAATTTTGGACTGTCTAATGAGGTGGTCAATAAATATTCGGGCTATATGGCAAGTCAGGACTTTCTTCCATAGAGTCATAGAATTATTTGGGTTAGAAAAGACCTTTAAATATCACATAGTTCCACTCCCCATACACAGACAGGCACACCTTACACTAGATCAGGTTGCTCAAAACCCCATACAACCTGTCCTTAATTCCAGGGAGTGATATCTACACTGTACTACACTACACAACTATACTCTGAGCAACCTGTTCCAATGTCTTATCTCTCTCATCATTAAAACCTCTTCCTTATGTCTATCTTAAATATACCCTCTTTCAGGTTAAAACCACTGCCCCTCATCCTTTCACTACAGGCCTCCATAAAACGTCTGGAAGCTTCTTTTAATAACTGGGAGGTCACAATAAGGTCTCATCCAAGCTAAATGACCCCAACTCTCTCAGCCTTTCCTCATAAGAGAGGTGTTACATCCATCTGATAATTTTTTTGACCCTTCTCTGGACCTGTTCTAACAGGTCCATGAATATCCTGTGCTGGGAACAGCAGAGCTGGGTGCAGTACTCCAGGTGGGGGTTTACCAGAGCAGAGTAGAGGGGTAGAATCACCACCATCCACTTGCTGACTATGACTCTTTTCATGTGTCCCAGGGTACAGCTGGCATTCTGAGCGGCAAGCACACATTGCTGGGTAGCATTCAATTTTTCATCCACCAGAATTCCCAAGTCCTTCTGATGACTGCTCTCAATCCATTCAATCCTAATTCTGTGTTGATACTGGAGATGATCCCCACCAATGCCCAGCACCTTGCACTTGGTTTTGTTGGACTTCATGAGGTTCATATGGGTCCACCTCTCAAGCCTGTCAAGATCCCTCTGGATGACATCTGTACTCTCCAGTGTGGTGACTACAGCATTCAGCTTGATATAATCTGTACACTTGCTGCAGGTGCAGTTAATCCCACTATCTATGTCACTGATCAAAACAAGAAATAGTATTGGTTCCAGTACACACCCTTGAGGGACAGCACTTTTTACTGGTTTCAACTCAGACACCAAGCCATCGACTTGGATGGATGTGGCCATCCAACCAGTAAACTACGACACTTCTCAATTACATCATTTTCCATAGAAGTCTCTGGATAAAACACTCCATTGCTTATTTACCTTTTCACCTTTTGTCTCTCACTGTAAAGTCTGGAAACAAGATCTGTTTCTTAGCACACAAATGCCTAAATCATAGGGATTTCCCTCTGTGACCTCTATATTTATTGAGGTGAATCAATAGGCAAATAGTGTTCATTGTTGACTAAGAACTCGCTTCACAGTCATCATGCTCTTATTTGTCAAAAAAACTAGAGCTGAGATGTGAAAATGAGTAACTTCTGTGAAGAGAATTCCTTCTGGCTTTAGCAGGACTTATCCATATATAGAGGAATTAGAGGGCCTTAGAGCTTAGATCTGAGGCCTTAGACCTAGGCCTTAGATCTGAGCTGGCATCAAAAGGGTAAAAATCTGTACAAGTCATACTCATTTTACCATACAGGCAGCATCACAATTAAACCCTGTTCGGCTTACAGAGCACAAGAGAATTATTACTTTGTTCCATGAAAAAAGGGCTATATCATATAGTAATAATAGAGATACCTTAAAAATATTTAAAATATTTTAATAATTTCAGAGAATAATTTATATTCTTCTATTTAATTTATTTTAAATAACTTATTTTCAGGGATTTTTATTGTATTAAATATGTAATAGCAATGGAAGGAAATAATCAGATTATTTGCTTTAGTCTAATGTACTCTTCAACTACTGTTTCACCCTAAGGCATAGATTAAATGGTGTTTTGTGATAATAATTTTTCCTTCTTTGTTTACATAATTTCTTATAGTATGCTCTAAACTATTCATTCTTGTTAGAATAATAGTATATTATTCTATAATATTACTCTATTTTAGACAGAAAAATAAGCATTTTCCAAGTTTTGGTGACAGTATATCAAGGGAAAGGGAAAGGGAAAGGGAAAGGGAAAGGGAAAGGGAAAGGGAAAGGGAAAGGGAAAGGGAAAGGGAAAGGGAAAGGGAAAGGGAAAGGGAAAGGGAAAGGGAAAGGGAAAGGGAAAGGAAAGGAAAGGAAAGGAAAGGAAAGGAAAGGAAAGGAAAGGAAAGGAAAGGAAAGGAAAGGAAAGGAAAGGAAAGGAAAGGAAAGGAAAGGCTGAATCTTATCCAAACTATCCCAAGTTGAAATAAATTTAAAGCTAAAGGTACAGAATTTGCTACACCTTGTACTAGTATTACATACTATTACATAGTAAGTAATAGTCATTAAGAGCAGGATTTTGAGGCGCTGTTTGAATGATTGAAGTATCTGACAGCATTAGAGAGTATAACATGCCCAAATCTGACAGGTATAACTCAGGACTTTTTACCTGGCCCTGGTGGGTGCAGCAGAGGGCTACAAAGAGAATTAAGGGACTGGAGCATGTCTGCAAAAGGAAAGGCTGAGGTAGCTGGGCTGAGGGTTCAGCCTGGAGAAGAGACAGCTGAGAGGGAATCCCCATGACTGTCTATAAGTATCTGAAGGGAGGGTGTCAAGGGGATGGAACCAGGCTCTGCTTGGTGGTGCGAAGCAATAGGACAAGAAGCAATGGGCAGAACCTGATGCACAGGAAGCTCCACCTTGAATATGAGGAAGAACTTTACTGTGCAGTGACTGAGCACTGGAACAGGTTGTCCAGAGAGGCTGTGGAGTCTCCCTCCCTGGAGATATTCAAAAAGTGTCTGAACACAATCTCATGCAATGTGCTCTGGGATGGCCCTGCTTGAGCAGGGAGGTTGGACCAGGTGACCCTCTGGGGTCCCTTCCATCTGAGCCATTCTATGATTCTGTGCCACTGTGTTAACTTACACTGAGAAGAGACCAGACACTTAATGGACAAGGAGACATCTACATTTAAAATCTTAATCTCTAACTTAATTCTATCCTCAGCCAAAAGTGGCTGTCTAGGCTTCCACTGTTGCCAATAAATTAGCATTTGTGTAGGTAATTCACCACTCTAGACCCAGTTACCTCCTACAGGTGCTTCATTGACTTACACCTACTTGATGTGTAATGGAACAGTATGAAATCATGTCAGCAGAAAAAGGATCATTTGAGAAGAAATACTGTGTCTACCTTAGAGGATTTTCTTTATAGCTGTGCCCAGTAAGTGATCAGCAATGTAGGCATATAGGAATGATGATTCCCTCTACAGTTGTAATCCCACCCTTCTGCCACTTTGGTTTATAATGCTGCCTCTTAATTAAGTAATCCCTTTTCAAAGGAATCCAGTGGTTTTTAATATGAACTCAGGGACAGACATAAAGAGGGCCTAGATCTTCAGGGTAGCATTTTGATGCCCTAACTAAGAGACCATGGTTTCTCTTTAGACAGCTTGTCCCTCTTATTTTTTGCATTACCTCTAGAGTTCCTCATAAATTAAAGGTTTGTAAAAAATACTTTTCACTGTGCCACCTTACTGCTCTTGAAAAGGATTTTTAATTTTTTTTTTAATTAACTCTGTAAAAGGTAATAAAACATATATATTTTAAACTTTTTAACCAATACTTATGACTAGTAGCTTATGTCAAGAAGTTGTAGGTGCATGTATCTATGCTGTTTACTGCAGTTTCAGTCCTGGTGCACTCACACAAGATGCTTGCTATTCCAACAAAATTCTTCAGGAGAAAACAGGGTAGATGGATCATATATGTTTTGAAATTGATATGTGCTTTGTCACTCCTGAATGTAAGAAGCCTGAAGCTGGAATTGAATCACATTGAAATGTACCTAACATATAATATTTAAGTTGTAGAAATACAACCATAGCCTTTTAGCATCTGCTTTGTATGAATTTTTAAATTTGGTACTAAGGAGTGGCAGCACATACTAAATGAATGCTATCCAGTCTCATCACATAGCAAATCTTGAAATATTAACTTCTTTCCAATTGCTGCATGCTCATTTAAATTCATTGTTGCATACTGAGATTTTACACTCTGAAAGTCTTGCCTGTTTTATAGAAACCAACACATCAGTGTTGGATGCTAAGGATTGGTGCTGCAGGACAGTAAGTTGTGCAGATGCTTGAATTTAATAAAAGCTACCATACAGTTTTATGGAGAAGAGATTTAATTTCCCCATCTTGCTTTTTGAGGGGTTTGCTGAGCCACTCTCGTGATGTCACATTGCTGTACAAATCACTCGAGAAGCCTGCACATGATGTCACAATTTCATCTTGGTAAGAGGCATCCACTTGCTATGAGAATAGAGAATTAAGAAATTGCATGGGGAAAAGGGAGGGAAATACCACAATAGTAATTTGGTGTTTTGGAGTATCCAGTAATTCTAAGATGTGAAATGCAGGCTTTAAAACAGTCATGCTGCAAAAGTTTTTTTTTAATGCTGATTTAGTCCTTGATCCTATGAAACCAGGTCCTCCTCTCCTCATACCTGTCTGCTAAAGCCAGCTATTACCTGTCATAAAAGGTCTTTTAAAAACTCTTCCTTAATGGGATAATGCACAACACCTGTGACTGCTGATTCCTGCCAAAGCTTAGGTTGGGGCTGGACAATACATTCAGCATGAAGGATTGACAGAATCACTAAGGAAATAGACATTCCTGTTTTTTTACAGGCACAAATGATTACATATGCAAAACAGCAATTAAAATCCACAATTAAAAATAACCGTGAGATATATGTAAACCTTATCCTTATGCTAGTTATAAAATTAATAAATAAAATCTCTGACATTAGTTTTAATATTAAAAAGCTGTAATGTAATAGCATTTTATTTTTCTGTGGTCATAATAGCATCCCACCAAACTATACCACAATTGGCTTAGAATAGACTCCTGAACCAAAGCCTTCTATAAGGGAATACTACTGTTTCTTAGAAATTATGGAGCCTAATAAGAATTGATTTTCCTAACTCCTCCTTATGCCTTTCATCAGCTGTGCAAAGTTCTTGCTACAGATACACTGAAATACTCTCTAGAAGAGCTTTCTAGAGCTCAATATTTTTTTTATTTGATATAGGAGTCTTTTAGAGATTAAAAAAATATTTTAGGAGTTTAAAAAAAATGAACTTGAACATATTTATATTTTACTTTGAATATGGCTTTAAAAATTGTTACCTGCAAAATCCTGATGTTTCTGTCCTATTGAAGTCCAAAATCCTACCTCAGAAAGTTAATGTTAACTGAATCTAAAAACAAATCGTTTCTGTGCACAAATGGACGTTTCAAAAGGCTAAGTAGGTACTGGCTACAAAAGAAGCATAAGTTTATTATGAAAAACTTTTTCATCTCTTTACAGGCTAGAAATTTTATTTTTTATTTCTGATCTCCTAAATATTTCAACACAAAGAAAATGCGAGAAAGAAGTGAGAATTGTAGCTCCCTTTTTAAAATGCATATTTGTGCCGCTGCTGTTGCACACCTTTGATCTGTTGCTGGTTTGTTGTCATCTGAAGTCTTTCATTGTTGAAAAAGTATCTTACCAATTGCTGTTTTCAAGAGTGCTCTGCCATGGTTGATCCCATCATCCGAGACCAGATCACATATTAAGGGGCTTCCTCTGTCCTTTTTTTTCTGGATAATTGCCTTGGGGAGACCCTGTAATTATAACCGTGTTGTGTTATTTTGTTATGCTAAAATGTAAAAAAAAGACAATGCATTTGTGAAATTAAGGCTGGCATGGAGTTAAAAACTAATAGGAACAGGGTCAACCCCCAGACACACACACCCTGCAAATTTTAATTATCAGATTATAAATCCCTGTTTTAAATGTGAGCCTTTAGATCTTTTCTTGGTGAATGTTTAATATTTACTTTATGCTGTCTCAGTAGCAGCCTTACAGAATTACTAGCAAAATGCAATTGTTTTTGTTGGCAAAAAAATTTCCAGTCTATGTAAAGAAGTTTACCTAGGAAACTCACTAAAAATTATTTTGTCTTGCTAAAGGAAGTGTTTTGAAGCATGAAGATATATTTTCATGAAAAATGCCAAATCTAAGTTTCAGTTACTTAACTAAAAGTATCTGAAAGGATAGAAACAGTGTGAGAAAACTGAAAGAGCTTTGAAGAAAAATAACACACACCTACAAAGGAGTATTTTATCAGTAGGGAAGCACTGTGTCTGCTTGGTTCAGCTCTTCTTTACCCAGTGATGGGTCATATCTTATCATATCATATACATCACATAAGATACAGATGCCAGAATAGAATGGTGAGCACTGGCAGGTGCTCTGCCTGCCTCCCTCTGATTCCCTGCATGTGAGCACCCCAAGGAGACTTTAAGCTGCAATTTAATTCTCCTGCTTGATTGGGAAGGATGACCTTCCTCCCCCTCCTCCCCTGCTGAGGGTGATGTCTGCTCCCTGCCCTGTCCCATCCCACACAGCCAAATCCTGTCATTCAGCAGCCCCCACAGCGTGCTCACACCCAGCTACATCTGCTCCTGCTGCTGCCCTTGTGTCCATCGGACGGGGTCCTGCCTTCTGCCCTTGACAAATCCTCCTCTTGTCCTGCCCCTGAAGAGATGGCAAAAGCATCTTTCCTTCCTTTCTGAACACTGCTTAGTTTTGAATGAACATAAACAAAAAGAGGGAAAAGGAAACTTCATGATGAGCTGTGGAAAGGATAAGCAGAATCTGGCCTTTAGACTATGAATCTGACTTATGTCTTGCTAGATCATGCTAATTACTTGGCATGAAAATGCATGCCAGAAAGGAAGTACAGCCTGAGCCTGTGTACAAAATAAGATTCAAGTGAGGAAAAAAAACTCAATAAACAGGTGGTGCATCTGTTACTGCTAGGGCATGGTGGATGCTGCTTTTCTACAATTCTTTTTCATTGCTAGAAACAGAAATAACTTTTGAGAGAATCTTGTATATGGATGTATGTATATACCGTGTACGTCCATATGTGAACATACGGGCATATATCTATTTTTATGTATTATATAAACCTATCTTTATACATATATACATTGTGTCTGTATATACATATAGACATCTTGTCATATGGCCTTCATGCTTGTAAACTAAAATACTATGTAAGTTCTGGTGCTTTCTGTGAAAAACTTCAAGAGACTTCCCTGTAGTAAGGAGCTTTTTGAAATAGCCAAACCTGTCTTTCTCATCCACCACAGCCCCTTTAAATGTATATACTTGAAACATTTAATTCTATGGCTAAACAATCACATAGTTTCTAAAACAATGGTAATAATCAATAGCCAGGATGGATTTTTCAATAACTGCTTTATATGAACTATAGACGCAGCTGGGAACATTGTAATATCATCTTCACAAATAGTTTTCATTTAAAGTATATCACACAGGGCAAAAGCTAATAAAATAAAAATTTGTTGAAGTCCAAATGGTTTCCTACCTGACTCTACCTATGGAACAAAAAATATCCTAGTCTCAACCGTTTTTAATTTTCTACCCCTCCACCAAGGTAGACATTTCTGTGAGGTGCATTACATGTTTCTTCCTTGCTGAGCAACACTGCCAGTAAACTCAACAGCTAGAGAATGCGAGGGAAACAGAAAGGCAGAACATTACAAATGCTGAATTCAAGGCTGTTGGATTCAGTATTTGCTTAGTATCTGGCAAACAAAGAAAATACTCAAAAAAAACCCAAAACAAAACCAAAGCAGAACAGAACAGAGAGAGAGAATGGCTGAGAGAAAAATACTTAATTTGGCATTTTGTTACATGGATAACAGTTTTGTATTTACAATTCATTGCTATATCTGGTGGCCTGATTCACCAAATCTATAGGGACACATATTGCTCTTCTTTTTTCCACTGAAAATCTCCAGTGAAATCAATTAATTTACATGAGGTTACTAAAAAATGAGGATCTGAAGTTCTACAACCTCAACGGACAGTGGATAAGACTCCTTTGACAATGAAATAGAGCAAAAATGAAGATTACTCTGAAGATACTTCTGTTACTGTGCTCTTTGGACATTTTTCAGCCATTGGAGTAGGTATTGCAAAATCATATCCCATCCAGCTTCATTTCAGTCAGTAATTTTATCTTATCCTATGAGAAATGTGAAAGAAGATTCATATACCTTTAAAGGACTTGTGAACTCTTTGGGGAAAAGCAAGTCATTCAGAATTCATTTTATTGCATAGATTTCTTCAGCTAATGAGGAAAGAACTACTGCAGCACAGCAGAGTGGTGAGCTGAGTATGAATGCCAAGTAGAAAGCAAATCTATGACTCCAGCTAAAAGGAAACAACTGTTGCTATCCACAGCTGCTGCTTCCTTACTTTCAATTTTTTAAAACGATTTTAAGATTCATAGTTGATCCTTGTCAAGGAAATGTTCTTCCTTAATTGCAATACTTAGTTACTGATTTGCTAGGCTGGAAATTAGAGCTTTCCTAAATAGTGTATTTGATTTTTTCCCCCTCAGAAGCTAGTCGAGCTAAAAGTCATGTTTGTTTGTGCTGCAGCTTCTTCCCTGCTAATGCTGCCTGTTTGAAGCAGCTGATTCTGCTCCATGAATGTCATTCTGTGTGACAGCCCTTCTGTGGAGCACTGATTTCCTTGGGTCTTATTGCATGCTGTAGCAGTCCTGCTAAAGCTGGGTCTCATTTCCTAGAGATTGAAAGAACTTGTAACAGACTCAGAATGTAACAATCCTACTGTTTGGAAAGATTTTTTCATCATTTTAATACACTGTCTATGGTTTACAGCTGTCTTCTTGATCAAGATCTTTCCTTGCAGCATGGTAGATTTCAGAATTTTTTTTTCAGTAAGCCAAAAAGTTGTTAGTTTGCAGAGAGGGAGGAAAGATTTTACAGATAAATCTAACTGCAACAACCTATACTTCCTGGGCTAAGGTTTTCCATGAGAAATTATTTCTATTATTTGTAATAAGTATTATGCAACTTATAAAATTGCCAGAAATATGATCTAATATGAACAAGGAAGCCTTTATTATGTGTTGGAACTCAAGCAGGCTTTAGGGACATGGAAATTCACCATAAAGAAAGGCTACTGTAAGAAAAGCTGAATGAAGTTTAAGGTTAATGAGAAATGTCTCTGATTTAACTATTTACAAGGCCACAGAGTTCATCTAGTTGTACATCATCACTTTTTTTTTTTGTTTTTTTTTTCCCTATCCAGATTTCTTCAGAGCTTTTGCTGTTGCTGATTTTTCATGATTTTATTTCAAATGACACAAACTGTTCTCAGATCTATTTGAGGAGAAAAATTCTATATGTTTTCCTTTGTATATCCACCCGGTGACTTTTTTTTCCCTACAGTACCAGCTACCCAAGGTGATTTCTGATTCTGTTAACAGAAGCTCAGTGAACTCTGCTCCACCTGACAGTTTAAGCAGAGACCCCTATTAAAAAATTGGCTAATTTTTAATCCATGTAGGACTTAATTTCTCATTGTCGTATAGAGTCCATCACAAAGTTTATCCAGCTTCAGAAATTTTTCAGTCTGTTAAAGATGCAGTATCAGGCTAAACATCCCCACTAAAGAGTTTTTCCATATGGCTGTACCTCTTAGAGCCATTTCACTTTATCTGAGCTAACACACAAATTCTGTGTAAGACAGCATTGGCATTTTTCAGGTTTACTATCAAATAAATTCAATGTAAAGATAACTATAGCTCTCCAAGGACTGCACAGAAGAAGTTATCTCGGTCTTCAGATCAAAGGCAAACATAAGAACTGTACAAGAACTATTTTTATTATTTGCTGTCGCAGAAGCCGCCAAGAGGAACAGGTTATTCTGATCCTTTTCTAATTCTACAGAAATAATCATAAGAAAGTCTTCACCATCGATCTCAGTGCTGTAGGGGTTTTGATCCCCATTTGTCTTACTCACCTCCCAAAAACTTGTGAGTGTATAAGATTTTTTTCCCCTGTGATATGTGTGATTAAGATTTTAGCCAAGGCAAATATTAATAATCCCTGATAGAGCTACAATTGACTCATTTCTCAGTAGATGATGTTTAGACTTGATGTTAGTCCACAATTTAAAGTGTTCCAGCTTACATCCCATGCACAGGCTTAAACATATGCACTGTGATGTATCCTCTCAGTGTTCCAAAGGGATATTACTCTAACTTACCAATACAAGTAGTACGGCACTAAGCATAATTTTCCAGAATTCAGTCTCTGTTTAATGCTAAACAAGTTTTATTGAAGCTTAGTTCAGATGGTAATAACTCCAAAAACATCCAGTGAATTTAAAGTAATGATTTCATCAGAACCTTTAATATTTCTAATGCATAAGCTGATATCTGCTTCATATTCACCATAGGCATTTTTTATTTACTCTTTGAGGTTTTCTACAGGTAGTGGGCAAGGTGTTTACTATGGCATTGTGAAGGTGTACTCATGTATTTTCCAGTTCGTTTTTTTCAGTGCCTCTATTCGGGTATCAGATTGTCCTTTTCGGTATGCTTCCAAGGTTTGTTTAGGGTGTCATAATGAGGATGGAACAGAGTATTCTGGTATTATTTGACAAGAGATATGCTGTAGCCCTTTGCTCTGAACTACAAGAATAAGAAGTTAACAATCCAGTTACAATTTTGCAAGCAGAGAGATTTTTATAAATTTTACTCTGCTACCAGCAGAATTACTGAAAATTAGTCATATTGCAATAATATTCCTCAATTTCTCCATTATGGGCTATGGCTTTTAGTTGCTAAGGCCACCAAAACTCAACATTGGAAAAAAAAATAATTCAAGCTGATTCAAGACAGAGAAATAAAGTTTAAATCCCATGTTCAGAGCTTTAACAAGAACCCGATTTTTTGGTGGGGCTTTTTTTCCTCCAAAATACCTACTTGATTATACTCAGTAAATTCTCCTCTTCTGTGCCCAGCTTCTCACAGGCATTTGTTCTTCTTTTGTGGTGTCAATGAAGGCAGAACATTCTGCTTCTCAGAGTAAGAAAACAAGAAGTACTGAAGATGAATATCACAATCCAGGACTGTAACAATTTTTTTTTTAATACCATAGATTTTAGATTGAATGCTCTAACTCTGGGATGCAGGATGGCTGCTGACATTTTTCTTACTACCTATGTACAGATATACACACCAAATGAAATCTCTTAGCTGTACCAAACAGCTCATTGGAAAAAAAACAACAAATAACCCCAAACCACACAAGCAACAGCCCAGGTGAGGTAAATAACCTCATCAATAGTAAAGCCTAAAATGACAATGAATTATGCCAAACAAAAAATATGTGTCTGAAATTGACAGAATTTATAAACACACACCTCTTTTTTGACGCCATCTGTACGCATGCATACCACCTCATACAGACAGAAATAAGAGAAATATTTTTCTGAAATGTTGAGATTAAAGGCAAGAGTAATCTGTAAATACACAGACAAAGATTGGAGAGTGTGTTTATTTGCACTGAAAATACAAATAAGCAAATAAATAAATTAAAAATGGAAGCTACATTATAGGCATACTTTATAGTAAGCCAATAAGCTCTTTCTGTATATGTTAAGTATTTTATTACATGGTAAAGAAAAAAGGAGTAATGGCTATAAGCTAAAAACAGAGAAGTTCCACCTCAACATGAGGAAGAATTTCTTTACACTGGGGGTGGCAGGGCACTAAAACAGGCTGCCAGGGATTGGGAGTTTCCCTCTCTGGAGACATTCAAATTCCACATGGATTCATTCCTGTGTCACCTGCTCCAGGTGACCCTGTCTTGGCAGAGGGGTGGGCTAGATGATCTCCAGATCTTCCAACCTTAAAAATTCTGTGATTTTTTGATTCTGTGAAATGAACCTTTACCAATGTGACTTTATCTGAATTTCTCATATTTCAGTTTTACACCTGAAAGTATATTTTAAGTCCTTCAGCATGAAAGTTACTCATTCATTTTTTATTATTTTTTTTAATAACATGTAGTATTTAAAAAAGAAGGAAGGTAGGAAGGAAGAAAGACAGGCAAAGAAAACACATAAACTCAATAAACCTTTAGGCTGGGTTATGCACAGCTATTGGATTTTATAAACTCCATTTCATCTATTAATAGTTTCATATCTGTCTTTTCCCTTAGCTATTGTGCTTATTGTCTGCACAAATGTCTCACCTTTTGATCAACAGAGTTCCAGGGGTAAAACATGAATTTTCTTTATGTTTAATTAGATTCATTTGCCACTTATCAAACCAAGAACCCATTAAATACAGAAGAGGTTTTATAATTTACTCACAGAGATGGTTATTGTTATTGTTTTCATAAGGAATGGCTCAGATAATGCTTTTCAACTATAGGTCATTTGGTTTATGCTCTTTAACTATAGGTTGTTATTAGCTACTAACTCAGATAGATTAAAAGAAGGATATCACAAATATTATGTTGCAGAAATTCACTAAATAACTGCAAAAACCTCATGTATAGCTAATGTTCATGATTTATTTGCCTTATGAATGCATTACATTCCAAACAGAATTTGGTTTCAGTAAGGTGATGGGAAACTATATGCAGGAAAATTGGGACAAGAAGGGCACCAGTAGTTCAGTCTGGTATGCATGGGGCTGAGTTATAAACGTGGTTTTCTCTTAGCTTTTCAGCTGAGAAGCAACCACAGAAGTTTTGCCTGAGGCACAGTCTCAGAAGTGGTAACCTGCAGTTTCTTAGATTGGTGGGGTTTGTCAGAGCATACCCCTGTCTAACCACACTGTCCCCAAAGTCCACAGATCCAGGGTATCCCCCAAGGAGATGCACTGGGACAGACAGAGTTTCCTACTGGTGTGGTTTAACCCCAGCCAGCCACCAGGTACCGCACAGCTGCTCATTCACTCACCCACCACAGGACTGGGGAGGAATTGGAAAACTAAAAGCTACACAACTCATGGGTTGAGATAAAGACAGTTTAGTAGATAAAGCAAAAGCTGTGCACACAAGCAAAGCAAAACTAGGAATTCTTTCACCACTTCCCACGGGTAGGCGGGTGTTCAACCATCTCCAGGAGAGCACGGCCTCTAACAGGTAACAGAGGCTCAGGAAGATAAATGCCATCACTTGAAACATTTCCCCCTTGCTCCTTCTTCCCTCCACTACATACTCTGAGCATGGTGTCATATGGTCTGGTCATATCCCTTGGGTCAGTTGGGATCACCTGTCCCAGCTGTGTTCCCCAACTTCCCGTGCACCCCCAGACCCCCTGCCAACATGGCAGAAAAGGCCTTGGTTCTTCACAAGCCATATTCAGCAATAACAAAAACTTCACTGTATTATTAACACTATTTTCAGCACAAATCCAAAACACAGCCCCACACTAGGCATTGTGAAGAAAATTAATTCTACCCCAGCCAAAACCACAAACCTACAGCACAGCAGGAACCTGAGCTCCTCTCCTCCCGTACCTGGGGTGTTCTCCCAGCTCATGACATCCTTCAGAGGCAGGAGCCAGCACCATGCCCAGTGCTACAGGAGAGACCACAAACCCTGGAGCTTATTAGGGTAACTACAGAGATCTGAATTTTCTGCAAAGTTAACATTACTGCCAAAGGCTCTTGCATTAAAATCAGTTTGAATGAAAGATTTGGCATAACCCCTGGCACAATGCAAGGCATATCATTTCTATCAGTTGAACAAAGTGCTGACATAAATATTACAAGGGGTAGGACATGACCCAATAATAGTGTCTGCCTTCTCATTCAGAAAATGCTGTGACAAATCTCTCACAGTGGCAAATTGAAATGAATTAAGGGTTTAGGACCTGACAGTGCCCAAGTGTGAAAACAGGCTTCCACCCCAAACAAGCACTGCATTCAGCATCATGGCAGTCACACAGCAGATATTTTCACTTTTGCAAAAGTGCACTCCTTGGTAAAGAGACAAAGCTGATTATTTGAACTGACAATTTCTAAAACACATTTACCAACTTTTTTTCAATGGAGAAATAAATATTTAAAATAAATGTTTAACAGTTCACAGCACAGAATTCCAGCATTCAGCTAAAAGCATTCTGCTAAAATACTGCCATCTTGCAATAAAATCTGAAGGTAAATGGACTGTTATGAACAAATCTAGTACATTATAATTTTGTTCTGCAACTTTGTGCTACTTTTATTAGCTCTTTCTCTTTGGCCATCAAGGAAAAGATGTGTAATAGTGAATACTAAGAATATATGTGATGTAAAGTGAGTTTGATATATTCATTTTCTTTGCATAGCATCCCTTCTTCCTTGAAACAGTGACGTCAACTTCTATCAGCCTTCAGGACTGATTTACTATGACTGGTTTAAGCTAGTAATAGCTTATTCACCAAAGGTTTAGAAATTCAGACAGGAGAGCAGGGGATGGCTGTCCAAAATGGTATTCATATCTCCACTCTCTACAAATTGGCCCAGAAAAATTATGAAAATCATGATTCATCATTGAAAGTTTCACAATTTTCATGAGGAAGAGTGCCATTTAATGTTCTGCATTTCTGCTTCAGATGCCATCCAAAAGGCACACAGACTTTATGAACTACAGTTAAAATAACAGTATTTTTTTAAATGATGGGTCTCTAATCCCAGTTCAATTTTACAAGACTTAGTTCAGCCCTGTTGCTGTGAAAAATATTCACAAAACACTGCACATATATATTTTAAATGAACTTTCATTTTTAGTTTTGTAAATGCCAGTGAAATTTCCTAGTTCAAGATGCCTTCAACAAACCAGGCTAACAAACACTCCTTGAGCTGTTCTCTACTGTCCTTTCTCTGTGAGTAAAAATATTCCCCATGTTTGCTGATGCACAGTATCTTCCCTGTACAGAAAGTAAAGATATTCCTGTACTGGGCAGATGGGAAGGACAACGACTGGAGACAGTTTTCCACTGGGCACAAACAGTATGGTTTTAGAGCTCTTTACTCAAAATATTCTTCTCAATTAAAACCATACATTTTGTCTGTGATAGTATATGTGTGAGATCTCCGGCTATACCCTCAAAAAAGAAAATTGTATTTTCATGTAGCAAGAAGAATGATTTATCTGAATGAGGATCTTGAAATCTGCTACCACATTCAATCTGAAAATCTTAGCCTCTGTCATCCTCTGGAGACATTTTTAATCTTTAATAAACACAGAAAACTAAAACACAGATAAAACCATCACTTAAGTAATTTGTCAAACCATATAACCTGATACTTTAAAACAAGGGGCAGAAAAAACATAGAAACCATTCTCTGAGGCATAAGAGTTCCAAATGTTTTCCTTTTTTTTTTGGTAACAGTGAATTTTGCAATTTGAGAAAATTTTGTATGTCAACCATTTGAACATGAATTGTAATTTTCGTGAGCAAACAGCAAAAGAAATTAACCAAAATTAATGGAGTAATAGCTACTTGTCTAACTAATAGCTAATTGTCAATAACTAATTGTCAAAAAATCCCAAAAATAATATAAATATCAATGGGATGGTAAGCATTTTCATTTTGTTTGCCAAGAGATATCCACAAAAAGGATTGAAATACATTTAAAACATATAGAACAGAAGCAGTGTAAAGTCAAATGTTGCAATACTTGAGAAACTCACTCTTCATACAAACATGAAGAAAACATGCCAAAGCCTCTTCATAATTAGCCTGTGGTTTTGATTTCCTTCTTTTTACTATTTATCTTTTTTTTTCTCCCCTCTGCTAGTCTAGGTAGATTTGTTTACAAGCAATGCACTCGTAAGGAGATGACAAACACATATTTATAGAGCAATTCTGTCCCAGTTTCTTCTTTCTGGTAAATTTCTGTCAGTTGACATTTTTCTGAGGAAATTTCAGCCAGGGGAGTCTACATATAGGCTCAGAGTGTGTCTATCAACAGTTAAGAATTTAGTGTTGCCCAAATAGATAAGGTTACTAAAATTAAATGCAAAAATCAGGTTTAATATATAGTCCATGTTGTACATGTTTTATGCTACAAGCAATGCTGCTTCCACTGGGAAATGTTCCAGTGCTTTGTAGAGTGTAGAGTACAACTCTCTGGAGTTTGGCTTGTTTGCTCCTCCTGTCAGTGAGAATAAAATTAAAATGGCCTGCACAATTAGCAATTTCCCATTTCATAAATAATAATACAGACAGAAGAGGAAGAAACTATCTTTCCGTTCATTTCTGGAAAGAAGCACCAAATGGGGGAAAAAAAATCAACACCAAAGAATATTGACAGGTTAAATATTTTAATACGTAGATTAATTTGAGATGACCAGAGAAAATAATTGTGATCACCTGGTGGAAATACCATCATCTATACTGCTGAATTTTAGTGAATGACTGAATACAGTCAAATCCTGCACTGAGCTAATTTCACCAAGTTTTTATCTAAAGATCCTATGTATGGCCAGAACAAATGATATCTTCAGAGGTACCTAAGGGAGCTGGGGGATGGACCAAAGAAAGCATTATACCATCTCAGACAAATTTGAAAATAAAGTGCTTAAAACCTTGTTGTGTGGTGTTGGATTGATGGGTGCAGCTCTAGCAATCACCATGCCCTCTGACTTCACACCACATCTATCTTCATCCTGCATCAGTCAACACTGGATATTGAAATCATCCCAGCATACCTGTCTTTAATTTGCCACAGACTCCCTTATTCCAGATTAATTATTTTCAATCTTCAGGTCAGCTGCCTTATACATGAATATTAAAACTTGAAATTATGCCCTCCAGTAAGAAACTTGCATGACTTTTCAGAATAAGCAAGATCAATCAGACATGATAATTATGATAATAAATGTAATACTAACTTATCACATCACATAAATTCAGCTAAATGAGCTCTGTGGCAACAGCAGTTAAGAATTGAGAGAAAAGGCAATGACAATCTACATTATTGAAAATAAAACCTTCAGCAGCTGAATCAAAGCCATTTTTTACAGTCTATATAGTTATCTTCTTATCTATATGCCTTGTGTTCTTGGAGGCAGCAAAAACACCTGAATCTAATGCCTTGGCAAGTTAACCTTAAGAGACTGACCTTTGACACAGCATAGAAAAATATAAGGTAGGGAATTATTCTTATTCTGACTTTCTTAGAGTCAGGTATGGTTTTTTTGTGACAAAATGGTAGTAAATGCTCCATTAGAGCTCAGTTACCTGGATTCTGGTTCAGCCAAAAGGTCTCAATTAATTAGCAATTTTTTCATCATTCTGAATTGATTAGAACTATGTCATTCCTAATTTCAGTTTCCTACATGCATTTTAATGTCTAGTTTGTCTCCTGGAGGCTGAAAGAGGCACACTGTACAAATACTGTGCTTGCGCGCTGGCTAAGTGATGGCACCAGAGCTATGAGAGGCCATGTATGCCATATATTTAAAAAACTGAAAGATATCTCCCTTCTGGCCCTCATAATCCTCTCAGAAAGGATTAGCTCAGCTTCTCCAGCCCTCACACCTGATATTCCTTACTCTAACCTTATTTTCCAGGTGATCAATTCAATTTCACAACGTTCTACAGTCTTCTTTGGTATTCTCAGTTGGAATAGACTCTGTTCATCAATTGTTATCTCCATGTCTCCAATTTCTATCTCCATTCAATTTTACAGTGGAGCCTTCAACATTCTTATCACTTGTAGCTTGTCCAGCATTTTATTAATGTCTGTCATGCCTTTAATAAATGAAATCTGACATTGCACTATAGCTCAACATCCATAGACTGTGAAAACTATGAAAATTGAAAAGAAAAAACAAGAGAAATTTTAAAAACACGACTATTGGAAGGTGCAAACAAACTCCTTTGAGCAGCCAGTTTTATTTATTCAGACTATTAATGTCAGATAAAATAAAATTTAGAAATATCAAAAGGAAACATCAAATCTTTTTATTTCCAAACTATATGAAGAGAACTAAGAATAGTTCATATTTGACTATGTTGAATTTATCCAAGTAATCTCTTAATACAAATTTAATTAACAGAAAAAAATGCAATGTAAGAGTCAATAAGCCACAATTTTTGTTTGCCTGATTAAATGTGTCCTCAGTATAGAAAACAAAATGTATTGATTAAAAAAATGTTTTCAAAATGACATATTTGAATTAATTAACATTTGTATTCATTCTCTTGAACTTGCTGTAAGAAAACTAGATTAAAATATTTTGAACAGACTATTTGGAATTTAATGGAAACGTCATTTTATTTGAGAAATTAATATTTAAATCTTCAGGACTGGAAGTTCTGCACAAGATAAAAATTACATTTTCATCACTTGTTTTTTTCCTCTGTCAAAAGTTTTGGAGAGTATTTAATTTTTTTTTCACTTTGAAAATACATCAAACCACAAATCCATGGCAAGACATCAGTTAACTCAGTTTGCTCAGTTTCTTCCTCAAGGCAGATCTGCTGCAGTTTAAAATATGAAGACTGCAATTTGGTTCACAGCTACCTCCAAAATAAAAAGAGGTTTGTGGGTTCACAAGGCTCTGCTCTCTCACCACGCTCCTTTGTCCTCCTCTCTGGCAGCAGGGGAGGGGTTGAGCAGAAGTGTGGCTGGGCAGCTCCCTCCTCTCGGTCTTCACAGCTTGTGCCAAACCCTGAAACACCTCTGCCCCGTCGCAGTGGAGAGGTGCTGCCACACAGCAGCTGAGCAGACATTTCCCCCTGACAAAGGGGATGGTAAACAAGGTCAGAATGTGTCAGATGTACAACATCATCAAAACCTATTATTCTCTAAGTGCAGCTACTCTATGTGGGAACACTGCATATTAGCATGCTTGATTGATCCATCTATAGATTGTATTCTGGCACTGCAAACAACTGCGTGGCCAGAGGCGATAGATCAACCACTTAAGAAAGCTCTGGAATGGTCTTTGCCTTCATTAATAGAATAAGGCAATATCTGCAGTCCATTACGTATACCAGTGAACCCAGAGATGTCAATATTCATGTTTTAAAAATTCGGTATGTCAAAAGGATGTCACAGATAAACATTTTGTAAAAGGAAAATTATATGCTGAACAAAACAAAGATTATGCTGCAAAGCAATAGAAAAATCCAACAACAGTGATGTTCTTCCATACAGCTGTACTTCTTAGGAGTAATTCATCATCCTGCCCTAATGAAGGAAGATGCTTTTCAGGAGTGTCAGCCTTCACCCTGAAACAAGTGAATAGAGAAAGCAAAATTAGTATCCTAGAACAATTAAATTTATCCATGTTATTGTTGTTCCTACTATGCCATTTATGTTCTGCTTTTTCCATCAAAATTTTGGAAATAAAAGAGTATATATGTTTTTTCTATGCTACCTACTTTTTAAATAGCCTGTGATTTTAAATTACAAAAAAATCCAATGAGATAGGCAACACCAGCCAACATCAAACACAGAAAGTACTTATAATTTTGTTAAAATACCTCTGAAAAATATTTTTTATTAATTTCTAATAAAACATCATTGCCACTTGAGTGGAACAAAAGAGCCAGGTTAATTTTTCTTCTCTGAAATATAATTTCAAATATTCCAAAGTTTCACAAGCTTTGGCAAACTAAGAAACATCAGGCTCTTTTGCTCTATGAGTTCTTTTCTGTCCTGTTGTGTTCTGTTCTAAGACAGTTAAAGTAATATGTAAATATCTAAAGCATTTTGTTTTGATATTTTGCTGTTTAAAAAAGTTCAGTATTAAAAGAAACAGCTTCTCAGTTAATGTCTTTACACTCACTAATGTATTTGTTTTAAAGAACCCAGGATTTAATCAATAACAGTCTACACAAAAAAAAGCTGTCTCTGCTCAACAGAGCCCATGGAGCACGCGAGGATAGCTGCAAACCAAAGGAGCTGTACAAGAAAACAGAGAGTGGTGGTCAGTCAAACAATTCATATGGTCTCTCACTCCTTGAAGACAAAAAAAAATCCATTTCCCTGGACTAGAACCATTACTCCTCTCACATGCATGAAGCACCAGTGTGAGGTGTGGTACCTCCAAGCTCCCTCCAGCCTCAGGCTCCTCTAATGACATAGCAGAACAGAGGGGAAATAATAGAAAGCAAGCAGTATTCATCAATATCAAAACAACTGTGAAGGCTTCACAGCCAGGGGAATAGCTCCAGATTCAGAAATGTCATGGTCACTTTTGAAAAGAAAAAAAATATAGATCTTGAGGACTAGAGAGGTGCCTGAAGCTAAAAATTCAGTGAAAGGGGAATGGCAGCTAGCTACTGGGAGCCAGAGAGGAGACTAAGCCAAATCGGAACAGTGACAGCTTTCATGCAACTAATACAGGCTCTTTTCCAACAAAATAACCTTTTCTGCTTAATTTAATCATCCAAATGAAATTAATAATAAGGGGGGCGGGGGGAAATTGCCTGGGTCAAGAGCATCCTGGACAATGGAAACTTACTGGATGTAGATGCTTTTTTTTTTTTTTTTTCATTGCAGTTTTCCCCCTTTAAGGCAAAGATGAAAGAAGAAAAGGGAGGGAATCAGTGTAAAGTGTGCTTAGGAGCAGACAGTTCTTTGCCGTTGGGACACTTCTGTGTCTGTGTGGCCAAGAAAATGAAAGGGTCACATTGAACAACAAGGAGGGGAAGCAGGGGAGGGACTTGATAGCCATTAGGGCCATTATTTCCACCTTCATGATGAATAGTCAAACTCAGGAAAAGGGAAAATAGTATGAAACCCTCATTGTTGTGCAAGAGCAGGGCAGCAAGATGGATGAGCTGGCAACAGCTAACACTGACCCTGCCATCAGACAGTGAAATTGGTACACAAGTGTTCCCAGCTGTTCAAAAATATCATTGCAGCAGCAAGAAAAGCAGTAGTTACCTATTCCATCTCTTCTGCCTTAGCTATTGACTGTGAGGACAGAAATAACACTGAAAAATCTGTGTAGAAGAAAAATAAAGAATTACTTCTTCAAGGCAAGTGTTGAAGAGTTAATGCACACCAAAATGTATGCTTTATTCATGCAAATATTTTTAGTGGCAAGTTTTGAGGCTGTTGGTCTCATGTTCCCTTGCAGATTATTGTATGACCTAAATAACTCTTGAAAGGGGAGCGTAGATACATTGGACTATTATGACTATGTCTCTAAAAATCATGTTATCATGGATCCATGTTTTTTACACTTTAAATTATTATGAGCAGAAAATTTGAAGCATAAAATGTGAAAGTGGGTAGAATAAGAAAATAAAATGCTTAGGCCCTAAGAAGGGATTCACCTCACTTGTTTTTGTCTGTTTGAAAGGTTGAAATATAAAATCCCTCTATTCTCAGAGGTACTACTGTATAATAAAAGTTTAAAATGCTTCAGATTAATTTAGATACATTTTCTCCTGGAATTGCCCGTTTATCCAGTGAGCTCAGAGGGAGAATACCCAAGTAACATATAAATATCCTTTTAAAAGGATAAAGTTTTGTGAGATTATTCCATCATAAGGGTCAACTGAGTGTTACATGCAATGGCAAATCTCAAAGAACCTTCTTATTAACTCATATACATTATCTTCTACTTCCCATAGAAACGGTGATACACTAGTTCTCTATATAAATATTTTTAAAGGGGAGGTCTGGAAAGAATTATTTCCTTTGCAACAACAGAAATGAGGAAATAAGAAAGCAAAGTTTGTTGTACTATGTAAAATATTAAAATGAGATAATTCCATAAGTGGTATCTAATGTTTATTTAACAAGGCAACCTTTTGGCGTAAAAATCATTGCCTTGAGGAGAAAATTACTGAGTACTGTCAATCTGAGCTCTGAATTACCCAAATGTACAAGCAAATACTGCTGTGGGGTTTTCTGGACATGGGAGCATACAATGCCATGGCAAAAGTAGCATATAAATGTGTTTTCTACCTGTTTTGAAATAATATTGTTTCAGCTTAGAAAAATCCAGTGCGGAAGACTTTTGATTTTATTTTTCCTTAGTAAGACCCCCTCTGCTCCTCTTACAGCCAAAGAAACATGATTCATCTGTACTGTTGAATTATTTCTAGCTCACCAAACAAAGTCACTGTTTTTTTTTTTTTCATGTTTATACACCCTTCAAAAGTCTCTGCAGACCATTGAGAGCCTTCTTGAATCTCACAGTAGCCAATATGTCTTTTGTTTGAACAAAAACACACAGTCCTGATTGTCACTTTGGGAACAGGCATCTCTTTCTTTATCATCGTGCCCAGATATTATTGCTCATCTTTTCCAAAGCGTTTTGATCCAAAGTACCATGTGGGAGGAAATAAAAAGACTCAGCAGGAGACAGCTGTTAAGGATGGAGTTGCAGACTGAATTTTCTGCCTTTTATAAACTCAAATAAGATTATTTATACAGAGTGATCAAATGATGGTCAAATATGGAAGCACTCAGAAGTTTACTGAGGGTCAGCCCCCCTAATGTGCTTAACCAAATGATAATAATTCTTTCCTTCTGTATGCAATCTCATGTAACTCCTGTCTGAAATACTGTACCAGCTCTTTCCCTCTCAGCTTCAAAATATTTTTCTTTAAGGGAACCTTTTAAATGTTTCTATTAAAGCTTATAACATCTCTAGTTCCAGGAATGTTGTCCTTTACGGTCATGGCTCCCAAGTCCCTACTCTGGACAGGCAGATTTTATGTGTGACCATCCCCTTCCTTTGCTGCAGTCACTACACCTTCTCCCTCCATGAGCTACAGTGATGGCAACTGCTCCCTGTGCTGGCAGATCACAACCCCTTCTCTGTTCAAATCACACATACAAATGCCTTTTTTACTTCTTCTTCAGTGAGGATCACAAACCACCTCAGTAACTCTCAGAGCCCCTGTGCTGTGTAAACTCACAATGAAAGAGACAATGGGAAAGGAACTGGGGATGTGAACCGAGGTGAGAGGTGTTCTTGATCTCAGTCACTTTTATATAGCCCAATTATGTAGCACAGTTCAACAGACAGAGTTCTGCCTTGATTATTCAGAATCCTGTATTTTGATATATATCTCCAGAAGTCTGCCCATATAAAAAAATCTAGTGATTCAGCAGCAGCGCAAATTATAGGGACATGCAGACAATAGAGGGAAAATTTTAGTAATTCTTTTGTTCTCTGATAGTTTCCTCATTTGTTCTGCCTGCCCCTCCCATCATCTGGACCTTCTTCCTTGAGATCTTTTGACATGTATCTACCTCTGAACTCCCCAGCTTGTTCCTCTGACTTTCTGTTAACATACACAAGAGCTACTTGAACATTTATCTTCCAGAGAGCAATACTTTTGAAGGAAGACCTTTTGCCATGAGGCTGGAGCTCCTCTCCTATGAAGACAGACTGAGAGCTGGAGTTGTTCAGCCTGGAGAAGAGAAGGGCCTGGGGAGACCTTGGAGCAGCCTTCCAGCACCTGAAGGGGCCCTGCAAGAGAGCTGGAGAGGGACCTTTTAACAAGGGCATGTAGTGATAGGACAAGGGGGAATGGCTTTAAACTGAAAGAAGGTAGGTTTGGATTAGACGTTAGGAGCAAATTTTTGACTGTGAGAGTGGTGAGATACTGGAACAAGTTGCCCAGATAAGTTATGGCTATCCTGTCTGTGGAATTGTTTAGAAGGTTAGAACAGATGAGGTGCTAAGCAACCTGGTCCAATGTTCCTTAACACAGCAGGGGATTTGGTACTAGGTGATCTTGCAGGTCCCTTCTGACCTGAAGCTTTCTATGAATCCATGATTCTACAAACTCAATTTACCTGACGGGCAAATGATATAAGTGAAAAATCAGATCAGTCCCTCAGTCTGTAATGCCCACCTGTAGTTTTCAAAAGTTGTTATGACTCTGAACAACCTCACGTAAATTTTGGCATCCTTTGAGTAGAGTATTGGAATAAATCAGCTCCAGAGGTCCTTTCCAACCCAGTTTTTATCTATAATTCTAGAAATAGAGGTTATCACTCTAATAAGTAGTTGTTCAGCAATATTATGAGAACAGGAACCGCACCATTCTCTTAGCAGTGGCTGTAACACTGAAGACATTATAACACTGAAGATGTTACTCCAGCTTTATTTTTTTTTTAAAGATTGACCTACACAGCAGTTTCAAAATAGAAAAATAATATAAATTTGTCATTGTAGAACAAAGTAATCATTTACTTGCTTCACTGTCCCATTTATGACAATGACTACTAAGTATATAGTAGGATGACTGCATGAAAAGACTTCCTAGCTCTATTTAAAGGTTTTGTTTTCAAATTATAGATGATTTTTTTTTCAGTGTTGTATACATTTATGTTAATGGCTATCCATTTGAAATCATGTCAATTTCAGTAGAAGCCTCATGTCTACCTACATTAAAATAAGTTGTTTATGGCAAAAGCCAATACAAGATCCAATAAGCCCCTGAATAATTCAACAGTATATCCCACAAATCCACCATGTAGATGACAAAAGTTTCTAATTCAGCAGAAAAATACTCCCAAACCTCCAGACCAGCTCATCGATATGATGGCTCTATCTCAAAAAATATGAATAGATTTTGCTCCTAAAGCACTTGTGTGCATTTTTCTGTGCAAATATGAGGAGAAGCGACCATACTAGCAGTTTTTCAAAAGCTGCAGTCTTATATATGGCAATCTCAGATTCATGCCACTAAATGAAGGTAGAAAATTAAACTTTGGAAGATTTTACAGTGAAAGGCTCATTGCATTTGCCTAGGAAGTTTCATCAAATGAGCTCAGCTTGTTTTAAGATGAGGTGCTTCATTTATGTTGCAGTCAGGCAGCAGGTGCTTTGCCATCTGAAGAGACCCTGAACATGAGCTCAGAATTAAAATATAATAGACTGAGAGCAGAAAAGGTAATACTGGCATGGCTCCATGGAAAAATTATTTAGGGCAATCATTTGTAATTTGCATTACACCTTGAAATAATTCCTTCTCCTCTATGTGTAGTAGATATCACTTACTGCCTTTTATTTTTATTTACCTGGTCCTCTGACTCTAATAATGGTGCCTTCAGTGACCTTTACACAGTCTGCTAGCTTTCTCCAGTGTGGGCATGCTCCCTTTTTCATAGAGACAAATCTCCCCTTCCCCTTCCCTTCCCCTTGTAAAAAAGGTATCACAGATTCACAGAATCACAGAATGGTTGGGGTTGGAAGGGATTTCTGGAGATTTACTAGACCAGCCCTCCTGCAGAGCTGCTTTCCAGCAGGTCAACCCCTAACCTGTACTGGTGTATGGAGTTATTCCTCTCTGGGGGCAGGACCTTACACTTGCCTTTGCTGAACTTCTTTAGGTCCCTTTTGCCCAATTCCCTATCCTAGACAGCTCTCACTGAATGACAGCACAGCCTTCTGGTCTATCAGTCACTTCTCTCACTTTTCTATCACCTGTCCTAGAAGCAAAGTTGATGACTTTGCCCCATTTGAGGGTGATTTTAAATACTTAGGGTTTACAACCAAGTAGGGTCTAGAGAAGGCAGCAGAAAGGTTGTGAAATTTCCCCCTGTCACCAAAATAGTCCATATTTAAGGCTCTTGCTGTTATTTTTCCTCATCAATAGTAACAATGTATTTTTGTACCCGGGAGGTTTCAACAGATGGAAGGCAAGCATTCTGGGGAAGAGGATCAGGTCTTACAAGCTCTCTGTATGACATGACTTGAGACATCTGGATTACCTGATGATACCACAAGATCACAATTGGAGTGAGGAAATCAAAGAATTTTTGTTTTTTTTTTAAGGAAAAGGTGTTAGAGAGAAAATGTGGATGGCCTTAATAAGCACTTTAAAATGTTTCTCATCACTGTGAAACCTGCTTAGTACAGATACTAGCCCGATCCTTGTCAGTGTAACATCTGTGCAGCTTCAAGTATGAAGCTGTATTTTTAAAGGAATTAGTCAAGCTTGATAGAAACAATAGGAAACAAGAAAAAAACTTTCATAACTCGATACCAACCCATTTTTATGATTACCAGAAACATCGCTTATCTGTCCAGTTATCTGTTAGAGCCTTAGCAGGGGATAATATTGCCAAGGTAAAAGCAAAATGTAAATGGCTATGCTGGTGCTATTTCTTATTTCTTTTAAGTTCCATGTTGTGTGATTGAGTCATGCAGATATTTTCTCCCTTTCATATCACATGAATAGGATTTTGGAACCTCACACAGCCTGTGAAGGACAGCAATGTATTGACTCCTCTGACCTTTTACTTATTCTAGACTTTGACTGATCTCTGTTCTTGCAAAGTTGGCAGCTGCCAGAAAGAACCACAGCCTCAGATGCTCAAATTACTGAATTTTGAAAAGGTGAAAGCAGCACAGTTTAGTTATGCTGCTATATCTCACAAACCCATGTTGGGCATTGAAATTCAGATGTCTAGTTGTGACAAAAGATCAGTGCAAGAATAGGAAGATGATCAAGAATATCAAAAGAAGGAATATTATTTAAATAAAGGCTTTAACAAATCACTGTGATGGTACAAATTTAAACTTGCCTTGTCACAATGGTGTACTGGTAGATCTGTCTTAGATCCAGAACCAAATTCTCACTTTTCAACACTATTTAACAATGACATTTTGTGCAAGTTTTATATGAATATGCACATTTATTAAGTCAATATTTACAAATTTCTAGGAATGCTCATTTAACAAATAACATCTTTTTAACTAAGAATGGATTATTATGAGAGTCATATCTATCACTTATTCTGCTAAATATTTAATTTATTTACACTCCAAAGTAACAGAATATTTTGAAATCACTGGAAATCTTCCTTTCCTTTGAAATGTGTCAAGTTCCAAGTGTGATATTTGAGGCAGCACAACAGCACTGTCCCTAACTCGGGATTCACTAGCAGAAAAATCTCTCCAACAGGTAGACATAAAAATAAGTCCATTTGAATGATCCCACTAGTGCTTTTTGGATGGTAATCTGCAGTGTATTACAGCATAACATGCAAGACATAGAATTGTTTAAAACTCTGAAGATTATATATAATCTGCAGTGAGGAAAAAAATATGTAGAAAGGTAGGAACACAGAGGTTCAAAAAGAGACAAATTTTGTAGCATCCCAGTAATGAATCTAGAAAGATATTTTTAAATTACATTGGCAAGGAAGTTTGAACTATCCCAACACTACAAATATTACATTAATAAAACCCCTGTAAATGTACCAGAAGGAGCAATAATCTCCAATCCAAAAGTAGCTAAAGTCAGTTGGACTGGCACTGAGGTGTCGGAAGCAGGGATAGATGCGATCGTGGCAGTTCTGTGACATCCTAAGCGGGACTTCTGCTGATCAAATTAGCTTGTGTGTGAACTTCAGCTTAATGTTCATATCTAGCTAACAGTATATAATAGAAGAACAATTAGCAGGTAGAGAGGTAAGCTTAAGAACACTTTTAGTTTGCATAAGTATATACCTAATCTTATTCTGTCAGCAATTACTGATTACTGATTACTGTTCAGCACCTCATATATAATCCCTTGCCTTCAGCTCCTGTATTCCTTAATCCTTTTCTACTGGAAGAAAGTTGCTTATTAAAAACACTGCTAGTTTGCAAGTCTAGTAAGACTGTTCAAGTCCCCTAAGTAAAGAGTTTGGTCAGCAGCTGCTTTTAAAAGCCAGAATGCCCCTGGCATTTTCCAGGAAATAATTTTGATACAAAACAGTATGAATGAAAAGTTCAGAAGCTATGATTGCTGCCACAAATTTTGCACATGTACATTAAGTCCTCACTAAGGCTTGTGGCTTAATATTTGAGGATCAAGTTGTTGGAGCAAGACCTCCAAAAAATAGGCATAATCTTCCTGAACTCCTCTAATTAATGAAAGCAAAGCTCTGTGTGCGTGAGTGTTTGGTTGTGAAGATTATAAAATAACTTAGAAGCTACACGATTTTACAGACTTCTTTACTGATAAACTGAAGAAAGAAAGGTGAAAATCATTAAATAAATATTTTTAAATTACTCATTCCATAATAAAGCTTGGCTACTTTCTTATTGTACTTTGACATCTGTGTTTATTTTGCATAAAATTACTGACAATAGTAACAACAATAACTCACTGAACAATTAGGCTGAATAAGAGATATTTCTATGACAATGTATCTAGGAGTAGTTTGAGTGCTCTTTCTAATTGACTTTCAATGACTCTAAGGAAAAAAATCCACATATGAGGAACCTGGGCCATGGATACTCTTTGGATCATGCTTCAGCTGGGCTGTAGCCAAATATAATACAACAGCACTAAGATAAAATTTTCATTTCTATGAAAAACTGAGAATGGGAATACATAATACACAGTGTCAAGCAAACCAATGCTCACTTTATCCTTTGTTTTTGACTGCCAAAGCTTGTTGAGCTACAAGATAGGTAGCTGGAATACAGCTAAGAGAAGGAAACCACCAATGTGGACAGCCATTAAGATGCATTTCTTTGTCTGCATTTCTTACCTGACAGCTTTATTTTAGAGATTTTTTGCAAAGGCATTGGGGGCAGGTTTCACCTGTTAGAGGAAGAAACCTACTTTTCCTTACTTAGAGATGTGTAGGATGCTTAAATAACCACTACAGTCCCTGAAGATCTTGTCAATATAGTCATGAGAGAAATGTCTGCTCACTCAGAGGAACTAGGCACTGCTTTTGGTCATCTAAGTCCTTTCACAGATTTCATTGCCTTTACTGTGGTTAGCCTTGATTCGGTGCCTGCAGGTAGGCATCTAGGATAGGGTATCCTGCCCAAACTCCAGCTGCTTCTACAGGAGGAAACAAACCTCCTACCTGAGTGTAGGCACCCTTACAGAGCCAAAACTCTCCACTGAGTTTGGGCACCTATGCTTCTGTATGTAACACCATGATGTCAACCCCACCCCAGACAAAACGTACTCTGAACTCTGCATGTCATAAACTGACCAGGCATAAACTGACATGAATGGGGAGCATAATTTTGTTGAGAAATGAACTGTTTTCTCTTATTATAAGGCTAAGACCAAGAAACTGTGTCAAAAAGGCTGGGAAACAGCAGAGACCTCTACTGGAAGAGGGAAAAGTTCTTCAATTGTTCAAATTCAGGTACTCAAGAAAAAATGAATCATTTAATGCAACCAAGGCTGCATTATACTGTCATTTATGTTTAATGTCTTTCATAGTAAAGGACTCCTACTTCAAAAGAAATGCATGCCTTACAATTGAAACACAATTACCACTCTATAGGTACAATCTCAATCATGTAGCATATAGGGTATTGCAAAGAATCTTGAAAGAAAGCAAAGTTTGACAGAGGATGCTTGGATATACTCTTATTTTCAACAAAATTGTGCCTTAAGGCTGAATGTTTAAATAGAGGCAATTGAATAACTCTAGCAACTGCACAAGACACAGTGATTTGAAATGTCAATCAGGTAATTTCACGTACAAATACAGAGTTCAGTGCTATTTGCATATGTATAAGTTGCTCTCCCTGCATAGCTGTGGAGAGTGAACAGCATCCATGAATAAACATTTGTAGGCACTTTCAAAAAACACTTTAGCCTTGTTGTCTATCACTTAAAAATTGTCTTTAAATGCTCATGCAGTGAAAAGACTTCAGTTTTTCAAGAGTCAGTGGCCTTTTTCCCCACTGTGTGACTTTTATTAAAATGTTTCTATAGTTCTTGGACCTCAGTAGGACCATATGTTCCTGCCATTATTAAAGTAAACATAGCTTAAATCTAGCTTTTTATTTATTTTTTCTTAATGAAAATAGGAAGACACATTCCTGAAGCAATCACAGGTACGAATATTTCCAAGAAACCGCCTAATTCCGAAGAAATTAGGTTAGCACCCAGGTTCTGATTATCTTCCACTTAATTTTCCCGTCATTTGTCCTCTTGTCATTTATTTTGCGGAAAGAAATCAAAATCGGTACCCCCATAAAAAAATAAAGATTTTCTTTTCATCCCTCTTTTTATCAAGACTAAGGTTTAGAACCAGCAATATGAATATTTTCTTGTATGCATAATAAATGAAACCATATGAATATTTACTGGTTGTGTGAGATAATAAACAAGTAAGTTGCATGTTAATTCATTATTTGTTTCAGAATCAGCCTTTCAAGCCTACAGAAACAAAATGTAAACATACATCACATGCATATTATCACAAACCTTAAATCCAGGAGCCCATTTATATAGATCTTCAAAATCCCCATGAAAAAGATTAGATAAAATAGTGAGGCTGGTCAAGAACACAGACTTTGTGTTACAATTACTCATATTTCTTTTGGTTTTGCATTTGTCAAATTCCAGGACAATTTTAAGATTTTGTTAATGTTTGAAAAGTGTGTGAAAAATTGAATAGGTTTTGTCACTGGATTTCTCAAAACTAAAAGGCACTTCTACTATTTATTTTATCTTGAGAGCTTTAGAATTCTCCTGCAGTGAATAGCTTTTTCTGATTTTATAATTTGTTAATTTACTTTTTCCACAAAGTATCTAAAAAATATAAAAGCAAGTGCCTACAGTAACAACTGAAAAAGCAAAATGAAATACAATAGGAGACACTTTCCTGCACAAACCAGTATATCACAAGAGGGTGATTTAGAAAATTCACAGTGAATTTCAACAGCCACAGGTCATGTTTCTTTTCCAGACATACTCTATTTTTTCAGCAAGACTTTTCACATGCATGATTACTTATTTAAGGAAGAAATTTAAGTGTCTTTTCAGTGACCTTCATCCTCCTGTCTACGTCTCTGCAATAAATGTGATCTTTAAATGTGATCTTCTTTCTTGCAGTATTATACATATTTCCTTGGTTGTGTGTGAATTATGGTATCAAGAGGGTGAAGACAGGTCCTTCTATTATCCAAAGTTCTAGACAGGCTCTCTGCAGAAAGCTTCATCAAATTCTGTGCCAAACCCCTAGCTTTTGCAACAGCCCACAAATTCAAGTTTGGCTTAGTTTAACTAAAAATTAAAGTGTTCAGTTGAACGAGTACATGAGTAATATACTGAGTAATATAATCATATGGAAATCTTTTGAGACAAAACACCACCCATGCTTTGTTTGGGAGCAACCCTTTGGCTGGGAGAATCCATCTGTTTTTTTCAATGTTAAATGGAAGATTTTTCCTACTATCTATGAACAACCCCCTCCAAATTTAAAACTACCACTAATAGGCAAGTTTTGTGACTTTATTAAAATGCCAGACATAGAGTCCAGTTTGTTTTTAGAAAGAAGGGGAAATAATTGGTGAAAGTATCCTCTTCCTTCAAACAGCATCAGCTGCTGATATTCACATGGCTTACATTTGATAATTTCCCCTCATTATGCTTCCAAAGCAGAAACAACACAATAGTGTCTTGAACCTTATGAACCTCTCTTTTTCTCCTTCTTGGCAAGGTGCCTGGCAAGCTTTGCCAGAAGGGGTTTATACAGTACATTTCTCTTCTAAATACAGTTATTCAAGAGTACCCAACAACACCATACCTATGACCTGGAAGAGGCATTGCCATATTCAATCCACTGTAAGGAAGATTCAAACCCACTGACCTTTTTCTCCTGCACACACATTGACCATGTCTCTGCTGATAAGTAGGTGTATCTGAGTCACATCTCTGGCACCAACATGAGGTCATTGTCAGAGTTTCATACTATTGAACTCTACTCTCTAAAACTGGATGGCTTCATCCACCAAGTCTTTGGGGAAGGGTTCCTGACCTGTTAAAACCTCCCAAGACATGTTTGAGAAAGAGTGAGCAGATAAACAAAAGCTATATCTGGAACCTATCCAACCACTTGGATGGCAGGTGTGTGGCAGGCCCATGTGTGTAGGTGTTTCTTGTCTATGATCAATTTAGTAGCATAGATGTTTGGAGTCCAATATTCCCAGCAATGCCATAGAATTTTTTTTCTTCTTTGATATATTTCTAATTATTCTTTTAATCCAAAATATGCTACACAAAGCTTTTTAACTGCTCTGCTCCTGTAGCCACTTTGTAGGAAAATGGAAAGTAACACAGTGATAAGAGTATGTTATATTTGCTTTGAGAAAGAATCACAGAACCATAGAATCACTGATGAACACCTAAATGCTCTGAGATCAGAACATGATACAAATGCAGAACAAAAGAGAAGGCTCAGTCCCCGGCGTACCTTCAATAAAAAATCTGGTAGCCATTTTTAAAAGCATCATAAGGTGCACCATATCAATAAATTATCTCTACAGTGCTCTAAGTCATTGCATCTCAAGGATGACTGAAGGGCTCAGGACAATATCAGAAAACGGGTCATGAAAACAAAAAGAAAACAGCAACCTTACACAAGCAAGGAAACAATGAATGAAATGCAAAAAATAAATTAAATAAAATGAAAATGAAATTAAATAAACTCATATTTGTGCAGTAAAAGAGAACTATGGTGGTATCAACTGTGAGATACTCAGACGAGGTGACCATCGTTCAGGTTTACTGTAGGATCATTCAGAATGTATACAACTGGCATTAACATCTCTTGCTTGCTGTGAAAGATTAAACTATGGTACCTAAGCAGCTGTTTCCTACTGAAAATCTTAAGGGTCAAGGTGGGTGACAGTCTGCTGAACTATGTCAAGCACACGTGATCTTACTCCAGAGAATTGATATACACACACAACAGTGCTGGGCAGCTCTGTTCAGAGACTCTGGCTAGGCTTTCAGAAATACCTCTGCTGCACCATCTCAGGAATCTATCTCACACATAACTTGAAGGGGAGACACATATCAACACCCTTTGAAAATCTGTCAGTCTGTGACCAGTTTGACCTTCAATGGATATGTTCTCTTCTGCTTTTTACCCAAACAGAGGCCTCTGACAAATATCTTTGAGGAACTTCAGATGCAGGAAGTTTTACATGCCTCTGTATTTTGTGCAGTGTTATCTCTGGGTCACATTCCCAGCTTCAAATATTCCCAAGTTCAGAATGAAAAGATAAAGTCACTGAATCTGCTGCCAGTAAATACACATGCAATAGAAAAGGAACTTCATGGACTTTCTTTTCCTGCAGGCATGGAGCAATTGTATTGTTCATCACTCAGATTTCCTGAGAGCATCATTTTCTCTCCTATTTCCTGTGTTCATCTATCATCCTAACTGCTGCTTGGAGAAACATAAAGAAAAATATTATACTAGTCACAATCAGTTAGTACTGAGAAGGAAAGTTCTTTTGTGAAGCCTAAGAAAAAAAGGAGATTTCAGTACCACTCTTGGATACCTTTAATTGAAGAAAAAAATCAGATATTGGTATCTTCTTTTCTGTCAGTTAAGCAGACATCTATAGTGAGTGAAAGGCAATTTTTCCTTTGGCTACAAGTATTTACATCTGTTCCAGAAAAAGGTGAAAAAAAAGAAAACCTGTATTTAGTTTATTTTGACTGGCAGATATCAAATTACCCTATCAGTTAGATTTTACTCTTCTTATAAAGTCTTGGGATGGTATTCACATTACCTGGGTTTAGATGGCTCCACTGCAGGCTTGCAAGGTAGTTACTGAGGTCTCTTTAAAGTCAGAGGAGAGAATTACATTTACTGATCTAAGTCAGTGCTTTAGAGAGATAACTGGTGATTCAGCATTTTGGATTTGGTTGGAGATTTTGTTAACTCCTAGTAGCTGACAACTTCTTTGCCACTTTATTCCTGCATTTCTGAAGTCTGTATCAGGGCATTGTTGCCTTGAAAGAATTAAAATGTCTTTCCCCTGCTCACATATGTGATGCAGTGACAGTGATGAATAAAAAGTCTTCTTTTTATGAAGACTTATTGTCTTTTAGACTGCCTGCCTATAAAGTACATCTCTATATTAACCTTGCAATGCAGCCAAAGTACAGCAAATTCAATTATGGTTTGGTATTAAATAATATAAGAAAGGAATTTTAATGCTGTTCAAGAAAATAAAAATGTATTAAGAAAAAAAAAAGGAGATTGTAATGCTAAATTTTCCACTTATTGATTTGTGGACTTTATTGTGCTTATTATTTAGCACTATTTTTTTTTTTTCCTAATTATTTCCCTAGCTGAGGCAGTTCTATTCAGGTATCCAATAGATGTGATCTCATTTGTAGGGATGGGTATTTGGTGTCTTTCCAACCTGCAGATCAGTAGCCTCTTACACTAAGCTGTTAGCAACAACACAGCTCTCCTTTTTGCATGCCTGTCAAAGGCATGTTGCCTTTGCTTCTGGCGTGGCTTAAGGCAGCATGTGAGGCAAACATGCTTGGTAGGAATTATGCTGGGCAGTGTGGCTCTTTTACTTTTGTTTTTCCAGTTCTTTTGACAGGTTGTGGTAACCCTGGCAACCACCTTACTCCATTGTTAGTGCCCATGTACAGCGGGCTGGTGCACGTGCCTGAGGGATGTTGTGAAAGGATGTGAAAGAGTGCATGAAACGCTGCCTTGGATTCTCCCTCCTGCTTTGTATTGTCCTAGGGAACTAAAGAAATTTGGCAGAAAAACACTCTTTACTTAACAAGGGGAAGTCTTTTTACTTCCTAGCCAATGAAGCAAAAAATGAAGCTCAAGGATTTTGTAGTTTCAGTTGAGACAACTTGTTTGCATAAATTTTTACCCCACTGCAGAAGGCTATGTGACAGAAGTGCCCATCCTTAATCACTAAAATTATTTCATTAGATTATTATATCATTGACAGTGCTAGCAAACTGTCAATGCTAATGGTTATTGCTCTCCCATTTCAGGATGCTTTGAGGGAATCTACCCCACTCTGCCCAGATAGGTCATATTAGGAGAAAGGCCACTGCTGAAACTGCAGATCTATGGGTCCTTGCAGTAGCCTGGAGACCCAAGAGAACTGCAGAGGGGGAGGCAGAGGGCAGAACAACTGTGAGTTTTGTTATCATTATTATATGTTTGAAGAATAATGGCTTTATTGTGCATGCTATTTTTTATCTACTAATCTGTTTGGAAAGGTATTCCATGAATCACAGCTGTGTGTCTTCCTTCAAAACAGTGAATGCAATACAGAACAAAACAGGGCAGTTTTCTTAAGCAGTGGGGAAGTGGATGGGCCTGCAGGGGCTAAAGGCAGAAAGGAGGTTTTGTTTCCCTTTGTGGTATAAATGGGTAAGACTGCCCATCCTTAGAAAACTTCACTAATTGTGTGTGGCTATAGCAACCCATCTACAAGAAATAAAACAGTGTTTTACCAAAAGACAGCAATATAGCATTGTATTCTGAGAGTATGGATGCAGGTCATCACCATAATATGTACTTAGGGAGTAATTAAGGTGTTTGTGGTCATGGTCTCATTGTTCTTCCTTAACAGGACACCAGTATACTGAAAATGAGATCAATTTTTTTTTCCTTTTTTCCCCATTAACTTTCCCAAACTGCATGTTTTCTCTATTTTGAATCTTAAACTGTTTTGAGTGCTTAACTGCTTCACTATGTTTTATTTATGTAACTACCATGGTGGTTTTGAGCTCTTTTCTTAACTAGCCAGTTTATTTACAACAGGTTTTTAAATCTAATTTAGACTTAAGATCTCTCCAGTGCATTACACATAATGGACAAATTTTAAAACAGATGTGCCATTAGAGGCAGCACGAGGTTCACTAGAACATGCAATGACAACTGTATCTGGTGACTGATTTTTTAATACAGAAATTCAAGACTTGTGAGGTATAGAACCAGATGCATCTCACAGGGAAAGGAAGTTTTGATGTGTGCTCAACATCAAATCCACATTTGCTGTGATCAGCAGTGAACAACTTATTTCTCTAACTGATTTCACTGGGATAGACATGGCCGCTTTCTGAAAATAAGATGTTTCATCTTCCTAATGTTATATGTAACGGGTATAATTCGCGCCATTTTTTTGCATGAAATATATAATATTAAATAGTTGTTAGAATGTACCCTTTGGCATTAGAAGCCCCCCCTTCTCAGGCAAAACCAGGTGTGTGTTGAAACCCGATTTACAAGCAAAAGGATGTGGCTCGCCAGGAGATGGGCCTTATCTGAGGCGATATGGAGACACCCAGGCACTGAACATTGCGTGAACGACCCGAGATGGGCATCAGGAACATCCCCCCCCCCGGGCCGAGACACGTGAATTCTGTGTTCCCGTAAATCTCATCAAGGGTTTCAATGACACCGGACTTCGAATTGTTCTGCCTTGCCACCGAGAAGGAAATCTCATCAACTTATGGGACTCTGAATCTGAATGAAACAAAGTACTGGATGCCAAAATCCTGGCTTCAGGCAAAATTTTCCCTATAAAAATCGCTTGTACCAGGATGGTGGTGTGGGAGCATAGAGTGGAACCTCTGCTGAGGCTGATCTCTGTGTCTTGCACCCAGCACCGATCCCGGGCTCGGCACTGTCCTTTTCCTTGTGGCTGGCTAAGTTAGATCTCTATTGCTAAAATAAATTCTTTTTATTTTTTTAATTTGGCTGGATCATTTTTCATTTATAACACTAAGAACGTAATTTTGTGCACTAACAAAACCAGTAGGAGCTCCAGACTTGCCTTGCCCAACACAGATAGCAGGTGAGAGAGGCAGAAACAAATGTTTAAGAGGATGCCTGAACATACAGAAAAATGATGGTGTTGTTGCTACTCCAGCTTAGGGAGTGTATCAATCTTGTCAGACTAGAGGGAGCCTACAGGGAAGTGAAATAGAGATTTTTGGAGTTCACCTAAGTTAACAAAATGAATTAAGCATTTATATTTTAGCTTGTAGAGTTATGTATTGAATTTTAACCTTTTACTCAAGAAACCTCTGCCTGGTACAAAGGGCATAAGAAAATGCAAATTTCTGAAGCTTCTTGCATAAAGAACAATAATAGAGGAAGCAAAGAACCCAGATAAAGAAGCTCCTCTGTCTCCAAGCCTATCAAGACTGACAGACCTACTCAGATAAGCACCAAAGGACCGAAAGCCCACGCACAGAGAGGAAAAGTTCAAAAGTTCAGTCATGAGGAAGACCAAAATCTTCAGCCTCAGAGACCACCAAGAGACCCCCATACGACCACCATAGCAAACCACGTGTGCCCAGAAGGGCGTGGACTTATTTAGTATCAGAGGCGAGAAGAGGCAGGGCCAGGGGTTGAATATGCATGGGAAGGTTGTGCAATGTATTGCATATGGAACATCTTTGGGAATAAAGGTGTGGGTCAGACTGAGGCTCGGGGCACAAGTTTTGGAGAGCTATCTCACTTGTGCCGGGTGCTGACATACATACCCACTTCATAACTACCCCAGGTTGTGGAGTCTATTTATTTAGTCCACGTATCGCTTCAGAAGCACACAGGGAAAGCAGAACAGAGGTCCTACCTCCTGCAGGGTCATGGCAGCAGGGAACAAGACAGTAAGAAAGCATATTTACTTCATGGACTGCTTGAAGAACTGGAGGGTCAGGCATATAATAAACCCTAAAGCTCTGTATTCGCATTGTCACCATGCTTAAAGTGAGCCTTTAGTATATGTCTGCAGAGATAAACAAATAAAAACGGGAAAAAACCCTAACAAACAAATTAAAGTCTTTCTCAATTAAATATAAAATTAGCACTTACATGTTTGCTTTCCCACCTCTATTTTGTCCTCTTATTATCCCTGAAAAGTGTGAAGTATGGGCATTTCAGAAGTTCTGTCTGTGGTTTGCTTTTCAATTTTACTGTGGCCTACTTTGGAAATAGCTGTCAGGGTGCTGATCATTTAATCCAGCTTACATGGGAGTCCTATTAAAGCCAATGCCAATTCTCTGAAGAGAATACCTTTTAGAGCTTTTCCAGCACTCCTAACTGCATAAGTCAACCAGTCACAGAATTAGCCAGATTTTTTTTTGGATTCCATTATAGTAGAAGAATTCACATCTAAAATGTTATTGAAATTCCTAAGAACTTTTCTCATTAACAGCAAAGCACCAGTCAAATGTGCATGTAAGAACATGCTACTTTGATTAAAACAAGATTAAAAAATTCCAGCAAGAGGCTTGTATTTGGCTTGGTAGGAAAACTTTGGTTGGGAAGGTGCACGTAAAGCTAAAGCCTACCACAGGCTGTGGCCAGTCATACATGCTGTCCTAAGTAGTGTCTTGTACTAGCACTGATCTGGAGAGGCTACAGGCCTGGCTGGACCATGGGTCTTACTCTTTTTCTTTTGACTAATGAAAGTTAATAATATGAAGATTTATAAGTCTCAGCTATCAAGTCTAGAATTTACTGCTAAGAACTTTTGTGTCTTCTCATGCCCTTAGATTTTCTCTGGAAAAGTGGTGTGGGCAGGCTCTGAACCATTATTTGAAGGAATTGTGAGTCACGCACAGAAAGGGCAGCAACCAAAGCAGTAAGTCCCTGTAGAACATGTTGCATGGAATAATGGAGTATTATAATACCTTCTTTGTCATGAAATTTCATGACAAAACAAATGGTGAGTAGATCTTAGCAGACATCGATGATCACTAGTTTTGTGGGGATTTGTCCCAATACTAATCCCTACAAAATAGAATAATGAAATTATAATTGAATTAAAAAAAAAAAAAAGGTTGTGTGATTTATCAGCTTAAAGTACCTGATTTCTATATCTATATGTCTAATTCCTGCATCACAAGAGAAATATGCTATCAACCCTTGTTCAAAGGAAGAAAGTTTTTCAATGATTGTGGGATATGGCTAGATAAGTGCAAGCAATCAAGGATGAGATGCATGGACAGTATTTGGAAATGACAATTTGAGAGTAGTCTTGGATGCCTCAGATGATTAACCTTTAGAGAACTGATGTACAGGGTTAGCACAGACTTGTTTAATCCAGAAAACAATGCAGGAAGTAAGGTACAAATGTACAATATTTAAATCCACAAGAACTCTGCTACATTATGGGCTGAATGAGGAAATTGCTTAATTCTGTGTTTTGGAGTTTTCATAGACTCCAGATCATTTAGTGCTTTTCTATATAAACTCCAGATCAGAAAGGTAATTGAAGAAAATATAGTGAATAAAATATTTCATCAGATGAAATGATCAAAAAGAATTTTTTGAGGAGAGTTAGTCTCTCTTATTCTGACTTTGCTCACATGTCCATGACATCTGCTCACAAGCACTGCAAATGTACCAATAACTCCAAATTCCAGCAAATCCTAACCTGCAAAATTAAGTTCACTTTTCTAAAATATTGGTTGTATCAGGGTGGAGGTCAAGACACCAGTGGTTTTTATAACCTTCTACATTAAGTGGCTATTGGGTTCCATAGAATGAAAATAATTTTGTGCATTTCATTGAGAAACAAGATGAAGTGTAAGAAGAATGATCAACTGTATTTCACATATGGATATAGCAAATCTTTTTTGAGCACTGTTTTTCTGCAAATCACTGCTTGCTGGAATTTGTATATATAGTAGAGTTATATGGCACTTTTTTTTTAATAAATGTTTCCCTTTTTTTTTTAAACACAAACAAAGGTGGACAGAATTGTAATTTCAGCTTTGGAAACCTGCCCAAAATAGCATTCATAACACAGCAGCATCATTATAATCATAGCAGACAAAACCTGTCAACCTTTAGCCTGATTTCAATCAAAATGTGGTCGAACTATATCAGAATACAATAACAAATATTTTCTGTGAAAATAGGCTGTTACCAGAAAAATATTATAATGTATATTTTTCTTAGACTACTGTGCCAACCTTCGAATAGAGTTTAGTGTAAAATCTTACCAGTGAAACAATGTTTTTTTCTTTTTTAAGTGACAGTGAAAGAAAGCATACACAACAGGTATAATTTTTGCAGTATCGACACAATGATAAATACCATAGCTGCCAAGAATTTGGAGGTTTCATGTGACATTTTTACACACACTAATATCAGTTGCCTTCTTGTTATCCTTCATATTTAACATTCAGGATCCTGAATTTCCCAAGCTAACAATGTTTGGAGTTTATTAAAGCTTCACTGCCCTGGAAAATGGTGTTGAAATACTGTGTCTCAGAGCACTGCAACACCCATTCATTGCTCCCAACTCGTCCCAGCTGCTCATGATGGGAAGATTCTCCTTGATTTCTATATCTATATATGCTTAACATTCCCTTTTTTTCCTTTATAAATCACCCCTAAATTAACAACCTCTTCAGTCTGCAGTTGGCTACAATGGCACAATGACTGAGAGCATCCAACCATTTCTTCACATAGGTCTCTCCTATCCCTGAGCTGCAAACATTAATGGCAAACATTTAAAAAATTAGTTTTGTCTCTTGATAGTGGCAAACACCCTTTTTGTTTTAATTGTTTCATTTTCTGGTGCAAGCTGAAACAATGGGGGAACAGAAGTGTTAAGGGGGAGGCGGTGTGAAGGGGAGGAGATAACGAGGTTTTAGGATATAGTAAACCTCCTGGGCTTGAAAGCAAATTCCAAATTTAGAGCACAATAGATTTTAGAAATACAAACTGAGCTTGAAACACGAATGCATGCTGTGGTATTTACAGAGTTACAGACAGCTGCTTTAACTGTCTGTTTCAGGATAATACAAGAGGCCATTCTAGTCACTTGTTCTAGTCAGAGAAAACCTCTGGGTGACTGAGAGGTCACAGTCATATCTTCCTGCCTCAGCTAGAGTATTCCAGCCTTTTAAAGTGCTTCCCCAAGTCAAAGGAATTACTCCCTGGCACATTAGATCCAGCGTGGCTCACTCCAAGCCTGGTACTGCCTAGTCTGTCACTTGACTAATAGGGGAAGTATGGGCATTCAGTCTTCAAATATTGTCAGAAAACAAAAACAGGGAAACTGGTAAAGAAATTATGGTTTGTTCTGTATTTCTCTCTCTAATAAAGGAAGAAATTTTCAGGTAGACAAAGGGAGCTAGGTATCCAAAGCACTAGACTTTCATAGGAGGCAAATGCTTAACATTCCCTTTTTTTCCTTTATAAATCACCCCTAAATTAACAACCTCTTCAGTCTGCAGTTGGCTACAATGGCACAATGACTGAGAGCATCCAACCATTTCTTCACATAGGTCTCTCCTATCCCTGAGCTGCACACATCTCCCTAATCAGCCCCACTACACTGGCACTTCACCAGCTCCCGTATCCACAGAAAACTTCTGCCGGCCCTTTTGGTGAACATCTCCCTCTTAAGTGCATGGCTCCTGGCATGCAATAGAATCACAGTGTCTACCAGCACTGTCTTCTTCCCATGAGAGCAAGGAGCTAGAGGAACAGCACAGTGTAAAATACAGAATGAAGCAGTGCAGGCTCTTATGGAGAAGTGCATGGAGACATGGGGGCTAAGAGATGGGAGGGTCTGGAGCAGAGAAAGAAGAGGGAGAAAAGAGAACTTCAAATGAGCACAGAAGTACTGGAGTGAGCAGGAAGAAGGCTAGGATTAGTGTGTTTGGTTTATGTGGCCAAAAGTGGGCAACTGGCTCACTAACTTTGATTCTTCCATTTCCTGATTCATCCATTTTTTTCTCCTTAGTAAAGTCTGACTTTACTTTTCACATTTCTTTGCTGTATTTCCCTACTCATTTTTCTTGCTTTTCTGTAGTTTCTTAAATCTTCAGTTCAACTAGTCCTGGATTTCTTCTACTCCCAGGTTCCTCTCTTTCCCTCCTTTATAATCTTCCTCTATTTCCCTGTTTGGAATCGCTGTCTTTGCTGCTCCTTCCCAGCCTCCTTTTTCTTCATCCTGCTAAACTTCCAGCTGCAACAAATATCTCTTCTAGTCTCTCACGAGCCACATGCAATGATTAATTTTCATCCCTGCTGTTGAAACAAACATGCCTGTCGGAAACCACTCTTTCTATGGCAACCTGGCGCAGGACGGGATGGAGCCATGTGGAGCTGCCGCAGCGCCGGGCTGGAGGCGCTGGGTCACCCGAGCGAGCGGTGCTGAAGCGATGTTTGCTCTGCTGGCTGAAGGGGCTGAGGGTGGTGTGAGCACTGCTGGGCTGGCCAGGAACCACCTCATGTGGGTCACGTGTGCTCCACTAAAACTGTTTGCCCAGTCAAGGGGGTACGCTCCTCCATGGACCTGCTAGAGGGAGAATGATGCACTTATTTTCTGAAATTAATGATTAACAGATTAAAGGTTACATTTTAGCCTTCTCCTGCCACTTAGGGGAGATAATGACTGACGTTTTAATGGGCTTGCCAGCTGATATTTCAATTCTTGCCCATGTCTTTGAGCCAATTATTTTCCTCAATCCTCTAACAGAGCTTTTAGGCAAAAGTCAGTCTTGGCACGGACCTCTCATCAGTTGGGGAGCTCAAGGAAAATAAAATAAATCACATCTTGGGCTAATATAGCAGGCAGAAAATCTAGGGCAGGCTTTTTAGGATGAGAATACCTGTCTCCACCTTTATGAAAAATCATCCTTGAAGTATTTATTTATTTAAATGTATTTAAAATATTTAACCAAATATTGTCTACTGACATTTTCAAAAATGGGAAAGCTAATATAAGCTGTGACATGTTTTGGTGCTGCAAGAAAAGAGTCACACAGAGCTGACTGAAGCAACAGAAGATTGTGCAGTTTTTCAGAGCCTGAACCCAAACAAAAACTCTGGGGAAGTCTAATTTCAGAAGAGGACAAAAAATCCTTTTATGGTTCCCTGCAAACTATAATGTTGTAGGTATATATCACAGTGTGGGAGATTTTTATCTAATCAAAAACCTCCTCTATTGCTCAGAACTGTTCACAGATCACAGGTATCAAACAGGAAGATAATAAAGTAGAGAGTAGTCCAGTAATCCATCACACTTTGTATGACCAGGCTGCTTTCAAATACATTAAACTAACAACAAATCTTTCACCACTATTCTTTCTGTATAGCCTTTCATTTTCTAAAATTTACCTTCTGGAGTTCGCATTTCATTTCTTTGATTTGAAAAACAAAGAGTTGTGTCAGATTTCTTTGATTAATGAACATTTAGCTTTCTAGCTTGTTAGCATACAAACTCCAGTCATTTATTTATGTACCATGAACACTGCTAGAAAATCTAGGACATGTATAAATAGTTTGATAGAATATTATTTCAAAGGAATATCTTCAAACTGTTTCAAACTTCATAGCTGGGATAAATCTGAAGGAAATCATACATTTGCTTGACTTCAGATAACATTTCTTTCACAACAGCATTTTGCAAGATAGACTAGGCATGAGCAGTAGAAAATCATATTATGAATTTACTACTGATTGATCATTTAATTCAAAATTCTTTCCTTGTCTTGTACAAAAGTGCTAAAAGCATTTGATTTCACTTGTACTGATAGTGTAGGAATGACAGCTGCCTAGGTTGTTCAATCATCATGGTAAAAAAAATCCAACAAAACTGCTGATTAATTTGATGAAGACAGATCCCCAAACCCACATCAACAAACAGATGAACAAATACTCTGTAAAAAATTTGAAGTAATATTTCCCTTAGATTTCACATATAAAGGGGTTTGCACTTCTGGTACTATCTGACAAAAAAAGATAACTAAATGCAAATACTGACACAAACATACCCACATTCATAGTGTAGTATAATTGGGTGAGACCATACTCAAAAAATTACTTCTGATGTTGATATGTAATTAAACTAGCCAATTCCCTTTCCACTCTGGATTTTGGTTTGGTTATTTTCATTACAAATACAAGTTTTCATGTGTTATTTTCCATTTCTGCTGCAAGGTATAAAATAGTCTAGGTATGGAGGGTGATTGCTGATAAGCAAAGAGAAAGAAATTCTAGTTTATGAATTTTTAAACAAATGAACAGGGAACAATCACAAGGGCTTTGTACATGGCATGATTTTTAAAAAACTGCATAAAGGCTCCTCATCTTGAAAAACTATCCACCTCTTTGAAGAATTTGAATTTTTACTAAATGATTTTTTAAATTAAAATCACATTTTAGACAATTCATTGCAGGGTGGGGTTTTTCTTCTACAGTTATATCTTAAGCATTATTTTCTAACTGTCATTGATCCATGTTAAAGAGGTTACTAAATTGACTTGGACTTCATTAATAAGCAATGTTGTCTTGATATACTAAGTGACATTAAGGAATGTTATTTTCCTTTGTACCCCAACAAGGTCCAAGAGAGCTTGCCTGCCAGTGCCCATAACATTACTGTGTCTCTGATACAATTTATTTCTGATTAATGTTGCTCTGAATGGGCATTTTGGCCATCCTGTTCTACAGCATCTCTGTACAAGTGGTCACCATTCCTTAGGCACGTTGAAATGTATATACCCACCTCAGTTAATCACATTCATAGCCTGCTGTACTGGTTTAAGATAAATGTATACAAAAATACTGGAGTGATGGGGACCACACAGAGGGAACACTTCCCCTGGGGAAAATGAGAAAATTGTAACATTGAGTTTGGCTCGGTCAAAACATGTCAGATCTGTGATAATATAGGGCCCCAAGCATCCAGGACTGATAAAGATACACCAAGGGGTACCTTTCTAGGAAGAAACATATTGAAATCTATTGTTGGATGTACAAGCTTTATTTCAGAAGAGCTGGAAATTATGGAACTTTTTCCTTTTCTCCCCCAGATGTGACAGTCCTTTGCAGTCTCTGTGAAAAAGCCTGGACCATTGTGGCTTTATTCTCAGACTGACTTCAACAAGCAACAATCTCAGTACTGAGTCAGTAACAGCCTATGGATAAAATACACCCCAAGCAGCTCCTTTGTTAGCCTACATCTGTCAGTAATTCTTCTTAAATTTTATAAATTCCTTTGTGCTCAACTTTTTGGGGGCTATGTAATAGGGCCCCAATCCTGCCGACTCCTATTTCTTATTTTATCCTAACTCACATTTTTTTATTATAAGGATCTATGTAAGTCTTGCCATGAGCTATTGAAGTCCGCACATGAGATGAGGGTCAGTGAGGAGAGAAATGCTTATGGGTAAAATCCTCTTAAGACTTTGTCCAGTAGAAAGAGGACTAAAACAGAATATTTTCACAACCCTTTCTTCAGTGTCAGCAGCTGGCTTAAAAAACACTCGTGATTGCTTCCCTGTCCCCTCTGCTGGTAACTGGGTAGATAAATTCTAATTCTTGAGGGTTCTTGGAGAAACTAAATAATATAATTCCTAAATGTTGTAGAGAAAAACATAAAGAATTCCAAATAATTTCACTAATCCTGTCCTTGATCAACTCCAGGACTCATTCCTCTTTGCATAGACCTATCAATGGTCCACAAATAATCATCCTTTTTAAGAAGGATGGTCATCAACCAAAACACACCTTTAAATTGTCTAATAAAAGGTTGTGGTAACTTACTTAAAACACTCAAAGCTTACTTTCTGATAACTTACTTAAAACACTCAAAGCAACTCATAACTGACTACTGAGAATAAATATTAATATGTATGGCCAAGTGTACCTACATATTTATGAATATTGGTTTACTAATCAAGTTTCCTCCATGATGACCATTTTCATATGATTACATGACCCCTTGTGATCTGAGCTAGTAAGAAAACTTTTAATAGAATTAAATGTATTTTAACTTACATCCTGAGAGGGCCATGTATGATTCAAAATCTAAACTCTTTCAAAGTACGTAATGTGCTTCAGGAAATTGGCTTAGTGCTAAAATCTACTAAAGCTGATGTCCAAGAGAATTCTGTGATCCCTATTGATCTGTGTAGCTGGGAAATGCCAGTTTGTAGTAGTTATTTTTATCTCCCCAACAGTTGAACCCTGCCTCTACAAGGGCAATGTATTTTTAATGCATATGATGTTATTATGTAAATTGGTTTAGCTGTGTAATCTACTAAAGGTGATTTCTCTGTCCCGTGTGAACCACAAAGCCAATGATCGCATAATATTCATTAAAGATAAAACTGTCTTACTTTCCATAACCAATTCCCAAGTGCATTGCTCTGACAACTTCAATTTCTGTTCAATAGTGAACCTGATGCTCATTTGCAAAACTTTAATGAATGTACCAAATAGAGGTAATGCATTTTTCCAGTTTACAGTCCCAAGCATACTATAAATAATTTTCTAAGGAGCAACAGACACAGTAATTAAAGAACAAGTAAGGTCCCATTGGAAGTTCTACCCATTTTTTTCCTGAATCAAACAATATAAATCTATGCCAGCAATGTAGCAAAAGCCCGTTCTTTGATACATTTCTGAAATAAGGTAGACATCAACCTTGATTCCATCTATAAAAGCACTGCAAGGTCATGTCCATGCAATTGAGCCTGGAAAAGTTCCCCCTTGTACAAATGTACACTCAAATGTAGGCTCAAAAACACCTTTTTAATCTACATGGAGTCCTGCAATTAATGCATTTACAAGGGCATTAGACATATATGTGTGAAAAATTAAATGACAAGAGAAAAAAAATGAGATAGCACCAGTGGCTATTGCAGTTCTATATCTAATTACTGTTTTCTGTATACAGAGATGAACAGGTGAAAAGTAAATGCATGGATACACTCTCTTTAAAATCTAACATAGTTAAACTGTAATTCATCTCCACTCCCAAGGAAGTAAAGGAGCTCCTAAAAATAATTAAATATATGAATGCATTATCTTTTATCTGGGAATCTATGCATTTTTAAAAACATGAACAGAACCTTGTTAATTAAACCTTCACAGGACCACTGAAAGATTACATAGTAATAAAATAAGTATTGTCTAATATAATATTAGATAGTAATAAAGTATTTTCAGTGAAGATGAACAACTCATGGGTTAAACATTTCAATAAATATTTAAAGGCAAGAGAAAATGTTTTCTGAGTAATGGAAAAATACATTCCAAAAGAGTTGTCCAAATTTCAGTTCCCTCCTTGCATGACACTTTATAATTTATAAAATACCTATTTTAGAAAATGAAAGCCTAATTTATTCTTATGGGAGGTTACTTTAAATTTTGAAATTCAAAGCAAATTCTTCACATTTTTTCTGTTATGAAAACTCCAGTTTTGCAATGACAGAGTGTGAACATAAACATTTTTATGGGCAGTGATTCATATAATTCTTTTAACCACTGTCATAAAATTACAATATCGCTGTTGTCAGAAATGGATAACCAGAGGGAATTTCATTCAGCTTCCAATAATTTATTCTAGATCAGTTAAAAAGTGAAAAAATTGAGAATTGGTGCTTTTCTTCAATATCTAGAAACTCAGGGGCTTTTAGCTTTGGTGACAATATTTGGAGTATGTGCTCCATGTGAGATGCAGATGTGGAATGATTAGCTAATAGTTCTTATGCTCCTGAACTTTTTGTCCCTTTTTTACTAAATGTCGGTATAATATTCAGTGATACATAAGATAGAACATGAGAACACAGATATTGCTAGAATATATTCACATGTATTACATGTATTACATTGTATTGGGTCTGGCTGAGGTAGAGTTAATTTTCCCCACGGCAGCCCCCATAATGCTGTGCTTTCTATTGTTAGCTGTAAGAGTCTCAGTAACACTCAGTGCTTGCACAACATCAGGGCTGTCTCTCCAACATTTCCTTTCTCAACATGAATATGGAGGGGGACAAACAAAACTTCAGTTTACACCTTAAGGCAAAGTTTTAAGCACCCTGATAATCTTCAAGCCCAGTGCTAGAAACACCCATTCTGGTTTCTGGACTCATTGGGCACTTGAGCTGGCCAGGGCTGACTGATGCAGATCACATGCTGAAAAAATCTAAGGGCTACTTTTAATGTCAGGTTGAAGCCTACAGCCAATATAAGGTGACTTGGGTCTTTTTGTCTCCAGAACAGAATAGGAGTTTTGCATGCTATATAATTATGTTAAGGCATGCAGATACTGAAGACATTTAAACATCAGAGACAACTTCTAACTATCAAATCTCAGTAGCTTGAGAGGTAGATTTGTTGTCCTCAGATTGTAGTTTCATTTCTGATTTGAGCCAAACACAGAGGAAAGTACATGTACTGGGCTTTCTGTGTACATTTATTTGTTGGATTTTTGGTAAGGTAACTGAAATACAGAACCTACATGACTAATCTTTCTCTATAGAATTACAGTGCTTTCCACTGTTGGGAGCTTTTTGTGCTCAGTATGTTTGCATTTCAGCATGGTGACAGTGACTAGGCAGCTGGGACATCTGAAGGCAGGAATCAGTCACTGCTGGTAGCAGGTTTCCTGGGAAACATATGGAGTATTTATCTTGCAACCTCAAGAAAATAAATAATGCTCAGAGCATCATTAGCTTTCAGTCTGTGACTTCTGCCTCCCTAAGGGCCCAATTCAACAACTATCTCTCCCAGAAGCACTTATTCATATGAGTAGGTCAATTACTTTCTAGCCTTCCAGACCACTCAGCTGAGAATTCAAGTATTTAAAGCACATTTTCATACGTGCCAGTTATCAGTGATGTGTAAATCATAAAAACTTGCAGGTCCTCAAACTCTTCTCAAAGACAAAATAATCTTCCCTGGCTCCTTCCTTCCTAGCTGCCTACTCCCATAAGCAGGTACACCAGAAGACCAGGGCAAAACTTGGCAGCATTTACTAATTTCAAATTATATGGACATTTTAAAGCTGGGTTGTAATCCTTTTTCAAATTTTCTGCAGAAAATAAACAATGATCCTGTACTATTCCATGTAAATCTAGTAATGCCTGGAACAAGAAATAGCAAAACTGACACTGTACACAACCAAACCATTTCCATAAATTAACAAAATTCCATTTTGAAAGTAATTAGGGTGCTCTTCCTTTCACATAACTCTCACTCAAGCACAGAGCTAGAATTCCAGCAGCTGACTAGACTTTGCTTCAAGTAGTTTGTCTGGATTTTTTTCCCAATCATCATGTTCATTTTAAGTCATATGACATTTGAAAATTATTCTTACATTACTTCAAGAGGTGGATTATTAACTGAAATCGTATGCTCAATTAAAAATAAAGAGGAATTTTTAATATACAGTCTCAAGGGTAAAAACTGGAATGTATTACAAGAATTAATTTTGAAGACTCAAAGCCATAAAATAATAAAAAAGTACCTGACCTTACATTATTATTAAAACTTAATTGGATTAATTCTTAGGGCATGATTTAGGATTTTAAATGCTCCTGAATTTTCTACCTTATTAGCACCTTCAGAATTGCTGCAGGGAATAACTGTCGGTATAAAATAGAAGCATTTTAGGGTTTTCTCTTCAAACCACAGAGCCACTCAGACTAAGCCAGGATTCAAGGTGTGGTACATTCCTGAAGCCTGTGATCAGAATCTGAAACAGCCTCTATGTTAGAGTGCATATATCCCGAAAGCTCGTATTTTGTGTGGAATTATCCATTATCCTCACTAATTTGGCTAGAGGAGTGTCAGGGTAATTAAGATATCAGGAGGCATCAGTATCTGTCCCCCTCCAAGAGCAGGATGCAATTATGATGCTGCTAGGGAAGAAGAGAACACCAGCCACTTTTAAATGATGCAGCTTCTCTTCCCTCTTTTCAGTAGACAAAACATGCTCCACATCAGGCTGTGTAAATGAGGAAGAAGACTCAGTTCTCCTAGAGCCTCTCCCTCCTTGTTCAGTTCATTCCTGCTCCTAGCAATTCACTTTTGTTTGGGAAAGAACTGTTTCACCATGACAGTTTCATAGCAAACAATGTCTAGAGTAGCTCTAATGAGTTATACTAAATATACTGTTCAGGAAGAAACTGGAGGCCTGGCTAACAATGAAGTACAAATGACACTTTTAGGAATATCCTTTCTTCTTTTTTTGGCCTCTCTTGGGCATTGAAATCATAAGGATTTTCAGAGGATTACACAAATGTCACCCCCAATTAAGCTTAATTAATTCACCTTTTACATTGGAAAGTTAGAATCCCATTGGACTAAAGCTTTTACTTGCAAAGGAACATTTCAAAAACATGCACAAAATTTCCTTCCAGAGCTGTACCTCAAATACTTAGCACTATGTAGGAGTCTGAGAAACAGACTGGCATGAGCATTTTACTAATTAAATAATGAAAGGGAGGAGGACAAATCTTATCATCTGCAGACTTGGAGAAATGCCAAACACATTCCCAATTAAAAAAAAAAAAAAAAAAAAAGCCTATTCGTAACTCATACTGAAATTTTAATTTATGCCTGGAAGCACTGATGGCAACATACACAGACTTGCCTGTTTAGCTTGTGCTGTTTCTCAAACCATGTCTGGTAACCACAGTTGTTTTGAGATTTTGTTCAGGAGTGGGAATGGTTGGCACTGAATTGTTCCAGCCTCCCACCATGGGGGTCACAGTTCCTGCATTAATAAGTACACATTCTTTGTGAAGTGATGACAGCAAAAGATTAGCTGTAGTCAGTCAATTCTCTGAAGTTTCCATTCCAGCTTCTCCCTTTTCTCTCTCCTTGTTTGAAATTATTATTTCTCCTAGTTTGAAATTATTTCCTACTAGTTTAATGTCAGACAGAAAGAATTTAGCACCATCTATCCTGACACTAAGCAACTCATCTAGTCAGCCACCTGGACTGCCCTTTATCCCAGATCAGCACAGTCACTTTTCTCAGAATAAACTGTACCTTCACATTTTACAACAGCTCCCAAACATCTGTGTTCAGCCTTCTCTAACTTGAAAAAACAGGCTTTTAGGAGATGTAGCACTGTTTATATAGAGAGGAAGATGATGTTTGAAAGTTCTTTACATGCATCTTAATCTATTTCTGAAGAACTTAGCAGTGATTTCTTCATTTATCATTTATCCCCAGAAATCAAAATGTGAAAGAACAGGAAAAATATTTCAAGAGAGAAAAAAAAAAGTAGAGAAAAACAAAAAAACCTTATTTTCCCTTCTGATTCAGAAAGCAATGAGAAAGGGGGTGTGACAGACATTTAGGTGATGAAGAGAGAGAAACAACTCTTTGCTTTTTAACCTTCTGTAGTCTAAAAGATAGCAGAAGAAAAATATCCAGGTAACCAGACACCAAGAAGCATGTGTAGCATGTAAAAGTTTTCCTACTCTTCACTGAATCTTCTTTTTCCCTTGAAACTTTGAGGTAAGAAATGTGGAGTCTAAAATATTGTAAGACCATCTCAAATCCCTGCTATGTACCCTTGTGCTATAGATAAAAAGAGGCACAAGTATAAGCTGGCTTGACAGTGCCATAGGAACACTGCAGGCATGCTGGAGATGTACAAGTATGAGAAGAATGAAACCAAGTTTAAGCTTCATTTCTGTTTATGCTGTCTTGAGAAGCTTGATCTGCACTGTTCCAGCACCCCACTGTTTCTTACAGTCAGAAAAGCAAAGCATGGGACAAACTCCTAATCAAACAAACAAAAAAATCACCTTAAGCTGTTAACGAATTCCCTCTTCACTGCACAGATTTGTTAAAAAAAAAAAAAAAAAAAAAAAGGCAGCACTAAAATGCTACCTTCATTTGTGTTCATATTACAAAGGTTTGTGATAAACAAATATTGCCTGAGCCTGCAAAAGATTTCAGTGGGGAGGCTTGGAGACTTTTATATGTGTTGATGACTCAAGAGCAAAAGCTAGCATAGTCAGGCTAAACCTGAATGCTAATGCTCTCTGGAAAAAAAAAAATCTAAGACTTAACTCCACTTTATGTTGCATTCCTTGTGTAGTTGCCAAAGCCACCTGTGAATTTGTCATGATTTGACACTGGCGCAATGCCAGCGCCCTCATGAAAATACACCTTCCCAAATAAATGCTGTGAGATGTTATCAGGAACAGAGCAGAGCAGGCCCAAGCTTAATAACAAAGGAAAAAAAACTTTATTAAACTACTACTACAGAAGACACACAGACTAAATCCAGGATGAAGACCCTCTAAAACACCCCTCCTCCTCCCAATTTCTAAAACAACCACCATGAAACATCACCCAGGATTCCTGATCAAATTACCACCCTTCAGATAATCAATACTCAGTCTATCAAGGGAGAGAGAAGTCTCTCTTGCACCACAGACCCCCCAGGAAACACAGTTGCCACCTCCTGTGTTTCCATGTCACACATGGCAACCGGAGGAAATCTGCCAGTGTGACACTCTCCTTTCCATGTCACAGTGCTCTCACCACCGTGCATGGACAGACTGCCCATAGGGCTCCTTTAAGGATGCTTTGCCACGGACCCAAAGATACAACAGTTCAGTTTCTCATCTTGGGACTACAGTCCCCCCCATTTTCCCCTGGGGCCAAGGGTCCAGGAACAGAGATCATCTTCTTCCTGAAGACAGAGGGCATCACCATTCCCTCCTCAGCTTTCCTCTGTTCTTGCCATTCCTGTGCTGTTGGTTGCTGAAGCAGGTCTCCTTGGGTGTTCTGGTTTGAAAGCAAAACCAGTGAGAGACTCCAAGTCAGAAATACAATTTATTGGGAAAAGGGAAAACAAAAGACAAAAATACACACAATGATACAAAAGGAAGACCACTGGCAAAGTCAGAATACAACCTGACACCCGCTTTGGCCAGCGTGCTGGTAGCAGTCCAAATTGGAGTGGCTGCAGTCCTCTTGGAGTGGCAGATGTGGTTGTTGTGTCTTCTTGGAAACCTGTGGAAAGGCTGCCTTTCTGTCTAGAAATTCCTGGATTTATCCAGGTGGGAATGCCTAGCTTCTCCCCCTGGGCGGAGCATCTCACAATGGGCTGATGTTATTTTGAGTCACAAGGTGTGTTCTTAATTACCTGTTAAACAGAACTCACTCTTGGAGAGTGTTATCTCTGAGTCATGAGGTGAGACATTGATGGGCCCATTAACAGGAGATAAGGAAAACTGTCCAGATGCAACTGCTACTCAGATGGTAATAGGAAACATCTTGGTGCTCAATCTTGGACATTGGGTCACCACTGCATCCCCCTAAAATGCAGTCTCTATTGCAGGAGAATTTGGTTCAGTCTATGGCTAACAAGAAAAGTCCAGCCAAAAGCTACTCCATCATCTCCTCCCACCTAAAAATTCCTTCTTCTAACATCCCAGGTCCTGGACTGTCTCTCTTCGACTACAAATCGAGGAGGAGTAATATTTTACAAAGCCCTCATTTCCCGGAAAGGGTTAAAGGTTCAGACTCCCTGGACGGCTGAAATCTCTGCTCAGCATTCTCGACTCCCACGCTGGGCATCATCCCCCCCCTTCTCCTTCTCCTCTGCCGGCAAATCTCCAGGTGCCGTCAGGCTCTCTGTCACTTTCCCTCTGGGGGGGGACAAAGGCATCTCCGCTTCTCTCCACCCTTCCGTCCAGGAGCTGGCTGGGTTCCAGACCCTCAGCCCCCTCCGCCTACCTGGACAAGGCCGCGTGGCTTCCCCTCCCCCACCCAGCCCATGGCTGGGCAGGGGAGAGTCTGCACTCTCTGACAACCGGAACCAAAGAGAACTTCCTCTGGGAGTTCTTGCTTTTAACCCCCTGTGTTCTCAGAGGCATGTCCATACTTTCAGTGGTCACTCCAGGTGCCAATATCCAAACCTGACCACTGGTTGGTTTGACCCAACTTCCTGAAAAAAAAATTCACTTCCATGTCAAACCACGACAGAATTGCATGAAGAGTTCAAGTGAGAAATGCAGATCATGTGTTGTTTGTCAAATTACCAATGGAAAATGAGATTTCACGCAAACCTAAATTCAATTTGTTCTGTCTTCAACAAGGTAAGAAATGAAAGTAAAAGTGGAGAAAGGAAAGACAAAATCATTCCCTTGTCCTGGAGCAGACGAGCTGCAGAGATACGAATACTTAGATGTGAAAAAGTGAATCATTTAAGTTTAATATGACAATCACATTTCAACCAACCCTTCCTGCTGATTACATTTCCCATTATATAAAAAGGCATATGTAAAAATAATAAAATGAAATATTATGAATTTAGAGGATTCAAATTTCAGCTGAACTGTACTTTCTTAGAGAACTTTCAGCTTGCACCTGTGTATGGTATAGTAACATTTTAAGTAAATCATGGGAAAAGAGCAAACAAGAATAGCAAGCAAATCAGAATTTCATAGATACTCAAAATCTCCCTTGTGCACTTGCAACACTCTAATCCTGCATATCCTTCTATACATGTTTACTTCTACATTTCTGGGCACTCAAGTTTCATTAAAGTTTCCCGTTGACTCCCTGGTGCATATAAGATCAGGTTTTAAATGTGTCTCAAATAACATGAACACTCAGTAGAGCTATTAAGCTGCCTGGGATGTTGGACATCTTAAATGACAGCTTGTGCTCCCAACTTATGTTGGAGTAAACATGAGCTGAGTTGCCAGAGCCCTTAAAGTTGAGCACCAGTAATCTATGTCAAGACAATTAATTTTGCCTTTCCCTGTATATGTCATTTTACTGTAGAGTTCAAAGTATTAGAAATCAACTTTAGTTAAGGAAGCAAAAAAGAAATACAGCTTAAGAAGTAAACAAAGATATATTTTTGGATTAATGTAGCTATTCTTAAAGGTGGCTTGTTACAGGACTTAATATTCATAATCACTTAAGAAATTACCATTAATGTAAAAAAAAAATCACGTTGCTCTGAATTTTAAAGTGCAGGCAGAAAGTCATCAAAGGGTTATCTTGATTCCCAAGATGTCTGTGACAGAGAAGATGCAGAAATTTAACAGCTGCAAAAAAACATATAAAATCAAAGAGGGAAAAAATTACATAGAAGGTGACAAACATTCACCTTGACAACCATCAAGTTCACAGACTACAGAGTCTTGAAAGCACATTGGGAGGGGGAGAAGTCTGCATACATTTCTTTATCATTAAGATCATTTTAAGCTACCGTACATAACATACTTTTTATTTGAATTTTTATAAACAAGTAAATAAATTGGTTGAAGTTTTGACATTTTTGCAAAAGCCTTCTGCAAAGTTCTCTCATGTCAAAGAAATGGGGAGAGTGGGAGAAGAAAAAACATAAGAAAGAACAAATTAATGATCTCCACATAGCAGGCTGACTTTCCATTAAACTGAAAAAGCAGACAGCTAAAAAGAAGCTGATTGGCAAAGCAGAGAGCACTTGTCAAAATAAGAAGTAAACAAGGTTGTAAGAGGCCACAGATGCCATTGGCAGTGGGAAGAGATGGGAAAAACAGTTGGTTTCATTAAAATGAAATTTAAAGATTCCCTTTTTGCATTACTTTCTTTTTAATACTTTATACACTACAAAATCTAAAGGGGGAAATACAAACTTCATCCATTAATAGAAGGGCATGACTGATGAGTGTGTGAGAGAAAAGACATCTCAAATTTAAAGAGAAGCTCTCATTCTTATGAGACTTCTCCCTTTCAGCCAGTGTAGAAAATCAGACACCTCTGAATAGTTAGCCAGGAGGCAACACCAGGCACAGGGTTAAGAAGTTGCTGTATTGAGAGCTCAGGTCCCCAGCTGCCCACCATCTCTAAGGGGGTGTGTGTGGTGCAGAATGCCAAGACATCTGATGATTTGGTACCTTGATTTTCACAAGACAAACCTGTTGGTCCTACTGGTACTGCTCACTTTGCCATTACAGCCAACTGGATGGAGCACTCACCTAGAAGAAGATGATCCCATTGCCTGGAGGGATTTAAATCCATGTAGGACATGACCTTATTTTCTGTTGCAAATGGACTATGGTCAGTCAATAATATAAAATCACTGTGGCTAGAAAAGCAAGGAAGGAGAATGACTTTTGATCATTAGGGATTAGTAATTTCATCTGGAGAACTGGTGGAGCTGTGTTAACCACCTAAGTATAGGGATAATGCTGTAGAATGTACTGTACTTACAGAATTTTTCCAGAATTCAAATAATACAGCTTCTATTTGTTCTTATTAATACCCGCAAGAGGCTTCTTTCAAATAATAAGCCCACAGGCATCCACCTGACTTTAAAGATTACCTCTCCTTTAACAGGAGGAAAGAAACATAAAATTAACCATCCATCAAACAAATAAAGGCACCACAACTGGAATTAGAAGGAAAATACTAGGAAAATTTACAAAATACAAGCATTATTACAAAATATAATAGGAAAAATAAAAATATTAGAATTTTACATTCAAAGTATCCATTTCTCACACAGGTTTTCACAAGAGCAGGACTGAGCTCAACACACAGTCCCCAGTCTCTACAACACTGCATAAGGTGTGCTAAGCTGTGCAGAGCTATTAAAATTAATGTTAATGAGGTGGTCTCCTGCTGCTTTACCAGTATCTGTCAGGGAACAACCAGCACTGTCCAAAATGGTGGTCATGACAACCAATATACTTACCCTTGCCCAATTTGTAAGGCTTTGGAACTTAATGCTGTTGAGCTGATATAAAAGGCCAAGGCTGATGTGGTCATTTGTTCTGGTTGTCAACAAAACTTTTCTTCACATACATCACTACAGCTGACTCATGCTTCTGCTGTAGTTCATTTTATATTACTTCAAAATCATTCACTGGATGTTTACTGGAAACAGTGTCTACACTAGTGCTTTTTAGATATCTGTCTTTAAACTTTGCTGAATAAAAAAAACTACATCAAATATTTAGTACATACAGATTCATACCTAATTAATCTCTGGCCATCCTAGTTAGAAAGTAATGTATTAGTGGTAATTCCTGTAATATATTTCAGAATTTTGACGTTTGGACCCGCTCCAATTTGAGGCTTAACATGTTTTTTTCAAACTCATTTTAGTCCTTTGCCCAGAGAAGAGTCATAAACAGTGAATAATCACTGGGTCAAAAGGAAAGCTTACCCAACCTAAGAAAATCTGTCTTATACTGCTCTTGATAAGAACTTAATCCAGCACAAATTTTACAGACTTTTACCCATGATTTCAGCTAGTATTGTACTATCTGCTACACAAGGGAAATCTTTCCTGGCAATATATATCCTAACAGTAAAAAAGAGTAAATGTGACTAAAATAAATCACCAAGTAATTTTCAATTCCATGTAGGCAACCAGATATAATTTGTGTGATCCATTACATACCAATGACACATAACAATTTCTCACTTGTATAGTCACCTTTTGCTATTAAAAAAACTTTCAGGGAATTCGGGAGTTTCAGCATGCACAGGTGAAGTCAGAATATAGTAAATTAAATTACTTTTCTTTATATCATAATACACATCCTAGAATGAAAAAAGATAGCTAATTCAATTTTTTTTTTCTTCCAGAAATCTCACCAATTAATACAAATACTGGATACTGAGGGGCCAGTAGTCAACTCCAGGAAGCATGACAGAGACCAAGCTTAGCTGTCACTACCTTAGATTTCTCTTTCCAGTAATCCTTTCTACAAAAACACTTGTGTCCCCTAATCTGAGAGTTTCTGGAAGACAGGTTAGGCTGAGCATGTCCAGTGTAACATACTGAGCTGATAGCAGCACCAGTCTTCATTTCAGAAGACACTAACCTCAGGAAGAAATAAAGACTCAATCAGTCTCTTAATCCAGACAGAGAGTACAGAAGCACTTGATGGCACTTTTCCAGCCACTCTCTGGTTTTGAAACTACTACCCAAATTCTGTCAATAGCTCCTTTCATTACAGATTACTAGCAGACATTGTGGCAGAGGCAACGACTTGGATGGAGGACAGACTTTACATCTGGTATCCCATGAACCATGAGAGCTAATCACAGATGTATCAAACCCTTACAAATCTAGAAATATTTCTGTTTTCTGAGCTTTATAGATCCTAAGGTAACAGACATGAGATGTTGGCATCTACATATATAATAAAAAATGACATATTTCAATTTGTCAAAATAGATTAGTAGATAAAGTTTTTCTATCATTCTCATGTCTGGTGTGACTTATTAAAATTTTAAGAGAGACTGACAGAAGTGCAGGATAAAAGGTACAACCAAGCATTTAGTAAAATCTTTAAAAAGTTTTCTGTGGCAGCTTATTATGGAAAAGGTATTATAAAGTGATATTGTGGAAAAGATCTTGGTGGCATCTTTCCATGGAAACCCTTACTATTCCTAAGGTCTCAAAAATATTAGACAATTTTGATAATTTTGGACTTTTGCAGCATGAGAATTTCTTGCAGTGAGACTCAAGTACAGCCCTGGTACAGAACATTGGAACACTGCTTACCGCCCCACAACTCGAGCCATCTCTCAATAGTAGCAGCTCTGCAGGTTTCTAAAACTTTGAGACAGACACAGCATGATTATTTTACCACTACCAGCAATCTGTTGCTCTAGGTTACTGCCTCCTGCAAATTTTGAACTTTTATTCAATAATTACTGAAGTAGACTCTGTTCCTCAGGGCCTTCTCCACCTTTTTAACTTTTCAAAGTTAGTCTCACTTAAGTGGTCTAAAAAACAAGCACAATTGTAAATTTCTGCAGGACTGGGAACTTTAAATGTCACCTCCTCTCAGTAGGAAATGTCACCCTACATAACACAGTGTAATACAGAAGTCTCTTAGTCAGAATCAGGTCTCTGGAAACTACCACAGGGAAAATACAGTCATCCAGGAGGAAATGAAGCAAATAGTTTCACTAAAGTATAACTGGTAATATGTTCTAAATTCCATTTATTTTACAACAGAAAAAATATGCCCAGAAAACTTTTTGTCAGAGACTGCGACAGTGCAGTACATTCTGTATGAAACAAGACATTCCTAGTCTTCATAGTGCCCAGTTTTGCAAAGAGGATAGAGCTACACCCACCATTAAGTACACTGAAGACATTGTGCTGCATTATAAAACACCTAACTACTATGGTGGGATGACTTTGGCTGGCCCCAGGCGGCCACCAAGCCACTCTATTACTTCCCTTTTTCAACTAGACAAAGAGAGGAAAACACAACAAAAAACTCATGGGTCAAGGTAAGGACAGGGAGAGATTGCTCAGCAATTGCCATCATGGGCAAAGCAGACTTGACTAAGGGAAATAAATTTAATTTATTGCCACTAAATAAGAGTAAGGCAATGAAAAATAACAAATCTAAAAACACCTTCACTCCCAACTCTTCTACCTTCTTCATTTCCTGAGCAGGAAAGGCAGCTGTGGTTAGTTCATAACCCTTTGTTTCTGCAGCACATTCCTCCTCTTGCTCTACCCCTGTTCCAGTGTGGGGTTCCTCCCACAGGATTCATTCTTTCACAGCCAGCTCCAGTATGGGTCCCCCATGGGGGGGACAAGTCCTGCCAGCAAACCTGCTCCAGCGTGGGCTCCTCACTCCATGGGGACACAGTTCTTAGTGCAGGCTCTCCTGCACTGCAGCTTCCTTCAGGGTTCACTCACCTGCTCTGGTGTGGGGTCCTCCATGGGCTGCAGGAGGATCTCTGCATCCCCATGGTCCTCCCTGTGCTGCAGGGGCACAGCTGCCTCACCACGGGCTTCACCACGGGCTGCAGGGGAATCTCAGCTCTGGTGCCTGAAGCACCTCCTCCCCTTCCTTCTTCACTAACCTTGCTGTCTGCAGAGTTGTCTCTCTCACATATTCTCACTCCTTTCTCCCAGCAGCTGTTGAGTAGCTCAGGCACTACCAGGATCACTGACTGGCTCAGCCTTTGCCAGTGGAGAGTCTGTCTCGGAACCAGCTGAAACTGTCTGACATGAAGGCAGCTTCTGGCCTCCCCTACAGCCTCCCTGGAATAAAATTTTGACCTGGTCTGCTGTTTTCAAATCCATTCTCTTCTGCCAAAATGCCAAGCCTCAGTACCCTGTGTCTGTAAAATGTCTCAACAAGGTTTTTTTTTTATTGGGAACAGACCATTACATTTTTTTTTTATTGTAACAGAAGTTAATCTAATCACATAAACCTAGTATAAAAACCAATGGGAAAGTGTCACCTGAATGTTTTTTGTCACGCTATGTAATCTGCCACTGAGTCTAAAATTATGTATGCACAGTCATCAGATGCTCAGTGGGGAAAGAATGACCATAAAACCTACATAATACTTCCACACTGTGCTGTGACAAGAATTAATAAAAAATAAATTAATAATTTGAATTAATAAAATAATTTGACATGTAGGCAGTTAAGTGTCATTTTATTCTTTGATGCAGCACTCTTACACATTAAATAATATCAAGTCCATCATGATATGCTAAGCATATGTGTTACAGTCACAGTGTGAGGTGTGAAATACTAAAAATAAAATACTAGAGTGGACCTGTGGGTGAACTTATTTTCAGTTCCAGTTGTTGAAGCATCTGTCAGTTACATATCAATTGGTGATGCTTCAAGATATTGGTATAACCTTTAATAAGTAGAATTCTTTAAAAATGTAGGTGGCCAAAAGAACCACTTCATTCTCTTTGATGTTCTTTTCTCCTCAGATCCTGAAAAAAAAAAAAAAGTAAAAGAAGTAAAAGGACCAAATTTAAAATAAATTTTTATTTCCTACTTCAGTGTCTTTAAACCTCAATAGCATGTTAAGATACTGTGAGGTATAAAACCTAGTTTGCTAAGATCTGAAGCAGCCTTCATTATATCTTGTTTTATTCTTCTGATATTGACAATGGTAGGCAATTGCTGAATTGAAGTAATATTTCATATACATTGATTTTATTCTCTTTCTCTTTTGTAATTTATTATTTTAATGGGTTTGCTGATACCCTGTCATGCCTACAGTTGAGCTGAAAAAGAAACCATTTACAAAATTTTGCTTAAGCAGAAGCTGGTACACAGAACACTGTCAGGAAATATAGCACAGTTGCTGTCTATTGTCCACTCACATTTTTCATGGAAGAAACTAAAGCTGTGCAAGCTTAGCTAATCCCTCTTGTCTCGGAAATAGAGAATTCCTCACTCCAAGAAATACCAGTTCTTTTGGATGTGTTCCAGATTGATCACACTGTGCCCTAAACACAAAAATTCTCCCAGTCTAACATTTAGAAACGTATTACAGGTGACATTAATTTTAGGGCATGCTGTGGCACACATGAAGGTTACTGCAATAGATACAGATGGAGATTATAGCCCCCAAATTGCCTTCTCTCCTGAAAACTATCGTGTCTTCATAGCCCATAAGACAAAGCAAGAGAAATAGAGGGGATGCAGAGTTTGTAATAGAGGACAAAAGATGACAAAATAGTAAGACACAAGAGCCTTTAGAAAAGTTTGAACTATTTATATAGTTTCATGCAGAGATCAAGTGTCTTTTGTGCAACAGGATTTTTCTAGAGGCCATTCTCAGTGCTTTTTCTGTACAATATCTCTGTAGAAAAAAAAAAGATTTTATAAAAAGGTCACCTATTGTTATGTAGTTAGAGAAGATCTCTCCAAAATATAATAATTCATGCAGGTACATGATACCTGTACCAGACAAATCAAGCAGCACTGTCAGTATTTGTATGCTCAAACCAAAGAAAACTTCTGCAATTAATTCTCACTGACTTTTCAGAGCAATTGCTTGTTAGCACTGTCATTTGACCAGCTCTCTAGTAGCCTTGGTATTAAGTTAAAATAAGAAAAAGAAATTAGCACAACCAACAACAAAACAAGGCAGCTTGCCTGAATGTGTGCAGTGAACTACAGTGCTTGTATTAATCTGCTTGAATGACATCATATTTGGGAGCAGGAGATGATCACGGGTCAGATTTTTTCATTCTTTTTCTGTTCTGGAGAGGTGCCCTCCCTTTTTTAAATGTACATTATTTTGTCAGCTTCGGGGATAATACTGAAATCTGACAAATCTACTTCTAGTGAGCATGTTCTTAAGTTTGCTCAAAGCCAAAACATAAATTAGCAACTATGTGAAACATTAGCCTTATTCTGTACCATAGCCACTCGGGTGCCCTGCATCTCATACCCTGCTCAGACATAAGCTGCACCATGTGAGCAGAAAGAGAAACTTCATCAAATTCAACAAATCTAATCCAGTCGTGTAACATTGTTTCATAATTACTCCAACAGCAAGGTAATTAGCATACACTATAAGCAGGAAAAGTCATGTTCCTTGCCATTGTCATCCTCTGCCAGGTACTACTTCCTTGTTAAGCATGTGCTTCATAATATTGGGTAACTTCAGTTCCAAACCAAAAAGACTTCATATCTCACAATCAGGATGTACAGGAATTGTGTACAGCCATCATACTTCCAGCTCTGATGGAAGTAATGAATTCATTTTACTTTGCCTCAGCTTTTCGTACACTAACTTGCATTTTCTCCCCTGCCTGAAATGGCTCTTGTTTATTTCTAGACCTACTTCTCCAAAGAGATTTTATTCTGAACTTTAAAACTACAGTAGTAGTATCTGTATGTGCCAAGTCCATCTGCTGCACCACATCGACCAGAGTTCTGCATCTTATATTTCAGTAAAGTTTTACCTCTTACTAGATGAACTGATGAAGGTGAGGAGAAATTGCTGCATTCTTAAGTGATAACCCAGCTCACCTTTTAAGTGTTGGACCTCAAGAGTAATCTCATTTTCTGCCAAAGGTTAGCTGCAGAATAACTACTTACATCTTGCTATCCAAGTTCTTCATGAGCCTGTTTTGAACAGCATTCTCAACTGCTTTTAGAGGAAAAATCAAGCCAACAATTCACAGTTGTTTTAATGCTGGAGCAAGAAAGAGTACTATTGTCAGTCTAAGACTGAAACAACCTGGCAAAACACAATGAAAAAATGCATGCTCCACTCTCTCAAATAAAAATCCCTAAAACAGAACTATCGAAAAGCTGAATTTCAATTCAATTTTTTTGTATATCCCAAATAATGGAGAAAGAATTAATATATTGAGAAAAAGAAAATAATTAGTTGCCTCCTCATGGCTGGTCAGTTTCTACTGCCTAGAGTTGTGGGTAGATTTTAGATTTCAGTTTATTTTATCATCCCAGTATAATTGTCATCACATTAGCAACACATGGGCATTGCTTCTATACAGAGCTCACAATGCAGCTTCTGTGGACAGACTGCTCCTTGACACTCAGTTTTCTGGGATTTTTAACCACTCTGCAAAGGCTGGTTGTACATCAGCAATGAGGAAGACCACAGCTTTTGCAGTTCAATAACTGCATATGTGACAAGCATTTTCATGTGCCTCCTGAGCCCATTTTGACTCCTTTTCACTTCAAATATTTGCTGGTTTCATTTCTTTATTGATCATCTAAGCTGAAATCCTTTTGAAAATTTCTTTGCCCATTCAGCCATTTAGTCTGCTTTTTGTAATGTTACCTCTCTTTAAGGTAGAATTTGAATGCAAAAATAAAAATAACCATCAGATTTAGATCTGCAAAATTAAGAGATCTGGCATTTTTGAGCACCATTCTTCCCATCACAGGTATTAGTCTCCATTCAGCCATCCCAGGATAGACTCACTATTTCCTTCAAAGACTTCTCTTGTAGTTTTGATAAACCTAATTTGAACAGGTTTCAAAAATTTGCAGCACTTTAAAATGAGAGCTGTAACCTGCGCAAAACTTTGTTCTGCTAGGGTACATTTCCTGGATGTTTTGGATACTTACTTTTAATCCTGTCTTTTAAAACTAACTGTGTTTCACAGTGCTCATCAGGGAAATTCTTTTCTCACAGGATCTTCTTGGTTTTCACTTCAATTAAACTAATTGTCAGCAACTTAAATACCCTCCTTAACTGAAAGTGCATAAAAGTTTTGTAAGAAGAAAATTCAACATTTTAAAACAAACCATCTAATGATAAAAAATCCCAAAGAAATGCTAAATATCTGAAACAGAGATTCAAATGCAGTGCTTACAGAGCATTCTTTCAAGTCAAATGTTATACATGTGTTTATACCAGCCCTGCTGTGTTTATACCCGGCCTGCTTCCCCTTTTTTATTACAAAAGTTTATTTCAAAGGTGACATCTCACTCTCTCAGAGGCCTATTAATAGTCCATTCTTCAGTCACCTCTGAGCTCACTTCTCCAGGTTACCCCTTGCTGTGCTTACCTCTATCACTTCCTGCTGCCACAGTTCTCTGACTTTAACGAGCTCCTGGCAGTCTTGGATGCTGCTTAAGGAGAATCACATGTGACTCAGGAGCCCGGGGTGGTGTCTGGTGTGTGTTTATTTGATTTTGCAGAGGGCTGTGTAACTCTTTTTTGCAGTGTTCTTGCCTTCACTTTATCCTCCCTTAAATACAGCAACATGGGCCTTGGAGCTCTGCTGCTTCCACATCTGGATGTCATGGTCTCTAGGGTTGTACACTGCAAAGCACATTGCATGTCAGTAGCCTACATAGCTTAGTGAACTTGCTGCTTGGGAGGTGGCAGGAGAGATGCTGAGGATGCTAAGTGACACCAAAAAAAATCAATGATAGGTCAGGAGAAAGCAAGAGAAGTAGGTCACAATGCAGATACCCTGTAAGTCTTGGAGGAATAATGATGGTGAATGTTTACTGCTGACCTGGAAGAGCTAGTGAATAAAGAAGTAGAAGAGATAAAGAGAATGCAAAATTATTGAGGCTAGCTGAGTCTAACTAGGCAAATCTAACAGGCAAAATGAAGAATCTCAGAATGATTTAACATGGTTTAATGGAAAACATTAACCAAAGAATCCATGTTAAGATAAATGCAAAATGTCCACAAAAATGTGAACTAATTATGCATAGAGATTGCTTTTTGACTTCAAACATTCAGGGAAGATGCCGTCAGTAAAGTCATTTTTATACTGCAGTAAACAAGTGTACACATATGCAGGATTGTAATAAGAAAATAATTAATTGTAATATGCTAAAAAATGCTTACAAACAAGAATACTGTATTAAGGCATTTAATTTTTTGTTTAAAGGTTGCCATAATATAGAAATAAATGCAAAAATAAATCACATTGAACAACAGGTACAGGGTCTAACTAGTAGTTGTACAAGGAGAATAGCTGGATGCTTATGGGCAGCCATTCTTCCTAACCTCACCCCAAAGAGGAATTGGAAGACACAGACTGATAACTGGACAGAGGGATGCTGAACTTCAGCAGAGCTGAAATAAGGAGTCAAGACAGTAGCAGGTTTCTCATATCTGAATATAAGACACTGAGGTGCAGGTCCACAACTTGGGTATCTATAGGCACAGTCTGCCCATCTGTTATCAGAACATGGCTAAAAATTATGCCACTGGAGACAACATTTTGGATCGTGGTCAAAAGAGGAACCTGAGTTTTTTAAAGGCTGATTAAAGCCCCAGTGAGGAATAGGCTTGATTCTACCTTGAGTATCCCTCAATTGTTGTACAATTATTTCATATCATCACTCTTTCCCTTTTCTTGCCTAAATTTGGAATTCAAGCCTAAAGGAATTCCATTCCTAATTTTGTCTTATTTGACTGCATACTTACTGTATCATATATTTACTAGTGATTTTTGTCCTCTGGAAATTTAAACAACCATTCTTTTCCAGCCATTTGTGAGTCTGGGGGAAAAAACACCCAACGTTAAAAAGTAATAAAATAGTCTTTTAATGAGTGATCATTGTTTCCAGTCACTTTCATTGTAAAGATCTTTTTATGTGTCTGGATTTTTTTGCATTTCTGTGCAGAAAGTTCCCTCAAGGGCAATCACCCACCTTTTTTAAGATACAGTACCTAACTGTGCCTCTACACAGAGATGTAAATCAATCTCAGCACAGCAATATCAGCTTTTGAGTTATGGGCTGGCCTGTCTGGACTTAAAAGACTGTTTATTTTCTACAGTACAGGAAAGGGGACAAAAAGGAGAAAAGGAAAATTCCAAAACTTTTTCTAATGTCGATAGGGGGACTGGTTTTTACAATGTATGCATGTTCTAGGCCCAGTTAGCACTTGTGTTTGCTTTTGCTTGAAAATATTCTAATTTTTAGCACTATTTGATTTATATTTATGTAGTAGAAAGCTTAGCATAATTTTTAGGTTGTCTGATCACCTATTTATTATTTTATGCTGAATAGCCTTTTGTAATGAAATTTTGCAAATGTGATGAATGTAACTCTTGGATTCTGAAGCACATCCACTAGCTATTTAAAAAAAAGGATTAGAAAGCAAAACACATGAAAGATGGAAAATGGCCACAATGTTATCAACTATTAAATGTTTACATAATTAAAAATCACTCTTTAGTTTCTGTGAAACATTTACATTCAGTGATGAAAAGCCCCTGACCATACTAATTTTCTCTTCCTGGCAGTACGCAATAAATTCCCAAGAGATCATAAAATGAATGACTAAACATAAAACAAGTATCAACTACTATTTTATTAAGTAGCTTCCATCTATCCTGGGCAGTGGATGAAGCTGAAATAAACAGTGAAGGTTGAGGTAATTTAAGACTGCCATAGCTGGAGCTAGTTAAAGGTCAGACTTTTAATAACAAAATATCTTCACTTTTCTAAAATACTCAAGTTTTCAAAATTCCATCAAATGAGAAAATCTATAAGGCAAGAAAAGCATTTAAAGTTAAAGCCTTAAAGACATTTGAAAACACAATGATCTGAAAAGACATCCCAAGGCAATCCCTGGAAGCCTCTGCACCAGGAGCAGAAGCTGTTCAAATCTTATTTACATAGCAGGGATACTTCTACACCCTCCCATTTAAACTAAAGGGTTTGTGGATGGGTGCTCAGAGTGCCCTGAAAAAGAGACATGGGACCCCTGATTCTGGCATGAACAAATGGGGAAATGACAGACATGAGGAGACCTGGGCATGTAGGACTGAGACAAGTTGCACAGCTGGCCAGCTGCACACGCTTCGGGTGTTTTATCCCAGAATCCTATGAGCCTGTGAATGTAAAAGGCTGGAAACATTCCTGACTGCATCTTAACTTAATCCCATTCAGTCTGATAGAGCTCTGCAACCCATTTCAGTCTTTAAAAAATGAGCAGTTCATAAAGTTAGTTTGTTAATTATATCCTGGAAAACTATCAGTCCTCTTTAATCTTATTGCATATGCACCTTGGAATCATTGTACAAATACCCCCAAACACATTTCTTAAATTCTGAGCACTTGATTTTTATGAACTTTTATAGTGACTTTAGCAATTTTTTGTGCTTTTAAGTACATTTCTGTGCTCCTGGTTTTCTTTTAAAAAATAGGAAAAATAAACCAACAAAGCAAAAACAAACAAACAAACAAACAAACAGCTCAACAAGAAACCAAATCAAAAATTCCCACCAAATCTACAACATAATAAATAAAAACAAAACAAATTAAAAAAAAAAAAAAAGGAAGGGAAAAAAGCTCAAAAATATGACATAGTCCACAAACTGGAGAATTAGGTGGAAAGAAGCTTAATGAGGTTCAACAAGGGCAAGTGCAAGGTTACGCACCAGGAGAGGAACGACCCCAAGTTCCAGCAGAGGTCAGGGGCTGACATGATAGAGAGCAGCTCTGCTGACCGGGACCTAGGAGGGGAGTCTTGGTGGCTGACAAGTTGACAGTGTGCCAGCAGTGTACCCTTGCAGCCAGGAGGACCAATGAGATCCTGGCAGGCACTGGGAAGAGTGTGGCCAGCAGGCTGAAGGAGGTGATCCTGCCCCCTCTACTCAGCCCCAGTGAGGCCACACCTGCAGGGCTGTGTCCAGTTCTGGGCTCCTCAGTACAGGAAAGACAAGGAACTACCAGAGCAGGTCCTGCAGAGGCCACAGAGATTTGGGGACTGGAGCATCTCTCTTGTGAGGAAAGACTTGTGGGAGCAGGGCTTGTTTAGTCTAGGGAAGACTGAGAGGGGATCTCATCAATGATTATAAATACCTCAAAGGCAAGTGCCAAGAGGATGGTGCCAGACTCTTCCAGTCATTCCCAGTGGCGGAATGAGAAGCAATGGCCATAAACTAAAACACAAGTTTCATTTCAACTTGAGAAAGGAGTTCTTCACATTGAGGATAGCAGAGCATTGGAACAGGCTGCCTAGGGAGGTAGTGGAGACTCTCTGTGTGGAGACATCCAAAATCCACCTGTAAAAATGCCTGTGTCACCTGTTTTAGGTGACCCTGCCTTGGCTAGAGGATTGGACTAGAGGATCTCCAGAATTCTCTTCCAGCCCTACCAATTCTGTGATGCTGTGAGTTTGTGTAACTACAAGTCCCTTGCCAGGCTCTGGGAGACCATGTTCTGTAATGACCACAGGTTCCTCCCACCCTGTTCCTAGCAGCATCCTGTTCTGCCATCCTTTCAACCCATTTCTGTACAACTATCTTCATGCTTTTCCCTTCTACTCATCATTCCAGTTATGGCTTCTTTGCCCAACCAGTCCCAGCCGGCAGCCCCTGAGTGGTTCAGCTCAGCTCACTGCCTCTCCCTGCAGCACTACCTCTGCTTTGGACATACCCACACACTCCTCACTGTTTCTTTGGAAGGACTGGCTTTTGCTAGGAGCAATTCACCTGTTTTTACATTAAAACCTCTCATAAATAATCACTTAATAATATAGCAGATAACTAAAACAGCAGTAAGTTTTATCCTCAAACAAATCAGCAAGTCACATGAGCAGCAACCTTTTGCAAAAAAACGAGAGATGAAAGAGTGACTGTTGGGCAGCTGGAATGTGTAGCTGGACACTTTCCTGCTACCAAGACTGTTAGAAAATTTGCACTCTGGGCTCCAGAGTTCAGTATTTTTTCAGAAGAGGGTGTCTCCAGCAGTGGAGCTTTATGTTCCACCTTGCTGGGGTATTATTTGTTCACCAGACGCTCAGTGCTGAGTGCCAGCCATTGGCTCCTGAAGAAATGCAGTTTTCTTTGGCTTTCTTCCAGCCACATCACAAACCCAGCTATTCTTCACTTACAGTATATGCTGAGATTGCAGATTAGGGCTGAATCATTAGTGTACAAGCAATTTTATCAACTTGAAGCTCTGTGAGCCTGGATAAAGATCCAGATGGACATCTGGATAAAACTAATTGTAGAATCCCATACATAACATGCATTTTCAGAAAATCCTGAGGAGGTTGCTATTTGTACCCTTACTATCTTAGTTTACATGGCTCAGTGTCTGAAGCTACAGTTATAGTTTCTTTAGTCAAGGAGAGATTATTTTAATTTTCCATTACTCTAAATGGTGCTCCTCTACCCACCACTTCTCAAATCCCAGGCTGCAATTCAAGCTTTCCTGAAAAAAAACATATTGCTGGAAGGGCTGGAAGGGCTTATAGTTTTAAAATAGAATTAAGTTATTCAAAATAGAGTCTAATAGTTACTTTCAAAACCTAATATTAGGAAGCTATTTTCTTTTTAACCATAAAGGTGAGTTTATTGGTGTTGCTCAAAGTGTGATTGAAAGGTATTTTTTAATTGAATTTCAACAATAGGTACTTAACTGTATTTGGTTTCTCTTGCATTAGTTTCTTGTCATGTCTTGTCATGTCTAGGCAAATCAAAATGCCTTTTTGCACACCAAAGTTTCATTCTCACTGATACATTAAGCTTTAATACAAGTTGTTCCAATCTGGTAGTGATTTCAGCTGAAGACAGAATTTGGGAATCTCTGAGGCACAGCAGCTCTGGCAACTGCTAGATTCAATATGGTAACTCCTAAAACCTTTCAGTGTAAGTTCAGTAATATGGCATGAACTATATTTGGTATGGAAAAGTATTTTAATTGGAACACACCAGTGGTGTCCAGCCATGGTCCTGGCCAGGCTGGAGGTGGGGTCTAACCAAAGGTGGGACATGACATGCTAAAGAGTTGGAGTAGCCAAATATCCTTCCAGTATAAGGTCTGGGTTGTAGGTGAACTTATGAGTTAAGCACAAAAGCAAGAAAATGAGACACACTGAAGAACAAAGTAGGGGCATGATCAAAGCCGCACTCAACACTGTGAAATTAAGGAAACTGGGAACATTTTGATATCTAGGAAAGAAGGGTATCCTGGAAGAACACCAGGACTAGGAATGAAAAAATAGGCTTGTGCAGAGAGTAAAAGTTCTCAGAAGAAATTGTCAAAACTCAGAAACTAGACTCTGAAAGTCTATCCAGGCAGACACCCTTTTGCCCTTGTATCATCAGAGGCCATTTAATATTTGAAGCATTTTTTTGACAACAAACATATTGCTTTGTGCTCCTTTTTTTACACACAACATAGTTGGTTGCATGCACTGATCACCTGGGGCTAGCTGTTAACCTAGTAAGTTAGCTAAAGCTGATAAAAATATAGTTAGACATGTGTGGTAGCATTCTAGCATCCAAACAGCATAAATTAGAAACTCATTACTCAGTATCTTGCTTAATATGCTTACACTCAATTTTAGCATGTAGAATTTTTCAGTATCAGACTCAGAGAGCAATAAAGAGCTGAGGAGGCCACTATACCAATGAGACCAGGAGTTAGAGATGAACTGTAGCCCATGGAGAGTGACAGATACCCCTATATCAGACCTCTTGTATCTAAATAGCTTCAGGAAGTATCTATCCCTGTGGTTGCAATACTAATTAAAATACTGAGAATATAAACATAAATAAAGGAATCTGAGCTTCAAACTATTCACAAGTATAGTGACAAATGAGGACAGGTTTAAGGGGGTGTCTTCTCTTACACTGGCTAACACTGTCTGGTGATTACTTGAGAAGATTTTTACTGTCTGTGTCCAGAATATCACCCTAGTTCCATTTTCATAGTTTAGTAGGCAAGGGTTCTATCAACAGGTTTTTTCCTAATATCCATAGCAAATTTTCCCTTTAATTAAAATTCCTTCTACCTCCTAATAAAGGTAATGATGTTTTAATTTGATTTTTTGACAAGCACTGATTTTAAATAAAAATTATTATTTATAGACTGCAGATCCTTGTTCTGTAAATACCCAGCTAAACTGCAGTGTCTTAAACAGTTTTAATACTCATCATATCAGAATATGTGAGAAAATTGGAATTCTTTGCCTCCATAATACTTGCAGGAGATTATGCAGATTTTTCTTATGTTTGTTCTATTTGCATCCCAAGACCTTTTCAGGTCTTTATCACAGAGGTGCTTATTTCCATTTTTCTTATATTAGTCTCAGATGTTTTTATGATTAGTGTCTTGCTTGAACACTGATTAATGAAAAATGTAGATCTTCTAAAGTAATAAACCAGTAAAAATGATAAATCATGTTGTTTTCAGAATATCAAAGAGAAAGTATACAGCAGCTGGTATTAAACTTGCAGGAGTAATCTGCTGATGTGTTTCGTGCTTAAACTTCTGTTAAATTTGTAAGAAATTTTAAAAAATAAACCTTTAGTTGGAGCCACTGAGATAGCTGTACCCTTTTACAAAAAAAAAAAAAATGAAGTAATAGATAGTGCAATTTGAAAGTGAAAAACAGTATAGGACAGTGATGAAAACAACAGTTTCTCTCCTTAAGTTTGTCCTGTCTTAAGCCCCCAAAAATGCTTTTTAAATCAAAGAATCATAGAAAGGTTTGGATTGGAAAGAACCTTCAAAGATAATCTAGAACAATCTCCCTGTCATGGGCAGATCTATCTTCAACTATTTTATGTTGCTCAGAGCCCAATCCAGCCTGGCCTAGAACATTTCCAGGGATAGGGTATCTACCCTCTCTGTGGCCAACCTGTGCCAGTGTTTCACCACCATCATTGCGAAAAATTTATTTATACTATCTTGGTTGAATCTACTCTATTTTAAAACTATTATTGCTTTTCCTGCTGCAATAAGACTCACTAAAATATTTGTCCTTTTTTAAAGCTCCATTTAAATATTGAAAGGCCACAATAAGGTGTCCTCAGAGCCTTTTATTCTTGAGACTGAATAATCCCAACTGTCAGCCTGTTTTCATCAGAGAGGTGCTCCAGCCCTCTGATCACATTTGTGGTCCTCCTCTGGAGGTCCCTGTCCATCCTGTGCTGGGGACTCCAAAGCGGCGCACAGCACTCTAGGTGGGCTCTGCACTCAGAGAGCAGTGTAGAGGGGGAGAACCACCTCCCTCAACTTGCTGGTCATGTTTCTTTTGATGCAGCCCAGGATATGTTTAGTTTTCTGGACAGTGAGCACACGTTGCCAGCTCACAGTTTTTTATCCACCAGCATCCCCAAGTCCTTCTCACAGAGTTAGAGAATATTCAGGAGCTGGAAGCAACTTACCAGGATCATCAAAGCCCCACTCCAGAACTCCAACTTCGTCCTTCCTCTCACAAGCAGTAGCTCATCTGGGATTTTAGCTCTCCACTTTGGATTGTGGCTGCATCCATCCCTGCTTTTGCTGAATTCTTTTACTATACTCTGATCTCAGGTCAGTAAGCACGTTCAGTGTTACAAGGTGACCACTTCTAACTGGAAAATCTTTGCACATCATTATTTATATGCATCTGCTGGACTTTATCCCCTTGTACAAACAATCTCGGAAAGCGACAATATATGCACAAAAAATTGCAGAGCAAGTCTGAAGACTTAATTTCCAAGAGTCTTCCTATCTGACTCCTTGTAGCATTCAAAAAACCAATATCAGCAGATATTTCTTCCACTACTGTGCTGTAAAACCTGCCTAGTACTGCCTACCCTGTGGGTCAAAAAAAGGACTGGAATGGATCCAAATGCTCTCAGTTTCAGTGTTTCAACAAAAAAAAAAAAAAAGTGCTTTTGTCAGGATTTTGTATTTGTTATTTTTGCAGGATTAAAAAAGGGTTTTATGAGGATGTTTCATTTTGACATGTTTCCTCACTAGGATGAGACTTTCAAGGTATTGCACTGAGATATTGATCAGAATCTTATTACCTTTCTATGTTATTTTTCATCATCTGGGAGAAAATTTGTGCTGAAAGGAAAGATAAAATAAACTTGTTCCAGTGATGAGCTTTGTGTGCTCTCCACTGAAACGGAAGTAGTCCCAGAGTGGCTCCCAACATGGTTCTGGTACCAGCATCATTCATGTTAGGTACCTGTCGTTTCATTGGGCAGCAGGACCTACCTGCACTACAAATTAATAGAGATATAAAATTTTTAAAACATAAAAATTTAACAATAACAAAATATGGAGATTTCAAGAAGGGAGCCTGTGTGAAACTCATGAGGTTCCACAAGGTCAAGTTCAAGGTGCTGCATCTGGATTGGGGCAATCTCCAGTGTCAATAAAAGCTGGAGGATAAACACCACAAAGAGGAGTCAAAAAGACTCTTTGAAATTAATTCCTCAGATTTGCTCTGTAACTTTTCATGAACATATTGTCAGTCTCCAAGGTTGTTTGTACAATGGAACAAGGTCCAGCAGTTGTATATAAATAATTATTTGCAAAGGTTTTCCAATTAGAAATGCTCACCTAGTACCTGGTAAAATGTGCTGTTCAGGAGAGTGGTAGAATGAATGATGTATCTATAAGGAAGTTGGAAGATATGATAATGAATACGAAACTTAAAAAAAAAAAAAAAAAAACCAAAAGCATAAAAATTTTTGCATCAAAGCATTAGTAAAAAGAAAGATTAATGGTAAATAGAAGCAAAACTGCTTTATCTCTTGGAAATTTCCTTCCACTCTCTTTATACTCAGAATTACAGACATTGCTGTAGGTATAAGTAACAGATAAAAAAACATTCTGAGCCCTCTAAAATTCATTGTTAACACAGCAAAGAGTATTAAATAAAACTGATAGTCTGAGAAATGTTCTTTATATAATCATCAGCCACTCAAACTAGCAGGACAAATGATGGCATGTTACTATTCAAACTCAGGATGATCAGAGGAAAACCACAAGGCAAGGAGTAACTTGTGATTAACTGCTTGTGATAAAGTTTTAAGGGTTTTGAACATGGCACTTGCCTTCCAGCTACAAACAGGAACACATTTATAGACATATGTGTTATGGAGAGTTCACATACACACAAAGGAGCAGGGTGTATTTGCTAAATAAATCCTTGTTTTCCAGCTGTAGGAGTGATGAAAATGAGATCTGTAAGTTTGGACTTGTTTATTCCAGGCTACAAGGAAAGAGATAAGATGTTAGGGAAACAGGAAGATTTCCTATTTTGCTAGTTGACAGACATCAGACTTCAAATGTCATTGCATGAATCTATTTTTACTGATGTAATATGTTTTTAATTACACCTGCAAAAATTTCATGGCCCATATGTCTTCCAATATTCCAAAATCTGAATACGGGTCAAAACGTAGCATTGGGAATGTGAGAAAAATGTGACAGAAATAAATAAAGAAATCTTATCTTAGTAGCCTGAACATCACTTTCCATGATTTTAAGATGTTTCTACTTTTTCTGTTCATGCCGAAGAACAAGAGACAAACTGGTGGTGAAGGCTGATGTTCACAGTTCAAAAATTCCCTCTTTGCATTCTGGGGGCTCCCTGGGAGACAATCTGAGCACTGCCCTTCAGGCTGGCAGAGACAGGATTCACAGCTTCAAGGCCAATGTCTTTTAAATGGAGTTGTATTCAAGTGGACATAAAGGAGCCCCAAACCCCCTTAGTTACTATGGTTTCTGCCCAACTGTCCTGCTTGAATTGGTTCCTATTGGCTGGAGGAAAGGAATATCTGATGCAAATCCAGGCAACAGAATCTGGCATGAGCTTTCCAGTAGGACTGCTGACATGCCCTATTGCTTTATGGAGGAACGAATGGGGAGGAATGAGTTTCATTTTTCAGGTCCTCCAATTTTACAGTGACTGGTTGAGTAGGATGAAGTTGGAAGAAAAGAGAAGGAAAAGGTAAAAATAACAAGAAAACTGACAGACCTTTTAGTACTCTTTGATGGTGATAAAGGAGAGCACAGGTCTGGGAATGAGTCTTTATGACCAAGGTAAATTAATGAACATAGGAGAAACCTAATGCAGGTCTCTTTTTTCCCCTCTCAGCAGGCTGTCAGCCACAATAATAAACAACGACAGATTCAAACCAGAATGTTCCAGGGAGTATTGCATTTCACCCCCGTCTTCTTACAGGGCCTCCTAAACCTTTCAAGCAAGCAAGAAATTATTTCCCCTTGCATTTTCAAATTCTGAACCACCAGAACAGCAAATACAGGTTGGTACTCCCTACCCTTGGAACCATGCTTATTTCAGCTGCAAATGGCAAACAGAATTATGTGTTGATACAAAAAGCTCTTTACCTTGCCAAATTTGAGCTGCATCAGTTCTATGGAAGGAGCTCACAAACAGTTCACATCAGCTGTTCACTGTGGTCCTTTCAAAATTCTCCACTACATACTCCACATATATAGATACAGAGACAGCTATAGATATACCCACACATACAGCACTTTCCTACCACCCCCTCACCTGCATGCCAGAAATCTGTAGTGGCTTTAAAGAAGCTTTGCAGCTTCTCTGCCACGGCAGGCACTGAACTGACAGCATGAGAGATAGTGCATAAACACCAAAGCTCATCAGTACTCATATTTAGTGCAAAGCCTTAGTATCAAGGGTATGAGCCTGAGTTCCTGGAGCCTGTGCAGCTGTCAGCCTTCAAACATGAAAATGCAGATTTCAGTTTTAAGGCTTAAGCACCCAGCTAGGAAATGTTATTCCATTACATAATAAAATCTATATTTGCTATATTTAGAAGAGTTGATGATTGTGCTGCATGGAGTAAAACGATTTATATGTCACAGTCAACACACACTCTAATGCAAATTTTGATTTTAAAACATAAGCACCCAACTGGAAGATTATATTATTCATACGCATATTTAAATGGCCTCTATGTTCAGGAAGGCTGATGGTATTGAGATGTGAATGAATGAGTTCTCTCTTGGAGATAAGGCATTTTTCTGTCCTCCTGAACACACGTTTTTTTCTCAATAGATTTGGGTTTTTTGGGTTCATTCTGAACATTGTCTTGTCTTCCTTTCTTTTTATCATCTTAGAGAGACAATCCCATGTCCATATAGTTCTGTCTCTTTCTGTTTCTTGAATGCATTCTTAGTGAGGGTATTAAGTTAATAAGGTTTAACTTTGATCATTTTTCTGAATAAATCAATCTCTGTCCTCATTTTCCTCCCATTTGATGCTTTCTAAAAAGCTTCAGCACTACAAATAAATTTATCACCTCTCCAGTATACCCCTCTAGCATTTATACCATGAAATGTAGTGGCACTGACCAATGAATAAGCTTTTCTAGTTCCTTTCCTTCTAGTCTTTTTTTTTTCAGAAAAGAAAAATAGAAGCAGTATGATATAGTATCTGTCTCCTGCAGTGAGTGTTTGCATGGATAATACTTATGAATTCTAATGTGAGTTACACATTGTATGGAATGATGTCAATATTCAAAAATGTGTCTGACAGAGACCCTGTTCCGAACACTGATCTCTGTTTAACCGTTAAAGAGAAAAAATGCAGTATAAAAGGAAAGTTATTTATTCTTAAAACCATTTTATAACAAATTTAACTGTATTTTTGTTCAACAGATAAAATAGCTAAATAATATAGAACTTTTAATATAAACATTAAATAAATTCACTTTTATTTTAAGTAATAATTTCACAGATGCTGGAAAGTGTCTTTTGCTTGAATAATATTGCCTGCTTCTAACTGTACCTATGGTTCTTTACTTGGGGACACTTTGGGGTTAAATTGATGCTATACTTCCTCATTTGGAAGATTTTCCTTTAAGCACCACTTCTAATATCAGCTGTCTGTATTTTGTTTATGCAAGCACTTTCTTAGGCAAGATAAAGCAAATAAGAAGGAAAAAGAAAGAGATAGATATTGCTGTTCAAAGGAAGTAAACATTCCAGGAAAGATTAAAAGAGACAAGGAGAGAAGTGAAAACAACAGAAAGTTAAGCTCTTAGTAAAATCTGGAAGCTGGTCTGAATATACAGTTAACAAAGATGCACAGCTTACAATACCAAAGATATAAAATACATCTGAATATTTTGAAGGGGGCTTAAATCCTCCTCTTTCAAGGATGGCCTTATTTATAACAAAGAGGAGAACCGAGGCAGATGTTTTTCCAGAGTATGTACTTCTGTCACTGCCTACTGATGGGATCCTTTCAAATTCTTCTGTGACAAACAGCAGTGAGAGACAGTGTACAAGACTGGCTGGGCCACCAGCTGTCTTAGCACAATAAAAATATCTGCTTGCTGTGGAGTTGATTTGAAGCAACACAGAAGCAATGAAAATGAAGAATACAAAATATTCTTTCACAAGGAAAGGATGGAAATATTTCAAGGGTTATTGCTGAAGGGCAAAAATCAGAAAGAAAATATTTGTATGAAATCTAGTTTCTAACTCCCACTGGGAAATGTGACATAGGAAGTGATGTTTCTCTCAAAATGTCAGGATTAGTGACATTTCCCACAGAGTTCCCAATTCAACAGAAGCTGTGACTTCAACCAAAGGCAAGACAGTACTCTTAAGCACACCAGAACACAAAAAGAGCTGTACCATATAGCTCAACAGCCTACCTCAGCTCCCCAGTGGCAATAGTTGATGCCTGGAGAGGAATACAGGAACACAATAGAAATAAAGTAACTCCTCTTCAGAGCATTTTCCCCCTTTCAGTGATTTACAACTTAGGAAATTTCTGAGCCAAAATGTTACCTTTGTAATTTTACCCAATGCGCATTTTCTCTCAAGACAAGAATTTGTCTAATTGTTTTATCCACACCAATTGGAAAGTCGTTCCACGCTTACCCGGCATGAAGCTGTATTGCCTTTTGTTTGTCTGGGACCTAGCAATCTACAAGTTTTGCACATAAATAATAGAAATAATAGTCAATATAGCATTTTCTTATTCTCATTTAGGAGCAGGAACCACAAGACCATATTCACCAGGTCCAGGTCTCCTGTTGTTTAAACGACTCTCCTTCCAAAAATGCTGTCTTCCAGACATAGCAGTTTGCCATGGCTTGGGAAGAGAAGTAGCTGAAGGAAAAGGTCACATAAGACCTCAGAAGTTCTGATACAGATATACATTCATTTTGAGAAATATATGGAGTGACTAATACAGGAATGACACAATATATCAGGAACTACATACAGCAAGTGTTTATATGGTCTATTTTGAACTAAGTGAGAAGATTTTAGAGGGGAATGGAATACAGACTGAACTTTTTGAGAAGATTTTATTTTCTTTTCTCCATAGAACATTCTTTTTCAGGAGCATGGAGGGTGCCATGTCATGTCATATCCCCACACCACATTAGCCATGTTCCTGCTTTTGGTCTCTTCCTCTAGACTAGCTCACTCCTTTGTCTTTTTATAGTCCTCAGTTACAGTTCCTTGTTGCTCATTATCATCATCTGATCATCACTATAACTGTTCTTACTCCCAGGTTACCTCATCCTCACTCTAGCCTTGGGTGCTCAAAGATAATCAATGCTTTTTCCACTCTGAACTTGAGCTTGCTATTAATGCGAAAAATCAGAGTAGTAGGTAGGTAGGCCTCCATTCAGAATGAAGCCTGTAATTGAACAGTGATATGGGAAGAGTACCAAAGGACAGCTAAGAGAATTTTCTAGCTGAAGGTTTTGCAAATCACTGCAAGTAGTAAGCATTTAGATATTTATGAGTACTCTATTGACCTCATTGTCTCTTGAATTTTAGAAGACAGAAAAGCTGTCAGAGAAGCAGAATATAAATGCAAGTTTTACAATTTGCATTTACTTAAGTAATAGAATTATTCTGAGACCACTTTAAATTATTTCTTCTTTTATAACATAAAAAAACAACAAGAGCTATAATTCTGAAATACTGTGGTGTCTTGAAAGGGAATCTGAGACATATTGAAAATTAAAGAAAATGAAGCTTGCTGCTATTATGTTCTTAAATAGGCTCCTGATGTAAAGATGTTAAACATCATTAAGAATATCTGGGCTTGGAGAAGGGAGGACTGAGGGGACTCTTTCAACAGCCTGACAGAGCATAAGCTCATCTAAAACAAAGAAATAGAACAAGATTTGATAGCATACAAGGGAAGAAAAATATCTTCAAAAACTTATAATCTGTTTAGCTTAACAACCTCTTTGAAACCATAATAAAAATGTCAAGGACTGTGGAGATTTCACAGAATCCTTTTTTCCCAAAAGCCAGTGATAAATACCCACTATCACTCTAGCTCTTTCTTTGCCACACGCCAGCCGTAAGTGCCTCTCTGCAACACATTTACTAAGGGATGGACATTTGCCAAATGTAGTTCATTTCCCCTCTCCCATCCTTGAGGACTGTCATCTTTAGGCAGAGTTTTATTCTAAGACTTTGTGCCTTACATGTCACTATTTGTGGCTGAAAGTCTCAGGAACAAATTCAACACAAATAGGGAAAGTCTTTCTCTCCTGCTGAACATCCTATTACAGTAGCGTGCACTTTTCACAGGAAAGATCCACCAGAAGCAGGACTAGCTAGAGCCCACAGAACATGAGATTTCCTTCAGGACAAGTCTAGCACTTCCTACCCAACCACAGCATAAATATATGGATGGATTTTTGCACCTTTCAAAATGATCTGAACCATTTAGAGAGATAAACTAATGTTTTTCTAGAATGGCATCAGCATGACAGAGTTTGAGGTGAAAGTTTGGTAGATTGGAACTGAATAATAACATCTGGTCCTCATAATAATGTTTCAGTGCTGAAACCCAGGAAAACAAAAACCGTGCTTGGAAAGAAAATGATCACAGAATCACAGAATCTTAGAATATGCTGAGTTGGAAGGGCTTCACTGGACAGCCCCAAGAGTCACACCTTGTGTCTGAGAGCACTGTCCTTGAGCTTTGCTAGGCTGGAGCTGTAAACATTTCCCTGGAGAGCCTGTTCCAGTGACCAACTACCCCTTGGGTGAAGAACTTTTTTCTAATATCCAAATTAAACCTGGCACAACATTCCCTATGCACATTTTGAAAACCTTCACTGTTACTTTCTGTGTTGTGTTCAAATGGGGAAGTGGAACTGAAACAACATATAGACCCCAAATTATGTCTGAGGTAAACTGGAGTGAATGATATCCACTGCAGTTACTATTTAGAAAGACTGAGCTCATTTGTGTCTGTGGTTTCAAAGTTTGTAATAATCCAGCATTGCCTGCAAATCAGTGACTTCTACCAAGAACAAAGGATGCATTTCCCTCATTAGTTGGTGGTAAACATGATAAACAAAATGTACATACTGACATAAGTGTTTATTTAAATATAGTGTTAATGATCATATTCTAATCTGCAGTTTGTGAGCTAGCTATGGACCTGCCTTAGAAAATATTTATAGTAATCAATGAGGACTTGTCTACAAGATAAAAATGTGGAGACAAAAAGGCATCAGGAAATAAAATAACTGAGATACCTCATATAATTACTTCACATTCAATAGCACACAGTATCTTCATCCAAATAAAAAACTGGCTTGTACCTCTGTTTGCCATCTATGTCCATTTTTCATTCTGAGCAACCTTGATTTCCCTTCAACATAGGGATCACCATGATCACCAGTATAAAAAAAGTAACAAAATGATTTATTTTAAAAGTATAAGGAAATGCTTTCTTTCTTGTCTCTAAGACTTCCCTGCATCAGAGGTTTTGACACTAATTACACTCATTTGATGTGCACCAGAAGTTTCACTAAAATAAAATTCAGGTCCTTTTTGTTAAATCAGTATTGATTGACTACAAATTCACATAGCAAAAACAGAATGAAGAATTCAGTAAAGGAGACCAGATGCACCAAAATGGTACAAAAGAGCAGAGAATAAGCACTCCCAAGATAACTTTCCATGTGAAAACCACTTAACTATGACTTTTTCTGATAATTTTTGATAAATAGGGACCCGTTTATTCTATCACCATGTGTGTAATTTAGCAATGCTGGAGTTTCTTTACAGCATTGCCTCATATTTAATGATTACAGTAATGCAGAAAGTGGATCTACATGGTCTCTTTCTGATAATTTTTTTTTAATTTTTACCATCATATTCATATTAGTAGAACAATAATTATTTAAGGGAGAAAGAAAATTTATTTTCTAAGTCCTACAATGATCAGTGTAAAACTTAAATCTGAAAAATATGAATTATACATATTTTACACCAAAATATTCCTATAGACTTTGACTTTGAACTTCAATGCTCACCTTTAATCAGTCGAGATTGAGATTATTAAAACCCAAATCTTCTGAAATAAGTTTGTGCAAAGGCAGAGTATCATTAACTTATTTTTACTGCACTTACTACAGTGACCTCACACTACCTTAAATGTATATAAAATAAGCATTTCTCAAAATTTAGAGCGGTTAATTGATTGCTGATTCTGGTATGTGACCTTTTTTGTTAATTCATCTCAGCAGTGAGAGCAACTACTTTCATATTTCATTTTTCTAGAAACGGAAATACAGTTTTGGAGACATATTAATGGTTTGTTTCCTTCTTAAAAACTATTCTGAAGGATTGTTAGGATGTTAGTCCTTCACTCAATGAAGTAATTAGTCATAAATAGTGTCGCCTTCTGATGAGAAGGCGGGCGACCTGGTTTCAGGACACAGCACGGCGACCCGGCCTCCCCCGGGTCACTCGGTCCACTGACATGCACAGACATCAATGTGGTGGATGGTCAAATGGCGTTTATTATCTCATCTCGTGGGGTTAAATAGTCAAGGGGGCTTTGCTACGTCAAAAGGGGACGGTGGGTCTGGCTAGGGTTAGTAAGGAGTGGAAAACTACTGGAGTTAGGAGGGGCTGCATGCTTCAGGGGTGATTGATCACTTATAGCAGGAAGAAGGGGGGAAGGGTCTTGCTTTCCGTCACATCCCGAGATTTTCCGTTCGCCTGTCCCGATCTACCACAAAATAGTCTATCATTTATAAAAATATTATCACTGCTTTATAGTAGTAGTAGTAGTAGTAGTTTTAGAGAAGAAAGGCAGCCCTAGGTGTAGTGAAATAGAAATTCTGCAATGTATTACTCTGATACCATGCAATTCCCCGAGGCTATAGAGAGAAAGAGAGATAGGATAATTAGAGAAAATGCAGTCCTGATGCAATCAATGCAGGGCAAATTATGTGGGTGTGCTGTAGAGAAAGTGTCAATGCCTGTAGTAGCATACAGCACTCTACAGGAACTTGGGAAAGTACCTAGCCAAGCTGCCTTATATGTTAGAAGTTAAAATTCTGTGAGCCCACAGCTCACAGATGGGGAAGAGAAGTCATGCTAAGCCTGTTGGAAATTGAGACCAAATGAAAGCATTCACTTTTGAAACTTTTTCAGAGCATAGTCTTATGGCTTGCATTTGCTTTTGATGACAGGCTGGAAATCACATAGAGCAGGGCCTCATTAGCATGCATACATTGTAATTAAAAAAAAAGGATGAAAAATACAGGGAACGTGTCTTTTCTTCAGAGCAAGGACTTAACAGCAAAGTGCTGCAGACTGGGATATTACTCAATCTATCAGTATTTTCTACTTATTTGTACAATTGCCAAGTTAAGCAACTAGGCAATTCTGCAAGGCCATATACCTGCTAATATAGCAAACTAGATTTGTCATTTGGGGTTCACACAATTATACCTGAGGAGTGAGGATTATATACCAAGCCCTGCAAACAACTTCAGAAAGCTCATGTATTCTGTTAACATATCAAGCAAAAGACAACCTAAAGGAGCAACATACTGTCACACTCTTAATTGAATATGTATTTCTATTTCCTGGTTTCTATAGTTAGTTTACAGCGCCTCTGCAATGGGATTTTGCATGCAGAATGCTTAGGAATTTTGTATCTAGCAACAACTCCAGCAGCTGCCTTGTTCTGCAAATTCCTCCTCATGTGAATCATCACACTGAATCCAAGGAGACTGCTCTCATAAAGACTATTCTTATAATTGCGTGGTTTCACAATTTGTACTAACTGTTTTAATCTCTGCAGCAAATGCGTTACTCGGTGCTTTCTTTAACAGCCATGTGGATTCTCTGTTACCACTTTACTATTTATTTAAGTGTTGATTTATTCAGAACACTAGTCATCAAGACTCAGTATGGGTTTTTAGAAACTGGTAACTTCTTTGAAATGGACACTTCATACATTTCATCGGCATGAGGCATGTAGCCATAGAGTATGTTGGTGTGTGAGTTCAGTTTGGAGACTGCAAAGGAATGTGTGAAACTTCAAATGATAAAAACGTGAGTTCAGAAGAAATTTATTTTGCTATTAGGTCTGAAACCACAGCAGTCAAGAGTACTCTTGAAGGTGGGAACTCTTTGGGTATTTTTTAATGCAGTTTTGAATTACGAAAATCCTGGGAAATAAATAATGACCACAGAGAGACAGAGGCAGAGAATGTGCTCTTACACTTGAACTAAATGTGACTTGTCAGGATAATAATCATGTATGTCCCGTGTTGGAGAACACAGTGTTAGGAGATATTTTCAAAATTCAAAAAAAAAGTAAAAGATTTGAAGGTCAGTCTGAATTTACAAAAGCTGGAAAAGACAAAGAAAATCTGCCTGTAGCTCACAGCATGTCAGGAGAAGGAAGAAGTAGTTTTATGTACTCCTCACTTTTGAAGGCAGTTCCTTCTAGTTCTGTACTGAAAAGCCCTCTGGGTTTCCCTTTCTGCCTGTGACACGACAAAAGTAACATTTCAAAGTGCAGGGGGAAATGCCCCTGAGTTCTCTAGTTTCAAAGAAACTTTAGGTATTTCTGAGTTTTTCATTGGTTACTACTTTTCCCTTTTCTTTCTGTAGCTCCACAGCAACTCAATAATGATCATTTCTAAGGTAAAACGCCTTAAACAGCTCACAGCAACCAAAAATGCTGCAAACAGCAGAAAGGACTGCTGTGGTGGGGCTTGCTTTTACTATGCAGTAATTCACAGAGATGTTTCCATGTGTTGTAAACGTGATATGTGCTTTGCAACCCTCCTTTTGAGCACAACCGATAGATAGTTAATCCCCGACCAAACAGAAGAGGTAGCTTTAGCAAAGCAGTTTTAAAAGCCTTTCATTACAGCAAATAATTTCCAATTCCCTTTCAAAAGCAACTTTCTTTGAGCTTATGTATGCTAAATATCCCCAAGAGATTAGAAGATCAATGAAAGTCTTCTCTGTACATTCAAATACCGTTCCCTCGTCCTTCAGACCATTCTATCCATGTTTGAATACAGCATGGCTAGAGATTAATTACTGCAGTCTATCGGCAAATAATCTTTAAATGCTTCCTGAGAAAAGTCTATTAGTATAGAGCAATTGTATATTGTGTGTTTCCCAACAGTGTGCCATGGTGTGTTTCAGCACATCCCCACAACAAGCAACAGCTTTTCCATAATTTACCTGTGACATTTCTTCTGTTGAAAATGCCTCTTTCAGAGCTATTTTTCCTGAAAGCAATACTGCATGGTGTAGCCCATACACGGAAATCAATATTTAAAAGTGCCTGCTTCATTATTTTGCCTTATTTCCTGTCCTGATTGAGTGAGAAGGGCAAAGGGCAGGGAGCCTGACAGCATACGATTATGAGCAGGCCCCAGCCAGCAGCAGTGAGGAAGCTGTTCAGAGGCTGTTGTTAAAGAATGAATATTTATGATTTCTTATCCTGTAACCTATTTCAAAGCCTAAAACCTACAGCCTGATAGTGCTCAGGGCTTGGTAAAACCCACAAAGCAGTAAAAATCATTTATTCTGTAAAGGGGGAGACTTGTGTGAAGGTAATTGAAGGGAGATTTTGACCACGTCTTTGAAACAGACTCTGACTTAACTCTAAATCTGAGGGCTAAACTGTATCTGCAGCTATCCCTGTAGTCATGAACCAACAGATCTGGGTGGGTGTAGATAAGAATAGAATCTATCCCATGATGGGAATTTTGGAAAGTAGATTCATTTCCTGGGAGAAAAATATATATAAAATTGCCTTTATGTTTCCATCAACACCTTATTTAATTTTAGTGAGGAATATTTTAATCTAGAATAAAATCTTCTTTAAAATTGAAAATACATTTTATTTGAAGAATTTCCATTTTTTTTTAAGTCACAAGTACTTAGATTACAAGGATGCCTATGTGGCAAAATGTTCTGTTCCATCCCTAGAGTCACTTGTCATTGAAATGCAGCAGAGCAAAATTGGTTCTGCTTTTTTTCAAGCATCTCTAGTCTCAGTTCTCAAGACCGCCATCCAGAATTATATTCAAAGAGAAAAAAAGCAAGTGCCTCACATGGGAATTTTGTGTATAAAGGAGATCTATAAAATCATCATGGATGAGTTGCTGTCTTCAAACTACTCTTCCCTGTACTTCTGAAGGGAGCCTATCATGACTGAGACACACTTTGGTTTTAGCAGTGTTTACCTCTGAGGATTACAAGTATGTCGGTATGGGCACATCTGTGCAGCCAAGCACCTGCTTCAGGCTGAGGAGGCAGAATCCAAATGTCCGTCCACCTGACTTCCCTCCATGGCTTACTCTACTCCAATTTTTGAAGGAATTGCAGGGAGGTACATGTCGATCATCCTCTGAAACATCAAGATCTCTCCTTCTACAAAGGTCAGAATCACAATACCCATGGCCTTTTCTGGACTACCTACTTCAGTGCTTTACAGCATTCCTCTTTCCTACGTACAAAAATGATGGGATTGCTCCTTGTCAATGCAACAAAGGTCAATAAGACAGTCAGGCTTTGCTCACACAACTCACCTCTCTGTCTTTCTCTCTTTAAATTTTTAATCCACTTTAGGTCTCCTAGAGTCTTTGACATAAATCTTGCCCCTGGGGTCAACTACTTTGTGCTTCTGGGTGCAATGAAAGTGATAGATTGGAGTTGAATTCTTGAAATTTAGCAGAGAAGACTTGGGGGATATGCCTTTTTTGAGCATCTATATATACACTCAGAATGACACCACACATTTGAATCTTGGCAACCTGGAGTTTTGCACTTTCCCTTGTGCCTGGAGTATATCTTTCACCTGACCTTCATCCTGGAAAGAAGGGGAAATGCAGCAAATTTAAAACTGGTAGCACTTTCTTTTCTCCCCTTTTTCAAATGAATCAGCTTTTACATCTGCAGTGCTTGCGTGTCTGTTTCTGTGTGTATCAGGGGGTGTTTGTGTGAATATGTGTGTGTAATTGACGACTGCTTCCAAAAACACAGAAAAATACAGAGCTACACAGGGGAAGAGCTGTCAACATGGCTTATAAAATTATTTTAACCCATCCAAACTGAATTTGTGCATTTGCATCTGGCAGATGGGACATAATAACATAACCTATCCTCACAGCCTGTCTGGACACTCATAAGATGGAAATCCTCAGTTAAAAAAACCCCAAAAAACAGACACCCCCCCCCCAAACTAAACAGCCTATTTCCAGAAATAAAAACAGCTACCCAATTAATATTCTTTCTCTTCCTCCTTCTCTTGCTACAGTGCATGCCATTGCATGCTGTCCTGGCTCTGCTCCTCACCACCCACAAACCAAAAGATTAAATTCATTGGCTTTGGTTTCCCCATGAATCTGTTTGAGTTATCAGACAACTTCAGCTACCCCTTCTGCATTATTTTTCACTGGAGTTTTGACTTTCTAGAGCAACAATAAATCTTGAGTTCATTTCTTTCCATATCCCCTTGTTGCTTGCAGGGTCACACAGAGGGAACCTTCAGCCCCACCACACAGAAACTACTCTCAGAATGACATATGCCTAAGACATGAACATCCCCACACACTCAGGTGTTATATTATAACTGGATCAGCCAAGATACCAATAAGACAATGCAGACTTCTGGCTTGTTTATTCAGGTGAAAAAAAAGATGGTTCTAAAAAAAAGACGTCTTCATTAATCTGGGGACATTCTTGACAGTAATTAAGTATGAAATACCTCCGATTCCTCTTATAAAGTCTGTTAATTTTTTTCAGTAGCAGGAAGGCATATCCCTCCCTGCATTTCAAGCAGCAGCAGTTCCAGAACAACAAGGAGGTATTTATGTGCATGTAAAAGATCTCCCAGTGTATTATAGGGAATGACATTTCAAACACTAAATTCCTTATATCCAAAGTAAATTGAAAATTACTCAAAACTAGACTGTGTTTTCAGATATGCCCCAGTTGTCAAGCACTGGGGTCCTCCTACTCAAGCCAGGGCATCTTCATTCAGTTTCATTTCTGTTTGGCACTTTCCCAAGGCATTAATGAAAATGACATTTACTCATGGTATACTTCTGTAAATCAAATGTCTCTGATATATCCATTCAATATTCCAGTCAAAAATAAATTATCTGTGCTAACTACACTCACCTGCAGAAATGCAGAGAGCAAGAAGAGAAAGTTCATTTTCTAACTGTGGTGGCTGTTTATGAAACAGCAGTTACTGAGTGCCATCTGCACTGTGTTATAGTGGGCACGCACCTTTACTGCACAAATCCCAGGGTAACAACTGGCTGCATATTTTTAGCACAGCTCTCCATGCTGCAGCAATGGCAACTGTGCTACTTGACAGAGAACTTGTAAATCTTCTTAAGGAGTGAAAATGCTTCACCAGGTCACTTATAGGATATGCAGGAAGTAATTCAAGCACGTCTGCTGATAATAGAAGAACTGTGCATTGGAGGTAAGTCCTTGCATGTCAGTGCCCTAATTTATTCTAAACACTGGGTGTGACCTCCTTTAGAGGCTGCAAGAGCTTTCCCTTCAAAATGGACTTAAACAGAGAGCAAACACCTTCAGCAGAGTACAGCTGTACTTCAAGGTAGCAGAACTATGGCAATCAGTAAACTAAAAGCCTGGCTCCTAAATCTCTTCTTTTCTTTGCCATAAGAAAACTTTTCCAAACAGAAATAGTCAAGGAGGAAAACTGTCCCTGTCTCTGAAGACATTCTTCTTCCTAGCATCTAACAGACAGAGAAAACAACTGATATGAAAAGACATGAAGAGTTCAAGGAAAGGAGCAGCCAATAGCAGTACCAGAAACATATCCTAAATTTGTAGTAATTTCTAAAAGAGCCAGAAAACAAACTTCTGCTTGTAGTCTCCTTCTTTAGCAACAAAATTCAAAGAAAGTCTTACCTAGTACTTATATATTTTTATTTTATTTCATTCCTGGTGCACAGGGAACACAACTTGCAAAACATATATTTTAGCAGAAAGTGATGGTTGTGCACCTCAGATTGTTTTGCTTTATGAACATACACTAAGATGGCATAAGATGCATGAAGACCAGAAAAACCCAGAGCGTCTTTTCTAAATAGTTTAATTGTGGGGTTTGGTTTTTTTTTTTTTTTTTTTTTTTTTTTTTTTTTTTTTTTGTTTGTTTGTTTGTTTGTTTGATTTTTTTTGTTAGGGTTTTTTGGTTTTTGGTTTGGGGTTTTTTTTGTGTTTTTTGTTTGTTTTTTAACTAACTCCTAGAAATATCTTCATACATCTTAGATGTTATAGTATGCAAACTATGCATGCTCACAAATTTGGGTGATAAAGAATCTCCCTTTAAAGCAACATAATCACAGTTAAGATATCGTAACCTTAACCATGCACTGTATTTAACACATATTTAGAGCATATTAGGTTGGACCTAATAGCTAGGCAGAGGACTCTAGCAGGGGTGCAACAATTTTTTGCAAAGTCATTTGCAATATCAAATTAAGCCAATCTACACCTTTCCCAGGTGCCATCTGGGAGTTACTGTCTCTGATATGAAAGTGTTTTCTCAGTCAGGAACTTGAGAATTAATCACAACTTACTGAACAAATGATATTTCAGTTGGCTAAGGTTCTCCCAGAATTCATGGCACTAACGGGGCTGTAAAGGAAGAGATGGCAGTGTGTGGTTGGGTTTTAGCAGGTATGGGCAGAGATCAGCCCTGTGGTAGTAGAGTGAAATTAGATCAGCTTAAACTTCTGGTAACCTTGACCACAAGGAAAAAAAGGCAAAACTCCACTCCAAAGGAGATTAATTGGGTGTAAAATGGGTGGTTTTGGATGACTAAGAGAATGGTTTTCTTGTTTTGATTCATCTTTAATTAGATGAAAGACAAATATTGCATCACATGCTGTTAGGGCTCAACACCAGGCAGTCAGCAATATAAAGTTCAATGTTATTTACATTTGTTTTCTCTCCCCCTCACTCCAAAAGCTATTCTGGTCTTCACACTCATTAATTAGTCACTTACAGAACTAGTTTTGGTTTATTAAAATGAAAAGGAAATTTCTCCCTATATTCTTTACACAAAATGCTACTAAAATTTTAGGATTTGCCCAACCCAGTATTACTGGGTATCCCTCAATGTCATCAACATCATCAGTGCATTGACTCTCAAGCTGGCTTATTGCTGCAGTAACATGAGAAGAAATAGGTATTGACCATCATTACTTATGAGATACAGGATGCATTCTGTGCTCTGCCTGTAACAGCCTATTTCAGACATGAAATACCTAAAATGCACATAAAATTAATCATTTTGCCCTGAGATGCAGAGCCCAGAGTTAATTGAAGCTCTGTACAGTGTTCCAAAACCAAATGGTAAATTCCACTCAGGCAAAATTCCCTAAGTGGGAATAAAATTATTTTGCATTTATCTCCTAAGGCATATATTTTACAAGGAAATAAAACAAAGACAGTAAAACAGCTTCCCCTGGACTGATGCCAGCAGCCTGACAGAGAATTTCTTGGTGTGTTTTGGATATGGATAGGAAATCTTTAATATTATTAGAGAGAAAATTATTACCCAGAAATGTTCCAGAGAAAGGGTTAGTAGAAACAGCTTGGAAAATATTTTCTTGGGTGTGATAGAAGATGTCTTCATCATGTGCGGCGGTGCGTTGTTTCTCCCAGCTCCGGGCAGCTCCAGCGCCTTTTGGCACCGCCTCCCTCCAGAGCCTGGGCTCGCCGCTTCTCTCCCGTGTGCCTCTGCAGTGGCACGCCGGTCAGGGCTTGCTGGGTTCTGTCGCCCGCTCGAGGGCTCGAGGCGAAGAGGGAAGGAATTGTCCAAATCACCCACGAGGGAAGTGGAAAGGTTTTATTAGCCGCAGAGAATTGTAGCAGGGAGACCGCGACCCGTGCTTCCAGCGCCCGCATGGGGGAAATGGCAACCGGACCGGGGGGGAGCGGGATGATATAGGGGGTGTGACAGGGAGGGCAAGGGCCCTCCCGCCCAACTGGGACAGGCACCGTGGCGATGACATGGAGACGGTGACCAACCAGAACACGGCAGGGGCGGACATGGGGCCCCGGAGCAAGTGGGATCACGGCATTGGGGTGACAGACACAGAACTCCCGGGACTGGACAGGGGAGTGGTCACAGGAGTGGCAGGGGGACGCTCCAATGGCAGGTAGCCTGGAGTGAGCCACCGCAGGGGGAGAAACACGGGGGCTGCACAGGGGTACACAGGACTCGGCTAGCTAACATAGATTAGAACCCCTAATCTAAACCCAAACCTGGGATGCAACAATCATGGTCACTGGAATAAGAAAAAGGATGCTGTTTAGACTTGATTTTATTAAGAAATAAGACATATCAGAAGCTTGTTGTAGAAAACAATCTTGGATTGTGAGGTAAAAGGTTATTTCTGTTCAAGTAAAATAAAAAAATAAAAACAGGTCTGCAGCTAAATTTTTTGAATAACCAAGTTTTCACAAGTCAAAGAAACTTCATAGTAAAATCAAACAGATGAAGGCACACAAAGACACTTGAAAGTGGTCTTTCTTCATATCAAAGGACCTAACATGATCCAGAGTGTGTATTTCTCAATGAATGAAAACCTTGAAAAAAGATCTGCCTAACCCACTGGAATATTAAGGAAAAAAAATCTGAGAATAAGAAGGATATTAAAAATAGCAACAGAATCAAAGAAAGTATCAAATAAAGAAAAGAAAGAATCAAGTATATTGGATGCCAAGCTAGGCAAAGTTTGATATGGAACCAAAAATAATCAAGCTGAATTCAGCTTTCTGAAGGAGGGCGAGGAGAAAATTTTTCCAGCCTTATAAATAAATTATTATAGAAGAGGGACACAAGAATACTAAAAAGCTAAAGCACAATATAATGTTGGTATAGTCCAAAGCTACATTTACTTTGGTTAACTTCCAAGACTGATGATGTAGAAAACTAGTGCAAAATTAAACTAGATAATGAAAATGCATATTTAAAACTAGAAATTGTCACTAATGCAAAGGAGAGAAAAAGCATAATAAACATAAGGCAGGTAGTGAGATAATTTGCTCAGAATTGGTACTGAATTTGTAAATTCCACAGTAAGTATTTTAGCAAATCCTTCTGCATAATTGAAAGCAGCAAATGAGATATCTATATTTAGGAAAGTGATGTGAGCAATTTCAGTCTAAACTCCAACCTAGCAGGCTGGAGAACAGACTTTGAACGAAGGAATGACTAAAAACTTAGAGGTAGCTGAGATGAAATCCAACATATTTACTAAGGAGACTTCTTAAGAGATTGACTTGGAAGCCTTCTTTAATGGTCTTTGGCCAAACTAAGTGATCTCATTTATCTGTATTTTAGTAAATGTTTAATGTTCTGTAAATATGTAAACATTAATTCAGCTGGAAAATTTAGAGATTAATAAAGGAATACATTCAAAGTATCACAGTATGTGACTGGTTTTAATTGCTTGTTCATTTATGGTATAGTCTAGTAAAAGAGTGAGGAGGCAAGGTATAACACATGGGAAGAGCAGAGGCTTATCCCTTCTCTTGGAGGCAAATAGATTTGCCTGAAGGTCAGCAGCTTTGAGAGACTGCTATGAGTGACAGGCCAGGGAATGAGAGAGAAAATAGGCAGGGCTGGGAGCTGGAGCTCAAGCTAAGAATCTCAAATGTTCCTGTAAGGACAGGAGAGGACAGGGAGGTGTCAGAGGGTGTGGCGTTCTGGTGTTTCTCCCGGGTTTGGAGGAGCCTCCATGCCCAGCAGGGCACCGCGTCTCCTCCAGTCCCAGTCCCGCTGCTGGTCCTGGGCTCCGCGGCACCGGGAAGGTGGGTCGGCCACTTCTACTGCTGCTCGCGAGGGACTTCGATAAAGGGGGTGAAGGAAGGACCAAATTCCCCACGGCAGGAGCTGAGAGCATTTTATTGACACACTCCCAACTCATGCGTTGGACAATATGGCCACCCGGCCTCGGCTAGATGGGGTTTTATAGGGGGTGGGGCGGGGGGTGTCACGTGGTCTGGGGAAGCCAATAGGGGCACGGCAGGGACGGCGCCGGGGCCCGGGGCGGTCCCGGGGCTGCGGGGCTGTGGTGTGGAAGGCAGGAGCCCATGGGGAGGCGGCAGGGGCGGCGCCGGGGGTCTGGGGCGGCCCCGGCCGCGGGGGAGGGGTAACGGCGGGGAAGGACCCACAGGAAGAGACAGGGGGGATGGGAGCCGGGCCACATGGTCAGGCAGCTCGGGAACCAGGTACTGCGGGGGGGGAAACTGGGGGATACATGGGGGTACACAGAACCTGCTAAGACACACTAGAACCCCGACCTAAACCCAAATACCAGGATGCAACAGGAGGGGACAGAGGGAGTTTCCAGCCAGCCAGAGATGACTGGGCAATTTCCTTCAACTCAGAAGTCATTGAGCTAACTGAGGGTAAACACAAAAGAGCTTTCCACAAAGACCAAGTGGGCACCAGGTAAATATCAGGCAACACTTCTTTACTAATGTCCCTTGCCTGTGTACATTGTATTTTCTCTGTTTTGGGAGTTAATTATTCATACTCTAATTAAAGCTGATTTTTTAAGTTCAAAATTTTGGGGAAGTTTGCAACAAGTAGGTCTTACCTAACTGGTTTTAAAGATGTAGGTGACTCAGGGTCTTGTCAAGTCAGGAAAGAGAATGGCATAAACAGTAAATGAAAATGGGTAGAATGGAAGGGAGGGGTATTTGGCAGAAAAGAAGTAACCAGTGCAGTTCATCAGGAGTCAAAGTTTACATTAGTGACTATAAAACACTACATGCCCATGAAATCCATCCCTGGCATGACACTGAAAGTATCATCAAGGCAGGGATGGTTCAAGTATTATATGTAGAGAACGACATAATTAAAGGAGTATAAAATATAAAGTAATGAAATAATATAAAACTAATTAGCAATATCAGTTCTGAACACATAGAAAAAATCACATTAAGTTAGGAGCTCTTCATGTTGAAACAGCAGAGAAAGATAATCTGATTTTGAACTCAAGGTTAACTCAGTAACACATGGGATGCGACCAGAGTAATGTAAAAGTGACTCCATGATGTTTTAAAAGAGTGGTTACTAGCAGAACAGCAAAACTGCTGATATCTGTCTCATTGAACAAGGCATTACTAAACACTTGCCAACAATACAGAGAACTTGTCTGATCATCTATATTAAACAATCATAGAATAAAAGAGTGCCCTGGGATGGAAAGATCATCTAGTCCCAACCCCCTGGCATGGGCAAGAACATCTCCTACCAGACCAGGTAGCTCAATGCCCCATCCAACCTGACCTTGCAAAGATAATATGAGGTCAAACAGCAAGAGATAAGGAGGAAAAATATAGGGCTTTGTGAAAAGAATCAAAGCAAGCATAGCAAATTGAAGCCTGAGAGGGCAATTTATTACTTTCTATAAATACATGAGTCAAGTAAATAAGCATTACAAAAAAATTCAGCAAAGGGATAAGAGCAAGTCAGAAGTGAGGTTTATAACCAGTGTTCCCACTAACACATTTAAAGAAATCAGAAGGTTTCTAACAGAGCAAAAAATGTAACTTGGCTTCTCTTTAATTGTTTCAACATCTTCCCTGTCTTACTGTAGGAGCTAACATGGAATTATGCAGCAGGTGCTAAATTATATCTGCATGAATGTCTGAGGAAAGTAAAAGTGTTTTGGCTTAGTGGTATAATTTTCCAAATATCGGCAATATTGAAGAAAAATGGTAAACAAAAGGCTCCATAATAGCAATGAACATGATGATGTGGAAAAGAAATACAGTTAAATTTTCATACTCTCTTAGCTGTTTTCCCAAGTATTTTTGCTTTACATTATCCAGAACATTATCCATGACCAAGTCTATTAGGTAAGAGATGTAATACCAAGAGCAGTTATAAAATCCTGCAGTTTGCCACTTTTTCATTCTCAGAATCTTGATCAGCAGAACATCCGCATGTTCGTGTCCTCCAAAGGCAAGACACATTCCTCAGCTGGGTTTTGGCTTGCAGCTGGAAGTATATTTGAAAAAAAAAAACCTGCTATGAAAAATCAGTGCTTTTACTGCATGCATGAGAGAATGAGGAGGAGAATTTACCACATGAAACAGATGGTTGTCAAGATGCTTAATCAAATACTACAAAGTCATGAGATATTATGAAGGGGGAACTATAAGAAAAGTTATCCCAAATGGCCAGGACTGCTATTTAATGCTGAAATAAGAGATTAGTTACTATCTTGAGCACGTCTACATTTCATTGCATTTTAAAATATGCCTTGTAAATTCCACATACAGCATCATGGTCTAACAGTATTCAATAAAATAATGGTGTATTATCATCTTTGGGCTGTCAAATCTAAATCTGCAGCATCAAACAGTACCACAAGCTTCACCTAAATTATGGACTGTAAAACAAACCATGATTGATTCCCTAATTTCCATTTTAATGGCACTACAAATGGTAATATTTACACCCTTTTTGGCATTACAGCTCATTTTGGCACCACACAGACTGATAAATAGCATTTTATGTCCATTACCAAGGACATAGATTGTTTACAATTTACTTATTCTCGACAGTTTAGATTTACATGTAGTGGGTAGAGAATAAATTTATCTTAAACCTCATATTTGTTTTCTACAGGAATTCCATCTCCAAAATTGTACTTGGATCACAAAAGTAAATAACCAAGGAAGAAAAAGTAGATGACATCTTTAGAGGGTCAATCCTGTTGTTTGCTGCAGCAGAAACAGCACCAAATCCTACAAGAGAAGATTTATATACAAAATAGAAGAGAACAATGGTCTTCTGTTGTTAATGTTTACTTCTGAATGTCTATTTTTACTACCTTGTGGAGACAGAGGATCCAAAAGAGATATGGGGACACAGAACAAAAGGGCAATGCTTCTGAATTTTTTAATTAGTGATATTGACTTTGATCTAAGTTTTCAAGACAGCTCTTTTACAAAGTGAGTAAATTAAATATTACATAAGCCAGAGACTGTGATGGTGAAGAAAGGAGGATTCAATGGCAAGGACTCTTCCAAGTGTGTTCCTTGTCAAACAGAGAACTCAACCTAGTACAATCAACTATGCAACTCTAGGAGTTGTGAGTTGCTTTAATATCTCTTATGTTCTAGGTACTAAAGGCTTATTGATTCATAGAATATACTGAGCTGGAAGGGACCCACTGGGAGAATTCAGTCCATCTCCTGGCCCTGCACAGAACACCCCAAGAATCATACCATCTGCCTGAAAGCATCATCCAAACATTTTTTGAGCTCTGTCAGGCTGGTGCTGTGACTGGGGAGCTGTGCCTGGAGCTCCCCACTTCCCTGGGGAGCTGTTCCAGTGCCCAACCACCCTCTGAGTGAAGAAACGTTTTCTAATATCCAACCTAAACCTCCCTGACAGAACTTCAGGCCATTTCCTTGGGTCATGTCACTGGTCACCAGAGAGAAGAGATCAGTGCCTGCCTCTTCTCTTCCCCTTGTGAGGATGTTGAATACCACAATGAGGTCTACTCCAGGATGAACAAATCAAGTGACCACAGCCACTCTTCATACAGCTTCCTCTCAAGGGGAACCCTCACGGTCCTTGTCTGGATGCTCTTTAACAGTCTTTTTTTTATTGTAGCACCCAAACCAGCCCCCAGCACTGGAGGTGAGGCCGCCCCAGCTCAGAGCAGAGCAGGACAATCCCCTCCCTTGCCCAGCTGTGATGCTGCACCTAATGCACCCCAGGACACACGTCATCCTCCTGGCTGCCAGGGTACTGCTGGCTCACATTCAGCTTGCCATTGAACAGGACCTTCAGGTGCCTTTCCACAGTGTTGCTCTCCAGCCTCTCATTCTCCAGTGTATACATACAAGAGTTTTCCTGTCCAAGGTGCAGAATCCAGAACTTGCCCTTGCAAAAAGGTTAAAGTAAGCAGCTGAGCACCATGCTAAAGATGATTATTCACATAACCAAAAAAAGGCAAAATCTGGGTTTTTTTTTCATTTTTTCTAATCATAACCATTACTATAAAGATACAATAGCTTAAGGGCTACTCAAATGGAACTGAAAACCTTCTAGGATAATGTTTTTGTTTTCTTGTTCCATTGTGCTTTTCTAAATTAGCCTCCTTAAAAGCTGTTCTTAGAGTGGTCATGTCTCACTGAAAAATGCTTCTCTGTGTGACATGATCTTCATGGTTAATGCTTTTTTCTTTTTCTGTATTTTCTTAGGGAAGATGACCAAAAATGGTATTAAGAGCAGTCATTTTCCAATATTTCTCCACAGAAATTATTGATTTCATTTTATACATTAAAATGTCTTTGATTTAGAATTACAACGGAGAAAAGACATTCAAGCATTCGGTTCTTCATGTAAAGTCTTAATAAGAATTTAATAAGAGACCCTGAACCCATTAGGAAACAAATAAAAACAATTCTAGCTACAGTATGAAGATCCCTTGCATTGCTTTGACTACCTAACAAATACCTTCAGGTTTATTGAACAGCCAGTAACACAAAAGGTTTTCCATACTGCTGCATGATTGAAACTTCAGAACATCTGGAAGGGAGAAAATAACATGAAAAATAAAGATAAAAAGGTGCTTGTTACCTAGAACCAGTATACTGTATATAGGGGATTCAAAATGGAGAGCAATAGCAACTCCTGGCAGGCTTGTAAGCTGAAGCACCTGTTAATCTTCATAACACCCACCAGGCAAGAGGGCAAATACAGCTATTGCCATTTGACAGATGAGAAAAATTGAGTCCCACCTTGCAGAATACTATGTGATGGGAAGGAGATATAGTGGGTGTAGACTAAGGACCAGAAGACCTATGTGCCCTATTGTGCCTCATAGCAAGTCCATGAAATAGATAATTAGCAGCCAGGCTGTAATAGCACTGACAATGAATGGCTCTGTCTGTGCTGTAACAGGACTTTCTCATATTATTTGGCTTCCATAGCAATCCCTGTAGGACCTTTTAAAATAGACTTTGTTGAGGAAAATGTTTGGGAATGCCTGTAGGCTGATCCAAAATCCTTTAAAGGGTACACTGCCTGAAGTCTGCCTTCAGCTAATCCGTCAAACCTCTTATTTTCTCCTGAAAAACAAACGTGCATTACCAGCAGGGTTGATCAAACCTAGGCAAATGTGACACCCAAATTTTACCTGTCCACTCAAGTCATGGTATGTTAAAGCTGACACAACTTCATTAGTGGGCTCCAAAGAGCACAGCTTGCCCACATTTGAACAGCTGAACTCAGCTGAATGTTTTCAGCTATTTGGCTCAAGGAACATTGCTTTCACTGCCCTGGCTATTGCCAACCTGAGACTTGGACAGGTTTGTGTGGAAGATGATGTTGTGCTATTCCCTGGTATTGCTACTAAGATGTGGCTTCAGAGACTTCACCCCACTGAGACATAGGAGGAGTAAATTTATTACAAAAAAAAACCAACAACAACAACAAAAACAAAACAAACAAAAAAAAAAAAAAAACCCACACCCAAACACAAAATTATTCCCCCCAAACTCCCTAAAACAAAGAAGTTATTTTCTCCTCTGTAAAGGTAATCAGAGGGAAGAAATCCCAGCTCTCTGAAAGAAAGGAAAATTACGAGCTCTCTCAAGATAACTGAAGTAGGAACCCTCATCAGTTCTTGGACTAGATGATTTCTAGAAGCTCCTTCCAAACCTAACTATTCTCTGATCCTGTGAAAGCAACAAGTATGCAGATTTACAGAATGTTTTCACTACCCAGCTCAATTCCTTGTAAAGAACACTTTGCCTTGCAGGCCTGACTGCCCTACTGATAGCAAGGGAGAGAAAAAAAGCAAATGAGAATAAAACAACAATGAAAAAATCAGAATGGCCTATTAATTTAGTAAACCCATTAAAGTTGTCATCTTTTCTGAATCATTGGACAGATAGGGTTTGGTTAAGTTCTTGTTTTTATGATTGTTTTTAGAGCATCACTTGCATCTAGTGTAGGCTCCCCAACACTCTCTTTGTCTAAATTCATTACTATGGATGAGGTGCTGCTCTGTGTGTATTGTCATAAATGCATATAAAGCTTGAAGTTCCATCAGTATGGAACATTTGGCTTTATTGCTTTGGCTTTGCTTACTGTTATCTAACTACTCTGAAGTGCTGGGCCTTGGCAGGTTTGCCACAATTGTTTATCACTGAAGTATACAACAGTACTTTAAACTTCTCTGCTTTCAGCATATTCACATTTATGGCATTTGTAAAATACTATAATTCAATTGAAAATGGGATTTTATTGTTCAGAACAGACAGAATTTACCTCACATGAAACAATAATTTGTACAAGTCTGTGAGTGTCTGATTTTTGTGATTTTATTTCTTCATTTTTCTTTTTTTTTTTCCTTTTAACATTGTAATATTGCTATCGTTAAGGAATAGAGTTAGGAAGCTATGCAACTGGGCAACATACTTCTCAGGTTTTACATTAGAAATAGTGTGTTTGTATTTGAAAGCATTGCATTAATCTATCTGTTCCTATCTTTTAAAACTAGCAGCAAGTATTAGCACCACAGACTGGCTGATTTTTGTGATATGTGACATCTCCAGAAGTGGAAACTGCTTTTTCTTAGTTTTGTTACATGCAAACTTGGAGCCTCTACTGCACTGGTCTGCAGCGGTGTACATTTCATGTATGTCCCTTACCTCCTCTCGTTTTCATTTGAGACACCAATCTGAACCATTTAATACATCTTTACTTTAGACAACCCGTTTGGTGCAAAGTCCTTTGGGGGCCAATTTTGGGGACTGGAGCCCACCACACCACATGGGCTGCTGAGGGCAGCAGTCCTGCCCACCTGAGGGAACTTTGGGATGCCGCCTCCTGGTCTGCTGTGCTGGTGGGATAGACAGATGGACGACATCTGCAGCAAGTCAGCACAGGGGCCATGAGAGGAGGGTGGTAGCATTCCCTTCTGCTGTCCTGTGGATCAAGTAGCTGCACAGAATAAGAGAAACAGGATGCAATCCAGATACAAAAGGAGGCAGTAACATCCGGAATCTCTTACCTGCCAGTTCTGAGACTGAAAAGTGTGAAGGAAGGGCATATATCCCCCAGGATATAATCAGTGAAGGTGTACATGTCAAAGGTGGTTAAAATCAGCAGAAATACATTTTCTTTTTCCATTTCTTATATTGACTCTTAAACAATGAAAATTTCCATTTTCTACAGTTTGAGGAAATACATTGCAAAAATTGACCTGCCGATGGGAATAACTCTCTGCCGTTAATGGTTATTTTTTTTCCTTTGGTTGTTAGTAACTACAGTTCTTTAAAAGTATCAAAAATAAAAAGTTCTCATGATAATGTTAGCAAAAACATATGGAACATGTACCACTGTACTTTGGACAGACACCCAAGACATTGCTCATTCTATTACTGTTATTCAGTGAATATTATTCAGAAAGTCAGTGGAAATGAGTTTTTCCCTTTTCCAGAGTAATTTCCATCTTGGAAGCTGGCTTTTCTGCTTCTCCATCAAATAGTAAAACTCCCAAAATAACAAGATAACTTTCTTTCTATCACACCTCAGAACCCACTGAGAGTTCCCACTGGGCCTACCGTAAGTTAATTTAAAATTGAAAAATTCTCTCATTGACCTATAATTTACATTGTAATGTGTGAAAAGCTAGAAATCCCAGAGGGCAAAGCCATATATCCTGTCAGTTTCAATACATTCTCACTGATCTTGTGAGTCTCTGGGATTTGACACTGCATGCCTGAAGGTAAACAGAAGGAAAAAATAAAATTAAAAAAAAACACAAAAAACCCCAACAAACTAAAAAGTTACAAACAAACAAACAAACAAACAAACAAATCCAGGGAAATTTCATTGTGTCTGCAGCATAGGTACAGTGATGTCACTTCTATAGGAATTTTGGATTTTCACTGACACCATGGAGACACATCAGATTTTGGATAAGCCTTTCTGCCCAGCAGCAGAAAAATCCCACTATGAGAAATTTGAGAATATTAGGGAGGCACTACATGTGTACTAGAACAAGGAATTTAAATGGCCTCTACTGTCTCACTTCTGCACTTTGGCAGATCAACAACAACAGAACTAACTCCTTATAATAACAAGTAGATGGAGTTTTAGGTCTTCATTTCCCCCATTCTGCACATAGTTTTATGATAAATGAAGCCAAAGTGACAATGACGGAGATGGAAGAGAAAAACTGACATGCCATGGTTACCAACAGCACAGCTTGTCCCCTACTGCTTCATGCACATGGTTCAGAGGTGAAATGCAGTAACCACTTTTCTAACATAGGAGTCTATTCCATCTTTTTTCCTCTATGTTTAGATGTCTCAAAAGCCCTGCTGATCAGGTCCTGATCAGCTTGAGAAAGGCTTGTCTTACACAAAAACATGCACTTAGAAGGCAGTTTTCAGGCTACCAAAAGATTTTAAATAGTATTTAAGCACAGGAATTTACAGGACGCTGTGATAAGGGCTTTTTGTTAGAGAAGTATATATTTCAGGAGTTCTGCACAGGACAGTAATTGGCTCTGAATCATTCAATATTTTCATTGCTGGTCTAGAGTCATACAGGATATAATTGCTGATACAGAGTACTGATGCTGCACAGCACTGGGGAAGTTATCTTTGATGATGGAGAAAGTAAGACTCATATGCAGTCATGTGAATCATTTATCAAGATATAGCCCTGAAACCAAACACTTTTAACAGAGAAAAAAAATTGAGATCCTGTATGCAACTGTTTCATGTTTGCTTTTAATTTTTATGTAACTAATTTTGCATTGAAAAAATGGCTTCTTTCAATAGAAATTGTTCATGAACTTGGTCTAATTTCTCTAAATATTTGTAAATATTTAAGGGAATGGTGTTATTACCATTCCTTTTAATCCACTAGCTCAGGTACTCGTTCGTTGCTTGAGAGACCAGGGATCAAACCTTTCTGCCTGAAGGGATCTGAATTCACATCTGCCACACACCAATAAAGTACTAGCAGTCTGTTAGTGCTGCTATGCTTGGTGTAAACTATTTAAAATTCATTGAACCATCATGTGAAGGAGTGAATTATTTCACTACCTAGCTAGATCTGCTGGCCACTCTCACAGGATGTTGGACATTTTCATTCCAGTCCCTGCTCCAGTGAGCCTTTCACTATTAATATGAAACAACATATGACCAATAAGACAGGGGAAGGACACCTCAGAGTAGAATGATGCTATTTATACTAGCATGGTATGTATTTAGGGAAGCTTCCTAGATATACTGTTCAAATCTGCTCAAGTATAACAGATAAATGAACATGAGCCTTGGTCTTGCTAAGGATTTTGCTGGCCCTTAGAAATTGGATAAGAGAAATCAATGGCTAAAATAGCATTAATTCTAGCTCCTCATTTTATTACTTGTAATTTAAGTGTCTGAAAATCAAATATTCTGTTATGTCCAATGTAATGCTTCAGTAAACACATGACTATTTCTCACTTGTTTTCTAATTTGTCATAGACAAAACAAACCAAAAAAGAAAATTTGTTTGAACTAAATGAATTTGTATTGATTACTTTATTCAGTTGGTGAAGAGAAAATAAATGTTCAGTGATCTTTAATTGGATTCATTTTAGGGTGTAAAATCCTTAGCACTGGATTCAATTGTCACCTAAAAACTTTATCAAGCCTTTAATGTGCACTTACTGAAGTCTGAATAATTGCTTTGGTGGTGACTGAAAACTTATTAGGTGATTTTAATTACTGAGAGGACAATCAATCTATGTTCCCTGCAGCTATAACTGTGAAAATTTCTATTTAGTGCCCATTTACCACATTTTCTCTTTGGGTAAAGGAAAATTGACTAGCATGAGTTTTTCCTCTACTGGTAAAAATACCTATATTTCATTTTGGGTTTACTTTGATTTGTCTTACATAAGCAAGAAGAGTACCTAAATGCAATGCATTATCTAATATCAGTTTAAGGAGTAACATTTGGCAATAGCTCTGTATTTGCTTGTTCAAAGCTTTGTTTTAAGCAAGCAGGTTCACTGGCTGGGTGGCTTCTTGCATAGTTGATTTTTGCAACCAGATAATCTAACATCAAAAGGATGTTGCTCATTGTGACCTATCTGGGCAGGGAGAGGTAGGGAGATAACTTTTTTCAGTTGTAGGTTCTGAAAAGCTTATCTCCTTTGCCAATTAGTCATCTACAGCTGACAATGTCAACAGGAGAAGGATGGGAAGGCTGGAAGTCATCATAAATCTCTCTGGCAAAGTGATATGCGCTGTATGACTGTAAAGCAAACGCAAACTGAAAGTGTGATTTTCTTTTTTTTTTCAGTTCTACTTAATTTTACTGCTGCAAATGAAATCAGAGCCCAAGATAACCCAACTCTTTCCCTACATCATACCCTTGTTGCCACTTATTCTTTCATCCCCCTAGTCTGCAAGCACTTTCATAAATACCTGACTGAATTCAGTGTGACCACTCTTGCCTAAAGTCCCTTCTTTTGTAATCCTCAGCTAAATCAGGATCAAAAGATCATACAACTAACTCCCTTAGCAGTACTATCTCGCTGCCTGAAAATAACATATTCAAATCTTCTGTCTAAGCTGATTCTTGGTAGTTATTTGACATGTTCATTTTTTGTAAGATCATGTAGCATTTAGACCTACCAACCAATTCATTTAATCTGAGCAAGTTTCACTGTTCCCACTGTAGTTAATGAGGGAGAGTAGCAGTGAAAGTCTTTCCATTTGGACACTTTCTCTGGCTATGATCATAAAGAGAATCTAGCTGATTTGCTTAGACCTTTAAATAACTAATACTAGTTGAGCTGAATTCCATATGGCATTTGAATTAATGAAGCCTATTTCTAATCAGAATTATGGTTTAGAAATTTTGCTGTTCTTCAGGCTTCATGATCTGGCCATTTTTACATTCCCATTTATTAATGAAAATATTTCACTAATACCTGGCATGGCTGCATTTAAATGATAGGCAGAACAAACCCTTTGATTTTATGGATAACAATAATTTAAACAAACCCAAAGGCCATAACTTATTCTTTCTCTCCAGCGGATTACTTGTGCAGTAATGAATGAATGAAGTATGGAATGAACACAAGGATGTTTAATTTTTCCATACTGGGAAATCTCTATTGCCAATTTTATATGTCTTGCACCTTTATTTTTATCAAATCAACATATAAAATCTATTGAAAGGCAAAAATAGATCAAAGGTCACTTTGGCTTAGGAGTCTCATCAGCACATTTCTGGTTTCATTTTATTATAGAGAATGCTTTGACAAGCAGGACAATGCAAAATCCTATTAAAAGTTTTGTGGAGTTTTGAAGTGTTACAAAAGGTAGTCCAGGAATCACTAAAATTCATTCCTTGTTGGTACTACTTGCCTTTTTTTACATAGTAAAAAAAAAATGCAGTTACCAATGTTCCTTTCTTGTGAGCAGCAGAAGAGAAAAAAAAATTATGAAGAATTAAGAAAAATATGCAGAAAGCTATTCTGCAGATGCTGATCTTTCTGCATTAATGAGCAACTTTTTGAGGATACTTTATATACTACACTAGCATACACTTTTTCATTTGTACTCTTACTGGCTGTAACATCACAGTTTTTCCAATTTCATCTCACTGATTTTCATTTCAAGCTCTTGCAGCTGAGCTTATTTGAGAGTAAGAGAGGAGGAAAAAGAAAAGACTGTGTAGAAAGAAATCAGCCTGTGAAAAAGTGCAGGAACATAATCTGAAAATATAATCCAAGCTGTCACCATGATTAATATTTGACCTTCCCCTCATCTTCTACTCATCAAGGCCCCTTTTGCCTGTGGTCTTGAAGCTAGCAATATCACTTACCGTTTATTCACTTCATCACCAGAGCTTTTACCCTTTTGCTCCATCCTTTCAAAATTTTGCCTTGCTCTTTTTTTCTCTTGCATTCTCTTCCTTTCCCTTTCCGCTACCCACAGGCTATCCTGTCAAATTTGTTATCCAACCCCATCCACCTGAGAGAGGAAGGGGGATTGAGTTAACCACTCACTAACACCAGAGGCTCTCTGCTCAGCTCAGCCTCAGGTAATGATTTCCCTGCTTATGCACAAACCCCACACCACTTTCCCAGACACCATTTCAGCAGAAAGTTGAGCCTGAAAGTCTCACCCTGCTCTGAGTAAATGTACTCTCATCAACCAAAATACACTCAAGAATAAACACAAAGCTGAACAGAGACTTGATGGGGGTTAAATCTAATTTCTCTGATTTTTATCTAATTAATTCTACTTTGGTAAATAAGGAAGATGATAGAGAAAGATTCCAAGCAGATGTAAGTAAGTTGCAGATCTGCTCTACTGATAAAACCCAAATCAGCTTTATGGAAAAACAGTAGCAAAGTTCAGACCTGCTCTAAGCACAGCACAAGAATATAGAATAGCTTGACTGACAGAATATTTCCTAATGCAAATTTTTAAGTTTGCTCGGTTGTAGCATTTACATTAGAATGATATGTCAGACCTTTGACATAAAGGAATCTCAACTGATTATTACATTCCAAACAGCAGAGTGGAGAAATGTCATCTGAAAGATTTACTTTTTAAATTTACTACTTTTAGTTTTCTTAAGTTATTTCAACATTTTAAAGCATGAAACTCAGCAATATGCCAGTCCTCCATCACCTGTTGTACCCTAGAATAATTTCTGATCAAGCATGCTAGTACACAGTGAAAAATGTGGATGATCCAAAAATTTCATCTACTTGCACCCATAATTAGTAAGTAAGGAACTCATCTCTTAAAGTAATTCAACCTATAGATAGACATAAACACTTATCAGAATTCAGTATTGCTACCAATCACTACAGGGAGCTAGGGGGAAAAAAAGTGGAACAACATACCTAAAGGACAGATATGTTGATAAAAATAAACTTCTGTTGGTACTGTGTGCTTCACACAATCAATTTTTGCTTTGTCTCCAAGAGATTTTCTTCTTGAATAATCTGAAGAGTAGCAAGTTCTAGGTTATGTCCTACAGCTGAATCAGTTGCGTCACCAATTCATCACATCTGGAAGACTGTTCATATCATTTATTTGCTTGCTAAAGTAGCTAAAACCCAAGTTTTTACTTGAAGGTATGATCTACAGATGTTCCCTCTGATACAAAACCTGTATGTGTTTCCCAGGAGCCATCTCATGACTTAAACAGGGCTGTATCGAAAGCTGTGCATTGAAATCTGAGTGCTCAGCCATAGGCTGTCACATCATTCTGGCTGGAAGAAAATGCTATCAGCTGTGCTGAATAAGACTGCAACTGAATACTAAATAGTAGAAGAAAACAGGAATTGGTTTTTCCTTTTTTGTTGTTTTGAGTTTGGTTTTGGAATTTTTTTTCTTTTTTTTTTTTTTTGGATAGAAGTCCAACCAAAATAAATTTCTTAGATCTCCCTATATTAAAGAGCTTTCCTTGACACTAGAACAACAAATAACTGGACTGATTCCACAATGTAGTATTTTACTTGTGTTCCAGGAAGATATTCTATTCCGTGAAATCATGGCACAGTTCATACAGCAGATCCATCTCTCTCCATACTTCTGTGACCCAGTGGGTACACTGAACTCAGCCCTAGCTGGCATCCTCTGACAGGATGGGAGCCAGCAGAAGATGCCCTATTGTCTGCAGTGCCATTTCTGTTTCAGATCTTTAAGTCAGGAAGAGAAAATTAGGGATTGGATTCTATTTGAGTAGCTCAAGTCTTGACTTTCAATATGACTTCATGGTAGTCTGGATGAGGGGAAGCAGAGAAGCTCTTTTCCAACCCTCCTCATGTAACTGCCCAAATTCTTGACTAGTCAATGGACAAAAAATTTAGCCAGTCTGCCTTGTTGACATGGTGCTTAGGGACATGATTTTGTGGTGGATCTAAGACTGTTAGGTTTATCGTTGGACTTGATTATCTTAAAGATCATTTCCAACCTAAATGAGTCGGTGATTCTGTGAAAAGGATCTCTCTTCTCCAATGAGTTACACAACAGAAGAGAACAAGTCCTTTTGCTTAGATTTGAAAACTACTACGCTTACTAAGAGTACAAGGTAATTCAAATGGAAATACTAGACCTTCATCTGCCCAGCATCCCATTTGAAGGACTCTCACAGAGCTAACTGGAAAAGATCAAAGGGGATGATGGGAGCACTTGAAAGACACATTGCTTGAAGTCTCCCCAAGGAAAGAATACCTTTGGTCAGGCTGAGGAAAATTGTGTCCATGTGTCTCCAGTTCTATATGACCTTCACCTCTGAGGCATGATGAGCAATTGTGAGCAGGGTGGAAGCAATCATTCCCTGTATCCCTCAGGAGGCACCACTAGACAGGGAGGATCTCATGCCATGACAGCAAAATTCCTGAGAGAAGGGAGTCAAACTCAGTACTAGGGAAAGTGCATATGGTTACAAAAACTTCCGTATGTTTTTTAGAGCAAAAAACCAATCCTTTTTCTTTAAAAGCAAGAATAATCTTTATAAAGGAAGGAAAATCCTCCTTTCAACTTCCCCATCCCTCTCCAAGTCAGTCTTAAACTAGCATTGTTTTAACCCTTAGCTGGCCTCCCTTTGCCATGGCATTGCCATGCTTTTCAGTGTACATTGAAGGATGAGAGAAATATAAAGTATAGGAGAAAGGAACTTCAAACCGAAAAATCTGCCTGGCAGAAACACCTAGACACAAACTTTAGGAAAGTAGAAGAGTACCTGTGGTACCTCTGGGCTAGAAGAAGAAAAGAAGTTGTTAATTGTTTGCTTCACGCTAGTGCTGACACCTCTGGCCAAAACAGAGCTGAAGAGGTGCCTCTTTTTTAGCAGGTTACCCATCTTTTCACTATGAATATGCAGCTCCATGCATGTTTGGTTATAAATGGATGGTCATGTTTTGATTCCTTTGCGTTTTTTAATTCTAGGCCTCTGACTAGTTATTTAAAACAAATATGTTTATGGTTGTCATAACTCCCAGAAGCAAAATATCCTCTGACAGCTAATTTTTTTTAGAACTCACAGAGCAGGAAATGGCAGCACTTCACACTTTCTGACTAAACTACAATGAATGAAAAAATAATAATCCTTTAAAAAGTGCAAAGATCAAGTGTAAATACTACAGAAGTGAAAACTCTCTCCATTAATATGATATTCAATTTCCTCTTTCCTTTGGTTAGCTGAAATTATCACCCACTTAGTTTTCATGTTTAGATAAATAAAAATCCTGGTGTTCACCACAGCTATTCACCTTGTAATGTCAAGGGAGACCTGCAGGCCAATGAAAACTGACAGAAGACATCTCTTTGTGGGAAGAAAAGAGAAAAAAGAGTCTAAATGGCCTTCAATAGAACTAAAAAAAGGATTTATGAGAGAAGCTTTTGAGCTGCTTTCATTCAGCATGATAAGACAATTGGGAACTGTAAATTTCAGCTGCCCTTGGATTATAACCCTTGGCTCTGCTATCATGTAAGATGAGGTAGTCTTACACCAGTAGGGTTAAAAATGTCAGTTCAATCACTTGTGCTTTAATGATTTCTGATACATAATCTATAGGCCTAAAATGCTCCATACTGCATTTCTTCCCCTATCCTTTGCTTTCTCCTCAGAGGATGGGTACTTGGGGGGTAGAGGGGGGAGAGGGTGGAATTATACAGATAGGCCGGTAGATGAAAAGAAGAAAACTTAAGGGGTATGAAAACAAATCACAGTGGTCTTATGGAGCAATTTCCTTTTTTTTTTTCCTATGGAAATTATGAATGGGTAAATATTAAAGTGAAGTCAATGAATCAAAATTGCACAGAATATATTAAAATTCTGGTCTGAAGGCAGCAAAGGCACTTGTGAATGCACATTGATTTCAGGTTAAATGAAACAAAAAATCAAGCAAAAAAGACATTTCAAGAACTTCCAGATTTAAAATGTTCATCCAAACTTCCTCAAACTCTACAGTCCCATGCACATTCAGCTCTTGGATGTTGTAAAAAAAAAAGTGTCCCTTAGATGATGTGGTTTTTTTCTGACAAGGTTATGAGATCTGCTTTTCTGTTCTACTACAGATGATGGAAATATTGGTCATTCCTCTCCTGGCAAACCAGCAGAATGCCATCACCCTTTCTTGTTTCTTTAATATGATGATGAAGGATCCTCAGAAAGGTTTCTTCTGCCACTTAGATTATAGCTTTACTGCCATAACCCAAATCCAATGATTCTATGAATCTAACATCGTGCTTCATTCTCTTATCTGCTAATCAGAAAATGTCTTAATAAAGCCCTAGATTTTTTAATCATGCTATTTTATTAATGCCATACAGTAAGTATTCTTATGAGATTAGTGACTTTTCTTCACTGAATAATATGAGCAGATGAGATATTTGAGGTATCAAGCAGTTTGTATTAGGTTCTAGAAGATGAACTTTTTAGTTGCTTCAAGTAAAGAGTTGAATTTCAGCTTATTCATTGGAAACAAGTATTCCAACCAGTAGCTAACTAAATCAATAGTTGAGCAAAACCAGTCTGACAGTAGCTGAATAAAATACTTATGCTCCCTCAGTAATGATAAATCCAGCTTTGTCTCTATTGCCAGTGTGAGAAGTACTTGGAAACAAAACATTGAAGAGGAGAGCTGACTGAACAGAGTATTTCATCCAGCATGAATCAGTAGATTATTGTATTTTTTTAGTTTTTTTGCAAGGAAAAATAATTTCTTTTTTCTATTCAGTTAGAATTGAATTATTCACTTTCTCTTCTCCATTAAATGCAAAAAAAAAAAAAATCACAGAGAAGGTATTATTTAATGGGATTATAGCTTTAAAAAAATAAGATATTTTTTAAAAATTACCAAGGGATAAGAAACACTGGTCAGGCATAAATGGAGTGCAGTTCAGAACAAGCACATAAGACTGAAGTGAGGTATTGTGGGATTGTATAAATTCCTGAGCATTTTGTAAATAGTCTGAGAAAGGACAGAAACGTCATGATATCTGAAGAAGAAGCAATTACCAAAAGCTGTACAGATGTAAGGAAAACCAAGACAAAGACATCAGTGTTTTCAATGGGTTGATGATTTTCTTGCAGACTCTAATTTGTGTTTTGTTAGAATAATCTGGCCACTCATTTCAATATTTTCAAGGTGTGTGAAGATATAACTTTGTTACAATTTAGCTATGACAAATTGCTACTTTCCTCACATTATACATTGCTATCTGCTAATACAACGCAAAAGGCAGGTTCTTTAATTTTTTAAAGGCATTCCATATAACTAATTTATTTTATTATTTATCACAAACTGTAAGAACCTCTTCTGCAGTGCCGCTGTTTAATTGGGTACCCCAAAAGCCATACCTGTCCATTGACTCATAGTACTCCCATGTGAAATTTTCAGAAGGAACAATTCCTCTGCTGAGGTACTGGTATGAGACAGATGATCACACAGATGATGGGAGTTAGAAAATAATTATAAGTTAAACTTTACCCTGAATGCAATTCCTCTATCTAAGTCTCTTCTAATTTCCTTCCATTCCCCAGCTTTACCTGACACTTGAGCAGTATGATTATGTATATTGATGTACACTTTTAAAGCTCAGGGAAGTAATGAGACTCTCTTCTAGTTCGAGTGGGCATTGGATCAGAATTCACATGGGTCAGCATAACATCACCAAGGGATTATTTTCTTATATGGAGGCTTCCACCTCATGATCTGCCAAGAGAAATGAAGAATAGCACTTATGGGGTAAAAATTTCCCTGCATAGGAGATTAATACTTCTATAGAACATGGTGCTAATAACACCAAGGTTGTGCATTCAGTCCCTGTCTGAGACATTTCCTTAAGAGTTGGACTTGATGGTTCTTGTGGGTCCCCTCCATCTCAAAATATTCTGTGAATCTGTGAATCTGCTGAGGCTTTATTTTTAATGGAGACACACATCTAATCCGCATAAATAACACGGAGCAAACGTACTTACAACACTCCATTAACAGTCTTTCCCCTCTTTTGCAAAGGTTTGTTGTATGCCCCTATAGCAAAGTGGAGATGGAAAATACCCAAAGTGCTTAATGATACTGGAGAGGCTCTGGGACTGACTGGTGGGCTGCACGCACAATCTGTGCATAAAAGAGGCTGAAGGCTGACAGCTATAGGAATTGCATCTGATAAACCATAAAGGTGTCTATTCTTTTTTTTTTTTTTTTTTTCATATGGTTCCTTATTTTCAAGATAGTTGTGTGCTCTTGCTACTGGGAGTGCATGATGCTCTCTGTCAATTCTAAAACTGGCCCAACTTGCTGCCCTGAAAGAACGGGCTGTCCAAACAGATAAAAGTGAGGCAAAGTGCCTGGCCAGAAATCACCAGAAAGCTGGTCACAGGATTCGGGTTCTCTCAGTCCTACACCACTGCCCAATCCTGTTTTGCCTTTCAACATTTATGCTCCCAAATCTTCAACCTTTTTTAAAAAATGCTGTTTATCTAACAAATTACCAAAGTGTAGGCTGCACGATCCTTAGTGCCTTTACATACACTTCCCTCTAGTGTTAAAAGGTGGCAGCTCAACATGTTCCCAGGAGCTATTAGCTTGCATTTGATTGTCACGCTGTGAACATCAAATTCCTCTCTGCAGTAAAATAACATCAAAATAAATAGCACCTTAAGTATTACAGGAAAAAAAAAAATCCTATCACTTTCTGCCCTTCAAGAGATAGTGCAAGTCATGAGAAGAATCACAAAGTCAAGGTAAAGGATTCAGAGCCATAACATATTCATTGAATTATGTTGGGTATTTGTGCTCTTCAGCTGTGTGTTGATATTGGACCTGACTTTCAATCATTACCTAAGACAGTACTGCTGATATTAGGAGTATTACAAAATAGAATGTGTTTTGTGTCTGGGTGTGTGAAAGGACATACTGACAAGTAATGCCCTTTAGCATAATAACTGTGTCAAGCCAAATAAAGAGGGCAGACTGAAAGTCTCTTATTCTAGCCATGGTCAAGGAAGTCACTGAGTTTACTAAGCCATATATTGGCTTAAAATTTGAAATACTGTAGGATAGTTATGCTAAATTATAAACATGAAGAAAAAAAAATCCTTGTTAACCAGACTGCACATTTAATTTGAATATTGTGAATAAAGCCGTTAAGCTAAAGGAGAATCCATCCGAAAGCAGAAAAATCTTCTAGTGGGTTAAAAAAAATCATTCAACAAGAACAAAATTTTCACAATATAAATTAAAAAAAAAGTCTTTGTGCCTGAACAAGTGGGTATAGTTTGGCTGGTCAATTCCTGAAGCCATTTCTACTTGGTAATCATATTTCAATTAGCTTACAAGAGAAAACTATCACCTTAGCTACTCTAAACACTATCCTGATTCAGCTTGCCCTATCTTTTAATGTGTTAATAAAAAAGAAAAAAGAGTTCTAGATAAACCCTTTAAAACTGTTCATGGGTGCCTTTATAAGCAATATGAAGGCTCCTGAAACTTGCCACAGTAACATAAGCATGAATTTTTCCAATGTTCTCCAGATCCTTCCTAAGCATCTATTTGGATCCCCCATCATCTTTCATCCCTGCAGATGAAGGTGCTGATGCAAATGACTGCAAACTGTTACTGTTCTGGTGCTTGCTCCAATTACCTCATAGAGGGTAAACATCCAGAGGAGACCAAAAGCACAAGAGATTTAGCTTCCCTATTCACAGGGCTATGCATTCAGGAACCTGAACACAACAGGTGACTAACACAGTCACAGAAAATGTCTTCTGGGATTCATTTTAATGAATAAAGCTGTGACCCTGCAATTCTCCCTGCTTGGATGTGCTTGCTGCAGCTTTAACATTTTGGTAAGTCACATACATAACATTTATTTGGTTCAGAGTTGCAATTGGGCAATGAAACACACAGGACCAGGTCCCAGGTTCACATGATTTAACTCTTGAAAAGGTGAAATACGTAACAGCTCTGAAGAAAGACTGACCAACCTTTCTTGGACTGCTAAATTTTTGCAAAAAATTGAATTCAGAGAAACTGAGTCTGCTAGGATTGAATTAAGCAAATAATTTTGTTTATAAAAATTAGGGAAGAGAGTTGAAGTATTCCTTTTTAAGAATTCCTGAGTTAAACATCTTAGCACCAATATGTGTCACAGATGGATTCCTTTAAAAAAAAAAAGCCAAAAGCTTGAAACCTTATTATCTCCCTGACACTTTTCCAGATTTTTCCTTTAATCTCAGAGCCAAAATGCCATCCTGAGCTGTAACTATACAACTCCTCCTGTTCCTCGCTTTCTTCCTTTCATGTGGTCCTCTAGACTTCTTTTGGTGTCTCCAAACAGGTAGTCTGCTGTTTTGTTTGGGTGGATTAAAAAATAAAGATTTCTCTTGAATACTGCAATTGAAGAATGCTGCTTAGAGAAAGGTGGTAGAACTCATAAGAGACATTTATACTTTCATATTCATATTTATACATGAAAGTGGAAAGGAACTAGTTGACTAACATAGGACCTGAAGGAACATGAAGATGTTCCCTTCTAAGCCACTTTTATGAATGTTGTCTAAAAATGCTGCTATCATATCATAGCTTTCTCTCCTTATGCAAATTGTGTGGCATTTTACTTCTTGAGTAATTATCTTCAGAGAGGTATAACTTAGAATAAAGCACTCAGCAATATGACCCAAAACTTAGTGACCCACTGCACATACACATTGACAATCTGCCAAGAAAACTCCCACAAGTAAATCTCCTGCAGAGTTGAAGTCTCTAATTTTAGGTTTAGTAATTAATAAAAAACAATTTGTGTGGGATCCTTGCATACTATCCAAAGTCCTTTAACAGTTGTGTATTGAATCCTTGCTCCCCACCCTTTGCTCTGTGTAGCAAATAGAGTGAAAGAGGTTCAGGAGATGATTCCTGTGTCCTGTCTTCTTTATGAGAGCTGGATAAAATTACTTTCTGGAGGGTAATATTTCTCTACACTGAATGTAAATATATTTAAGGGTAAAAAATTCAGATATGCGAGTCTAATTGTTAGATGGCTACTTTAGGGCCAATGAATCCTTTCATTAGCTCAGGAAGGACAGTAGCTGTCTCAGACAGGGCAGAGACTACCCAGAAGGCAGCATCTCTTCCCTGAGATGCATCAGTGAGTTTGTACATTGTACAAATGGTCAGTCTAGCTGGGGAGTTAAGTCACAACACACCTCATAAATCCCAATAAACAAATAAATAATTAAATGATAAATTCAGCTGACAAGGTTTTTTTGATCTAGGATTGCCGTCTGGTTAACTTGCTCTTTTTTGCATGTGGGTTTCGGGATAAGGAATAAACTATTGGTTTTTAACAATCTAAAAATGAGTTTGAATAGAAACAAATATAGAAAAAATCTTCACAATACTCTGCTTGTGATGTGAGTAAGAAAGCTTATAATACAAATTTCTTCTCTGTTCGTCCAAACTGAGGAGCAGAGAGTGTTGCCCTGTTAATATAATTACTATTCAGATCTTCTTTTCCAGTTAACCATGAAAGTTTTGGCCTTCACTGTAACTGCCTGACTTTTATGTGATGTACTCTGAATGTTTAATTTGTGAACTGCTGCACATAACTGAGGTCACCAAAACTCCAAAATGCATTTGATGCATCTCAGAAAAGCTGTTTTTTTATCTTTATCATTCCATTTTTATTAAACTTGTTCAGATCATGTCTACAGCTGCATTTTGCTTAAGACATTAGTATGCAAAAAGTAAGGGATGCATCCATGTAACAGGGTATAAAAGTAGGTCAATATACAAAGGCATTCTCTCAGTGACAGGCTACTTGTGTTTTGAATTCTAATATTAAATTTTCAAGTAAAAATATGAAATTAATGTATGGTCCTTTAGCATTCTGTTTTATTCTTTGAAATCTGTCCATGGAAATTTCAGTTCTAGGTAATATCTTTCCTAAAAGGTCAAAGTTAGCAGAGTCACTGAATTGTCTTATTCCTTCTTTCCTCTTAAGCAAAGTTCTTGCACACTGGCATTGTACTGAGTCATGCTCATGTATGCCTACAATATCCAAGATTTGAAAAAGGCAAGTTTAAGTATCTCTGCAAAAACTGTCAGAAGAAGTACAATTGTTAGGCTGTGGTATTCACACTTAGGCAGTTAATAAGTAGCTTAATATTCACTAATGTAAACTCATATGGATGTTTGAAAAGGAAATATAATGTTCCCAGTCAATCTGTTCCTAAAGCCTGAAATACCTTCAGCAATACAAACACTTAAAACCAGGGGCTAATGGACAACCAAATGGTTAATTGTTTTTAAAGATTGATGGGTGTGATTTCACTCTTCTTTTTTTTTCCCCTTAAAATTTGCAATGCAATCTCCTCTCAATACCTATGGCTTATTTGGAAGCATTACTAAGGGATTAGATTTTGAATTTGTTGACTGAAATTATTCATTTTAATTATACATTATGCTAACCAAGGCTGTTGGTATTGTTCCTGTTTTCTGCCTGTGACCAAATTTTTTTCATGTTGAATAATGAATAATGAATGACAGGCACAAGTCCAAGATTTTAATCACTAACAGAAAAAAAACACTGAAATATTTGAGGGATTCTCATCCATTTGCACACAATAGACTCTATTCACAGTGATATTTATGCATAAAGGACCACATGGACCCTACAAAAAGCCACAAACTTAGGGAAGCAACACATATTATTGGAAAACTGCAGTCTCAGGAAAAATATGGGTTTTGACATATTTAGAGAGTGTTAGTCTTCTTGGCCAATGCTACCTTTTGGATCTTTTCAGACTAGTGAATAGTATGAATGAAATTATCAGTAGCAGAATATCATTCTTCTTCTTTCAAACCTCTCATTTAAAAGAGGTTTTCTTCCACAGTACAAGAAAACTAAAACCTCAAGAAGAAGTTATTGTCATTTTAATGGTTATTTCTTACATTGCACCTGGGTCATGCAACTAGCATGATCTGTTCTCATTCATTATCTGTAATACAGTAAGTTCTCAAGGCTTGGAATAGAGCATGATGCCAGGGAGCAAGGCATAGCACAGAAACAGAGAAACAGAAGACAACTGTTCCACTGTAGAGCTTACAATATAGAAAGGACTGCAATTGTAAAAATATCCTCTACAAAGTATGATACAGTCAGGCTTGGCAAAATGAAATAATGAAAACTCTTAGCAGCTCAGACAGCATAAAATCATGGAGACATCAAGTTTTGAGCTCTGTGTTCTACTGTACACCAATAGCTTTTGATTTCCTATATTAAAAAAAACCAAAACTTCAATAGTCAGATGTTCCTCTACTAAGAATCTTAAAACTCTAATGCATAGAAATTTTACTCAAAACAACAAAAGAAACAAAGAAATAAACAAACTCAAAAGCCATGAATAAACCATACTACAGGCCATAATGTGGTCTTTTTCACAAAAAGAAATGTGTGGCAAAATGATGCCACAGAAAACTGAGAGTCCAGCTATGAGCAGTCAGCATGAAAAAACATCTAGAAAATATTTTAGGTAAGCCGATTTGTTTAAATTTACACTGATAATCATTTGTACTGTCAAGACACAAGAAATTCCTTTGTGAATTACACACAGGGAAACATACCATGCTTTATATAGTGACCTCCTCAGACTGAGAGAGTACAGTGAAATAAATGCATATAAGAGATGATCAGGAAGGCAGGAAGGCAGCAAGTTGTTTCTTTCCAGAAGAGAAGGAATAGGCAAACATGTTGTGAAATCCTAGTGGCTCAGCTTGGCTGCCTGAGAAACAGAGGAACGGGCTCTGGAACAACCTTCCTAAAAAATGCATTGAACTCTGATACCACAGGAGATGAAAGTGGAAAAATATTAAAAAGCAGAGGCCAATAGTAAAAAGTTTTGTTGCCTGCTATTCATTGATGAGAAGATACTCTGGTAAATTGAAAGTCTATAAATTCCAAATGTATTTTTCCTGCAGAATCATGTACATCCTATGCTGAATCAGACGGTGTTAACTGATCAGTAGAATAAATGCAGCAAAGTAATTAGGTTGTTTGTAAATTTGTGTTTCTTCTGAAAATGGAAGAAGGCAGTCAATATGAGTTGGAACAGTCTGGAATTTGGGCAGTGCCATCTGAGGCTGAAAGATTTCTTTCTAAATATTTTGCTGAGAATGCTCTTGGGTGAAGACTTACAAAAAGCCAGCACTGGAAGGGACCTTGGATGGTCATTTAATTTTCCCTCTGTCATGCTCGATGGCAGATTTCACAATATCTTGTTCCTCATAGACATTGGTTTAATCTGTTCTTTAAAATCCTCAACAAACAGTGATTTCACAACCTCCTTACACATTTTATTGCACTCTTAACTCTCCTGCCTGTTAGAAGATTTCCCTGAGTATCAATTCCAAATTTTCTTTGGTCCAGCTCAAGTTTCTCAGATTTTATTCCAGCTGCAGTATGTATGAGGACAGTTTATTTACTTCCCTTCTGCAAAAATCTTCTAAAATCTTTGAGATTATAGCTATGTCTCCTATGAGTTAGTCACTGCTCCATATTAAACAAATCTACCTTCTTCATTCTTTGCCCACAAATTTTGTTTTCCTCATTTTTATGATGTTTGGCTCTAAAATTTTATCTATGTTGTCCATGTTTGTCTTGACATACAATACCCTCATGGACATGATATTTCCTTAGAGGTGCTATTTACTACTGACTATAAGAAAAGAAATGCTAAATAGGATCTACCCTGCTTCTTATTTATGCATCTTATTAAAATCTTTGATTCTTGTCCTGTCTTGATTTTGTGCCATTGATTATTCCTATGCACAAATAATATTTCCCCTTATGGCAGCCTGGGGTCCCAGGGGTCCGTCCAGCCCCCCAGGCAGCCGCTGCCGTGGGTGTCCCGGATAGAGCTGTGCTGATCAGACTCAGCCTTGCTGGATCCCTCAGGCTAGCTCCCAGCCACAGGCAACTTAGCGAGCAACTCTGGAGTGATTTCAGCTCTGTGAATTCAGCTCATAAGTGATTTTGCGCTGTGCTCACAAGTGCCTCAGCAGAGGCAGGGATGGAGAGAGGAGAAGTCTGTGTGGAGTTCTGCAGCGGTGTCTTTATTGGCAGCTCCTGCGAAGGTTTCTAGTGACAGCTCTTCTGCCGAACTGGGCAGAAATGGGGTTTTATATAGGATTCTGGGGTGTTGGAAATTGTCCAATGGCCAGGGTTGAGGAAAATACGACCTATAGCCTTGCAGAGAGATAACAAGGGTATAAAGCAAAGAGGGGCTGCTTTGGTCCAGTCATTGTGACTCTGCATTTCTTATCTTAGGCGAGTGACCACCAGGGAGGCCTTGCAGGGCCTCTGCCTGCTACATTCCACTTCTTCTTGTTTAGCAGCTACTACTTTTCAAGAACATATTCTGAATTTATTGATATCATGTGGAATTCTAGACCTCTACTCAAAAGTAGAGGACCTTCTCAGCCTGAATTCCTCTGGAGATTTAATAGAAAACTCCAATTCCCACTTCCAGGACTTTAAAATATTGAATGGACTCATGACAAAGCTTCATAGAACTCTACTCTGTGTGAAACTTGCCAGTCTGACAGTTAAGTATTGATAGCTGCTCTCTGATGACCTAAATAATTTTATTTTAGACAAATTATCAGAGTCTGGGCATTGTAGGAAGAATTATTAAGCAAATGCATTGAGGAAGATGCTAGCCCAAAATTTTGAAAGCTATAGGAAGAAAGTTTTAACAAGGAACATGAGATTTTACTTATAATGTTCTGTAATTCTCATTTTACCTCCCTAAGGTATATTATTTGCATTACAGTTAATACATAGCATTTTGAAATACAATGTCCGAAATGCCATTATGTAATCATAAATTTTATGCATTTGTGCATATGATAACTAGATATTTTTTACTATTGGCCTTTTCTTTGGTGGGTGCAAATTTGCTGAGAACAATGGCCAGTGGCTCTCCTGTTAGTGTCCTCTCTGTCACACGTGTCCCCTGCACCCCAGCCTGCAGCTCTGACTGGTCATTTGGAAGGCTGCAATAAGTTATGCAGTAGGAATGTAACATTTTGTAGAGAGTGATTTCTACATAGCCACAATCCTTAGCTGGCTCTCTAACGCATATGGGAATCTCTCTGCCTTGTTACAGTTTGACAAATTGAAGGATGCAAAATGAATGGACCCAAAAATGGTGGACATAAAAAAAGCATGAGTGAAAGTCTTTCAGTGCCAGTTGAGAACATTCAGCCACAGGTTCCAAAGTAGAGTGCTCAGTACCCCTCTCCTCCCCAGTATAACAGCCCACTCAGAGCATCAGAACTTTGAATCTCAAAACTTTATGCTCAGAAAAGGCCCACAGGGAAATGCAACTCAGATAAATGTGGGGTTTTGAGAATGTATTATACTTCCGTGAGGTTTTTGTTCCCCCTAGGAGAGAGTATGGCTGAACAAAGTTGACCAGGATTCAGGTTAATCTATTACAAATCCTATCCAACTGCTCCTTCCTTTCCTTCATATGGCTTCCTTTGCTGCAGCATCTGACAACCAGATATCCTTTTTTAAGTCTATCTGTCTGACACTACTCCTCCCAGACAAGTACTGTTGCTCCCTCTAAGAACTGAGATAGCTATCTGGAAATGGGCTTACGCACTGCAATGCTGAATGTTCCGAAGTTCTTGCAAGGTGCCTGAATCTCAGACAGGAATTTTGCTCCCCAGAAATGCCTGAGCATTGTGTGGGGAAGTCAAGCATCTCCAAACAGGATTGACAATAGTACATTACACTGAACAGTGTATCTTAGGAGCTACCTAAGATAGCTATTAGGAAATGCTAAAAGAAAGGTTTAGATAAACTCCATCTCCAACTTTCTTTCTCCAGGCTCATGGTAAGGACACAAAGTCCCTCCAAAATAAAGTATCTATGTCAGAAAAGCATTTTGCATCTGGAGTTTCAAGAGACAATCTCGTGGATAAGACAAGGGAGACATGGATTTTATATCCTCCTCAACAAAGGGACTTCAGTGTGTTTGGGATGAGTGCCTGCTAGAGGAGCACTGGACTGCAGTAGCTTGGGAAACTTAGCAACTGAAATCTGAACTTCTGAGTGCCTACCTAAAAGTTTTGTGGCTCACACCCTTAGACTAATATTAGTGCTTCTGGATGTATGTGAGTTTCACAATGCTACACAGCACAACCAGAATGGATTGAAGTGGGTGTTGTAAGGCCAGCAATAGTCCACCACGCTGGCTGACATCTGTTATACCAGATAGCTTTTTCTGGGCAGATTGTAAGAGCAGTGGCACATCCAGCACCTGCCATGTCAGCACCGAAACAGGCAGGGGTCCCAGGCTGTGTGGCACCAAGCTGTGCGCCAGAGATGGAGAGAATGAGGAATTTTCACAGGTCTCATTTAATAAGATTGCTCTCTGTTAATGGGGTTGGTTTGTTTCCAGATGCTTTTGAATATAAAACTAATTAACTAAATAACAAAAGGTGCATACATGAAACATAAAGGTGAATAATATCAGTACAGTTCATGCAGCACCAATTAATGTGAAACAGCATCCACAACGCATGGCTTAACACTGGCTGAAGATAGGCACACCTCTGAAAACTCATGTTGGGTGTTCTATCTCCAGGTAATTCCCCTCCTTAATTATCAATATAAAGTACAGTGAGATATATGAAAGTACTTCTCATGTCCAAATAGGTTCTTGGTGGCTAGGTGAAGGTTAAAACTCCTGTTGGCTAATTGCCTCAATTTAATACTGTTAGCAGATGCATTTATAGTTTTAAAACGCCTTTTATGATGTCTAAGTAATTGCATGAATTTGGCAACCATCTACTTAATTTTACACAGCTTTAACAGAATGCCTACAGTTGAAAACAATTCTTGTCAATGCTTACATAAATTGGCTCATTTAAACTGCTTTTTTTTTTTTTTTTTTGTATAAAGGGGCAATTTGAACAATTACTCTGCATGGAAAACAGCTTTTGTCACTGCTAAATTGAGCCACTTGAACTGTTATTTACATGTGTTATAAAATTTTATTTACTGCCAAAGAAATTTTCCTGCAATTGAATTTTCATTGTGATTCTTAGATTTTGTTTAGACTGAAATGGTTAATTTATTGACTTCAATTATGCACTCATAGTTATCAAAAAAGTGATCAAAACCTGATTTATTAAAGTACAATTAGTCTCCATCTAGCATTACTCAGGTTTAAAAAAAAATTTAAAAAAAACACCCTTTATTCACTTCCAGTATTAAAAGGACTTTTATTGAAAGATAAGAGAGTCAATGATTGAGTTTTCATCATCTTCCATGTCAAAGCTCAGCTTCTCTCAGAATTTTGTAGCTGCTTGTACTACACAGCATATCCTTATATGCCAAAATAGCTGTAGATGCAGCAACTAACCCCAGAAAAAGTGCAAAATGTCCACTGCTGATTAGCAGCTAGCTGGTCCATGAGAAAAGAGCCCTGGCACTACTGACATCAGTTGTGTCACTGATATCTCCCAGTTTCATGAATTCAAGCGGTTGTCAGAAGTGCCAGCTTAGGTGAGCTTAGGCTTATTTGACCAGATAAAGATGTGACACAAGCTGTGTTTCCTGCTCTGCCCTTTCAGCCTGCTTTTTGGGTCGGTAGAGAGCTCACCTGAGATGAATGATTTGTCCTCTGACCACTTGCAATGACCTCTGACAGAAGGAATCAGCTCATGTAACTCACAGGGGGGCTGTACACATGGGCTTGTCCACATTAGGAATGGACATTTGTCTGATGAGCAATTATTTTTGCCTGACCTCAGGGCTGCTGATGAATTGATAATTCACAAAGTGAAAGGTCTTAATGAAGAGAGGGACTGCAGTGGCTGTTTGACATTTTAAAATACCAACTAGTCTCCACTACAGCAATGCAAAATGATCATACTTGGTTCAGTGGAGTTGGGATTTCCTGGGAATTTCAGCAACCTCACCCCCACTATAACAAGGATTTTGTTGCTTTTTCTGGATGATGATGGGACAAAAGTTTGGTGTGCTTTGGGCTAGTGAGTGAATTTAGTGGGACATCTCTATTTCCCCTTCAATCTGATGTTCTCTGATGATTTTTCAGATTATATTCTACCTCCATCCTCTGTATCACACCCTGTCTCTTTCAACTTTTCCTCAGTTCTAGGAGTGCATTACCCACTTTGCCCTGGGTGTGCTGAAAGCCCACCCAACACACACGTACTCCACCTCCTCTGCTTCTGGTTGGCAGTTCCTCGGTTTGTTTCTTGCAGACCTGCGGGCTATCTCATTGGTTTTCTGATCACACACCCAATGTTTTCACTCATATTATAGGTGCAGCTGGTTGGGAAGTATTGTCAAGGTCTTTTGTCCTCATCTTCTTGAGGCTGCTGTCTCAGGATTCCACTGCAAATTAACTACAGATCTCTGTTTGTTTTCCTGGTATGAATGATTCTCTTGTGCTAATGGCAGAACTGCCACAGGCCGAAGAATCTTTTGTGGTTACTCAACAGCAGTGGTAGCAAACAGCTATTATTCTGGACAATTTTGCATTTCTTTAATGCCATTATTTCTTTTGCTTCCAGAATCCCAAATGGTTTTTTATTTTGGTACCGAGAACATCTTGACCTTCTTTTGACTTCTTTTTTTGTTGTTGATTTTGCAGCTATGGCATCAGGAAAGTCAGATGCCATCTCTTCCTTTCAGTTTAAATGGCTACACGTTTTTCCCCAGCACATGCCTATGCACACTCACTAGTAGGCATTTAGAGACAGGTGGTTATATATACAACAATCTAATGACTTGCTTGGCACATCTGGGCATTTTCAAATTAATCGGAATTATATAAGTGAGTTGTTTTTTTTTTGTTAAATCTCTGTTTACTAACAGATCAGACCTTGGTCTTTAGCTGTATTGCTCATTAAAAAAAAAATGTTCTCTTTATAGTCATCCTCTACACCAAAGAGGGAAGGAAGCTATTCAAAATGGTAAACCAATGCATTAATTCTGAGTCCTTAAAATGTTTTGCAGTTTTAGACTTCTTCCTAATTTGCTTAAATTCTGATGGATATTTGGGGATCCTTCCTATACATCAAATCTGCTGTCCATCTGCATATATTGTTCAGATTTCCAGTGCAGAATACATACAGATCCTCTAAAAATAGGATCTTGTCCTGTAATTCAAAGACTGAACCATATCCCTGAGCAAGCGAGGGATGTATGGGTACTCTTGACATTAGCCACTTTGGAGTGCTTAGTTTTGTAGCTTAATACTATCAGAGTATTTCTTTTATGTAGATAGTATTTCTTTTATGTAGATAGTATGTCTTTTATGATTAGATCTAATGTAGATAAGACTCTTGAGGTGTTTTTATTATGAGATGCTGTGGTTATTTAAAATCTTTAAATCTTTTGTGGCTTACATATTTGTAGCAGGTGCACCATTTTCAATCTTGGCAACTGAGCATGGAGCCCTTGTCAGAGTCATGAGGCTGCATTTCAAAAACTATAGATAGCTGAGAGATGGGAAATGAAGGACTTTGATTATTGAATGGTTTCTCTGCAAGCATTTAGCTTTGGAGCATCTATATTCAAAAGCCACTTTAGTCAAACAGGTAATCTAAGAATATATTCAAAATTCAGATAGACATTGAAAAGCCCAAAGTACAGGGCAAAAAAAGTTACAGGAATAGAAGTCCTCTCTATGTGCTTTCCATGGTATCCTAAAATGGTAAATGTTTTTACATCTGCATGAATGGATTTTAATTAAATGTATTCATAAATAGAATACTGAGATGACACATTTTGTTGGAAATACAATCTGTCAACAAACAGCATCTGGGAGAGATGGTGCTCTGTCAGCTAAAGCAGATAAAGGACCATGAGCCCACCTCTGTTCTCTGAAGATGATCCTCGTGGACCCTTATTTCTCAGAGTTACAATGCAGGATTGATCTCTGATCATACAGTCACCCTCACTGTTTCCAGTAACAAATTTATGACACTCACCCCATGTTCAAAAACTGCTCCAAGAGACCATCCATCTATAAGCATCCAACAGCAGAGGTAGGAAGCCTATTCTTCCTTCATTGCCCACTAGAAACATCTTCATGGCAAATAAAAGAGTATGCAGATCTATGCCAACAAAAAAACCAATGCAGGCATCTGTTGTGGGCCTACTTGCATTTTAACATCATGGGCACCTGTTAAAGCATAGGATAATTTTGAATAATTTGAACAAATGAAAGAGTGGCACAAAAGAAGGACGGGCTGTGTGCCAGTACCATCACCGACTGCCATACTGTGCACACACAGCCACCTGCCATGTATGATGGGCTTGTTTTAAGCTGTGCCAAAAGCAACTTGTTTTCAGTATTTTTTAAAATATTCTTTCATGCAATAATTTCCTTTTACTGACTGCTTTAAATTATCACCAAAATATAGAGCCAAGGACTGAGGGTCATTAATTCTGAAGCACAAATACTTCAGTGTGATTTTTCCTCAGTTTACATATCTGAGACAAAGTCAGTTCACATATCAGTGGCTGTAGATTCTCACCTTGGTGCCTGGTGTGATCAAAAGTGCACATTATCACAAGTCTTGCAAACTGAGGTCTCTGAAGCCTAGTGCCCTGCAATAATAGCACACCACATATGCATGAGTATGGGAGAAGGGAAGAAAAGCATAAAGATGGATCCAGCTGGAATCTGGCTGGGTTTTGTCACAGATACTAAGAAACTGCTAGCGACATAAGGGTTTCAGAGTTTACTTTGGTAACAAAATAACTGCAGCTTTTGGTAGGTATACTTAATTAGCACAAGGTGACACAAGCAACAGGAGACATCTAGGCACACCAACTGTTATACTACCAACAGTTTCACATTACACTAAATCTGAGACAAAGTTGTCTAGACTCAGTGTTGCACTCCTGCATTAAGAAAAAACAAAGCCCTTTTTGAAATCTGACTACTTTTCAGCAGTTCCTTTCTTCCCAACACAGTGAGTTTGTTGCTCTCTCCTAAACCCTTTCAGATTTTATTCAGCTGCCCAGCTTTTTGGAATTGGTTTCTTAACAAAAAAAAGGAGTAACAAAAATTAATTTTTGCAAACTCAAATACACCATACATCCAGACCTTGAAAAGATTGCCATATGTTTTTGAAAACATACATAGACTAATAAAAGCCAAAGCCAAATACTTAGAGAAGGGATGGGAGATTCCATGTTGTTGTCAGTGTCAGGAGAGATGAAACATAATCCCTAAGATTGTCATGTATTTTAATGAAGAGCAGTTCTTAACACATAATGCTTGACTCCTAGTCCTTTATTAGTCTTTTGTTATCCACCTGGAGTGCTAATTACTTGTAACATTACCTTGTTTCTTAAATAATTCCAGCTTCTCTGTCTCAAAACATATTCTTAAACAAAAAGAAGCAGAAAAAAGCAAAACTGGGGACACTGAGAACACTAGGAACACGGGAGAGTGGCTATGTGTGGTAATGTTGTCTCCATCCTTGAAGTCTGGCACAGTGCAACTTAATGCTAGAGTAAAATGCAAGAGTATGTGTTGTAACTTTGATATGCATCACTGCTTAGGCACTGCATTGCAGAGCTACTGACCACATGAAAATGCTGAACTCAGCTACAAATCCAGTATTTATGAAAACTCAGCTACAGAATGCATTCTTATTCCTAGATATCTAGGCATATCCTTGGGGAAATGGTATTTTTTTATATCCTTTGTTCATCTGGTGAGCTGCCAATTAAGCTTCTGGTTCCTATTAGCAATTGCTAAGTGGCATATGTGATGTTTCTCATGGAAAAGATTGCAGCAAATACAGCCTGAACAGAGTGGTTCCTTCCCTCAAATTTTACATTCTGCTAGAAGCCACAGATTTGCAATCATATATTTCTGTTGTCTTTCATTAAAGGCACAAAAAAGACATCGTGGAACAAAACTTTTTTGGGCATTAACAGAAGGGTACAGCAAAGACAAGCTGAAGGGTTTGAAGGGGTTCAGTCAGTGTTGGCACCAGCATTATCAGAAGCACATCAGTTTCTTAATGCTTACGAAACTACACAACTTCCATGCAGAGGGTTGTCATTTCCATTTCAGAGATGGAGAACACCCACACAGTGAACCTTAGCTGGATTCCACCCCACCCCGAGCGTATGTCCAAACTAAGCTCATCTTAAAGTCAGGCAACTGTCCTTTTATATGTAGTGCAAGCTGTGCAGGAAACATGCCCAACTGCTTTAAATGCACAACAGACAGGACAAGACAGCTCTGAACACCTCCAGAGAGCAATTTAGAGAGCCTAAATTAGGAGTTTGCATCTCTCAACTTCTCAGTGTATGCAGAGACTCAAAGGGCCACTTGTCCCTGCACAGCTGAGCAGGCAGCCAGCTTGAGCCAATCAATAGCCAGCACTTAGCACAGGCTCTCAGCCCGCTCTTGCCATCTGAAACACAGCAGTGCTGCTGCCTGTCTTCCTGCACAGCACTCTACTCTCCAGGGACCCCTGCTAAGCAAGAGCGAGCCCTGAATCTGGGCTGTCCACAGCCTGCAATGGTTGCTGCTCCCAAGCTCCCTGGTCCAGGAAGGGTACCCATGCATCAGAAGAGAAAGAATTCATGTGGGAACACTCCTCCATTTCCCTGCTCAGTCCAGACCACTATAAAGCTGGGGAACATAAGATTTGTACTGGGAGAATGATAGCTGGAGAAAATCAGATTTTTACCTAGACGATTATGCTCTTATTAGAAGATGGCAAAGTCATGCAATATCTTAGGGTTATTTCTACTTTTGTCAGACAGGCATCAGATGCATAAAACGTCCTATGGGTGGGTAGGACTGAGTGGCAAGCAGAAGCATCAAGAACCCTTTCTTGTTCAACCCCTTTGTTGTTTCTGCCTGATAGTTTGATAATATTCCTCAACATGCAACATGACTTATTAGGTGTATATTTGCAGTATCTGGGACTCTGTGTCTAAATAAGTTCTTTGTCTCTGCTGTGGTACAGCAAGACCAATAAGGGCAAACAAATCTGAGGACAATTGAGAAACTTGGCTTTACAATCAACAGTAGATGAGATAAAGGCCCCCTCTTGCAGGACTCTAGATTTTACTATATCCACAGGTATTATAAAAGTAGTGAGTGGAGACATGCTTTTCCTATTCTGAAAATTGTGGTTCTACTACTGATGCGATTATCCCAATAAATGGACACAAAAAGGAAACCAATACTTTTCCCCAGACTTCCACAGCATTGTGTTCTTCCCTTCACTATAGAGTAGAAAGCAATTCAGCTCTTTCAGAGGCCACATTGGCTTTGTTTTCTTTTTTACACTCTGCCACAGAAAAACATCAAGTTTTAGCAGAAGATGCTCTCTGCTTAACTTGTAGCTATAATGTTTCTCTGGAAATATTTCCTGAATGCAATAGAGCATTTGACTTGGCTTTTTAGAAGCTCCACTGAAGATGGAATTGAAAAGAAAGTCACTTTGATTAAGCAAACAGTTTCTTTCTTATGATTACTGCTGTTAAAGAGAAAAAAAAATCCAACTGTGATTATCACAGAGGAGCACAGCCATTGCTTAAAAAGCAAAGATACAAAATAAAATTTTCTGGGCAAATCTTCAGCATCAGGTGAAAAGGAATCTGGTTGCTTTTCACAGGAAAATCAGTGTATTTTAATTTGAGGGGATTATATCTATATCTATTGATCGATCAATAGATAGATAGATAGATATTTAGAAGTCTACAGAATGGCAAAAACCTACCAGAGAACCTGACTAACTTATTTAATGATATAAAAATGCATTTATAACTTTAATAACTACTTTATTATTATAATAAGACTGGAGAACTTAATTTATCCTTGTAGTTCTGTATGGTATTAGTTTACATAATTAATGGAAAACCTGTGAACTTTGGTGTATATGTTTTTGAAATCAGATTTATCCCTTTTTGTAACATTAACTTAGTGTTGCTGACTCCTTAAAGAAGGCAGAAAAGTTACTTACTCACAGGACTTTAAAATATACTATCATGTCTGTTGCATTGCATTAACTGGCATTGCCAGTTAATCTCAGCCAAAATTAACAGTGGTATATACTGTATTTTGTGTATTGGAGCTCAAGTTTTTGGAAACCTGGAAGGCTCAAGTCCTATCTTCTAACCTTAATTGTTCTATAAAATATTAGATTATATGAATTAATTGTAAAGAGCAGCTCAATACCTGCAGACTGATGTACAGATTAAAGAAAAAGGGGTCATGGTGATAGTTCAATAAAAGTCAAAATTCCAGCAGTATTTCTGACAATGACAGACTAGCTGATTTTATATCATAGTCTGAGTACAGGATATACCCACCAGGAGAATTGTTTTTCCTTCTTTGTTAATTAGCTGTAGAAGTCAGGAAACATATTTTTATATACATGGAAGACTAACTGAAGATGTTTCCCAGATGGAAGCTTCTCAAATTCCCTGAAGTCTCTTAGTTACTGGCAACTTGTCAATTTTCCATTTTAGAACAATTTCATGTCTTCCCACTCAGAGCAAAGAACTGATCTCATTTTGACACAGATTATTAAAGACGTTGTGGATGAAATCCTGGCTTTATTGAAGTCAGAAGACATTTTGCCAGTGATTTAAGCAGAGTCAGGATACTACCTGGCTGTCTATAATGCCTGGAGCTTTACAATAAAATGAAAAGTTGTTCATTTCTCCCACTAGAGATACATCTGCTGCCCCACTCAACAGTATAGGCCTTTGAACCATACAGTAGCTGTTGAGATAAAGCCTCCCATGACAGGAGAGAGACCTACATGTTTTTAAGGGCCCTCACACACATACCATAAGTTTGTGGAACTTAACCTTATAAGGCTTTGCTGAACTTAAAGAAATCACTGAAAATTAAAGAGTTAGTTAAAACATAATAATTTCAGTTAGATATGAAAAGGTTGGAAGATTCTAAGTTTTCAGGTTGTGGATTACAAATATTTTCAAGGGTTATTTGATCACAATATAATGCTATGATTATGATATGGTTCCCATTATTATTCCTAAAAATATATTTTTGACTCCTACCCTGATTAAAGCATAAGGAGATAGAAAAGCTCTTGGTCTGTAGGGGAAATCATCAAGTAGGACAATAGAAAATGGTTGACTAAAGCAACAAAAGAAATTACTCCGAAGACAGCTGGGATCTCATCACAGTCTACAACTTCCTCATGAGGGGAAGAGAAGGAGCAGGCACTGATCTCTTCTCTGTGGTGATCAGTGGCAGGACCTGAGGGAATGGCCTGAAGTTCTGTCAGGGAGATAGCTAGGTTGGATATTAGAAAAAGATTCTTCACCCAGAGGGTGTTTGGGCACTGGAACAGCTCCTCAGGACAGTGGTCACAGCACCAGCCTGACAGAGTTCAAAAAGCATTTGGACAATGCTCTCAGGCACAGGGTGTGACTATTTGCAATGGTGCTGTGCAGGACAGGAGTTGGACCGGATGATCCTTGTGGGGCCCTTTCACTCAACATATTCTGTTCTTTTGTGATTCTTCAGTCTCTTAATGAGACTTAATATCTCCAGCAAGATCTCTAAGAAAAAACTTGCTGAGACACTGAGACCAGGCTCCTATGACCAAGTAACTTTCAAGAATGAATATAAGCTATCCCTCTATCTTGTTAATACCTGCGAACCTGGCTCAGGGTGCCTATTATGCTCAACCTCATATAGGCAGATAACAGAGTGCTAACGTCATCTGTCAGTATAAGGATGAAAGCCTGCTTGAAATGGTCACAGGACGCATTTATCAGTACTGGAACGGCTGTTCAGCCCAGCTAGCATCTTACATGTTCCATGGCCATAGTGACTGTGCTGTGTCTCAGAAGCTGCTGCTGCTGCACATGAACAGATAAATCACCCTGTTCACTCCATCTGTGCAGGCAGACAGTTGTTGCTGTGCCATATGTTCAAAGACTCTGGCTGGATTTTACTGTGCATGTCATCTAACCAGCCTGTGCACATATAGTACCTCTCTGGGATGATGGAGACCTCTCCAGAAGTACTGCCCCTATGTCCTCCAAGATCCTGAATTTAGTCTATTCAGAGAATTTGCAGCTTTTTGGGGTAGAAAGCTGAATTTTTAAAAAGCAATGGAATTTAACGAAAAAAGGAATCTTTGCCCAATTTCTTATATAGTTTTACCATGATACAATTAAGCAGAAGGAAGGTTGTAGCTCGAATAAAACAGTGATTGTAGTCTACAAAATAGCAATAAACAAGATACCCAACACTTTTATTTGCATTTACCCAAAATGTGCTAGAGATATCTAAATTACAGCTTTGTCTGAAATGGCATGAGCAGAGACAGTACTGATCCATCCTAAACCTGTGGGGTCTTTCTGTTGCACCTGAAATGCCAGAAGATCTGGTACTTACTCTGTGAAGTCTGTCTCACAATCACTGACATACTACACCGAACTTCTGTGTCTCTGTCACACTGCAAACAAAGTCACTCTGTTGAAAGCTGTTCCCTTTCTTTGGGTAGTGCATGATCCTTGTTCATGTTGCAAGGCATAACTTCATTTTATAAAGGTATTAGCTAAAAGCCACCATTCTAATATTATGTATTAAAAAAAAAATATCTAGTGTTTTCAAGGAACAGTGACAAACTAAGAAAGTCCCTCCTTTCCCTGCATTTATCCAATTCAGTTAAGATAGGAACAGAATTTCCATGGAGTAAACAGGATTCAACTATTTCTCAGTAGCTCCCAAACTATGGAGTGATGGTTGCTGTTCTCAGTGAAGAGGCAGCATTTCAGCAAACTCTGCTATGACCAGTAATGAACATAGCATTCACTCTAACCCACAGCCAAGCAGGTTCCAGGAAAGCCTACAGGAAAAGAAAAAAGAAATAAAGAAAGCAGCCCCAAATCTTATCAGTGATTTATGTTGGTTTAAATAGATTTATCTTGTTGCAATCCCTTGAATTCAGCTCAGGGTCTGTCACACACACAAAGACAATAGAAAATATCACTATTACTCTCAGGGGAGAATGATGAAGGTACATCAGCTGGTGGCAAGCAGGACATGTGAATGATTCTGGATAACCAATATATCTTTCTGTCACTTAACCCTCCTAGCCCGCAAATATATAGCTGTAGTATCCATCCTGAATGCTTACTCCATTATCAAAAGCAGGATGAAGTTTGCTTTGAGCAACTACTTTATTCTGACATCAATATGTATATATCCCAAAATACCTTAGTTTATTTTTCCTCTCCTGAAAAGAGAATGGGGAGCACATTGCATTGCTTATTGTTTTTGGCATAGTGCATTTCTGAGGGAATTTCTTCAAATTAAGTTTTACATTATAATTCTTAAATATTCAGCTTGAAAAAGAGATTAGAAAAGAAAAACAATCAATCAAATTAGCAGTGTGCTTCATTTCTCTGTAACTGCAAAAGAATATACATTGAGTTTTCTTTAATTCACTGTCTCTACAGGTAACCTCAGCTAAAGCAAACTAGTGGTAATAAAATATTTTTGGTACATACATATCCCCCTGTCACCCGAAAGCTATCTATTTCAGCACCATCTAGGCCAGCAGTTTAATAAACACAGCAGGACACAAATGTCTGCAGGTGGCAAAGAAAAGAAATTTCTCCCAGAGACAGAAGGGAGCTCTTGGCTATATCAACTCCAAGTTATATGTATGTTAAAAGGATCATCACTTGTTGCAAAAGAGATTGAATCAAGATTAGCAACCTGTGCAGCTAACATAAAAAACAGACCATCACACTTAAACCCTTCCCAACCAAGAACAATGCTCTAGGGAGTCAAGGAGCTGTTAGGTTTCCCAATGTCCTGTTTCAAAAGAAGACAATGTAAGAAGGAAAGGGATGCCTTGACATCTGAAAGTGACTTTAAAAATAGCTTCATATCATAAGATAAAAATCTTTAAAAATAGCTTTATTTTATAATATGATCTCATATCTTAATATGAAAGCAAAAAAAATGCTTATTTCCTAAACACAAAGCAGAAGACAAATTTGCAAAATATAAAGCCACAAATGTGCAGAAATGGAAGTAAATGAGCATTTATCTGTAATAGTTTTCCCATACTTGAGTAAGGAATTTAGCAAGTTATCTAATGCTGATTGATTTTTGCCAAAACAGCCCTTCACATTGTGCTGTGAAAAGCTCAAACTTCAGACCAAGCTCATTAACACATTCTATCATATATTTAAATAAAAAGTGCATCAGCTATCAGCTATAGGCATGTGTACATGTGTGTGTGTGTGTACTTACACATGTATCTTGTACATATATTCTGCTATTTTTGATTGAGAGCAGATACAACAGTGAACCAGCTACTTTACAACAACATTCAGGGTGATCTATTCCTGGCTTTGAAGAACAAGGAGGCAACCAAGTGGTTCTCCTCAGTTCTCCTCTCTTTCCCTCCATTCTGTTCATATACAGACTCTGCTCAATACCACTATCTTCAGAGAAACCCACCATGCATCTCACTTCATCAAGAAGGCTACCTCTTGCCAACTGCCTCTCTTTCAGGAGGTAGCTGATAGTTCCATTCCCAGAAGGAAGGAAAAAGACCTAGGATTAATTACTCTCCAGCTAAGTGCAGAAACCAGATTTTCCATTACACATTTATCATATCACAACATTCCAAAAAGTCTAACATCTTGCACTTTAAATGGAAAGCCGGGGACTTTGTTCCAAGAAGCCAGAATTTAATTTCAGATGCATCAGAGCAGAGACAGTAGGGAGGGACTGTATGAAGGAAGATGGAAATAGAGAAAGGTAACTGCATTGTTTCTCAGCTGAGTTTAGGTGCAATACAGTAGGACAGAAATGAGAGCTTTACTCATGTTTTGCTCAAGTGGATCTCCTAACTCTTTGTAAAAGTCACAGCAGAATTGAGTCTTGTGGGTAATCTAAAGCCAGTGTACTATTTTAATTGAAATTAGTAGGAATCTTCCTGCTGATCTGCATGGGCTTGGGCTGCTGCCTCAGCAGCCCAGCTCTGCCTCACTGCTTCTGTCAGGTTGAAGCCTGGCAGGCAGAGGTTAACCAAGGAGGTAATAAACCAGCTCACTCCTAGCTCAGCAACTCACAAATTGCTAACTAACACATCACCAAGGCTGTGACCTGCCGCAGCTGCAGTGCAGGGCTGCAGCCCATCCCAGCACCTGCACTGTGAGGAGATCAACTCTGGCAGAGAAGTGGCATGAAGAGATGGGCTAAGGCACTTCCTCAGCTGCAACACCTTGACTGCCATCAAAAACACCTCAGTGGATGAGAGGCCAGGAAGATGCAGACCCATGTACTCCAGTAGTAATAGAGTGGCATGGGAGGAAAGGGAGGCAGCAGTAAGTGAAGCAGACAAATGAGCATCATTAGGGAGCAGCACAAAAAAAGGAAGCCAGATTAAAGGGATGCGGGAAACAGCCACATAAATCTTCACCCCCTTTGTGTATCATATTAATTTGCATGGTTGTTATTTTTGTGAGGAGATTTTTTTTTTTCCTGAGGAGTAATCTGTCAGTTTTCATTAGCCCCTGGACCAGCAAGCCTCAGTCAGCAATGATGACCTCCAACTCTCCTTCCCAAAAGATGCCATTCCCACTCCAGGTTGCACACAGCATGTTTTGCTTTTTGCAGTGTTTGATAGTGCAGATTGGCTGCACTTGATGTAAAATAAGGGACTTGAGCCTCAGTGTATCTGTGACTCCACTGACTTCACTGATTTATACCAGCTCAGCATCAGGCATTAAAGTTTATTGCACTGAAAACTAATGGCAAAAATTTTACAGTGCCCATTAAAATCCTCTGTTTAAGACTTAAAGTACAGCAATTAAATGTCATTAAAAATATCCACAAAAATTATTAATACCTTTTGTTCTGTGCAATGTGAAAATATCCCTTGCTGTTCCCTCATCTTTCATCTCATTTTAAAGACATTGATTTATTAGTTTACAGCTCAAGTAAATTGAGAAATTCTGATGCTCAGATTTCTTACATGTGACTTTGAAGTCTCCTTTCTCAAATGTATCGCACAGTTATTTTGACAGTTATGCCAGATTTAATTAGCAATCAGTTTCCCAACAGTTTGACTACTGCAGCATTATTTTGTTTGTGTTTTACTCTTTTATGCTTAGTTCAACATAGACTGAACTACAACTTTGAACTTTGTTTTGGTAAGGCAGTGTGGCAGCTTGACTTTCTTTTCAATGAAAATCAATTAATACACACGAGTCAGAAAATTAGTAGAAAAACAAAGTTCTTATGAATGATAATCTCTCTCTTCAATAAAACCTGCCTTGTTTCTCAATTCTTTCAATTTGTTGTTTTTTGTTTATAGAAGTCTATAAACCCACTCATAAAATATTTCTGGATGATCATATAAACATAAAGGAAAAAAGGAGCTTCAGGATACTTCAGCTTCAGCTATAGTATACTTACTATAATGTGATTTCAAGGAAATACTCCAAGTAATGAAATTGCAAATTTGCATGGGATTAATTGCTAATCTCTTTAGCAATATCTTTAAAATATAAGTCATAAGTGTATTCCATTCTCTTTCTGCATTCCTACATTTCCAAAGCACAGAATTTTCAAAGAGAATGGTTGATGCTAGCATGGTAGATCTTTCTGAGTAGTCTTTATTAAATATTGCTTTCTTGAAGCGCTAAAGGTATTATTCTACCCCCACTTACAGGCCATTCAGCTCTGAGTTTTGTGTAATTGATGCAAATGAAGCATGTAATAGTGTTTTGTCAAATACATGAAAAACTAGGACTTCCTAGTTATCGGAGAAATGAGAATGAAGAGAATCCAAGAAGTTAAAGAAGATTAAGAACACATTAGATGATTTCATTTTTCCACTGATCAAAATGCCTTCCAATTCAAATTCTGCCTGCAAACTTGAATGGGTCCTGCACCTGGGAAAGAATAAACCGAGGTTACCCATACTGGCTGGGAACAACCTGCTGGAAAGCAACTTTGCAGAGAGGGATCTGGACGTTCTGTTGGACAACAAACTGTCAATGCCACAGCAACATGTCCTTGTGGCCAAGGTGGCCAATGGAACCCCAGGGTGTATTAGAAAGAGCATTGACAGATACCAAGGGAGGCAATCCTGCCTCTTTACTCAGCCCTGGTGAGACCACAGTGTTCAAGCCTGGGTTTCTCAGGACAAGAGAAATGGAGCCCCTGGAGTGGGTCCAGCAGAGAACAACAAAGATAATTAAGGGACTGGGGCATGTCTATTGAGAGGAAGGGCTGAGGGAGCTGGGCCTGTTCAGCCTCTAGAAGAGATAGCTGAGAGGTGACCTCATCAAATGCCTGTAAATATCAGAAGGGAGGGTGCCAAGAGAATGGAGCCAGGCTCTTCTCAGTAATGCTGAGCAACAGGATAAGAGGCAACGGGCAGAAACTGATGCACAGAAAGTTCCATTTGAATATGAGCAAGAACTTTACTGTGTGGATGACCAAACACCAGAACAGGTTGCCCAGAGAGGCTGTGGAGTCTACCTCACTGGAAATATTCAAGTGTCCAAACACCAATCTCATGCAATGTGGTCTGGGATGACCCTGCTTGAGATTGGACTAGATGATCCACTCTGGTCCCTTCCAACATGACCCATGCTGTGTGATATGTTAACTTAACTTTTCACAGATAAAATACCTCTACTTTCAAGACCATGCAGCAAACAGACCAAGGAGATTAGCAGCAATATGAATGGTATGTAGAATAAGTCATGTGTATTTGCTGATGGTCATGGGCAAAACATAAAGCACTTCTGGATGCTAGGCACTTATTAAGTCATCACTATATTAACTAAAATAGTATCTTCAAACAGAGGTATTTTATGTTCTATCCATTTTATGTCACTCAGTGCATTTACAAAAGAGATAGCTGCTAACCCAGAAGGTTGAAACTCACAACTAATAACATTTCAGAAGTTCAATACAGGTTGGGTCATAAACACTGAAAAAAATCTCAGAATGCAGAGAAGACTGTGCAGAGTCAAAGAAATAGGGTCTGAGGTGATAAAAAAGTTAAAAGGCTCACTGCCTGGAATATCTGGCTTCCTCACAAGCAAAACTAACAAAATCAAACTCTCAAGTTAAGAAGACAGCCCTCCTGAGAATTTTATATGAAGAGCATATTCTCTTCCATTTCATTTCATGGGAGACTTGCTTTACAGTGACTGTAATTCATCTTTCTCAAAGATGATGCAATTTTTCAAGACAAATGAAACTTTTGACCAACCCATTTCTCCACACCTCAGGAGGTCCTCAAGAAAAGCAGTGAAGTTTTCTGTATATCACAAGGGGATAAATCATCTGATAAATAGGTGCATGATAAAAATTGTTTCCTTCACTCAGCATGGAAGCTGAGGTTGTAGAAATATGAAAGTTGTCTTAATGTGGCAGTTGTCAGATTAGCAGTCAGACCTAGAGTGCTCAGGGCATTTTCCAGCTGCTGCATACCAAGAAAATGGGCAGAGTGATAGTTTGGGAGCTGAACTCTGGGGTGCTGAGGAATGATCCAAGATGGCAAGTACTGAAGACTGTCAGATGTGGAGTGGTATTACAGGCTTTTAATTCATCTGATCTGAAAGCTGAATTAAGTGGCACAGTGTATAATAAATATCAAAATTAACATGGACTATCTTGATACATTCTTTCTGGAGCACGTAAAGACCTCCATGCACCATAAATACACAAAAAATGCTTACAGATAATACACATTAATTTCTACACAAGAGAGGCCATGTAGGGCTTTTTCTTCCTTGTGACTGATGACCTCTCCTTCCAAATATCTGGTTAATTTTGACCTTAATCAAGTAGGCAGGTAGCCAGCTACCCATCTGCATGTACAACTACACGTAAAGTACATGGATGTACACTTTTATATCCCATGAAAGTTGCTGCATATGTGTTTGGGGTTGCAAATGGATCAAGACCTAGGGTGAGGGTTTAGATTAAAGGTTTAAAAATAAAGCTAAGACCTAAGCCTTCAAAATACAATTTACAGCTTTCTAGGGACTGAAAAGAAGTGACTGTTTTCCTAAAAGTCTAATTTTCACTATTCTTTGAAGAATACACTTACATATTATCCAACAGATGTCAAGAAATCCTTCTTGTCTATGTCTGATATGCATTCAACCACTTCATGCACTAATACATACATACATACATATATATATTTACACATTTCTATACTGTGTTCTGAACTATAGAGGCATCAGATCACCTCTTTCTTAGCCAGAAAGTTGCATTTCTGGATACAGAAGCAGCAGTTTACTCTGTGAGATCTACTCATCCATAGAGTTTCTGTGTCCATATGTCAGCAGAAAGGGGAAGCTGACACACTGTATCTCACCACTAGACTTCACCACACCTGCCAAAAATAAAGAAAAAAATACAGCTATTTGGGTGTTTTAAAACACTCTATTCAAGACCTACTGCTATAAACTTTGGGAAGAAAAAAAAAAAAAAAGATGAAGGAAGGTACAAGATGCTGCATAAATGGTCTTGACTGCTTTAGGATCTACTCCAGTCTCTTTTTCAGACTAGAGGACAACTTCTCCATAGCATATAAGGAGGATAATCTTACTTAGATAATGCTATCAACATTACAAGGAACAGGCTGTTTGAAAATATGGGAGATCCTTTATTCTTGGATCTTTGCAACACAGTTCTTGGTCCAATGTGGCTGTACCATGTTACCTGCAAATCAAGTGACATGCCGCAAACTTGGATTTCTTGTCCTTTAATTGGTAAATAACTTTAAATACCAGCAGTGCACATGCCTGATTTTACATTGAGGGATGGATTAGGGAAATATATTGACTTGCTTTCCACTAGAGTGAAAATACTTTCCCTGAAATCTATAGATAACGATGAGCAAAGAGTCAGACAATGCTGCTTAAGAAATCCACTTACTTCCAAGTGCACTTATCTGTAAATAACTTACCCTGACAAAATATACTGCCTATATAGATGCATAATAGTGCTTCAGTTTTTGAAACTCAAAGGTAGACAAGCTACCCTCCTTGGGGATCATTTTGCAAAATTATATGCACTAGGTGCAATCTGGTCCAACTCAGACAAAAAACAAAAGCATTTTCTAAATGACTACCTTTGAGTCCCAGGAACAAATTGCCTCTATTACCAAGGATTAGGTGTTCAAAGATTACAGAGAAATCACTTGCTTATTTCTTCAACTCAGTGGAGCATTGACTCCATCACAGGATGTGCTGGAAACATGAAAAGCCCATGAAAAGTAGACCCATCTAGTGCAGCAGTTCTCAAACCAAAATATTAAAAGGGTGGACACTTTGTCTACACTATCATGGCCCTGGAGAGATATTGGGAAAATCTATACAGAGATGGCTAACCCTTCTCTATGTTTTATTTCAGTGCAAATCCAAATGCTTCTGCTGGCTGACAGTCATCTCCAGAAGGACCAAGGCCATCAGTACATCCCAGCAGCAGCTGGACAAAGTCTGCTCCATGGGATGTCACAGGACTGCCTGTCCACTATATTAAAATCTGTGCTTCTTCAAAATTTCTCAGACACAATAAATGATCCTGTCCTTCATCAGAATGAGTGCACTCCCAGGTGCAAGAAGGGAGGATTACCTAATCTTGTCACAAAGAGTCTGGCACCCAACAGGTCATGGAGAAACTGTACAGCAGGGCAGTAGTCTTCCTTATCCTGCTCCCTCCTTTTCAAGTAGAGAGCAGAGACTCACAGATGGCTGCCATGAGCTGCACATCTCCTGTCCTTTTCCATTTCCAAGCCATCAGGCCTGCAAGGCTCAGGAAGCATTGAGCCTTGAGGAGGGTGCTGGCCAACCCCCTTAGTTGCCACAGGATAATGGCAGCATCAGCTTTCTGCCCTTCCTCAGGAGTTGGTGAAGACCTGCTCAGCAGTCACACCTGAAAAGGCAAGAGAGGCAATATTGCCAGGGCCAGAAAAATATAACCACACAGGTAGAGAAAAGGTTGGGATAAATGAGGGGCTTGGACACTGTCCAAGCATGCAGCACTCAAGGGCTGCCATTGTCTTCTGCCTGGCTCTGTCCCAGCTCTTTGCAGAACTGGGGCCTGGTGAAAGGACTATCCCTGATGGTAGCACACCATAAACTCACGTTTTCTCACATTGCCCATACAAGTTGGACTGTATTTCCTCTTCAGCTTTTCTTGTTAGTCCAGTTCCAGATTTTCTTTTCTTCTTGGGGTCCTGTATGTGATGCTGCAATGAAGACAGTGTCCTCAAGAAATGGGATATGATGCTTTCTTTCAAGATGATTTTAGCACTGAGAAGACTCTTTGGATTATGACCATTTTACCAGGAAGCAAAGTATAGAGAGACTGGAAATAAACAGCAGCTCCTGAAAAGGGTTAAAGCCAGGATGGACTGCCAGGTCACTTGTCTGAGTTGCAGGAGAAAATGCCTGTTGTGGCAAGGGGCCAACCGAGAAAGGCAGAGCTCACTGCTTTTGAGGGTAACGCCATTGCCAGTATGTTACAAGTAATCTGCAAGGGCTTCTGCTTAAAGCATCCAGTCTGCAATCGATCATGGAGTCCTTGTATCTGCTGAGGGAGCAGAGTATGACTCCTCCCATTTCTTCTGCAGTGGAGGAAAACAAAAGTAGTTTACCCTGCCCCTGAGGCTTTTAGATGACCATTTCTGCTGAGAGCCTGTGTTCTTTTAGTTTACTAGTGATGGGTAGTCCATGATGACATGAATCATTTGATTTGCATAGTGCAACATCATCTCTTGCCAGGGATAAAATTTGATCATATCATATTTGATGTTACCTGATGATTGTTCTTATTCATTGCCCCACAGATCTTAAATCCATCCTTCTCCAGAAGTAAGGAGGGTGTAAGGACCCCTCATACTTACTTGATTTCAATACCTTGTCTTCCACCAACCACTCTGTGCTGTTGACCTCTAGATCTAGACTGGATTCACAAGCACTCCCCATAAAAGAGTATGTCTGTTTCTTAGATCCCAAGCATAAATAGATAATGAAGACACACTAAGGCTCCGGCCAGTCTACCCTGGGATCTTTAAAGGGAAATGTACAAACGTGTCCTGCTCTTTGAAGGCATTTGAGTAAGACAAATCTATAGGAATAAATGCTGCACAGGCGGACTGTATAGATGGATACTAAATGACTCCAAGGCATGAACTGGCTTGGAAACCGCAGTGCAGAAAACAGCCAGAAGCCAGCCCTTCTCCCAAGCCCCACTCCCTTACAGGCTTCCAGGTGATGATATTGTGGTCTGAGTCAGGCAGTTTGCTATGCTGGCCCTTGCAGGATCACAGTGTGCGTGACACTGACCAGGCTGGGGCACAGCCAGAGGCAAAAGAGGCGTGCTGGAGACATGAGCCAAAAGAACAGTCTGTTCTGTTTCACAAACCTTAAAATTTTGGGGTCACTATACACAATTCTTGTATATGTTTAATCACTTGCTTGAAAGTCTTGTGACAGCTGCTACGTACACCCTGTCCTAAAGCACAGAACAAAGGCATTCCATTTAACATGCTGCTCAGGTGACTGAAGAAACAGCATCTTACAAAATAGCTTATTCAGGAACAAATTATGTATGTGTCACTGCTCTCTGCAATAAATGTAGAAGTTTTATAGTGCATTTTTTAAAAACTTGACTTTGAGGTTTTTTTAAATATCATTTAACTAAAATTTTATGTTCATGATTGTCTCCTACAATATACAATGCAAATGGAGAAGAAATATGAGGGGAATTACATTGCTAGCAGGAAAAAACTCATAAATAAAATGTGCTGGAAGTAAAACAGATGGTTGGCACCTGGTGGTCCTTTATAACCCTGGGTGACAGTTAGAACTGTTCCTACACTTGGAGAAGGAACTAAAGGAAGTGAAACTTATCTGTATCACTGTTACACTGGCGCTGCTTTAGGGTTCTTGACATTGTAGGGTGTGGGATTTCTAGCTGTGCCTAAACTGAAGGTCAGTCCTAGCTCCTCAGCTGTCCACAATCCCCAACACTGCTCTTTTCCCAGAGCCTGGAGGGTGTTGTGCATATAGATCAGACTACCAGCACCACACATGCTGGGTGAGCACAGGAGGGTACTCACCACCTCCCAAGCACAGCCAGAGCACAACAGCAGCCTCTGCTGCTCTGTCTTGCAGTCACCTTCTCAGAATGCTGAGAAGCAGAAAGCAGTGGGGTCACTTCTTGTCTCTGCATGCCCTCCCTGCTTCTGAAACACCGAGTGTGGAACCATGCAAGGCACTGCATTATGTATTGCTGCCTGAGCAAGTGGACGCTCCCTGCACAGAGGTTCCCTGGCTGGCATATTTGTGACCTCTCCAAACAATTTTGGTGCAATGATGGCTTTAGTGGTCTACATCTCTGTAACCCTTCCTAGCAATATAGTCTCAGAAATAAAATGTCATAGTCATCAGTCATCAACAATTCATCTTTCCCACAAAGCTATTGGATGTGACAGTAAACAATCACCTTCAGCTAAGTCCATTCTGAAAAATTACTTGAAGGCAAATTGTTGAAAAACAGACAGACTTGCAAACGGGAAGAGTGAAACCAGTGTCTGTGCTAATTTGCCTTAGGTATGGATACAAGGTCACACAGTAGGAGAATAGTAGGAGGAAAAACATCAGCATATGGTGCATAATGGGATAATTTTAATAACAAAATTGCTAATTTTCACCTCTTATTCCCAAAGATTCATTTGGCCTATCTGGAACCCACCTCCTCCCTCCATGGGTTGTTCTTAGGTTGCACTGGTAACTTGATGATACCTCACACAAGAAGGTTTCTTCACTGGTCACCTCCCAAAGAAATACCACACTGAGCAAAGCAAGGGAAGGATAGAAGCCAGCACTGCTCTTCTTACCAACTGCATAAACTTGCAAAAAAGTTGTGCCCACTCCCACAAACCTTCTGCAGCAAGGGGTGAGAGAAGGGGTTCAGATTAAGGAGTGATTCAGTGAGGTGGAGCTCTTATGCCAGAAGCATGACTTTCCATGCCAGGATGATAGTTCTGAAGGATGAGGCTCTACTACCAAAAAAGCATGACAACAGGGAAGATATTGAGACCACTGGTGCAGAAGTAGCTCTTCTCATGTATTGTATGTATAGTGAGTACAATTCCAGTGTATTTTACAATGGCTCTATACAAATTGTCACTAGATGGATTAAATGTCAGGTTTTGGAAGGTTATATGCATCATCCCCTTTCAGAAGCATCCACCACTTATTTATTCACTGAGCACTCAGCACTTTGTCAAATTATTTTCATGTTACCACAGAACAATGAGCCCCTGTAGCCACACTTCTGCAGGTGAGACTGCAAATATTATCAGCAAGTGCTATAACGTTTACCATGTCTGCAGTAGCGTTCCTATAACACTCAAGAAAGATTTTATCAATTCTGTGCCGTATGCTCTTAGCAGCTTATCAGAGCCACTACCCTAAAAGCATTCTCAAATAGAAGTGACAAAAAAGTTCCTATTTTTATAGTTCATGTACTTAAGTGCAAGAACTAGCATACATGACTTATAGCCCTTTCAATACTATAGCAATCAATTTACAGCATCTTTAGAACACCAAGCCTGAACTTCTCCTTCTGAGATCAGCAAGTGTCCTTGAAACACTTGGCCACTGAGTGTCTGTCTACTGTTTCTTGATATGAACTTTCCATATGTAATAGAATTTCCATACTCATAGAAAAATTGCCATCAGAGAGCTTTTTAAGTGAAGCACTTGGAAGAAGGTACCTGTAAGATGTTAGCAAAGCATCAAAATTTAAAAAGTTGCTTCTTTAATCTGTTTCCAAAGGACTAATCCTACTTCAGATCCCAGCTATTTTATGTTGTATACTTGAAAATTCTAAAGGTTCAGGAATGCACAGAGTAGTCCACAAACACCATTTCATTTACAGTAACAATGCTTAGGAAATCCATGAATTTGGGGGTTAATAACATCAGAAAAGATGCACATGATCTCACCTGCTCTCTATTTCACGCTCTGCTTAAGAAAGAAAAATACCCACTGCAATTCCAGACTCTTTCCTTTCCCAATAAAGAAGGACAAGATTGTCTAGAATATTTTATTTTTAAATTGTCTAGAATATTTTATTTTTCAATTCCAAAAGAATATTCATATGAATAATTCACATTAGGGACTGGAAAAACTAACTACAGATACATAACTTCGTAAATAACTTTTCTCCAGAATATGTGAAAGTGTTCTGAATATCAGCATTTTGTTCAAATAAAAAGCTCTTAATTATAGTTTTAATTGATTAATTGATTTAATTGACTGAATGTACTTAACTACATGTGTTCAGAGGGAAGACAATCTGTGTGAATAATTATATGCTACATTCAAAAAAAACAGTCATTTGTTTCCACTGCACAATTTATTCAGTTTCAAATTAGAAAAAAAGTACTATGTATTTGACAATTTGCATGCATAAACTCAAAACACTTCAGCTCAAAAAATTATTGTTTTCTTCCAGTCTTGTGTTAAGGCGTTCAGGAATTTCACCTAGGCAGACAAATATCAGGATTCAAAAAAAAAAAAAAAAAAAGAATCAAAACAGACAGAGACATTACAAGTCAGATTTACTTCTGTTAACAAATATGACCACAGTGAGTCCTGGTAATAGACAGTTGCATTCCTTATCTTTTCAGTGTGTATAGCTGATAGGAGTCAAAGTGATTGGGGAAGAGTTATCTTCAGCAAAAGTTTCTTCAACAGTTTCTTGATTTGGAGTGCTGAATAAGCCATTGTAATGTTATGTCTGCCAGGATAGATAAAGCAAAATGAAAACTCAACAGCCTGTTTGCAGACTGTAGAAGCACAACAGAACACCAGCAAGTTAATACAAATACAAAAACCCCAACCAAACAAAACCCAGAAACCACAGGTTCTTATTCACACATAATTAAAGTTCATTAATGTCAACCTCCAGGTGCCACTTTCCTAGCTATGTTTGTATGTTTATAAATCATGTGCATTTTGTATTTTTGAAGTATAATGACTGACATCAAGTTCTCTAAGCCATAGATAAGGAACTGTTGAAAAAGCAAAGATTTAAGATGACCATAAAACAAACTGTAAAATCCAGACTAGAATGAAATGCTGAGTGAGAACAAAGGCAAATACACAAACAGAAGGAATGAGAAGGGCAAAAATCTGACAACACATTAAGAAGCTATTTAGGTAGGTTGTAGGAGTCCAAGGTCTCTGAAAGATAGGCAACATTGGACTAAAATTTGATAGCTGAAATTGGCACCCCTCCTGATGCAATCCAATGCACTGAGCCGAAAACTGCAGCAGTTCACAAACTGATTCATGAGCAGTTTAGATTTTTTTGCCTCAAGGCAGTAACATCTGTCAGGAAGGCAGGAAGGATATCGGGGGCAGCAGCAGCTCTAGCCCTCAAATTGAAATTTGTTGCCATATTTGTCTTAAGTTCAAGACAGCACTCCATGAATATCCTTGCAGACCAGCTTAGGCTTTGAGACTGCAGTAAAAAGCAACCCACTGCACTTATATCAAAGCTATTAACTATATAATTATCTTCCACAGTCTCTCAGGACACAGTAACTGGCAGCCTTACACCTACACCTCCTGACGAGACCAGTTAGCTAGGCTGCAGATCACACTGAAAAACCAGTATCATCTCATTCAACTGCACTGACATCAGTCAAAAGCACAGAGGAAGAAGACAGCTGCCAGTCTTCTCTTTAAAAGACTAGTAGTTTCATTTCTTTAATAAGCTAGCATAAGAGTCTTTCTTTATAAATGGTACTTTCCAGCCCTTTAGTCTCCCTAGCTTCTCGCCCAACCTCTTTTCTCAAGGTCTTCCTCAAAATATGGCACATGGTGCTCCAACAATGCCCACAGTCCCTGTCAAATTAACTTCTCATGGAACTAAATATTTCTACAAGTTTCTTTTTTAATTACACATAACTATGTGTTGAAACAAATACAGTGGCATTCAATATTTGCAAAGTATCTTTCAATGTACATTGAGATCTTCAATAATATAGTGGAGGTAGATGTTCAAACCTGATGTGATCTGAAGTACAAACCACACACTGATGACACTAGAAGAAGCTTACCTATGTTATCCTTCTCTTTACAGGAAATAGAATAGCAACAGATTTCTCTGTCTTGAATAGCTGAAAGGTTTCTACAGAAACAAAACCAATAAGTACTGTTATAACCCCATAAACACTGAGAACAGAAATTTCCATTAAATTATATGTTTTCTGCTTTTTACTCAGTGGGTTCAATTCTATTCCCAGATATTAAATTCTTAAAATATGCCACTGCACACAGAAAATCACACATTTCTTAAACTATAAGGATTAAAAGGTTATAAAGTCATTTCACAAAAATTTGAATTTCTCATTAGGTCAATATAATAGTGAGAAATAAAATCACAGAAATCCATAAGCTAAAAATAACGTCTTGTGGTAGCAACCAAGTATTACTCGTGTCTTATCATTCACCTTTTACTCTTTTCACTTAGAATTCTGAGGTTTTTTCTCCAGTAAATCATAGTAAAATATCAGTGCTCAAATGACCACACCATTTATCTTCAGGATGTTTACTATATCATACTTAATAGATCACATCTGACTCCTACTGAAAGGATGCCTCTACATTTAGGAAGAAATTGATTCTTAATCAACTTCTTTCTGGGAATTCTCCAACCCCCTTCAGAGCTTCTGAACACTTTTTTTCCCCCATTTATTTATCCTCACACAAGTGACACAGACATGCACAAAATTTTTTCCTGAAGCAGGTGGGAAGTGAAGGACTGAGAAGTCTGAAGACCATATAAGTCTGAAGAAGAGAACTAAATATGGACCTCCCTGGACTTCAGGAGAGCAGACCTGGCCTCTTCAGGGATCTGCTTGGAAAAGTCCCATGTAGTTAGGCCCTGTAGCAAAGAAGGGCTGCAGAAAATCAGTTAATATTCAAAATTTTTGTCCAAATTTAAGAATAACATATCCTAACTAGCCTGGAAAAAAGCCAAAAGACATTAAGTGGATGAACAGTAAGCCCTTGGCAAAACCCAATAATTAAAAGGAAGCATACAGGTTGAAGCAGAGACAGGTAACCTGGGAGGAATAAAGAAACATTGTCCAAGAATGCAGAGACACCTGTAGATCAGCCAAAGCCCAGATTAGCTTTCAGAAACACCAGGCCCCAGAGAGATCACAAGTAAGAGCAAAGAAGTTGTACCCTTGATGGATCTGATCAGGGAATAAAAAAACAAACTTGACATGGAGAAGTCCATCAGCCCTGGTGGGATGCACCTACAAGTGATAAAGGAACTAGCTGATGTCATTGTGAGGCCACTTTGAGCAACCATGTCAACTGGGAGAGGTGCCTAAGAGTAGAGGAAGGCAAAAGTCATTCTTCAGAAAAAGGAGGACCCTGGGAAGTACATGACAGTCAGCCCCACCTTGATTCCTGTGAACGTGATGATGCAACTAATCCTATCAGGCAACTAATCCATGTCAGGCATGTGACAGACAAGAAGGTGACCAGGAGCAGTCAGCACGGATTCACACAAGGGAAATAATGTTTGACCAACTCAATAACCTTCTACAATGAAATCTACAGTTTGGTAGATGATGGGAGAGAAACAGATATTGTGCACCTTGACTTGATTAAGGCATTGACAATGCCTTCCATTATATCCCCACAGACAAGCTGAGGAAGTATGGGTTGGATGCACAGATGGCGAGGTGGACTGAAGACTGGCCGAACACTGGGTGATCAGTGGCACAAAGGCAAGCTGAACCCAATGACCACCAGTGTACACCAGAACCAATACTGGTCCAATCCTGTTCTACATCTTCATTTGTTGCAAATGATGGGGAAAAGCACAAATTTGCTGATGACAGAAAACTGAGAGGAGTGGCTGATACACCAGAGGGTCATGCTGCCACCCAGAGGGACCACCACAAGCTGGAGAAAAGAGCTGGCAGGGAACCTCATGCAGTTCAACAAAGGAAAGTGCAAAGTCCTGCACCTGGGGAGAAACAACCCCAGGCACCAAGAGATGTCAGATGCCAACTGTCTGGAAAAACAGCTTTGCAGGAAAGGACCTGCAAGTCTTGGCGGGTCACCAGGTTGAACACAATCACGCAGTGTGGTAAAAATGCTAATGGTATTCTGGGGTGCACTAGGAGTGCTGCCAGCAGGCTGAAGGAGGTGATCTTTCCCTTTTACTCAGCACCAGTAAGGCTGTACCTGACCAGCTGTGGACCATCAGTACAAGAGGGATATGAATCTATGGAATAGGGCCCAATAAAGGACAACTAAAATAATGAGCAACTCCCATACTGAGAAAGGCTGAAGAGTAGGGACTGTTTAGCCTAGAGAAGAAAAGGCTTAGGGAACTTCTTATTAATGTGTACAAAAATCTGAAGAGAGCCTGTAAAGAAGATGGAGCCCAATGATGGGAAAAGAGGCAATGGCCATGAATTGAAACACAGGAAGCTCTCTGAATACACAGAAACACTTTTTACCTCTGAGAGTGACCAAGCACTGGCAAAGGCTGCCCAGAGAGGTTGCAAAGTCTCCATCCTTGGAGATGTTCAAAAGCTGACTGGACATGGTCCAGAGCAACCAGCTCCAAGGGGCAAAAGTCTCTGCTTGAGCAGGTAGATGACCTCAAGGTTTCTTCCAACCTCAGCCATTCTGTGAGCCCCACTTCAGTAGCCCCGTCTTTGGACCACCCTTACTATAGCAAAACTTCACTTCACTTTCTACTAATTAAAGTTATGTGACTTGTGAATCCCATTTTACAAAATTAGTGCTATACTGGTCATTTTTAAAAAATTGTATATTTTTTTATAATTACATTTACTATGCATCAATTTGTTAGTTTCAGTAATCCCTAAGTTATGCTTTGGATATATGGCAAAATTTTGCTTAAATTTACCAACAATTTGCTTAAATTTACCAACACTAGATTGATATGGTTTGTTCTAATGCCATTCAAGCATTAAACTGACACTGCATTGTACTGCAGGAAGTCAAAATGACCCTTTCACTATCCATAGCAGTTCTATCCTCATTGATGGGAAAACAGGATTATCTGAAATAACTTCACACAACCAACAATCAAGAGAGATTCAAATCTACTGCAGTCAGTTATCAGTTATCTACATCAGGCAGAGCTTGAAGTGGAATATCTGAGAATGCAAAATAACATTTTTTATAGCCAGTTATTGCCACAGACTACCAATAATTTTGACTTACATATCAAACTTCACAGTGTCTCAGCTTTTTACAAAAGCCAGCTACTTACAATTTCTCAATTAACTGCTTCTCATCCAGTGCACCTGGGAGGTCTCGTTTATTTCCAAGAACTAACACCTGAAAGAAATAATTCATATGCCTATTAAATCCAGGAGCAACAAAAGTTTATTCTTTATATTATTATTATTATTCTGGATCTTGCAGCTATTTAGAAAGTAACAGAGGACATATTCAAAATGACCAATGACTGTGGGAACATCATGGAAATCCTGCTTCTAGTCAGGACCAGATGCTGGATGTATACCCTCTGAAAACTGGATCAAATTATTTCTGGGTATGTTAGTATTAGAAGTCTCCTCTAGAAGTGAATCTCTCCATTCTGGATGGCATTACAGGATGGTGCCAGATTAAATGCAAAGAAATGTGGAAGAGAGCACGCATCAGGTGCACTCAAGCCACCGAAGGATATTCAATTCAGAGGACCACTGATGTTAATCAAAAGTAGGACCCCAGCAGCAGAGGCTGGTCCTAAAGACCCAGACAAAATTCTCTCTACATTTTTTTGCTCCCTTGCTTCTTAACACTGATGCACTGAACAGCTCAGCCTCTGAACCAAGTATCACCTAAGCACCAGCCACCTCTCTCTCCAATTTGAGCATCCATGGTAGAAATCTGAAAGGCAGCCATTAGGAATTTAGTCCAAGAAATGCAGAACATTTACTGAATAGATGCTGGAACTTCAGACTTCCTATTTAAGGCTTCAAGTATAAATGAAGGTCAATGGGTTGAGCACATTCTAAGATAAAGTAAGCAATGGAAGGTTTTTCTAGTTATGATTGCATTATTGTTTCCCAGATGTGCTACAATTCTGTGTCAAGACTGTCCCATTATATCCCATGAATCTGGAACATATTAAACTCATTACTTGCAGTAATTTAGAGTCCAGATTAATAAAGTTGCTCTAAAATCTATAGTGCCAAATCCTGAGCACAATAAATTGAAGGAAGTTCAATACTAATTACTACATATGAAATAAAAGTAAGTAAAAAATATGTCACTGCACCTTGGAAATTACTGTGTGGGTTAGCCTGGGCATTTGGAATCTGATATTATAACATATAAGAGGCAAGGAACTTAATTAAATACTACTGAAGATATGAGAGACCAATCATTTCAGTAAGGAAAAGTGAGAAGCAAAAAAGCATGTGAAGAGAGTGCAAAGGACAGGCAATGTCACTCCCCATGAACAGCATAACTGTCGACTTCTGTAGGATTTGTTCAATAGATAATTAACATATAAAATCATAACAAAAATAGCAAACCTTATAAAAAAAGATGGTGAATCAATTGAAAAACTCTCCTTTGAGAATAGTGGGAGGAAAGGAGGGAGAGAAAGAGGAAGATGACTGCATACTGGAGGTACCATTTTTACACAGACCAAGTCCCAGGTATCCATGGGGTGTAGATGCCATTCCCATAACCGGTGACATGTGTACAAGCACTTCCTTTCCCACAGTTTGCCATAGTGGCAATGTCCAGACGCCTAGCATGTCCAGATGTTGACTAAACCTTCAGCTCCATTAGGCCTGGAATTATCTCCTGTCTACTGTGGCATCTGTGCTTATCTCAAGTTCTTGATGTGGTGGCTTATCTTATGGGAAGTTCCTTCTATGGCTTTGACAGTGTTTTGACACACTTCAATTGTGTTCTTTAAGTCCTTACATTGTCCACTCACCCTCACGTAACTTCAATTACTTGCAGAGGCCAAGTGTCCAAATTACTGCTTACAAAAAAGGGGCCAAGGAAGAGCCATCAAGTTGTGAGTAACTTCTTCCTCATTTGTATTTAGGACTGTTTTCTTTCTTATAGTCAAGATATGAACTCTTGTTTGGTGGCGTCAATAGAAAGACCAATGACAACCTGATGGATTCCTAAATTGGCAGATTACATTTAAATAAACAACATTAGTCTCCACCTTCATATTCCTCGTTATAATTTTAGCTGAATACACCATTCTTTGACACTTCCAACTGGAGAACAGATGCATATTTGCATTTTTTCCACACAATTTAGTTTGAAATACTAAGTCAAGAAAAAGTCAGGACAAATAAAAAAAGTTTCTACACAATCTCTGGAGGCAGAGAACACTACTTGATGTTACTGTCTGCCAATCTGCAGAAATACTGATCTCACATGCCATAAGATAACTGCCAGAAACATGCCTGGGTCACTGGCTGAAACCCAGCCAACAAGGGATTGACTGGAAGTAATTACTGTCTGATAATGCCACATGTGAAAACACAGATTTTCAAAATCTATTCTGACCTATAGACAAGAAAATGTACAAACACAAAGCAGTGCTCCTAAGTTGCTGACTACTATGAAAAAAAATCACAGTAATTTTTCTAAGAGTGCTCAATGTATCAAGGCTGCATCATATATAACCTAGTATTTTTAAGAGACCAGAGAAACCAACTCAGGAGGATTTAGGCCACACTATCAACATTCAGGTAAGAATAATAATGAAAATACTTACTGGAATTCCATGCAATTGTGGCTTATCTATCAAACTGTGAAGCTCATTCTTTGAAGCTTCTACTTTTTCTAGGTCTGCTGCATCCACCATGTAACTGCAACAAAGAATAATCTTTTATGGTATTGACCATTAGCTGTAGAAATTTGCATTAAAACATCTGAAATGTGACAAACATGTTGATATTGACAAGAGCATTAGAAAAATCCAAAGTTGTAGAAGCCCTGCATTTATTGATATAGGAAGATAACAGATTTAGGCTGTTAAATACAGCCCGTGGGGAAAAAATGGCCTGGAATATGCAATTACTTACATGTCTGAGTTGCTGCATGTGCAAAACACACTACTTTTATTGTATTGGGTCTTCTTATGTGATGGAGGTGGACAGAAGAAAAAAAAATTTATTTTCTTTATGTATAATATAATATAATACCTAATTTTATAGTAATAAATATTACAAAGTACATTTTCTATGGACATACAAAAGAAAACTTACACAACTGCATTGACTCCTCTGCAATAACGCTCCCACATGCTTCGAAACCTTGGCTGTCCTCCAATATCCCACACCTGAAAAGGTAAGAATACTACAACCTCTTAATGTTAAAATACTTTTTAACTACATAGCCCTAACCCAACAGAATAAATTAACTCTTACATGCAGCACACAGGTTGTACTGCCAATTCCAAAATTTTATTCAAAGGTCTTCTTGGCCCCTTCTAGCTAATGGACAGGGACATGCACATTCACAGAGTATGTCAGGCCTGTTACACTAAAAGCTCCAAATGTTCTTTTGGAGAATGTTACCCTTTCCCACTCACTGAAAGAAAAGTCTTACTCAGATACTGAAGTGAATTATTGCAAATGCACAGTCTCAAAACAAAAAAGAGTATCATAATTGTATGAAACAGTTATGCAGGTTAATATTTAATGTGGCTAGGGAGACCTGAGTTAAGAAGGTATCAGATTTTCAACCAGATAAAGACAGATAGTAAATAAACAAAGAGTTGGTCAGAGAGCAGACTGAATCTACATAAGGGATGATACTACCCACTCCAAGGAGCTCCAATACCTCCACAGTTCTCCCACTAGTTCAACAAATGTGCTTTAAAAGACACATGGATAAATTAATCAGAACCAGAAAGGAAACAGTAGTATAGGTAGGCCTGAAGTGATCAAAGCAATGTTTCTTGAAGAAATAAAGCTCAAATCCTATAAATACTTACACATGCTATTAGTGACCAGCAACCCCATGGAATTCTTAAATTTGTTAGAACATCAACACATTATTTTTCTGTACAGGAGTTCTGTAGTCTGCTTTACTTCCAAAAAAATTTGGTATATTTGGTATATTGTATCTTGTAAACAGTATCTTGTTTCCAAACTGTTTCTCAGATCAAAGTACCAGGTAACATCTATACATCATGCAGGTCAGGGCTGCATGACAATGTATCTGTTACAGCTACATCCAAAGACAGTTGTGTTACAAGTGACACACAGATTAAGACAGTGATGAATACTGACAAATAAAAGTAACGGAATTGTCCTCTGCCAAGGACAAAGAGAAGTAATTTTTTCTTATTTTAAGCAGATTTAGCTATAAAAACAATATATACTGTATACCAGATCTAGGAGGCATATGTGTAACAGAAGAAACTAAATTTGGATGTAATATATACAGAAATAATTTTTTTTAAGACTTGTCCTCACATTTACACTATAAATCCAAATTAAGCCTTCTGTGGCAACAAAGCTTTGCACAAAAGAGCAAGACTTCACAGACCCATGGGATAAGGCCTTTTTCAATTAATATCCACTATTTTTTTAATTTCATGGCCTGTAAATCATTTTTACATATCAATTTTATATAATTTTCAATATCTTATATTCATATATTAGAAAGAAGTATTTCCCAATTCACCATTAAAATCATTGCCTGATTGATATCTTAACACTCCTTCCAACATAAAACTATTTTATCACCTAAATGTAGAGTACCTTTTGATCCCCTGAATAAGATCAAAAATTTTACACATGAAAGAGCTTCTGACCATGAAGTGGGTATCAGTTAATGTCTGTACTGACATTTGAAGCATTGTATCAAAGGTCTTAGTAAAATAAACTTTTATAATTTAAAAGCTTTAACTTAAGAAGTATTCAGCATTATGGTTAAGTGACAAAACTTACACCAACACTAATTACTCCAATAACTCATCAAGACCTTGAAACTATCCAAAGCCATCTGGTGCACATCTGTGTGTCTTGAAAAAGAAACTAAATTATTTTCTTGGTAGACCAGAGGGGAAAAAAAAAAAAAAGGGAAAGATGATAGGGCAGGCTAGTAGTCAGATTAGATTTTTGGAATGATGATAGCAATGAAAATCTAAAAGATGATGTAGCCTGGACTAATCACAAAATAAATAATACAAGATAAAAAATACTGCGTTTGTCCTTCCTTGATGATATACTATATCTTGCAGTATTAAATTGCACTGCAGAACAAGATTACTCTCATTAGGAGAAAAAGTCACCTTGAAACAATGGAAAGATAAGTCATTTCCAGTCAGTTTCCCTAATCAAGCTTACAGCTATTCATTAAAGTACAACACAAAGGACACAATATAGACTAGGTGTTTTTAACAGTGCTTTAGAACCAAGTTTATATCAATATAGTAATAATTATATGAAATATGAAAAAAAATAAATGCATGAAATGCAAAAAAATCCTCACCTCTTTCCCTCCAAAATCAAAATGGTTTTAATAGTAACTTTCTAATACTCTTTATTATATTGAATAGCCAATGAAAGAGTTAACTACTTAATTCAAAACACAAATTGCTGCAACAAACCATTTTCACAGAACACAACTGAACAGACAGAACTGTGAGAATACAAGAGGTACCCATGAAGGAAAGGGTGTTAAAGAAGTTTTCTTGCATGAGCCTTGCATGTTTTGTATATCAACTATTTTTGCATCCCAGTATTTCATACACAGGTAAAAAGTATGTTATGGGTATGAATGGGGATAGGCAGGAGACTAAACCTTTACAGCTGAACATATAGCTAGCTATAAAAAGAAGTTTACTTTGTCTGGCTGTTTTTAAAAAGAGGCTGGTCTTCAAATTTCTCCCATAGCTTTTACTGGCCTTTCAGGAATAAAAGTTTCATAATATTTAAAAGGTAATTTTATCCCAATTGATAAAATTGTGATGTTAAGAATCAGGAAAAGATTACAGAATGACCAAACTGAGAGAAAGTTTCTTTGATACCCAGTACCACTGTCTCACAGGAGATTAAAATCTCAAGGATTTGATGTTCAGGCTCAATCTCAAAGGCACACATCTTGTTAGTACTGCATTTTAAACTGTTTTATTCATTCCTATCTACTTCTATAGTGTAGTAATTCTTATTGTGCTTGCAGGTCTACACTGTCATTAATTAGTGCAATGTTTTAATCTGTAAACTAGATCACCATGTACTTACTTGAGATATATCAAATTCTTCTAAAAGTGGAAACTTTGGATTCATCTTTTTCCAATTTTTTTCATGAGGACCTAAGGCTCCATCTTAAGACCATAACTATTAACTGTGTTTAAGGAGCAGGTCCTTTTCTTTTGCACTCTTTTCTTTTGAGCTCTATCATGAGAGTTGAGCAAAAATGCACATTAATAGGTTCAAAGAATTTTTAAAAGTTTTCAGTTACAGGAAGGTTCATTAACACTCTAGCTGTGTTTCTTCAAATTAGTTCATATTGTGGGAAGGCTTGATGGTTCATGAGAAAGTTGCAGGAAAAGCGCTTTCTAGATGTCATGTTACATGGCTTTTTTCAGACATGCTGAAGATTTCTTGTGGACAGAGATTACAATGACAAATTTCTATCTTGATGTCAGTGTGTGGGCTCAACAATCTCACAGTAGTCAGCAAAGTCTAGACAGCCTTTCAGCTGATCAGATATAACATCTTCTTTAGGATGATAGAATTATGCTCTAGACTTGACAGTACTGACTACAGCTCCTCTGACTATTATTACAAGAGCTTAAGCCTCACTGCAGACATAACTGTTTACATGTAGATATCTTAACCTGCAAGATGAATCCAACACTACAAATATTTGAACTCAACAAAGAGTTGAGGAATTTGTTAAGCAGAGAGGAATATTTGGACAGAATAAGGCAGCACCAGTAACATCCACCATCACAGTATACACAGAAGCCTAAGATGTGACCAATGAGTTTGCACATACATAGCAGTCATTGCACTCATAGCCAACTCAGTGTGTAATATGGGGCAACTGAAAAGCATGGAACAACTTCAAACATCTAAAATTTATGAATTTAATCCAGGTGACCAAAATTTCTCTTTGTCTACTGAAGTGCTCAGATGGCACCAACAGCAGAAAATTGTTCTGTTTGTTTCAACCACCTTGCCTACCCACCTTGCATTCTTGCAAAGTACCCACTGCTCCCCAGCAAGTTCAGACAACTGGCTCAGGCTGTTACTTACCAGCTGGCTAAGCTCACAAGGCACAAATCCTGAACAATCACCTATTCTAGACTGAAATCTTCAACCAAAAATAACCATTTTTTTTACCGAATAAACAGAAGAATAAAAAACCTAATAACCTTAAACTTTTTAATAAATTTCCCTGTATATCCAAATCTACACAGCCTAACCTACCAGCCATGTAACTTATTATGGAAGTTAGAATAACTTACTACTTTAGAATACTTACTACTTATTATCCTATATATTGGAAATGCCTTCATAGCTGCTCTTAGAGTCAAAAAAAGTGTGCAATGTGGTTACACATGATTTTCTGCAGGCAGCATTTCCCAGAACAGTATGTTCTTTGAAATCAGTCTTGGCCCTTTAAAGAACTCTGCTCTCCCTCCTCACTCGTGATAAAGTCCAACTTTTAAACATAGCATTTAGGCATTTTAATCACATCAGATAAAAGAAAAAAGCTATATGTGCATTTCAATGTTCACAATTTAATCATAATACTTTCACCAAAGAACTGGAAATAGGATTGCAACAGAAAAGTTCACAAAGTATCTTCAACTCTTGACAACAAGCACAGAGGCATTTTAATGGGAGGGAGTATTTCTAAGTGACCAGAGGCTATCTGCCATTTTATCAGAAACACAAAATACAGTGCTGGAAGGATCAACAGGTGGATTTTAAACAGGACACAAAACCAAAGTCCTCGTACTTCCTTAACTTCCTAAGGGTCCTACCAATCCATTTCTCTAGCCTGTCAAGGTCCTTCTGAACGGCAGCAGAACCCTCTGCTGCACCAGCCACTCTTCCCAGTTTTGTACTACCAGCAAACTTGTTGAAGTTGCATCCTGTCCCACCACCCAGGTCACTAATGAACACACCAAACACACTGATCTCTGGGATTTAGGACTAGTAATTGGGCTTCCTGCTGTGGATCACAGCCCTTCTGAACCACCAGTACAGCTATTCCTTACAGACAACTATCATTAAACACTGGGACATTCAGCAAAAATTCTTTTTTTTACAGAAATAACCACTTTGACTTGAAATCAGGCCAGACACAGCACAGCTTCTCCAGAGTGATCCAAGTCATACAGAATAGTCATTCAGTATGTGCTGAAACACTGCTGGAGCTACACTCAAGAGTACACACACAGGCTTGTATTACTGCATGACATTTGAAATGACAATATGACAGGTAAGATAACCTCAATAGTAGGAGGAAGCATTACAAAGCTGAAAGATTCTGCTTCTATAAGGATGTGTAGAGACCTGAAAACACCACTGTCCAGAGCAGGAGTGCTGCAACAATGGAAGCTGGCAGAGGAATGCACAGAGCTGGTATCCTCCTGCCTCCATGCCACATCAGAGCAAAGTGTAAGCAGCAAGAAGCTCAGCTTTGCTCTCCTGCAGCCAGGCTGTGCAGGGTGTGGTGGAGGGACACCGGCATCTAGCGGTGACAGCTGGGGTGACCACAGGCCACTCTGCCAGCTCCAGTCCCCCAAGCACCTGCTCTCCACTCCCTGTGGACCACTATGGCTGGGAAGTGCAGAATCTATGCTATTTTAATAAAAACAAATGCAAGAGCAAGGGAGATGAATCTGTGGCATTATCTGTGTGTACACATCTGTGGTGCTCTATTTCCTTTTAAATGGGACTGTTCTAAGACCATCACTGCAAGAACCAAAGGTTGCTTAGCTGGAGGTTCCCAGTCACTTTAAATAGCAGTTCACGATTCAAGTCTTCTGAGGTTCTTGAAACTTGGCTTGTTAAAAGTAAATTTTATTAACTGCAGTCTAGCTTGTTGAACAGTAAATCTGACCTAAGCAAAAGGACAGCTAATATTAAGCAAATACAACAAATGGAAAACCCGTCAAAATCAAATCACTCACCAAACAGTAAAACGTGTTTGGAATTAAAATCTCAAAGCAATTCAGTCATTTATTTTTGTCAGGGGAAAAAAAAAAGATCAGTTTTGTAATGAACATCAGTTTTGTAATGAACTTCAATAGAATCATTCTAGCAGATCCCTACATTGTAGTACATAAAATACTTTGATGCTAGAAATCATCCTGCACTTCAATACCTCATCCACAACCTCAAAATGTAAAGCTCCCTGCTTAGATTTCAAACACTGTGTGGTAAAATCCTTCCTTTATTGACTTCTCTTCTTGGAAATAACAGGTGACAGGTTATTAAACATATTGATAAGTCAAAATTTGACAGTTCATGGTTAAAGCTGACAGCCTTACATTTCTAAACAGGTTTAGCTTCAATTCAAGAACATCTGAAACTGGCATCTTCCTACGAAATGTTTCGGCTTGAGTAAATAATCAGTGTTTTTCTTTTAGTGTGGTTTGGATAAATACGCATATACACACACATGCCAATGACCATACATTTATACATTAAGATTAGAGATTAAAAATGAGAATAAATCTACCAGCCTTTGGAAATGACTGCCAAAATCAGAAGAAAGGAAAGAAGACCATGGGTGTCAGTTCTTTCTGCCTTCTGGAATTATATGGAATCTGCAGATGGAACTGAAGTAAAGGATCCAGGCAGTGACACTGCACTAACATAGTACTTCCCACTTAGTGGCCTACCTCAAAATAGAGCAAAAAACAGATAAAGGATTAGTATCACCTAATTGCTTTTTTTTATAAACAAGTAAGTTTGCAACTTACTTGTCCAAAAGTGATCAATCTTACTACTTCTAGAATGCCAATTTTTCACTTGATGACTTTTTGACCCAGATGACTTTTCAACCTCAACTTTATAGTAAGTTTAATTGATTCTGTTTTATAGTGTCCCCTGAAACCTTCGAAAAAGGTCAGACACAATGTCAGGTCTTTGCTTAGCATAAACATCACTCCTGTCATGTTTAAAGAACTTAACGGGTTTAGTACAATAACACTTTATCCATTAATTTTAGTAGCTGACAATTGAATATAATAGTATTTCTATGATAATGGTTATCTATTTTGTTGGGATAAAAAGGCCAAAGAAAGAAAATTTTACTGTGGGTTCTTGTTACTTGGCTGCAAATAGTTCATAAAAGGATTCTAGCAAGAGGCACCTCATCATTCTTGAGTCATCAACTTATCAAAAGATTATGTCATTTTCCTCAAAGTAAAAAAATTCTGGAAACCTTATCTAGCAATAACCTGTAAGATTTTAACCTAGATGCAGGAATAGTGACATACAAGTAGTTTATCCTGACTCTTAAGAAAATAAGCATCTATGCCTAAGAGTCATATTCCCCTACACCCTTTCCTTGCACTGAATGCTGTTGTAGCAGAGAGACTGTGAGAATGAGTCAAGATTTCTTCCTATGCAGGCTGGCTTCCAAATTAAGTATGGTTTTTGAAACTAATAAACATATAAATTATGTTAGCATTATCTCCTTATTCTTAAAAATTCCATTATAGCAACTATATATAAAATTACTTTTGAGATCAAAGAGTAAAACAAGGTACAGTTCCACAGAAACATACCCACACGCACACTGCACAACTTAACCTTGCAACATCATTTGCTTAGACAACCCTGGTATAAACTATTATTCAGTTCCTTCTTAAATTATCCTGTCTCAAAAAATACTTTATCTTGACTACTGCTTACTAGTAAAAGGTTTTTGTCTAGTTTAATGAACCATCAACAACTTTTCTGTTTTCTTCTACATCTGACAATTCTGCAGCAGCATCAGTACACCCCTCCAACCACGCCTGTGTTTTCTCTCTATCAATCATGGCCTCATTGCTTCTGTGCAAAATACAAAAAACAATGGAAATTCCTATTCCTGTGGATTATTTATCAGCTATGGTTGAATGTAGTAACTTTTTTATTGACTGTGGCACCTCTGGAATTTGATCAGTGGTTTAGGAGTCATACCAAACCAGACGAAGAGTAACTATAGAACTGAGGGAGAAAAGAACTCACAAATTATGGAAAAGGAGGGAAAAGACAAGGTAAAGACAAAAATCTAGATTCTCTTGATCTAATTTTATCTGGAAGTTGTGAATTTCATTGAGACTAATCAAACAGGCTCCCTTCATAATCGAACAACAGACAGTGCCCTAATGCTACCAGAGTGATTCATCCCTATTTTGATGTGTATGTGTCTCTATTAGCTGTAAGAGATGGTTCTTTGATTTAAGCTAGATGTTCTATTTCAGCATAGCTAACGTGTGAGCTAAACCACACTCTCCACTGAGATACCTAAGTCAGGAGTTAAGTTGCTCCAGATTTCACTCACAGTTGGGAGGGGGGGGGGAACGAGAAGAGAGAAGATAGATACACCCCCATGAGTCAACTCAGCTACCTTAGTATCTCCACATTTTATGACCTTCCTAAATCAAAAGTGCAACAAAGCTTGTGCCTGGCACGAAATAAAATGAAATGAAACAGATTAATGTAACAGAGAAATATATTACTATTGCTTTAAAAAAAGTTAGTCTGGAGCTAGAAAAACAGATAAGGGACCCTATAATCTTAAAAGAAATTTCCTGTCTTCCATATTTCCAGTTGAAATTACTCTATTATTTATTCACTTTGTATTAATTCAAACATGTACACCTACCTTTATGGTAACATTTCCTTTTGTTATTTTTCTCATATTGAAGCCTACTGTAGGAATCATATCTTCTGTGAACTGCCCCGACTAGAATATAAAACCAAAATTATATTGATTATAAAACAGTTGATACATACAAGAAAGGTTTTCATTTGCAATCTAAAAAACTTTATTTTACAATACTGTAAAATATCACATTAATTTTCAGCAAGAGCACTGGCCAGCACTTCAATTACTGCATTGTCACATCACGGAAGACTGTTCATTTCAGTCCCTTTAAATGATCTTTTATTCTCTTCAGCAACAAAGATCACCCCAGAAACCACGAGACTTCAGAAAATTCTTTATCTGATCCTTTGGCAGCACAGCCAAATTATAGAATTGTAGGATGATTTGAGTTGAAAGAAACCTTCAAAGGTGACCTAGTCCTACCCCCCCATGACAAAAATATTATAAAACTGGCTACACTATGATTTTTCCTGTAGTTTCTCACTACTGTTACCAGTAGTTTAACTCCAAATATAAAAACAGTGAAAGACTACCCATGCAGAAAATACTGTGTTCAGACTTGTTCCTTCTGTGCAGGGGACAGCAGAGGAATCCTGCTTCAGAGCTATGAGAATGCCATTAAGACAGAAAAGTACAAGGTACTAACTTAGTGTACCTTAAACCCCAAACATAAACCCCCAGCACAAAAATGCTGCCTCCTCCCCCAGTTCAGAGAAATATTTTCACAATAGAGACTTCTCATCAAACCAAAGGGAATCTTACAGATTTCAACACACTACAGAAGACACCTTTTGAGGATAAAGACAGAACTGAGATCGGAGTAGGTAACTCATCACTCATTCTTCCTTTTGAAAATGCATCATTAACAAGCTGTTGTGTCTCCCGGACACAATACAGTAAGATAGGCAGTTCGTTACTTATGTCCACACAGAGGCCCAGATGCTCTCTGCAACAGACACAGCAATCCTGGTATTCCAATCATCCAGCAAGGAAAGCAGCACCTTCTGGGCCTGCCACCACTGTTCTGCATCTATCTGCCCATATTTACCTATCACCTCTTGTGCCCTGGGTTGTTGATTTTTTCTTTTTGGAAGAAAATTTGGGTATATATGGACAAGGCAGGATGCAGTCATGTTCCATCAGTTCCCTTTCACCTGAGAAGTGGAGGATCAGAGCTTGAGGGTGCACTGGAACAACGTGTATCGCGGTCTACCCCTCCAGGGCTACTCCTGGGCTCTATACAATTTCTGAAACTTTTCTCTTTTCTGTTTGTGGTGGAGTGAGAATACACTCTGCCTCCAGTTTGCATTTACAATTAAAGGTTAACCATTTTTAATCTGGGGCTTTCAAAGCTGTACAACTTTTGACAGTTACATGATTGTCTCACAAGGACTTGGCATTAGATCCCTCAGGAAAGAAACAACTTCCATCAATCCTTTTTTCAACCTTACTTATGTGAATCTTCTTGTTAAATGCTGTACTATATATTGTCACCATCTTTTGTCTCTTTTTTTCCCTCTTCTTCCCTGCTTCAGTAACTTGTCAACAGCAGAACTAAACACAGAGTGAAAACAAAAGCCCCCACAGTTTTATACAGACACACATACCCAGCACTGACAGAAGTTTTTAACTGGATGTAGTAAGACAAAGCCAACCAGTAAATCCTCCTGTGTATTGGGTACTGGTCCACCCAGGAAAATGGTGGAGTCACCATCCCTGGAGGCATTCAAGAATGGACTGGATGTGGCACTTTGTGCTATGTCTTAGTTGACAGGGTGGTGTTCGGTCAAATGTTGGACTTAATGATGTTTGGGTTCTTTTCCAATCTTAATGATTCTATAATTATATGAATTTTTTAAAATAGGTAGTACCTATATTTGTGGAGGACTGATGTATAAACACATATTCCCCATATGAATACATAAACACTGAAAATGTAGCATCATTTCTCAAGGACAGGAATGCTGGGAAAACCAGACAGTTAACTCAGGAAGCCGGAGAAAATCAGAATTTTACTTCTGTCAGTAAATTATACATCACGTGTAATACGCTAAACTGGAAGATAAAAATAAATAAAGAAACCAAACCACCATAAGTCTTCTAATATTGGGGACAGAATGTAAAGAATTAGCATCCTCTTCATTGGTCTTCAGTCTCTTCCTCTAAAAATTCCCCATTCTGGTTGAATGGAATCAGACACAAAGAAAGTATTATGTCTATAGCTTTTTATTTTCCAACACAGTGAAGAAAAGAAAGGAATAGGTTCAATTGTTTGCTCACATTAGTCCAAGAGCTGTTTACTGTGTTGTAATGACCTGATCACCATAAAGTAAAAAGTCTATACGACAGTGCTTGGTAAGGAAGGTTTACATTACAAATTGCCTATTCTTGGGAATATTTAAGAAGTACAAAAAATTTTATTCTCATATGTCAATAAAAACCAGATTACCTCCCAACACAAATGAAAAATAACTGGTGCTAAGAAGTTTGTAATGTCCTCTAAAAGTTTCAGAATATTGAATTAATAATGAACACTGTCATTACCCCGTACCATATCAACAACCATGGACCAGATTCTTCTCTATTATCAATGCACATCCACAGCACAAGGCAGTGACTTTATCCAAAGTTTCCACTGGTAATAAAGGACTAAATATGGCTCAAACTCTGAAGAGTTTGAGGTAATAAAGGACTAAATATGGTAATAGTTTTGAGGTAATAAAGGACTAAATATGGCTCAAACTCTGAAGAGTTTGAGGCTCTGAAGAGCAGAGACTGTCTCAAAGGGTGTATATTCAGTCTTAGCACGATAGGATCTCTGAGTGCTCTTGCAAAGTGAAAAAAATTGTAATTTCCAATGTTTTTTCTCAATCCACTGCAGCTTATATTTTAAGTAGCCACTATTTTGCAACAGCTATTTTCATCGTCACACTCTAGCCATGTATTCACAAACATACAGAGAGTTCCCAAACTGTTTGCCCTTCACATATCAACGGCATTCAAGAGAAAACTATTATTGATATTCTAAAATGAATATTAGTTTATAGTTATTAAATATATAGTTATTACATACAATATTAGTTAGCCTTATCCTAATTTTTTTTCAAAATTCTCCAACCACTTTTCTTCAGGGATTACCATGGCATGTCATCTCCAGACTGGAAGATCCAAAATCTACAAAACCTGCAATATGTGACCCTCCCTAAGTCACAAAACATGAATGCCTTGTAGAACACTCTTAAGAAATAACATTTACAGGGAAAATCAGACCTGCAGTAACAGGAGTGCTCTGGTGTTGACGGTAACATCCCAGAGACAAACAGCTACAACACCATTCCATTGGTGGTACAGTACAAGGGAGTGGACAAAGAGTTACACACACAAAGTCTGGCACCACACACTACTGAGGTCTCTGAGCCACTGTGCTCTTCTTTGCTCTGTTGATGAGAACAATCCAAAAAGCAATTAAATCTGTCATGCCTTTTCCCCATTCCACAGCAAGGCCCTCCCTTGGGAAATGAACACTTCCAATGGGCGTAAGAAGCACCAAGGCCTATCTCAGCAAGATTACCTGAGTGCCTGACAAACCAACTAAAATACCAGCAACAAGTATATTCCGTTGATTGCTGATGTCACCCAAAACAGACTTTTTGGGCACCTTTTTCTCCCGCTCTCTCTCCACTTCTTCATTCACACTAATGCATAATCTCTTCTTTTTCCCTTAATCCATAGTCATATACAAAAGCAAGTAACAAATATCATATACTCAGGTCTTCATTGCCTCAATCCCTCTGACTTTAACCCATACACCTCCCAGTACGGTTTTTAGCTTTTCACATTAAGGACTGAAGAACATCTAGAAATTTTATTCTTCTAGCAGCTGAAGCTGCAATACAGCTCACAAGAGATACCACCTTGCAGAAAAGCTTCACTAAGCTTCATGATTAGTAGTAAATAAATATAACATATATACATGTTTATTTCCATCCCCTGATGGAAAGCAAATCTTTGGGATGGACCCAAATGCAGTTTGGAGGGCACAACAAACAAAGATGAGAAATGTATTTCAGCATGGTGACAAAAGAGAAAATGTCATGGTAGGTGTCAGCATTAGAGAGGCTGCAAGGCCATCACCAGAGGGGGAACGGAATGCTAGAATCAGATTTGAATGCTCGGGAAGAGCTATGGAGGATTTGTGGGAGGCATTAGTATTGCTGCAACTGCTGGGAGGAAAGAATTCAGTAACAGACAATTCACGGCCTTGAGGGATGCACAGTGTATTATTCTGGGATACACTAACATGGAAAGCTGAACCACGGCAAGAGCCCACGCCCACGAATCTGCTCCAAGATGGGCACAATTAGCAGCCAGACCCAGAAGACATCTTCCTCCTCCCTCTGAAAACACCTTCATACACACCTTAGCCTCCCGCTGTGAAATTCTCGAGGTTGCAAACGATGCAAAAGCTGCCTCATGCTCTCTCCCACCTGGCCGCCCCCTCCTCATCCCTCTGCATCCCACCGCATCGCCGCAGGACCTCACAGCAGGCGGTGGCATCACCGCAGCAGCAAAGCCCGCACTTGTTGCCGGGGGAAAGGCCGCGGGGCGGCGGCCCCGGGCGGGCGGGCGGCCCCTCCAGCCCCGCCGGCCGGCCGCGCCCGCCGCACCCCCGCGGCCCTGCCCCGCCGGTGGGCTCCGCACCGCACCGCCCTGCCCCGGGCCGGGGGCCGCGTACCGCCAGCACGGTGAGCAGCGTGGTCTTGCCCGAGTACTGCAGCCCCACCAGCGTGAGCTCCATCTCCTCCTTCCAGAACAGCGAGCGCAGCCACTCCAGCAGCCTCGCCACCAGCGACAGCATCCCTCCCAGCGCCCCCGACCTGCGGCAGGCGCCCAGCCCCAGCGGCACCGCTTCGCTGCTGGGCATGGGAGCGCCGGAGGAGCCGAGCCGAGGCGAGGAGAGGCGGCGGCGGGGCTCGGGCCGGGCTGGCGGCGGCGGGGCTGTGCGGAGAGCCGAGCGCCAGGCAGGGCCTCACGTGACGGCGCCGCCGCCCTTCTCCCGCCTCCACCCGCTGCAGACAGGGGAGGGGGCCGGGCCGGGCCGGGCCGGGCCGGGCTCGGCTCGGCCGGGCCGGGCGGGGAGCGGCGGCAGCGGCCTGCGAGGGGCCGGCGCTGGCAGGGGGCGGGCGGCCCTGAGCGCCCAGCGAGGGGATGCGGCCGCAGGGCAGCAGCGGCAGGGCGGCTCCGGACAGGGCGGGGATCCTGTGCGGGAACAGCTGGTCCCTGGGGTGAGGAAGGATGGGACGGCCCGGCACAGTCCTGCTGCCATGGGCACGCTTTACAGCATCCCACACCCAACAAAGGGGGGCCGAGGCCGTCATGGCAGCACTGCCTTACGAGAGTTGGTGGGCTAGGGCTGCTTGACAGCGTAGATTTTGTAGGTTCATCACATCTAGTGGTGGCAATTCTCACACCCCTAGCCTAGGACCTCCACTATTCCCAGGAAACTCTGCTTGAATTCTTCATTGCGTAGTGACGGGCTTCCAGATCCAGGACCTACCATGGTTTTATTTTGTTTCTCCCATGATGATTTTTGGAAAATCACCTGTAGAATGACTCCTTGCTTCAAGGGATGCTTGTGATGGTGCTTTTGTCTTGTGATCAATGATGAGGCACGCCATTTCACCAAGAATCTTCTGCCTGCACTGAATAAACGACATTCCGCATAGTCTTGCCATAGAGCATTAGGGAAAGGATTGTTTTACCCATACACACAGGGCTAGCTTTTCTGGATCCATCTGCCAGTCTCAGAGCTTGCAACTGAAATGTGATGCTCTGGAAAGGTTACAGTGCTGGTGGTATTGCTTGATGAAGGACATTCATAGAGGTATAAAGGCACATACACGTTTACTGCAGATACATTTTCTATTGAAATATGGCACAATCATCAAAGCAATTTGAAATTTGGTTTTTTTGGTTTTTTTAGAGACATAATTCAGCAATCTAGAGGATGCAGTTTGTGACAAAACTTCACTGGTTATGTCAGTTGGACCACAAAATCATGAAGCTCTCAAGAGCAGTTGGCTGTGGGCTAGCTGCTGTAGAGGTGAAAAACTTCATGGTTTTTCATGCCCTGGTTTTAGATACTGTCAAAATGACTTGTAGTGTAATTCTTAAAGTACTGAGTTATTACTCTTGTAAACTTAATTGCACATTTCCAAAATTAAACTGGGTACTGGAACTGGCCCTGCCACCCAATGGTAATGTTGGGGAATTATTTTTTCTTCCCCAGTAGCATCAGGTTTTGTCCTGGCTAAAGGTAGTCCATTTGTCCTAATGCTGTTCCCTAGCATTGGTATTTTGGGTGGAGTCAGAATTTTGAATGCCACTCTTAAAACTGTAACAGTGATAGTGTCTTCATCAGTTTCAAAGCATGATAGAGCTCTTGAAGGTGCTTGAAAATTGGTGGCAGAGTAAAAGGAACCAGGTCAGATCCTGCACGGAGGGAGAGCGTAGCAGAGCTCTGCTGTTTACTTGTCTCTGAGCAGCAGCCAGATAGCTGCTCCATATGTAGGTGCATCCTCACCAGCAGTCACAAATGTTTTGGCCAGTTCACCATTTACACTACAACTAAATGGGGAAATCACTGGGGGAATGGGTGGAAAAATTGATGAAGTGATTTATTCCAGTTGGAGATGTAAGAGGACTGGGAAATAATTCACAGGCAAATCACTAAACTTTCATTTTTCTGCTATGTATCTTGCAATTTTTAAAAACTTGTTTTGATCAAAGGAGTTACTGAATTTTGGGTGAATACGTAAAATGTTTCTGGCTGCCCTAAAATTGATAAATATAAGAATTTCCCTCATCTCCCCTCATCTGGTGACATGTAAAACAAAGACAGTCCATTTGTGAGAGTGATTCTAGAAATGAAGTGGTTCTGATTATGGCATGGGGGACAACACATAAAATTGAGCAGTCTCTATTTTGCAAGAAGTATTAAATTTTTAAGTAGTGCTTGAGTCTTAGAGTGCTGGAAGTTTACTTAACAATACATTGTAGATATAGTAAAACTCTGAAAAAATACATTTCAGGCATATCCTCATAACAGGCTGGCAGAAGATGCACAGATAAATTCTAAAACATTAATTCAGTTGTACGACTGAAGTATTTTATAGTGTCTCAGGTGTTTGTCCAAGTTTAAAGTTCTATTATATTGTTCTAAAATCTGTTATATCTTTTGCAAAACTGTTTGATTATAAAAGGCATTCTTTATTTTACGTACTGTTTGCTAATATAATATTGTATGTGAACATATTGCTGCCTTGCTACAATTAACAAATAACATTTGTTGTCATAGCTAAAAGCTATCCTGTTGTCCTGTGTGGCTGTAGACAGACAAGCCACTTAATCTTTCTGGGAAACATTTAACCACTGAAAAAGTATTTTACTTTTCTGTCTTTTCTACTGAGTTTTACACACTGCAGGACCAGTTTAGCAGTGTTACGGGACCATGCAGCGCCTAGCTTGTTGAGTCTTCCAAGTGCTCTGAAGGGATAGCAAAGCAGCTTACTCCTTTGCAGAGACTTATTTGTGCTATAAAAATTTATAAAAGTGTATCTTACGTTTCAGGTAACAATGCTGGGGATGCAATAAATACATGGTCAGCAAAATTACTTCAACCAGCACTTCATATCCAGATTTTTCACATTTGGGGAGAAGGTATTTGAGACTCAGATTTGTAGTTCAGAGCATTACCAAAGAGATTCAACCCCATTATTTGTATTTTAAGCACACATTGTAGTGACAGCTGAAGATCACAGAATGATTATGATTGGAAAAGACATCCAAGATCCAAGATTGAGTCCAACCTTTGAATGATCACCACATTGTAAACTAGACCATAGCACTAAGTGGCACATTTAGTTGTTTCTTGAATGTTTCCAGGGATGGTGATTCAGCCACCTCCCTGGGCAGATCTTAAGGAGAGGAAGCTTTCAGCTGAATGAAATCTGCAGAGAAGAGAGCAGGAGAAAAGGTAATATCTCACAGGTATATTCAGGTTTGTCCTGATATACCAGATGTTTGGGGAAAAAACCTGTAGAATCAGTAATTTCTGCTAGAGAGGCACTACCTTAGGGGATGACTAGTCATCTTTTCTGTTTGTAGGCCAGAGTCAAGCAGCTGCATTGCTGAAGGGAACAGAAAACCGTGTTGAACTTTTTAGTGAGATACCCTCCAGTGTCTGTATGTGTCATCTGTGCCCTCTGCTGGCTGCAGCCCCAGAGGCTCTAGTATGTGCCCTATATTCTTGTCATGCTCTGATGAGGGAAAAGGTGAAGAAGGATTTCTGTAAGGACTGTTAAAGTGGCAGATTAAGGTTGTTAACTCAAAAATGCTGTGATTTCGATATCTAAACTTGGTATATGCAGTTCATGCTGAAATAGTACATAGGATTTACAGGCCGCCTAAGTCTGTTATTAGTCCAGTGCCCTTAATTACTGGCTGCCCCAGCAACAAGGTACTTTGTACTCTGTTGTGACATTAACCATATTATTGTCGTGGGACTGCAGGGTGCCCTTAGCCTCCCTTTAAACGGGTGGTTGTTTTGTCCCTGCCTCAGGAAATCATCACTTGACACAGGCAAGCTGTCTCTTGTCTCAACCTGCTGGTAGCCTGAGGGAGCAGTGTGGTCCATGAGACTGCTAACATATGGTATATTTCTTCTGCAAGATCCTGAAGAGTTCTGTTGAATAAATCTATTTCCTGATATGAAAACAAAGGCAGAGACAGGTGATTGCATATTGTCTAGACCACACACCAGAGGGTGGTTCTTAACACCACCCTCTGGAATCGTGTGCACAGAGCCAAAATGTCAGTTGAATAAAATAATGATCCACATTAATTTTCATGTTGTCTGTTTGTGTCTGATTACTAATCAGTAAAATACCTTATCAGTTATAAATTAAGGCTTATACAAGTATACACTGAAAAATGTCATCTAATTATTACTGACCAAGGAGAACTGTAATCAATATACCATGATAGTGGTAACACATTAGTGAACATAATTAAATCCAAAGTTATTCCCTTAAGGATGCTAATATTGATAGGTGCCCCTTACCTTCTTTCTTATATAAAGGTGCCCTTTACTTTCTTATATATAACAAGGGGACAACAAATGTAGGAAGCTTTTGTAGGCCTGGGTGTCAGTGACAGTGAAGAGAGGCGTAGCTGCAAGAGTATTGGAACAGCTACATGAAAGAACTATTCTGTAAAGACCCTGATCCTTGACTGTATACACAAAAGCTTAGAATTTATCTTGAATACAGCATGTTTACATCATCATCATCATCATCATCTTGAAGAATACTGTGAAGCAGAATTAATGTTCAGTGAAGTACTTCCAGAAAAACAGGGAGGTCTGGAATAGCCGCACTTTGGGAATAATTTAGAAGTGGTAAGGGATGAAGTTAGACTAGTAAGCTTTTTGAATCTCTTCCCAGCCATATATACAATGGCTTTCAGTAGCACAGGAGAAAAATTTACAAGAGCTAACAACAAAAGGAAGTCTTTAGAAAAGATTAAATCATTAAATAAAGCAGTATTTTTTAAGACACACAATAAACTTTTTTTTTTTTTTGTATCAATGTTATTTTTTTGAAATGAAACTCATTACTCCAACTTGAAGTCTCAGGTCCTAATTTTGCTGGCTATCTGCCAGTGCAAAAAAGCTGGCACAAGCACAGTGTGAAAAAATCTTTCAAATAAGTTTTAGGTGCATAAAGGATGGAATTTAGTTGTCATCTTAAAAAGGTCATCAATGCTCCATAACTGAATGTGTTTTAAAATTATATAACTGTCTCTGCTGTCTTGTTGTTTGTACTGAAAAGTGATGGATAAGTACATGTAGAAATCTGTCTGGAAGTTGTCTAGAACATATTGCACAGGTCTGAAATCTTCCGTACAATTATTTGCTGATATATATATTTACAACAGGGTATTCCAGTGTGATGCAGAGAATAAAGCAAATTTTGCTGAACTCTTCAGGATTCTACTCATATCCTAGGCTGTTTACAAAGTGATCTTACTGGCCTCTCAAAACATCTCTCCATATTGTCATTTTTACAAAAAAAAAAAAAGAAAAACAAACCAAAAAAACCTATAAGGTGATGATGTGACTATGTTTTTATTCTGTTCAGATTCTTTAATTGCCAATTGCCCTCTCCCTTTGAAGTACGAATATCTTTGTATGTCCCAGAATAAGCAACACAAGAAACTAGATCCAGGTTATTTAGATAGAGAAGCAGAATTTCAATTAAAATTCTAGCATAATGTCAAAACATTGAAAGAGGGTATTTAACAGCTTTCACTTAAACAGACTCTTTCATCAAATCCACTTTGCATCTCCCTGTCCCTAAGTATTGCCAGACTGAGGTTTCTCTAGAAAGGAGAAATACAAAATAATGAATGGCAAGAAAAGTGAACTGTTCCTCTAGTGTTTAATCTTTTCAAAATTACAAGAATGCAAGAAATTAAAACTATAAGGCTACCTTATGATTACAGGCAATACAGTGAATAGAAGAAAATCTCATTGGACAGGGGTCCACTCTAGGAGAAAATAAATTTGGGTTTGAACATATGACAGTCACCAGCAATGCAAGGCATAGCACCCTTTTCCTTCTTTTTTTCCTTTTACTCTGTGGAGACTCACTGACTCCATGGTGACTATTTATCATAGAATATAGGTAAGACAAATATAATAAGAAAAAAAAAAGAATAATATATTTGGAAAATACTGTAATTTAACACATAGCAGACCTAAATCCTGAAGTCTAGGATTGAAAGCATGAATTCCAGATACATGTAGGTAACATAAATAATCCTGAATGAACATTTGAAAGGTGGTTGGCAAAGCATTGTACATCAGAGCACAAGGTAGATAGCTACTTACATATGCAGCTTAGGAAGGCACAGTTCATTGCAATAGACTACTTTCCTCTCATCTTCCTTTTACTTTTCTGGTCCTGGCTGTTCTCAAGAATAAAAAATTTGGAATTGGATGAATAAGTCTAATATATCAGTTAGTGTGTTCCTTTATCTTTACAGTGAGCCTTGAGGAAAGGTTGTCAATATTAAGTAACAGGTAGATAGAAATGTTGATTGGTAACCGAGACTGGTCTGTCCACATTCCCTACTGCTTCACTCTTTCATTTCTGCAGTTCACTTCCTCTGCATCCATTGGGAGGTCCTGGGTGCTCTGTTTCAACTCTTCTGTGATTTTATCTTCTCATTCCTCCTTTTTTGGTGAATTCCTGCTTGAATAATCAGAAATGTTCTGCTTGCTATTACCTGGCTGATAATCAAAAGTATTCATGGCAATACTTGCAGATATTTTGAACCTGCAAGCTGTCTTACCACAAAGTGCTGCACATCCAGTATCTTTCAGTTTAGCCATGTCAAAGTGTTGTGAAAAAAATAGAATTTCATATAAGTCGTACAAGTTTTGCTAAGGCATTACCAGTGATGTTTACAGTTTTTAGAAACCATTTGATAGTTACCACAAATGCAGTGTGAAGGGAGTTCAGGCACAGGAGTTATGATACCATGCCTTTACTTTGCCCAAGATGAAATAACCAATATCAAAGCTGCAGTGGAAAAAAAGCGTGTTTTTGCATGGGTGATCAAAACCAGATCAATTCCTTTGTGCTGAACAACCTGCTGCATATATATTTTTTTATTCATGATTCCACTTGGAACATTAATGGCAGAAACAGCTGTGACTCGTGGACTTATCACTGTAATTGGGATGAGAAAATTGTTACTTCCTCTTGATAATTTGTTGTTCAAAAGCCATAAAACATTATTTCTCCATGTTAGGTCTAAAGGCTTCATCTATTTTTCTGCATCTTTGTTATGACCAACAACCTGAAAATTCAAAGAAAATGGATATAATAATATGTGTTTTCTGCTAGATTAAGGAATGAACTTTTTATAAGTAAATGGCCACTATATTGAAGTCCTGGTTATTTTCATTAGTGAGGCAGGCTATATCTGTGAGAGGTGGTGAATTATTTATGCAGATCATGCCTGGCTCTAGGGAGATTTTTAATGTATCCATACCAGCAGCCACTCTTCACCCATCAGAAGGCCAACTGTCTATTAAGCATCTGACATAATAACTTGAAAAGGTTATTTTATCAAATAAACTGCAGCTAATTGCTTCTAAATGCTTAAACTGACAATATGTTAATCATAACTAGACTCCTAATATGATGCCAGGAGTAGTTTTCTTCTGAGGTATCTCTGCTACTTTTACGCTGCTTTTGGCAATTGAATAGTATTAAGGAAATACTTTCAGTTCTGTCAGCAAACTGAATGAGAAGGGTGGTCCTGAGATTGTCTCAGGTCCCCAGTGACACTTATCTTTCTGCCTCCACTGCTGGGTTTTTCTAAGGAGCAAAATGGTTTTCACCAAAGACTCCTTAGGAATAACAAGGCATACAGTCCCATGCACAGACTTTTGTCCAAAAGGCACATACAGCCCTATCCAGTTCCTAGGGATGGCTGGATGGAGGAACTAGGACTGGCGACCTGTGCTGGCAGGGAATACACAGGCAGAGCAGATGAGTTGTGAGTATTGGCAAGACAAAACAACTGGAAACCAAAAAAGGGACATCTGAAATAAGGAGGAGGGTTTGTGAGAAGATAGGATAAACTAATACAGCTCAAATTTTAAATAATGAAGCTGTAATATTCAAAGTCAATATTGACACTGAAATCAGAACTTTTTGAAGAGTTACAAATATATTTAATTAAAAGAAAAGCTACAGCATCCCTAAAGGTTTTGTGAAAAGTGGAGGAACATTACATTAATCAGATAAATTTTATGCTGCAAAGTTCCACAGATCTAAAGTTAAGCCAAATATTTTAAAAGATAATTCCATTCATATGGAATGAAATTAATTCTTGCATAGAGCATCAAACATGATGACTTATTTTATATATTATAAATTTAATAGTCTTAACTTGAAGTACACAAAAGAGCATTGTCAACCATTACTTTTTTCCAAATATAATGGTCAAAAATGTAAACTGTAAAAAATGTTTTTTATTCCAGATTATCCTCTCATATAGCATGGTCAGTATATACAGACCAATATATCTTTGGCACAGATAGTAGTTTATAGAACTAAACTGAAGAAATACATTCAAGCTGAAGTGGTACCTATGGATTAGAAAAGGTTACCTGATACAGATAAGACCATAAGCCTTTCAGGAATTATTTTGTTTGTTTTGTAAATAAAACCTTTAGAATTTCAAATATAGTCAGGGAAAAGGATATTCTCACTTTCATGGATCATTTGTATTAAGGTTCTCAAAAGGAGAATTAAGTGAAACAGATTAAACATCCTTATCTTACAGGATGAAGAACTACTGAAAGTACGAGTATCATTTTCTTCTAAATCATAGCTACTGGCAGCTGTAACAGTATTATATTCTGCAGTTGTTATATTAAGTATATTATTTCCAAAGGTAGATTGGAAATCTTCTACTTCAGGATGTGTAGATAATGTCGCCTTACTCTCAGAGGTAAATGAAAATGCAGTTCTGTTAGACAGGATCTTTTCTTCAGAGGCTTCTATGTTAGAAAGTGAATTTGAGGATATCTGAATGCAAATATCTTCTGAAATGCAAGCATGGAGGTAATGGATGTCATTTATATCAGCTCTAGGTTCACAGCTGTGCCCTGCATAACAATGGCAATCAAATTTTTCTACGAATGTTTGCAGATCCTGATATGATAGCTGCCCTTGTAAAGTGTATTTTCCATCCTTTGTCATTTGAATTGCAATATTCTCAGGGTTCAAGTGAAGATAGTCACTGGAATTCCATTTTTTCCGTGCACAAGCACCAGAGTCTTGGCATAGCACTTGGCTACATATTCTGGCTGCCATTGTGACGTTGATGAGGTATGGGGTCAAAGTCCTCCTAAGGTAGTTGTCCAGAGTTCTACAGGTGTTCTGTGAAAAGAGCATTATACTCCACAGTTAAGTATGGAAACCATTAAAATGCTGTCATTCTAATAACAGTACCACAGTATATATCTATAAATGTTTCCCCTGAGGATTTGATAATAGCTATAAGTTGTTGTTGGAAGCAAGTTTACCTGAGAAGCTGTTATAAAATTCAAGGATCTTAGCAAATTTATGTTGTGTAGTTGCTGGAGATGTTACAGAAAGCAGTTAGATCAGAAAGCAATTGTCTTTAAGCTTTCATTTTATCTCTATATTTCATGTAGCTTTTTGAAACAGATGCATTTAAACAAGTTTCATGAAGACTTGAAGTTCCTTTTTAAGTCTTAAATAGTTTGAATGGGTCTGGGAAAAAAACTCTCACTTCTTCAGTCTAAACAAATACTTTGTCTATCAAGTAGACTCTGAGACTTTTCAGCTTTCCCATGACCTGAATAGCTTGGCTACAGGGTAGGAACCTTTCATGGGATTTTTAAATGAAAAGAATTGTGGTTGGATGGTCAAATTGAACATATGCTAAGAGAATTGATCATTCTAACTAATCATGAAACTGACATACGTTCTGTGCATTCTTGGCACAGTTTAATATCCAAAAGGTTTGGGAGCTCTCTTTTTGTTTTTGACATTATGGGCATTTGCCCAATGCCACATGTAGATAGTCCAAGTATTTATATCCATGGGGATCACTTTGGTGAGTCTAAGATGCATGTAGTTTTTTTTGTTTTCTTTTAGGTATATATAAAAATGCTTCCAAGAGATTTTCGTTGATGCAGAAGTGAGGCTTACAGTAATATTTAATTGCTGAAATGCTAGTGGCTGTGAAAGCTGTAAAAAATCAGGTACAATTAGTGTACAAATACTTAGTCCAACTGAGCTATGGAGAATTTTTTTTTTCTCGCAAGAATCTCGAAATTAAGACAATAAATGTTGCTGATCATATATGATCTGATATTGAGATAATGGGCAGAAAAGTTCCAGGTGCTACTGATATCCTTTATCAAAGGCAGGCACATACAAAAAAAAGTCAAGGTGGGATGCTTTGGGGAATAACAACCTTACAGAGCTGTGGAGGTGTATTTGGCCATGCTTTCTGTGACAAGAGGTCTGGCAGGGATTAAGCATTTTGGTTCTTTGCACTCAGAAGACTTCACAAGAGTCTTCCCATACGATAGTTTGTTAAATCTAACTTGCCTGGTTATTGAATGAACTACCTGGAAAGAATAATGAGAACATCCTTGTAACAGTTTCTCAAACGATGTATTTCTCTTCCTAAAACAAACTAGAGTTTTTTTCTTCTGGCTCAGATGTTTCATAAAATGAAATTAATCAAAGTAGTATTTGCAACACACAGAACAGGCAAGGGCTAAACTTTTACAGACTGACTTCTCCTATTGTTGCCACGTTCACCACTCTAAAAAGCAGAAGGGTTTTCTAAAAATTGTTCTGGGCAAGCCCACATAATTTTTTCTTTATCTCCTGACTAAAAAAAAATGAAGATATAGGAATTCTTTCTTATACTAATTAAACAAGTGCTAACTTGCCTACGGTTATCATAGTAACTTGTCCAGTTACCCAGAGTCAACAGAACTGAGATATTTAAAGATTGAACTCTTGTTCTGCATAGAGCCAATGATGACTTTAATAAGCCTCAGATATGCTTGGGTTTTGACTACAAGAAACTGCTGGCAATATGGAATCATTCTAAAAGTAGAAAATGTAAGCGATCATAATGCTTTACATCCTTTTCACTTTATTTCTCCTTTAAAATTTCATATAATAATTGATTTAGCGTACCTTATTTTGTGTTAAATTCATATCACCCCAGATCACAATTCCAGAAGCACCCAGCGCAGCAGATTCTCCTATGGTATTTACCAGGTCATCCTGAAGGAAAATATGCAAAGAATCATACAAATGTAAGTAACCTACAACATAAGGGCAAATGAAAAAATGCATAGAGTAAATGACATATCCAAAATAACTACTTTGAATACAGCAAGCAATGATACACAATCCAAATGTCTTGCTCTCAGTTGCACAATTTTATCCTGGAATTGGATTGCACAGGTGATACCAGAAAACGTTGCCAACAATATCCAATTTATATATGTCATCTGGTTAAAAAAACAAGGCTGTAAAACTGAGCCAGTGCTTAGGCATATGACATACACTCCTGCAGCCATGTTAAGGCTTATTTTGCTGCATTGCCTCCTGGCTACTCCGAGTTGGTAGCAACTGGTTTCAGTAATGCTGTGGGATAAAGGTACTGGAAAGCACAGCTTTTTTTTTTTTTTTTTTTTTTTAATTTCTGTTACCAGAAAGTGCTAAAACAGAAAAGTAGCAAGAGAAAGAGTTTTCAACAGTAAGAATGTATCTGGTCTTTTACAGAGATTGATTTGGAAAATTTATTTCTGTCCAGTTCTCCTTTTAGGGTCAGCTATTAGCCCAGTCCTAGCAAAATGTTAAGGTCTATTTGGAATAGGAGAGGACTATAATAATGAAAAAACAATAAGGCAAGTTACTGTAGGGCACAACAAACACACACACAAAAAAAAAAAAAAAAAAAAAAAAAAAAAAAAAAAAAAAAAAAAAAAAAAAAAAAAAAAAAAATTAATGTAAAGATTATAGGATTTAAATTATTAATTAGGATCCCAGCAGGGCCCCTGACAGCACCCCTTGCTCCCTGAAAGTATCCACAGAGCTGGGGACAATACTTGCTAATGCTCTGTCCAGAGTGTGGGAGAACACCAGATAGAATGCCATCACCAGGACTCTAACTTCCCCTTCCTCATGGGCTGGAACAACAGCAAGAGATTCCCCAGAGTGGTGGTATCTCTGATAGGGTGGGTGTCTATAAAAATGTGAAGGGAAAAGTATGAACTGCAATATGATTGGATTTTAATCAGAGCCTAACTTTAACTAATGCATGACATGCTGAAATACCATTTTTATACTTGAGTAAAACTAAGGACAGATTTTTTTCGCTAGCTTTAAACATTTTTTAAGGAAAGAAAGACTCCATTTTACTGTATTTTTTTTCTTATAACCTAAAAAGCAGGTGAGCCCAGTATTACTACTTCTCTTTGCAAGACTCTACTTTCCTCTGACCAAGTGTGCTAAATATGTTTTCTAGTTTTGTGGTATTATGTTACATGTGAGGACAACTCAGAGAATAAAACACTATTTGATAAATATAATGAGAAAGGTTTGAAAATAGACCTCTTAGTGTTTCATTTGGTCAAATTTCTTTGATGGATTAATTTAATTTTTTAGAAAAAAACTGCACACTTCTTTCTGATGCAAGTTAGTATATTTGTTAAATAAGTGTCATCTGGTAATTTCTTGCCATTTAAATTTGAACTATTTAAAGTCTAGCTTCACTCACCTCAGAGAGATATTCCTCATAGACATCTGTGAATACTGGACGTGTATATACAAAAACTGGAAGGGGATGACTAGAGTTAGAGACATAGGAAGTTCTAATGGCTTCTTGAACTCTGTTGCGAACAAAGAGTTGAGCATTTCTGGAAGATTTTAAGGCTGTCTCTAGATAGATAGATGGATAAAGTGCTGTGCTTTTCTCCCACAACCAGTTAAGCTCATTATTTCTTTCTATTTCAATACCTAAACAGGCTCCTGTATAATTGTGGGGGTTTTGTTTGTAATCATAATTATAACAGTCTGGATAAAGGTAATATCCCCACAAGCGATTTGGTTTCATTTCTATGCCCAGCTTCAAAGTTTCCAACATAAATGATTTTGCTGCAAATTCAAATTCCGTTTTAGCTATAGTTCTGGATTCGGCTTCAGATAGACTGAGGTCTCTCTGCTGAACTAGGTCAATGGATTCCTGTCTATAAATATCTTTTGATCCCCAGTTCCTTATCCACACAGGTCTCCAGTTTTCCCAGTCAATGACAGCCAATCCAAGCTGTTCATCTGAAGGAATGTAGAACTGGATGTCCTCTTTGGCTTTTTTTAAATGATTCTCCAGCAGTGAGAGTTGAGGGAGTCCTCCATTGAATGCCTCTCCTGTGACTTCATTTTTGTAAGGGTAGTAGCCAAGCCTGTCTGGATAGAAGAGAGTGATGTTTTGCCCAACGGATGTCTTTAGTGTGCTTCCAATTAGAGGAAAAAAATTCATGTCCAGCTGCACTCCAGTCCTTTCAGTACAAAGTTCTGTAGGAGCATTCCAGATAGAAAGGAAAGGTGAATTAGAAACAAGTGGACGAGCTCTTATATTCAGAGATGAGCAGCAAGAAACTAGAAGAGTGGCAAACACCACACTAGATGCTACAGGATATGTACAGGTAACACAGATGCCAAAACTTTGCATTTGTCTTACAGTTTCCATTGTAGCATGTGCAGTGACATTAGGTGCTTCTGATCAGACTAAAATTAAATGCTCTCTGGGTGTTCAGAAGGTTGGTAGTCTGTCAAAAACTTTATCGTAAAATATATTTCTTCAGATTAATACCTATTAAGCAATATTCCTTGGGTGTAAAATAGGAGTGTCCTTTTTACAAGGCTCTCTGTCATTTCAGGCTGCAGGAAACTTTCCAATAACTTCTCAGACCTAATGCAGAAAAAGAAGCAAATGTGAAGTAAGAAATTATAAATATTTCATTTCTAACCTTGAAACAAGTACCATTTCTGATTTTGAATATATTGTAATGCTTGAATACAATTACCCTTTGAAGGAAAAGAACAATGTACAACCATAGAGAAATAAACTGTACTATTCCACTGTCAGTTTTATGCCTAAAACTTAGATTTAAAAAACCTAGATTTAAAACAGGCAGTGGAACAGTATTCAGTGGCTCGTAAATCAGAGTAAGTGTGCTCAGAAGTAGTCCAGACTGTGTCAGTTACTAATGTCTGTAAAAATGAGTAGTTTCACAGTCACTTCTCTTAATCAACAGCAATGTATATATAATGTCTCACCTACCTAAAAATAAAGTTCTGATCCTTCATTTGTTAATTTTACAGAGTCCTTAAGGGAAGATACAAAATAATATAAAACAAACCCGGGCTGTTTTACACTTGCAAAAAACCAGTTGATGGATATAACTCAGTGAGGTATCTGAAATATTGTAGGCACTCTATCTTCTGTCTAGGCCTCTTTTAAACAGGCTCAAACACCTGTGAATCACTTTGGTATATGGCTGGCTATATGTTATTTCAGGCCATTTGAGATGTACAGATTAAGTGGCCCTGAGTCAAAGTCTGCCCAGGGGTGCAGTTCATTAGGAAAACTGAGGCTGTCCATACACCCACAGTGTAATCACATTTAGTGGTGATAGCCTCAGTACAGGCATCAGCTTTTACATAGAATCTCACTAGCTAAAGCATTCTCTGTGCAGTAACTCCTAAATATACATTCCTTCTGATTTTGAAATGGTTCAAACCTGAATCTGTCACTTTCTGTAGAGGCCATGTGATGAGGCAATAGAGTACGTAAGGATTATATAAGAGTGTACACAAAATTATAGGGGTCACCATGAAGTTGGCCATGGAGCGGCTGGCAGTGTAAAATCCCTAAGGACAAATCCAAGAAAAAAAGCAAGTAATATTTTAGTTTGTATTTATTGAATTCAGCCAGGAGTGGAATCTACAAATTTTTGTATAGAATCAGCGTATGAACTGAAATCTAAACATTCATGCAGATATTTCATCATTCCACAGCTGCTGATGTGATAACTAAAGAAACTCTGCCAAGAGTCAGTTTTATAAACTAGACTTAGATCGTAGATCAAATTACCAGGAAAGAAGGTGTGCCTCTGTTAATTTAAATTGCTTCAAGAGCAGTACCTCATTTGCATGGCATCTACTTGATGAAACTTGTAGAAAAGCTGTCTGCATGCATTTCCCACAGCTGCCCAGAGGTGACAGCAGGAAAAAGCCATCTCTTCTCTGAGCTAAACAATTTTGGCTTTCTCATGTCTCCTCATACGACAAATGCTATAATCCCTTATTCGTCTTTGTAGCAATTTGCTAGATCTGCTCCAGTATACCCATTGCTTTGTTGTACTATGAAGCTCAGACTTCACAACACTCCATATGTGCCATCATCAGTGCTAAATAGAAGGAATAAACACATTGCTTGACCTGTTGGTGGTGTATACTCTTGTTAATGCCACCCAAAAGGCTTTTGCTCTTCATTGCTGCAAAGATTCATTACTCAATCCAATCAACTTTGTAGAGCCTACTCTACAATTCATTCCAGCCATTCAGCTCACAAGCCTGTACTGGTGCATGGAGTTATTCCTCTCCAGTTGTAGAGGTCGATGTTTTCAAATGTTGGACTTCATGACATTCCTGTCAGCCTCTTTGTCTGTGGAGGTCCCTCTAAATGGCAGCAGGATCCTGTGCCATATCAACCACTCCCAAGTCTGGATTATCTGTAAACTTGCCACAGGAACACTCTTCCATTGTTCAGATAATTAATCAGGATGTTATATAGTATTTGACCTAGTATGAAGCCTTAGTGTACATTACTAGAAACAGACTTCCAGCTGGACTTTGATGGGCCTCCAGCTGTATGTACATCCTGGACTGATCTCAACCCTTTGAACCTGACAGTTCTCAGTTTTCAGTTTCAGTGTCCAGTTATCTAGCTTGTACTTAATCAGTGAGAACGTTACAGGGGACTCCGTTGAAAGCCTTGCTAAAATCAAGATCAACAGTATCCAATGTCTCCCCTTGTCCACCAAGCCAGTCATCTCTTTAGAGAAGGCTGCCACATTGGGCAGGCCTAATTTTCTCTTTGTTACTCTATGCTGACTACTTGCAATCACATTCTTGTTCTTAATGTAAATGTTTTCCAGGATTATGTGCTCTCTCAGCCTCCCAGGGTTTGGGGTGAGGCTGGTCTGACCAACTTACAGTTCTTTGGATCTTCTTTTTTTAAACCTTTTTAAGAAAGGAGTTACATTTGCTTTCTTGCAGTCTTTGGAAACTCCCCCAATCACTGTGACTATTCAAAGATTATCAAGAGAGACCTTACAATGACATCAGCAGCTTTTCAGCACATACCCTCCTTGCAGGTACATACCATTGTGTCCCATAAACCTGTGTGTGTCCAGACTGCATAGATGTCCCTGACCCTGCTTGTCCTTTGCTACTGGATCTCCTGCCAGCCCCACTCAGCACTAGGCCCACATTTTCTCTTGTCTTCTGCTGCTGCTATACCTCTGGAAGCCCTTCACGTTGCCCTTCACACATCTTGCCAGATTCACCTCCAGGTGGGCTCTGGGTTTCTTAACAACATCCCAACAGCTCAAATAGTGTTTCTTGTTCACTTGTCCCTGCTAGTACCTCATGTGTGCTTCCTTTTTATGTCTGAGCTTTGCCAGGAGCTTGTCCTGCCATTTCTTGATTTCCTGAATGTGGAGATTTTTGAGCTTGGAAAAGATGATTCTTAAAAATCAGTCAGCTCCTGGGCCCTTCTTTCCAGGGCCATCTCCCAAGGAGTTCTTCCAAGCTGATGCCTCTAGAGCTCTAGATGCTGAAATGTGCTTTCCTGAAGGCAGTGGTTATGATCTTGCCATTTCCTTTGTTGCCTCTTTTCAAGATCTTGAACTCCACCATCTCATAATCACTACAGCCAAGACCCAGCCTTCACGTTTCCTGTTTGTAACTATAAGGTGCACCAGAGCATCTCTCTTCCTGGCTCCTGCATTACCCTAAGTGACACCTCCTAAGAGAATACAGAGGGAGACTTCCAGGACAAACTTAAAGAATTCCGTACTGAAATGCTGCAGAAATGCTTTTTCCATTTATGCAAATACAGCTTCTTCAAATTAAATAAATTTTCACACATAACCAGCTGATACACACCAGCATTTGCCAGGATGGTGATCTTTTATGTTATTGGTTTGATCATAAGAAAGTAGGAAGGCCTCAGAAAGAAGCTGTAGGAATAGTTTGGATTTACTGTTCCTCTGTTCCTCTTTTGATTACAAGATATTTCTTGCCCCCTTTGAAGTCAGAAAACTACAGAACATAAATTTTATTATTTTTCCTATAAGGTTTTTCCAATGAGTGGATTTCAGTAATAGGCTGACTTGATGTAAAGAGGAAAACATTGTTTGGAATGTTACATTTACTGGTTTTGCTAGAATTCATTTATTATTGGCTAATCTTGCAAAGTTAAATTTAAGGGGTTGTTGGGAAATGGTTTTCTTGCAAATCTTGCTGTGATGTACTCTACTGGTTATGAGTTAACAGATTATTTTATGTGATAGTTTCCAGTTAAAAGGATTGCCTTCCTCCCAGCCTAACAATGACAGCTCTGATAAATGTTACTCTCTTCAGTCTCCTTGATGGGAGTCTAAGTGAGCTGAGTCAGAAAGCTGCCCTTCTTCTTGTCAAAAAGTCAATTACTTTATAATATTAACACTAATTGTTCATGGGATACCTGACTGGAAGTACATATTGAAGGAGCCTTTTGTCAAGGGAAAAAGCTTTGACTTAAGATTTTCCCAAATCTGGCATTTGTAAAGGTTAAGCATTACAGGAAATCATATTAATTTTCTTGGCTTAATTATTGCATCATTTTTCACAGCATAAACTGGTCTGCAGAAATACACATGGTTGAAAGTGCAAGTGTGCTCTTGTGTTTTGGTAACTACACAGTCATAGATTCGGGCCATGCCACATGTCCCTGAAAAGGTGGACTCTGAAAAGGTTCCACTAGACCAAAGACAGTCTTAAAACAAAAAGGGAAAAAAGTGTTGTAGATACCCCTGAACTTCATACAAATCCATGTTCACTGCCCCACAAGTGGATGGTGTATTGCATCAAAAAGCATTGGTCATACTGTTTGGCTTATGTTCACAACTTGCCCCTAAACATTAGAGGAATTCAGCTTTGAGGCTTTCTATGAAAATTAGACATGAGAGTCCACATTCAGCCTTGATATAATTGGACATTGCTTAAAGTCAGATCTGCTAGTATTAAACTTAAGCCAATAAACAAAAAGAGTATCTGATATTCTTATGTTAATAGTGTTAGTTACACTTACTGAATTTCAAGCAAAAGTCTGCAAAATCTTGCACTTTCACTGTTTTAGTTTGAACTCACGAAAGCAGGCGTGCTCTTTGTGACTTCTAAGGCAGAAGGTGAGTGTCACTGAACTGTGCTATCTTCTTGAACAACAGCATTTAAAAACACTTGTAGTGCCACAATCATCTGTGTAGTTATCATTTTAGATTACAGCTTGCATACTTCTTACATGTTTATTAACTGTTTTTTTCATCACCAGCAGTATGATATTGCCTATTAATTAATGGCATAATAACAAAAAAAACCCTACAGATGTGAAAATTGTCTGGTCTTTTCCCTATGCCAAAGAAAATATAGATATAGAAGTTGGCATGTAGAACTGCAGTTTTTTTATAGGACAGAAGAATCTAGCTCTTTAAATCTTTGCATTTAAGTCTTTAAATGCCTGAGGCTGTGATGTAAGGTATATGGTCAAGTATGCAGACAGGACCAGAATATTTAAGGATTTATTCCTTATTCTTTTGTTTTCATATAAACACTAGCTACTTCAGTGTAGAAATAACTCTTGATGTTACAGACAAAATAAAGTATTAGACAGCATAACTTAAATTCTCAGGAAAAGTTGCTTTGTATTTTCCTTTATGTGAAGGTTACAAAATGTAAAGTTGTACAAATGTCTAAGGACTCGATTTTAGCTTCTGTGAAGATGTCAGCACTGATGTAGTCCTAAGGAGAGATAGAATACACTTCTGAGGAGCAGACTAAGTACATATTAAATGTTAACATATTTAAACTTGGCAGAAACCTGAAGGAGAATCCAAAGCACTTTTTAAAGTTACCAACAATACTGATACAGCCATACACAGTTTCTCTGAATAGGATCAAATCAGCCCACACTGCTGAGAAAGGGCTGTCTGAGGTCACACGTATTTTTTATAGATCAGTGGAAAACACTGTGTCTGGAATCTGTCCTGCTGTCCTTGGGTGCCCCAGTGGTGCTGCTGTGGGAAATGGCCCCATTCCATTCCATTCTGTTCTGGAGGGGTCTTTCTTCTGGATGAAGGGGACAGTATCACTGTTGCAACCTCAAATTAAACCCTCCTGCTCTTTTTAGAGATGCATGTTCTGGCTAGAGGCTGTTTGTTCATTACAAACAAGGATCAGGGTCATGAAACAGCCACAGAAGAAAGGGAAGAATAACACTGTAGTTGTACTGCATTCCCCATTTGTGTCATTTTGGCATTTCTTAAAGAAGAGGCAATGACATTCAGTTACCACAAACACACATGGGTGTTGTGATGATAACATGAACATTTCTGAGGAATAGAAAGCTCCACAGAAAGAAGGTCCACCTCTGGAAGTATGAACCATCTGTGCTACACAGCTGATGGCAAGTTTAAACTGTGAAGGGTGATATTTGCATAGAGGATGTGGCCTCATTGTTACATTAAGTGCATTAAGCTTCACATCTCTGTAAAGTCAGATTTTGGTAAGCACTCATCTTGACAGTGATTTTAAAACTCCACTCTCATTTCAGCAGATTCTTCTCAGCTGGGCTAAGGCAACTGTTAATGAGGCCATGTAATGAATTGTTGAGGTTGAAAATACCTCAGCTGATATAGAGGAGAGGAAGGGGTTTTTATAATTAGGTACATGAACCGGCAAAACTGGCTCGTTTAGTCAGCATGTCTGATTTAAGAGATGCTTGTCAAACTACACCCCAATGCTGTGGCTGTCCTTATCATCAAGAACTGCCAAATCATTTCTTTCATCATTACTTAGTCCCATTCCTGAGTACAGGGCAATGAGTACATGAGGACCTGAAAAAACCTCCTGAACATTTCTGCCAGGATTCCTGACTGTTGCCTGTGGAAAAAAATCAAAGCATGCCTGTGATGTAAAGGTCAGGAACTGAGCATCCACATTGTAGACAACCCTCCTTAAAAATACCTATGCAAAAGTAGTCAAACAACTTTTTAATTATTTAAATGGGTTAAATATATGGTTTTAGCTCATTTAAATTAGTTAAAATATAATTTTTTACTAAACTTACCCAATTATTTTCATACTCTTATGATGACTGCTGCAGTGTTCCAGGATTACTTTCATGTATTTAGTAAAATCTCTATACTTTTCATTCTCTTTTTTTCTCTTGCAAGTTCTAATTCTTAATTTTATAAAAATTCTTAATACCATAACAGCCTGATAATTGATGTTGTGATTTGATTTTTAGCAAGTTAGCCAAATAAACTATCTGAACACATTTCCAAGAGTACTTGGAAAAATTTCCTTTGCTGTATTCTGTATAAATAGATTTGGCAGAACTCAGATTTTATAACTACAGTTTTCATTGCAGAGGAATCAGGGACAAAATAAAAAGTCAATCATGTGTGGCTGTAAAGTATTCTATCTCACTAAGATTACCCTGCAAAATGTTAACTGCTGAATCTCTAGTATTTTGTAGCAAAACAAGCCCAAACATATTCTCTATAGCAAGAAAAATGCGTTATCAATCAATATAGAATTAAAAAATATAATTGTATATTTACCATGAATATAGATTATTAATATATAGCTAATTAAAGGCAAGAACAACCTGGAAGCATATTTGGATCAGTGTACTACACCACTGCTATCCTAACTTAGAATAAATACTGGGCAAATCACAGCCCAGTTTTTAAAACCATCTAGTGGTTTTACTTGGGTTTTTTTAGTCAAATATATTTTCACTATATTAGGCTGAAACCTCTTGAATAATTTTAATTAGAAGCCTTCAAAAAATAATCACAAACAAAAGGCCCAAACCCAATTTTCTTTGGGCTTGTATATTCAGCCTATTTGTTCTGACTACTTCTCAAAGTAGGAGGTCAAATTTTCATAATCATAGAATGGTTTGAGTTAGGAGGGACCTTTAAAGGTCACCTGGTCCAACACCCACTGGGGATATTACTTAAGATGCCCAGTGTCATATTTTCTGCAGCATCATGTATTCCAGCATAATTTTAAAATCTTTTGGACAGCAATATTTCCAAAGGGCTCTAATGTAGATCACTGAGCACACTGCAGTACAAGAACAGGCTTCCTAAGCACTTTACTAAATCTTCTCAGGGAGCTCTTCCAAACAAGACAGTGTTATACCTACAAGTGTATAGACAGTATCAAAGGGGGGCCATAATACAGAGGATTATAATCCACTATTAGTAAGCACTTAATGATCATAATCTCCCTTATGAGTACTATTTTGAAAATCAGAAGTCTGAACCAAACATAAAAATATATATTCTTGCCTTCTAAGCCAACATGCAGCACAGAAATAAGTGCAGTACATTTCTATACAAAGCTAATATCATTTCTCATCTGTGTTAAAAATATTATTTCCCCTTCAAGAAACTATTACCCTCATCTAGGATTTATGAAAGAAAAAAAAAATATCTACAGTGTACAAAAGTAACTGTGCCTTTAGAAAGGTGAGATTGCTCTGGAGAAGAGACCAGGACAGACAGCAGTCAATTCTGTATCTGAAACTGTTTGAGTCACAAAATTGTGCTGTCTTTCTTAGAAAAAAATAGAATCTTCAAGAAAGACGATAATGGTGTTCCCTTTCAAACATAAGAGAGCAGAAACACCCCTGGGGTAAATGAAACCTGCATGGATGCAATTTTTCCTGGATATTCAGTAGCCACACTCTATAGAGTGTGTTGCTAGAGCAACAGGAGGTGGGGGTAGCAGGGGAAGGGGTCCTCAAAGCTAATTATTTGTGGAATTAAATATGTATTAGTAACCTCTTATCAGTTTGTACATTAACATATGTCTTCACAGTATGACATTTCAAGTTCTCTTCTGCAATACCTGAATGCTCTTTCTTTTTAATCTTCCTCTCCTGGGACTGTAATTCATTCCATATTCCTTTCTCCCATGATTGCATATAAATAAATACAATCTCACAAAAATATGAAACTGCAGTAAAGAAATAAACCTTGCCTCAAGAGTAATTTCTCTTTCGTACTGTGTTCTTTTTCACCTGCTGTTCCTTCACAGCCCTCACATAGCCTTTTGTTATTTTGATAAACCTACTAATACCGAGAAGCCTGTCTAATTGCCACCCATCCCTGGAGATAAGTGGGAGAGATGGGTAAACAGATGTGAAAGTCTCAAAACAAAAGTGAGTACAAAGCTATGCAGAAAACCGGTGATTTATTAAGGAGGCATTAACATTTATCGAGCATTGTTCTGGGAAACGGGTATGCAGAGAATTAACAGTTCAACTGAAAAGAAGAAAGGAGCACAGTTGGGCCTGCCTGAGCAAGAACATTAACATAACCCTTGGAGAAAGCCTAAGGAAAGGATTTACAGCACAGGAACTGAAAACAAGGGCTTGTGGCTCTGAGCTGAGGAAATGAGTTCTTTTTGTTCGGGCCTGCCACTGGTTAGGGTGGCAAAGTTGGTGCTTTCTCTACCGACATACAACTGGGACACCTGACCCCACCATCTCATCTTCTTCTAACTGATACAACCTGCAAACCCTCACAAACTGACTAAACAGCAAAGCTGAGAAACACAGTGGTGTCTACTGGTTTTAAGAGACCTTAACATGTAACATGTTGAGAGAGTGTTTGGACCACTCACATGAGAACTGGGACTTGGACAGGGTTTGGCAGTCAGGCCTGGCTCTCACTCCCCACATCCTCGCTCCCTCTCAGATTTTCCATGCTGGGAGGCTTTAGTGGATACCCATGCCAGCCCTCACCTGTGTGAGATTACCCAGCACGTGCTCCATTGCTTACATATAACTCTAACTCAAACCTCTTGCCTCAGATATTTTGTGGATTGTCTTGTCTGCCTGTGGCTTCATGTAAAAAATAACTATTACACTGCACCATATCATTTACCTGAGTTGAAAGGCTGAAAACATGCAGATGTCTTTTCTTTCACCCCTGATTAGAAGCATTCACTAGGGAGAAGTAACTTCATATTGAATTTTCCCAGGTGTAAGTTTATACTGATAAACTTTAGATTCCTAAAGAAACAGAAATCCCTATTAACATACTCATACCTGTAAAGGAAGCATATCCCCACCTCCTAAGAAAAATTGCCTAGACTAAGGACTTAGCCTAAAAAGCTTGAAACAAGACTTATTTAAAATAAGGTTGTTTTAGCAATTCTGTTTGTCTGGAGACATAGATTTTACTCAATACCTCTGACAGCTATATATGTGCAGTTAATAATTTTTTTTGTGTGTAATAGTTCAGTGAATCACTGGCATTGAAAAAAGTTAAAGTACACTGAGAGAAAACCAGCTGATAGTGTCAGTTCAGCTGATAGATACAGTTCAGTGTGTGTAACACAGGTAAGTGGTTGTTCCACCTCACAACTCCTGACAATCTTTCTAGAAAGTCTTATAAAAATTTACCCTCCCTCTGTTAGATTTGAATTTAAAAATAGTAAAAATTTAAACAGCATAAAAATAATCAGAAATACTCACCTCAACGAGTCCACAGGTCAGCACTTGCTGAAATGAATGAACAGGTGAGTGGACAAAATTATTACTTGTGTCTAAAAAGGCAGGGCTCTGGCCCAGCCAATTGGAATTTATCATTTGGTGAAAGCCTTAGCATAATTATAGGGTAGTTGATGAAAGGTGTCTTCTGACACAGCTGATTGCAGTTGAGTAGTACAAAAACGCATTACTTGTCAGAGGTCTTGCACCATGTTCCCTAGTTTACTGAACAAATTCTTTTAAATAGTTCTTTTTTTTTTTTTTTCCCAAAATAAAGAAATACAGTTTGACTTAATTTTGCTTTTCAGTGTAGCAGGGATTTATCTAATGGAGATTAAAAAAAATGGGGTGGGGAGAGCAAAATTGTGTTCTGCTTTGCCAGAATCCAGAGTACCCCCAGGTGATGCATTCACACAGAGTGTGAAACAAGGTCACAGAAGAGATCCTGTGTTGGAGAGCAGATACCAAGATTGCCATGTGTGGAGATCACTGAGCTGAGTGCCACATTGCACTCTCTGATTGCTCTCACAGGGATTCTTGAGAGCTATAGGCAGGACCCTTGGAGCTATATAATTAAACAACAAACCATTCTCTGTCATTAAACTCCCAGCTCTGATTTTGCTCACATAGCACTTTGGGTTGGTTGAGGGCTTCCCACACCAAAGGGATGGCAGCTGGTGCCACACATTAGAGTAGTTTTGAGCTGTGGACCCTCTGCTATACTTTCAATATTGCAATTTAAAAACTATTTTTCATCTTCCCTGGTATAAAAACAATTTTGTCTTTGGAATCAATTTCAGTTTCAAGGCAGTCATTTCTATATTGCAAGGTTTTTGTCATTTTAGATGTCATACATTGTTTTCTTTGTATATTTTTTACTATATAAGTCTATATAATGATAAATCATCCAAATCAGAAAACAATCAGAATATTCAGCTATCTACTTTTTTATTTTAAAGGTCAACTGTAGAACAACAATTTTAAATAATTCTTTTGCAAAAAAATGGTTTAAAAATTAATTTATAAAATGATTTTAAAATTATGAGAAAATATATTCTAAAGCAGTCTGCTATGATGAAGAAAGAATATAGAATGGAACTTTTAAAATTATACATTTTCACATTATCATTCTTCAGTAACATGCTAGTATATCCGTTACTCTTACTTTGCATAAGAACTTGAAATCAATATTGTTTGGTTAAAGTTAAAAAAATAAATGAAAATTAAGTTTTGGAATTTTCAAATTCAGTGCTAAAATATGTTTTATTCTTCCACCTGCTATTTTTTCATGGAAAATAGGCAGCCAGCTTTACGTGTCAGAAAAACAAGGAAAATAAGATAAACAGTAATTAAACTATGTAGGTCAAATTGCTGCAGAGACACTTATGGTAGCATTTGCTGTTTCAGCCCAAGCCATGGACTACAAGTAGCAGTACCACTTCACAAGTAGCAGTGGTTTTCTCTCCTGTAATGTTGCATCTTTATGATGCAGGATCCACTCCACAGTATTCTTACAGTCAGCAATCCCATCCAGCATCTTTACCACTCATCTGCTAGTCTAGCATTCACCTCCCTAGTCAAATAGGGATTTCCTCCCAGAATAAGCCATCTCTTCCGGGTGCAGTATTATAATAAAGGGAATTAATTCTCAATTTTTGAATGAACCATTGAATCATTACTGTACTTGGTGGAAGTGATGGTGCAGAATAGAATAAAGCCAAGGAGCCTGAGGAGTTACAAAAATGGGTCTGCAGAGATATGGGAAACAAAATGAAAAGAGGTGCACAATAGTTAAACCACTCTTCACACCTCGTTAAAACCTACCAGTTTGTCTCCAATGACCAGCAACATCCCCTTGGCTTCTATCATCAAAATATTCAATATATTCAATATATTTATTTCAAAACAAGACAGAGTTGCTGGTAGTAAAGGTTCCTATCCACACAACAAGCCTCACAGAGAGGTGGCCTGCAAATTGTTCACTCCAGTGCTCTTGGGCTTTTCATTGTGGATACTGCTTGGTGTAAGAACAGCCTCACTGCCCACTCGATGTCTCCCTGCTGAGGCTGCCAGCAACAATGTTAGTTTTTGTTTGGGGTTTTATGAGGTGGACATCTGTCCATTAGCAACTGGAGAAAAGCCACCAGTATCACGCCCCACAGCTGCCAGCCTGTCAGCAGGCATTAACAATTTCCAGTTGCTGCTGAGTGAGCTGGATTCAACTCAATAACCTGGTGCTAAACATGTCTGTGCTCCTTCAAATCATAAGAGCAGGGCTGTTGGGTGGCTCCTGATTTCACATTGATATAACACAAATTAAGTGTTCCTGCTGGCTGTGAGGCAGCAGGAAAGATGAAATAATAGAACAGCCACAGTTGGCAGCTAAGAGAAGCTGGTAAAGATCTTCAAATACCACAATACACTATAAATAAAAAGTAGGATGTATAATGTACAAAGGCAGAGCTTCCAAGCAGTGTAAGCAAAGGTTGAACTCAGCTGATCCAAGAATGAAACATGAAGGAACTAATCCCATTATTAATGAGCAGCAAAAGTCAATATTGTGATTTTGGCAGAATGGATTGCAAGGCTGAGGGTACATGGAATGGAGTGATGGGAGGCAGGGGACTTATCTGAGGATGTGGGATCTCACTTCCCTTCTCACCACACATCACCTACTCTTCTGCCAGTCTGATTCCACTGAGATGAATCCCACCTCCTTGGCACCAGCCACTTCATCTCTCAGCAGAGCAAGTCATTAAGGCACCTGTAACCTGTTTCTCAGCAGCTGTCCCCTGAGCCTCAGTCACACATGTCAGATCCTATCCTGCACACACCATATCCCCTTTTCCTAAGCCCACCTTTCACTCAGGTCCTTTTCTCTTTTCTCAATTCCAGCACATCCCCATCTCCAACCCTCATTTCTTCAAAGTACCATCCTAACCTCCACAAACCCCAGGCAGAAGGACTTTCTCTGTATCATGCTTACCCACCATGGCCATGAGACAGAACCCATCCTCCAATTTACATCGCTCTGGGCATTCTTTTCCTTCAGCCCTTCAGAAGATGGGGCTGACTTCCCTAACTTGCTCCCAGGATTCTTGCCACTGGTGAGCATTGCCCTCCCATGCAGTCAGACCTGGGCAGTGTTGTGTCTCTTGCAGGTAAATTATGGGAGCTCAAGTTGCACTGGTAGTTCTGGTTAGCACCACATGCATTTGGCATGCCCTGTGCACATTTAAGATTTGCTTTCCTCATTTATGGAAATGACTTTGTCAATTGCCTTTGTCTTGATTTACCACTTATTCCTCTTTAGTCAAGATTTTCTAAATATTTTCCACAGTTCTTGGCCAGCTCCAGCCTAAAGAATTCAATTTTTTTTTTTTTTTAAACTATGGCTAAACTCCATCCAGTCCCCCATCTGAGGTTCAACTACCTATAGAGATGGGACATTATAATCAACTACTGCTTGTGTCCTCTTGTTTGAGAGTCACTTTAGGTGCTAGTGAGGTTGTAAATCTTTTTCTAGGACTGGAGTCTGCAAGAGATCCGACCAAAAAGCACATACTATGGACATCCTCATGTTGTGGGTTGGTTTTATTTAGTCAGGTGTTTTATTAATGTTAGTTAGGTTTGTTCCTTGTACTCCCCTATTTTTTCCCCTCACAGTGGTTTGCTCCAAGTTGTTTACCCCGAGAGTTCCCACCACTCAGAACCACAGATACCTGTCAATCTCCTCACCTCTCCCTGTTTTCTCCTTATTTGATTCCATCAGTCAAGGTTTGTTCACTCCCTGTTGGGTGTCAATCTTGTAACCACTCCCAGCTTCTTCAATAAAGTTCTGTATCAATCACCCCACCTTAGCCTTTCTATTTGTCCCAGGACTCTGTACCCACCTCTGTTATCTTACCATTGGTTGTTATAATCTATGTCGTTTCTCTATCATTTATCCCCATTGGGCGAGCCAGGTTTCCACCCCTGTCTGCCCATCCCCTATTTAATCTGCTCCTATGCTTCATTCTCCGGCATTTTGTCACTGCAACCACCCCGAGAGCACTGTGTTCCTGCCACACCTGGGGGAATAAAGGCTCTTTGGGCTCTCAAACAAGTGTCCTTCTGTCATCTCTTCATCTCCTCTCAGCGTGTGAAGCTACCAAAGCTGTGTAACCCACGCCGCAGCGCTCAGCACTACCAGGCTGGCAGACGCCGTTCCCCTGGAGTGCCCACTCACGTGGCGGCCACCCGGCCTCACATGGGCAGTGCCAGCCGGCGCTTCTCGACTGCTTGAGGTTGTGGCAGGCAGCCGCTGCATCCTCAAATCTTATTGTCTGAGCATCTGCGTCAGGGAACTGATCCGAATACACGTGCTCTCATTCTGGCCTTTGTCACCAGGTTTCTGTACTATGGAAACCAGGGCACTGGGGAAGAGACATGGAAGTCAGTGAGCTCCTCCTGAGGATGTACATGAAGCATGCAAGAAAACCAGGGAGTTTGGGAGGATACTGTTGTTTAACCTGAAAGAGTATTTTCCTTCCTATGTGTGCATAAACTTTGCAGGTGGAAGTATGTCCTGAATGCGCCAGTCCTTTTCTGTGTTACAGGAGTTCAAGCCACTGACAGGTCCTGCTGTCCACTGGGGCATCTGATGCTCTGTGGGTGAGTTTGTATTATGCAGTGGAGACCAATTAAATGTTTACCTTCTTTCCAAATAAAGCAGTTTACCTGCAGGGTACAATGAAACACAGAGATACCAGCCTGGATTTTAAATGGTAAAGAATGAAAAATTGCAGCATATTTGTTCAGTATAGGACATTTTTCGTTTGTTTGGCCTCTTTTTGGGACCTGACATGGTCTCAGTGTGGAATAGTTCTCCACTGCGCCTTCTAAGCCCTAAAGCTGCCATTGACCAAGCTGGGAGGTTTCAGTCCCACACCTCATTTGCAGAGCAGCTCTGCTGCTGCTGTCTCTGCAGACCCTTTAGTTTGGACATAGCATCACATTCCTGCAGTTACAAATTTTTCCTCTTCTGGCATATTTGCATATGCAAGGCTACCTCTGACTTGTGCTTCTCTGTGCAAGCTAAGAAAATACTAAAAGGAGCAGCATAACTCTCCCCTGGGAGGCCTCCTACAATGTGGTTTGCACTCAGTGCTTTCCAGGGCTCAGATCTAAGCTTTTAAAGGCAACACAAAAGGCTCTTTTGCCTTTTTTTTTTTCCCCTACAATTTTGAATAACTAGCTTGTTTTCATTTTGAGAACGACAGATCTAATTTATATTTAAATCTTTCTAATTCTTTGCAAGCTACCATGACAATAGGCATTGAGAAAATGAGTAAATAACAATTTTCCTAATTACCTGATTGCCATTCATGTTTCATTGTCTTTTATGTCATTCTATGGCAATGCACTTTAAAGTTATATCTTCCAATGTGAAAGTTAAAATCAATCTGGGTGAAATAGGTTTATGTCAAGAAAGATATATTCCTGTTTATCACATGTATGTAATGAAAACAGCAGCTTCAACAAATGAGCCGAGAGAGAGACCCTTCCTCAAAGAGTCCAAGTGAAAAAAGGTTTGGGAACATAAACTCCAGTTTAAACCAACAGCAATAGCACAGGATGCTTTTGAAACTTATCTCATCCCAAAGTGTCACCAGTGAAAACCCAAACAATACAGGTAATTAACTAGTGCATGTCTGCAGATTTATTCCAATGAACCCACATTCCTCCATACAGTGGATATTTGGAGTCATGCTTTTAGGAAGAGTAAGCCAACTGGCCTATTCATGTACACTGATGTGATCATCTGGAAAAGGATCTTTTCCATGAGGACAGGTTCAAAGCACACTTGAGAAGAAGAGAGAGAAGCACACATCCTCACCACAACAGCAGAGAACAGGAACTTAACCAATGTTGTTACTGTACATACTGGAGAGTACAAGAGGCACTTACCAGCATTCCCTGGACTCCTTAATTCTTGTCATTAGGATACCAGGAGCACTGTATCTCAGAAAATCTGTCTTCTTGTTCTCAGATGACAGACTTTACTTTTTTGTACCAGAATGTGTCTTACAGGCCAGAACACTTATTTTCTGTTAAGGAAATATAATCCACCTGGGTGTTATTCACATGGTAGACATGCAAAATCCATGTTAATGTTCTCCACCCGCATTTTTTTCTAAAATACTGATGGTTTTATTAGCTGTTACAGGGTATCAGACAGGGTAGAGAATATGACAGATGATCCTGACTAGCAAAAACTACTTTGGTTCAGAGTCTTTACTCCAAACACAGAAACATATCACTGCCCCATACAAAGGAACACACAAGGCTCATGGGGGAGGAGGCTTTGTTTCCTGGTTATTCCTGCACAACATGTTGTGCAAAAGGAGGCAGACAAGAACAAGGAAGGAGGAAGGAGGAAGGAGGAAGGAGAGTACCTGGGAATAAGCTCTGCCATCTGTGTCTGGGGTGACTGGAGGAGTTACAGTCCCCTGGCATCTCTCAGCTGGAAGATCTCTACAAGGGCAGCAAGACAGGTAGCACAGATGTGGGCAGCCAAAAGCACCTTCAGCTGTCTTTTACTGGAGACAGCAAGCAGAAGCAGGGAGATCAGTGCCTCTTCTATTTCCAACTCTGAAAAACAGTATTTGACTTATTAATGTGGACTAGATTCATTTCTTAAGGACTGCTATATTCCCTACTAGTTTCTGATAGGTGTTTTTATTTTTTTAGAACAGATTGGTGTTTTCTCTTTAAAAATTTTTGATCAAATTGTTCCTATCCAGTAGTCCTCCACAGGTGTAGTTGATCAACAGGGGTTTTGTCCTCATCACTTTTGCATGTATCAACTTGATTGATTTCAAGGATTTTATTACAAGACCTTCTTGGAGTAAAATCTGTTCTTTCTCATGAGCATTCAAAATTGTCTGGTGAGTGTGCTTGCCCTCCACAGCCTGTTTATAAAGCCAGGGAGAGTTAAAACTCCTTATGGCTTTGCTATAACTATTAGTACACTGGAAGAAAATTTTGGAATGTTGATACTAAAAGGTTATGACCAATATTTTCCCTGTATTGCAAAAAAATTTGAGGGTTCCAGAAGCCTTTTTTGTTTATTTTCTTTCCATGTTACTGGCTTACATATCACTTCTGAAGAAATCAGGAATAAATCAGTACCCATTTCTAATTTGATCTATCTAGAAGTGGTTTGTCCCTCATGCAAAAACTATTAGAAGATTCTTCTTGCTTCTTTGTACTGGAGTAAGACATCAGACCCAGATTTGGTTATGATTTCCATATTGAGAACTATAATACAAGTAATTTTAAATCCAGTCTGACAAAGCCTTTATGCACTTTATGCATTATTTAAATAAATAAGAATCTCAGTTTAAATGAATGCTTGAAGCAACAGACCCTATTGTCTGTTACCTTTAAAAAATAAGTGTCCAATTTACTAAGCCTGCTGAGAAAAGTGCCCATTAAAGTAGGCCATAAATGTTCTGTGTGAAAATGACTACCTGATTTTGAATTAAAAATAAAAAAAAAACAAGACTTTTCAGAGGGACTGGGGTAGGAGGTTGCTTACCTGCTAGCTCCCATACCAGTAAGTTTCCACATCTAACACAGCTGGAATGCAGCCTTAAAGAAAATCTGCATTATAAACTGCTTTGGAACTGCTTCACCTGCTTGGGGAACTAATTTAAATGACTTCTGAAAGGTACAAAAGTAGCAGTTCATTTGGATTGTAAAGCAGTGTAGGAAAGGTAAGTGTTTTCCCAGGCTAGCAATCTACATGTTAAAGACATGAAAAGAACTAGTTGGAGTCATAAAGGCTAGTGCCAAAATACATTCAGGAAGACCCATGGTAAGTGAAATGGTGATTCTAGGCAGCAGGGACAGCGTTCATGGGTTATTTATTTTACCTTGTCTTAAAATGTTTTTGTATGCTATAGAAACTGCACTACACTTCAAGACAGCAGTATCCAATATTTGTAGACCCTAAAGGAATAGCTTTAGGAAATGGCAATTTCCATGAGAATTTCATGTCTAGACTACATTTGATTTCAAATAGCTTAATTCTTTGCAATATAGAAGCAGAATTTCTGGAGGGTGTTTTTTATACTCTTCAACTAGTAATTTGAGAACCATTACAGTTTCTTCTAAGCTTGACTTCACTTGCAAACTGTCAATATAAAGATGATATACCATCTTCTGGAATGCCTCTATAAAACAGAGTGAATTACTTATTTCCAATTTCACTTTTCAAACCATACAGATATTTGAACTTGGTAACAAAAACACCTATAATCAGATCATTATGAAACAAGCAGAACATGAGTGTGAGATAGAGATTAAAAAATTCAAAAGCTTTATGTAGGATTTAGATAGGGGGTTTTTGTTATTTCTTGCTTCTGTGTTGAGCAAACCATCTAGGACAGGTGTTTCTCTGAACATAAAGGAAATTATCACTTGACTGAGGAAAAGGGAAAGATCTTGCAACTGGTGAAATATGCAAATGTAGGAACCCCATCCTAAATATCATCAGCCAAAAAAAATGTTAAGAAGCACCTTTTTCTCTGCTGTTATATTATTTCTGAATCCACATGGTCTCAGATAAAAGAATTTAATAATGGATTCGGCAATAGTTAGAGTTTTCCATTTCATAAAGAGGGATTTTTGCATACTAATTTTTTAAGAAAAGCTTATGGAAGTAATAATTAATTTTCAAATAAGTAAATCACTTCCGATTACCACAGGATACACAACTGTTTTGCAACCATATTTAGCAGACCATCTTTCATGGTCTACATCTCTGCCAGGGCTCTGGCCTAGGATGCAAAAAAAAATTAATTCTCACATGTAAGGAATGACCAGGAAAAAAGTTGGATTCTACTGACTAGAGACATATGCAAAAATTTATACTGAGGCTGAAGTAATCAGCTAAGTAGCACAACAAAGACACATCACAAGATGGAAATCAATGGAAGTCTAAGCAGGATGGATGGATGGATGGATGGATGGATGGATGGATGGATGGATGGATGGGAGGGAGGAAGGAAGGAAAGGAAGGAAAGGAAGGAAAGGAAGGAAAGGAAGGAAAGGAAGGAAAGGAAGGAAAGGAAGGAAAGGAAGGAAAGGAAGGAAAGGAAGGAAAGGAAGGAAAGGAAGGAAAGGAAGGAAAGGAAGGAAAGGAAGGAAAGGAAGGAAAGGAAGGAAGGAAGGAAGGAAGGAAGGAAGGAAGGAAGGAAGGAAGGAAGGAAGGAAGGAAGGAAGGAAGGAAGGAAGGAAGGAAGGAAGGAAGGAAGGAAGGAAGGAAGGAAAGGAAGGAAGGAAGGAAAGGAAGGAAAGGAAGGAAAGGAAGGAAAGGAAGGAAAGATACTTTAAAGGAGATTATTAGGAAAATATGGTAATCATTTTTATTGTTATGAAATGGAAAAAATATTAAAATGGATGAAGGAACATTTATATTCTCCCTGTCCAATAGGGTTTAGACAAGGACTAAGAAAGCAAGGGATAATCAGATAATCTGCAGACCCTTTCAGATGATCAAGACTTCAGGACATAAAAATCTTCCTTTACCTGTCATCTTTATCCCATAGTTAAACAATACTGGTCTTTTCCCCATCTCTTCTCTTAATGGGCTCAAAGTATCTACAGTTAAATATATTTTTTCCTTTATCATGGCATCACAATTAAGTTGAAATTTCAGTTCCAATCTATCCAGTTAGTATCTAATCTACCTGTTTCATCACATAAAATTTGTATAGTGAATGTTCAGTGCTCTGGCATAAAATCTGTGGTACAGCTGGAAGTAATTGAGTTAATGGCAATGAAGACTGAGCTATTTTCCCACTCTACAGGCAAATTGTAGCCTAATAACTTCAAATGACACTCACATAACATTACAGTGAAGTTTTCATCCTGCTGCCTATTTTATCCTTCTGGGCAAAAAGATGACTGTTAAGCTGCCAAATTGATACTTTCCTTTATTGTTTAGGATTGGATTTCTCTCATCCATCTAAAAGTTATCTCCGTGCTCTGAGGTGGTTATTCCAGACACTCTATCACTGACAGAAAAAGACAGAAACCCGTAAAGCATGACCCATCCCATCTTTGTACAACACCTATCTAGTAGATTTAGCCTTGCCAGGAGATACTTTCTCCTTCTAATAATGACTGAGTAAATCATGGACACATATCTGGGTCCACAGACATAAATGGTTGAAGTTGTATGAACTGGATGCCACAGAGCTCTTTCAAGGTAATTTCAGGCATTTAGCTGAGATGCTTGTCTTAGGAATGCAGTTGTCAAAGACTATCTCTGCAGGAACCTCTCAAGTCCTTCTCAAATCCTCAACAGTGTGTGAGAGGGGAGCAATCACCCTGCAGTGACATTGCCCATCTCTCTAAGTTGCCTGCAGATGGTACCTAATGAGAGCAGGCCTCCAAATTAGCACACAAAAGGTAAGGTAGATGAATTCAAGACCTAAATAGTCAGTTATTCACACAGAAAATGAAAAGTAATTTCTCTCCCTAGGAGATGGAAATGCTTTCTGCACTGTATTGCACTACTCAGGATGTGATAAAGGACAATGTGAATACCATCACACAAAATTGCTCAATTTGAGAGTCAGTGCACAGTCTGAAGATGTGCTGGGGACCCACTGGGGCAGCAATTCTCTGGTGTAGTGGCTCATCTATTTTTTCTCCAAGGTACTGAATAACTGAATACTTGATGTTTTTCCTAATAGTCAATAAACTTATATAAATTCTAATAATCACCTACTTAAAAGGGAAAAAAAAGGACAAAAAGTAAAATGAAAACATGTATATTGATAACTTTTCCAAAGAGCATACTGTGTTAGATAGTTAAAAGTCAAAGCATTGCCTGTACCAAGTTAGCTCCAAAGATGTCCATTATATAAGCAATTGTAGTCATTCAAAATAATTCAGGCAATGAAAATGGACATATTAATTATTTATTTTTTTACATACAGGAACAAGGTGTCAGATTAACTTCTTTTATTGAAAAGTATTGATGATATTGAAGTTAATGACATTTCATTCCCTGGATATATTTGTCTGAATCTTCCAAGTGAGATAAATTTGGTCACTTGGTCCCGTCTTTGAAAATGTATGTATATCCCGACAATTCACATATTCTTTTCAAATAATTCCCACAGAGTAAAATAATCATACAACTTTTATTTTACTCTAATAGTCACCACACCATTCATAACCTTTGACATCATACAAGAGAGATCCTCCCTTTTCTGGTACCTACAGCAATTTTTACTATAGCCTATGATTTTGTCCTTTTACCCGGAATCATTGAACAATCAGTCATTATATATCTATATACAGATGCATACATACATATATATAGATAGATAGATATAGATATAGATATAGATATAGATAGATAGATAGATAGATATAGATATAGATATAGATATATAATCTATGTAGTGGTCTCTTTCATTCCTGTTCATATTCTTTTCCCCTAAATTGCTTATAATGTTTAACATGTTTTTGAGGGAGAGTTCTATTCAGATTAGTGTGCAGTATTGCAAGTGCAGGGATACTGCCTTATGATGTCCCACTGCTACACCAAATTCAATCGTTTGGGCTTTTTTTTGCAGTTAGATGAAGCTACCTGTTTGCTAGTCACTGATATTTGTTATGCTCTTTCAGCATTCCTCTTTCACTGAGCAAATGTTTTTTATTATTTTTTTCTATCTCCCCTTCCTTGAGGGAGAAAAATCTTCCCTTCTCTGATTGTTACCACTGTTTCCCCCGTGTCCAATGGCCTGTGAACCTTGAACAATTTACTACAACTAATTCCCTGAGAACTGCCACTAACTCAGAAAATGTACTCTGATTCCCAGTGAATACAATTTATTTATTCACTGGCTCTTCTTGTCTCTGAGGGAAAAATTAAGCAAACACAGATATTTTCTTGCTTTTACTTGTGAATAAATCTGAATTTGTTCATGCAAGGTAAAACTAAAATACTGCAGAATGGAAATACAGGTTGAAAATAATTAGGACCTTCTTAGAACACAATTTTTTTTTTGATAACTGGGAGGAAGAAGAACTTGGCCTTGCATAAGACCACTAAGGAGCAATTCAGAAATAGGACAGGAGGATAAAAAAGATGACCAGATTCTAAAATATTACAGGTTGCTAATACAAAGGAACAAAGAAAAGAGAATAAATGTATATTGTAGGGAAGGGGAGGGGTACAAGTAAATATATTTATTTATTGCATTCATCGCCAGTTTTTAAAAATTGCTTGTAAAATGCCTTGCCTTAGGATCTGACCCTGTGCCATCAAAATCAAAGCACTTTTGTTTTTGTTGATTGTGCTATGAGTAGTACCAGCCTCTAGAGATAGCCAAATATTTAGAATGTGAAGAAATTAGTGGAATGTTCCAAAGAGCTGTGGGAGAGGATTATTTTGTAAATGGAACACAGGAACTACTGCTCTTTTTATGTTGAAACTTGGACTGAAAATATTTCCAGGAGCCACAGGAAGGCAGTGTGTAGCAACTTCATTTGTTTTGAAGGCTACATGCCCAGTATCTGAGGAAAGCATGATAAATATCTATTTTACTACCTGAATTCAGCTTAGTTAAATATTTTTCAATGGCACATTAGTTTCAGGCAGAAAATGTTGACTCTTGACCTTTTGCTTAATTCTGACCTTATCGTTTAGATTGCTATAATGTAAATGACTGATACAATGTAAATTTGCATGTAAATAACCACAAGGTTGTTTGGCATTTACAACATTTCCATCTTCAAAGTGGAAGCTTCTGTGAATGACCTGAAGTGATTGCAAAAAAAAGTGAGTTTAGGCCAGTAAAAGATGAAATGTGTCAGGCAGCAAAATGCCTAAAGCCACAAACACTCAAGCATCTTTCAGGGCCCGTGCTGGCCAGCTGGCCCCAGGTAGGCAGACAGGATTCTTTCTGAAGTTCCCTTACCACAGTGATGAGGCTACCCAGGACCCAAAAATCCCAGTTTCAGAGACAACTAATGTAGGCAGAAGGCAAAGAGCCCCTCAGTCTCTCTTCTGGGGGCCAGGTTTTAAAGGCCCAGGTGCTCAGGTCAGGTAATCAGGGTATGTAGTGTGACCCAGCCTGTAATTTCACTCCTTCACACCCCTCCAGAGGAGCTGGCAGGCGGAGGGGTAAACCCACACCTCTTGTCGTGTTCACAGACAAAATGGCTGCAGACAAAATTCTCTGTTTTCCTGCTCTTCCAGGGTCCAAAAAGTAAGATATTTTGAAGGGAATCATCCAAAACTTGCTTAAACTCCTCCTTTCTGTTTCCTTGCAGACAATTGCAAGAATCATAGCAACTATTAATCCAGAGGAATGGGTTGATAATCCAGTGTGTGATTTGCATTTATGGAGGGGAGGGATGGGACACTGGTGTATAAAATCCCCTGAATACTGGTACCAAGTGGCTGGCATGTATCCTGGTGCGAGGGATTCATCCAGTTGGCCTGTCCCCAGTGCTCATGCTCTGCTATCCCCATCTTTGGGAATCTGGCTGTACCAGCCTGGGAGCTTGGGTAAACTGAATTCCCTGCAGAGCTGATAACAAAGTCTCTGATGTGTCTGTGTGGAAAATAGCAGTTTAAACATTTCTGGCAAAGAATTCACAATCCTATTGGATCCTATGTAAAATTTGCCAATTTGACCTACATTTTTCTTTTAGATCACCATATTTTCTAACACAGTAATTTTTCCCCCACCCCTAGTCTGATATTCAGTCTTTTTGTGGCAATAAAGCAATCATATGAACTTTCTACATATTTAACTATAATTCAAAGAGAAGAATATGTTTTCTTTCAAAAGTAATTTTTCCTAGTTAATTAGTTAGCATTAATACAGATTTTTCATTATGCAAATCCCCTTACAAGCCCATTAGCTATTGTGGCTGTCATTGGTATTCTTGACAAGTTTAATTCTGCATAACAGTGTGCAGCAGCCCCACACAAAGGGTTCACTACAGGAACGAAAACCTTATTATCTCGCTCACCTCGCAGGGATATATTTCAGCCAAGAAGAATTTCAGAGCAGCTTTGTTTGCCTGTGGGTGAATGTCTGTCACTGAACTTGGCTTTTGATAGGGGATATAGAGAATTCTTGCAGAAAGGAAGCAGAAGATTGAGAGGGAAGAGCAGTTTTGTGGAAGCAATATAAAGTGTAATAATAGTGGGGGGAAGTAATATGCTGGTGAGTTTTACAGTTTATATGTAGAAAGGAACAGCTGGCTTGTGACCCTTTGAGAAGTTTTTTGAGGTATTTGCTCTTTGCAGTGTGGAATACTGACAACATTCAAGCCCCAAAGGGGAAAACCTTCCATTCTGCCCAAAGCCAGTAAATTCAGTGTCTTGTTTTGTGACCTTTTTACATGCTAAACTTTCTGTTTTGCCTAAAGTGCTGGTTAAAGGGTAAAAGTCTGATATTATATGTAGAAGTATAAACATTGAAACCAAAGTTTTCATCAATAAGAGGAAATTAAGAGATCTGCATATTCAGAAGCTTAATTCAGCTTCCAAAAGGCTGTCCAGCTGTAACTGAAACTCATCAAAGTTTCCTGAACCAAACACATTTGCTAGGTGAGGTTTTTAATGCAATTTCCAGTAATTTCTCTGTTCTTAATATTGATAAGACCATCCGAATAGGATATATGTGGCATTTTTGTGCCATTTATATTTTTAATTAAAAAAAAAAATTGCAAGAAGTATAGACTGTGGCAGGCTGGCAGAAAACTGTCCACTTTTTTTCCCTGGGAATTCAGACTCAGTTTGCTTTGGGAAAGGATAGCTGAAAGATGCAGGTGATTGTTGCTGAACCTTTGCAGGTGACTGTTAATGAACCTTCTTCTCTAGCCTCAGTTTTTACTCAAATTTGAGTGGTACTTCTTGTTCCTATTTTCAGTGCTGCAATCCCTGAATTACCATTATCACTCTACATTAGACCAGAGGGAGTAAGGTTTAGGCCCACAGAGCCACTTAAGTATTTAAAGCTTTTCAAAGCCTGAATTCTATTTAAATCAGTTTGAGCTGGTTGGTAAAATACATTCTTGAACACAGAACATAGAGCCAGCAGTGTAAAGTTAGAAAAAAATATGTCCCTATCACCTGTTTATTTACATTCTAAATATCTCAGGCTTTAAAATGTTAAACACTTTCTGCAGGGGTGCAGAAGTAAATGTTTCAAAGAGTATTTTGACTTAGTATTTAAAGCACAGGACGTAAAGCTGCTAGAAAAGCTGCTTCACATTAAAATGGGGAGCTTTTTCATTAAACTTATTTCTGATATAAATAAAATTGTTTCTTTTTTCTCTAACATAAAATCTTAGTGAAAAGGGGAGAGGAAATTGCAACAATATCAAAATGTTTTGCAAAGAAAAATTTGTCTGTTAGTTTAAATTACTTTTTATTTTCACTTTGTATTTAGTTAGAAGTTAAAAAGCTGAAGGCAAAATCATTTGTTGAAACAAATCAGCTATAAAAGGATTTTGTCATTTCCTGACTGAAAAAAAAAGTTTTTAAAGCGATAGCCAGAGAAGCATCTGGATCACATTATCTGTATCCCTTGGAAATAAGAGGACATAAGTGCTGGAAAATGCAATTGAAAATAAAGATCTCTAATAGTTGTTCCAAGTTGTTATTTCTTTGTTTTTTTTTTTTTTTTTTCTCCAAGACTTGTCTTTTGCCTGCAGCTTTCTTTCAAAAGCTCTGGCATTGCCCTGGCTCAGAAGGTCAAACCTGGCCCAGGGCACCCACACCTCCCCTTCAGGAGGAGCAGGATCATCTCCTCCTCTGGGTTGCTCCTGTGCAGCGATGGGTGCCCTGAGCTGGGGTCCTGCTGTGGCTGGAGCCCTTCCCTGTAGGACATTAGTCCAGGGAAAAAGTAACAAGGTTCCTAAGCCATTGCCCTCATTTCTGTCCTACCTGTTTCAGTTTTGCCTTTTTGCTGCTCTTTAGGAGAAGGAAAAGGAAGAGGTATGTTTTGACAGGTGAAACTTCAATAAAAAGAAACCATTTGCATGCTCATTTCTAAAATCTTCCCGTGTTGATTTGTCTTACGGGCTGTTTTATGCTCTTTAGTAGGTGAACTAATGGTAAAAATAAATTTATCATAATGTATGACTTCTCAATGTGGAGATAAACAGGGATACAGCAAGCCCTGTCTAGGCTGTAGGGTGTTACATAAAAAATGGATGGTGGAATAACAGTCCAAAAATTATTCTATTTAGTATACTGCTCATCTGCCTAAGAGCTAATTATAGTACCTTGATAGAAATAATTCCAAGTGACAGGTCTTTCTTTATTGCCATTACCATATGCAAACACAATGAGCTGACAAAATTAACAAGCTCTACCATTTTGTACTGATGTAGTTTGTCCACCTACCAGCATCACTTTTTTTCACTAAGTGGGTCTGTCTAAGAGAAGGTGATTTTTGGAATCTCACTACCATTACTATTGCCATTAAACTAGTAGGAAGACATCTTGAGTGTGTGTCAATTCTCAGTTATTTTTGATACTGTAGCCCTGGGTTCTGCCTCTTAAAGAGTTATTTTACTTTTTACAGTGCCAGACTGGTAGGAATTAATGTACACACTGAAAATCAAATGCACAGTCTTGTTGTCAACACTAACACTGCGAAGAGCAGCAACCAATGCTATAATGTTTATAACAGGTCTGTCTGTGTACATGCAAATAAATTTGACAGATTGTGCAATATATTAATGAAATGGTGCTCAGTATCCTCAAAAAACAGATTTTAGTAGATAGTATTCACAGAAACCAGCTAGTTTTTTTCCAAAGGAAGCAATGCATATTTAAAGTAATTTGCTATTCTGTGTGTAAAGCTCTTGGTTTTTTGGTTTTATTTTGTGGCTCATTAGGATATTAGAAGCTTTGTGCTCAAAATGAGGGGACTGTGCTCTTACGATATTAGGTGATTTGGAGGGGTTTTCAAACTTGTCATCAGAGAATCTGTGTGGTAGAGCTATTCTTTTGTTACTCTTAGCTTGTAAAAGAGGTTCCCTTGTGTCTATCTTAGTTTTCCTTGTATTTCTAGTTCTCTGCATTACTGGCCTGTCTCTATTCAATTCTAAGGTTAAATGAGACAGACAATGCTTTAAAAATATGTAAATTCCAGTCAGGAAAGAAAATTATATTAGGAGTAATTAGTGCTGGATATTTCCACATCAGATCCCATGAAAATGATGACTTAAGAAGCTTTTTGAAGGTGAGAAACAGTCACAGAATTCATATGGTCACAAAGTATGTTAAGGACAGAAGGCAGGGCAGTTCTGACAGGCCTTGTCTTTGCCCACAGCCTGCAGAGTTCTCACCTGACAGGGAGGGATCTGGTTTTAAATGTTTTACATGTAGGCTTCAGAAAACTCTTTTGCCCTACCTTTCTCAGGATAAACATCAAGATAGGGCACCTGCTGATGGTTTAGAGAACTTGAGACTTCTTCCTGCTGCACCTAGGTGTTAGGAGAGGTACCTGTGTCGAAGTGTCCAAAGTTTCTCATGGATGTAGTTCCTGTCATGCCTGCAGGTCACATCTTCAATGTGCTCTTGGTGACTGACAAAAGAGAATCAAACAGTTCCCTGCTGTGGCCCTGAGGACACTGATGGCCTTTCTGTCCCTCCCTCCAGCCCATGTCCCAGGAGCCCCCTTCAATCCAGCCTGGGGCTATTGGTCCCTGCCCCAGAGATGTTGCAGACATGCCAGTCTGCAGCCCCATCTCTGTGTGGATGCCTTGGACCCATGCTGTCAACTGAACAAATGTACATGTCCCAGACTAGCACCCTTATCCCCCTCAACCAGGCTCCATGGGTCAGCCTACAGCACAGGAAAGCAACATTCAGTAAAAATTCTACTATATAATAGTCTGGCTGCCTCCAGGAAATCAAAGGTATAACAAAATTCAGGTCATTCCTACCTATTCAGCATATTATTCCAGTCAGGGTCCTGAATTCAGACCAAATGCCTTCCCAACCTTATTAGACCCTTTATTGGTTTCCAAGCCTGAAACTACAGTACTAGGCTGTTGAATAAAATGGGATGGAGTTGGTGTTTATCAGCATCATCTGGTTCTCCCTCAGATATTCAGAAGATATATTCTAAGGACACTTAGCAAATAATTCTCTGCTGGTCACATAGTTGAGAATTCCAGAGAATGGCACCAAATCATAAATGTGAAATAGGTCTCCAGGTAGCCAGATGGCAAGAGGGTCAAGTGCTGATGAGACATTGCTAGGAAAACTGTCTGTGTTGAAGGAATGTAATAGTCTAGAGTGCTAGGAAGTACCTAAGCAGAAGATTTCAGGGCTTTGGTAACTTCTACAGGCTAGGTTTAAGAATCTTGGTTCACTGTTGTTGCTGCCATTCTGCATTTATTAGCAAGCACAGCAAAACAAACAATCTTTGTGAATGTTCCCATATATTAGGATACACATTTCTTTTATAAGCACGAATTTATGCAGACTAAAACTGCAAAACCCCAGAGCAATCAGTTTTAAAAATATTTGGTGATGATCTACTTGTCTATATACAATATATTATAAATATTGTGTTCTGTCCTAGATATCTCCATAGGGTTGGCAGGTATGACACAGGGTGCACAGGAGTTCCACATCCATTTAGGACAGTTGGTGAATGTCAGGTGATGTATACCTGAATCCCACCCTTCACTTAGGAATGACCCAGCTCAGACAGTAGCAGGCTTAAACCAAAATAAGTAAATTCATACAGAGGTTTTTTACCTGGTTCTGATGAGGTCTGTTGCTTACAAGGCTTTGCAGGAGAGAGCTATCAGAACTGTCTGTTCCCAGGCTACCTTACCTTTATACTGGCTGGCAGACATTCAGTTCTTCCAGTCCTTCCCTAAGTGGCACGGAGTGAAGTTTGTGGCACACCACTTATGCCCACATTCACTTGTTACAGCATGTACTCTTTGGCACAGTAAACAAAGCAATCCCAACCTCCTCCCAGCATTTGCGATCAGGAGGGGTGAGGGCCCTTGGAATGCAGACGGAAGCATTTGGTGCTTTGTAAGAACTGAAGTCCCTGATCTTAGATATGAAGAGAATGAAAACCAGCCATTGGAAAATCTGCAAGCTTCTGAAACGGCACAAGTCAGAAATGTGATAGACAGGTGGAAGCTTGAAGTGAGCGTGTCTGTGTTTTTGACTGACTCCTCTTGACCTGGTGCTCCTTAGTGGAGCTGCACATAACCCACTGACAAGCAGTGCTGCACAGCAGTGGCTGTAGGGGTGCTCGGGCAGCCCCAGCACATTTATGTAACCTCTGTCCATATGACAGACCCAGGAAGTCTGAAGGGCAGAGCTGCCAAGGAACAGTACAAATTCTGCTCCTCATGAGGAGGAGCAAAGCAAGGGGGTGCCCACCTCTGCCAGGGTACACAGGCTGCGTTTCTGATTCCCTCTCCCTGTGTGGCCCAGCTAATCACACAGAGGAGCTTGGTTTGTTGACACTGTTGCTGTGCTGCTTCACCAGCTGCGTGGGCTCCTGTCCGGAGCACCATGGCACAGGAAGGGACGCAGAACTGTTCAGAAAGCAGAGCCTTGGAAGCCAGCGTGGGACACAGAGTTACCAAGGCAAACTAAGTCACAAAACATCTGTGGTTTTTCGAGTCATCCCAAAAGAAGATTTGGACTGAACTGTGTAAAAATACTCAATAAAGAAGTATTGAGTTAGAAGAAGGTTAGAATGAGAAAAGGCAATGTCACTCATATTTCAATCAACAGACAAATTCACCTTACTTTGGAAGCGGTCCATTCCCAGGAAATTTGGATAGTATGGATAAGTCATATTTTTTCATTTCTACACCATCAAATCTTCCATTGAGAAATGAGAAGATTAAAAATATTCTCATGTTTTTCCAAACAATGAGTCAATCAGTGCTACAAAGTCTATTTGAGAAACTAGGTAATCGTATACCTCTAGGTAGATTTCAGTAGATGTGAGATTCTATTCATAATACTTTTCTGTCTGTTCCCAATTACTGTTTTAATGAGCAAGTTTTCTTCAGCAAGTCTCTTGAGGAAACAGCAGATTTTATTTGAAAGGAGAAAAAATTTCAAAAAAAATACATTTTACATCTTCCTCCACTAACATTTGCCTTGAATACTGATTGAAAGAATTTGATTGATCTGGTTAGAAAGATTGAGTGCCTCAGAAAGCACAATAAATTTGTGGGTAAGTAACCTACTCCTAAAAATTAAAGAACGTAAAAAAATTAAAGACTTTAATGCAAAAATTCAGGTAAAGCAGTCTATTCGATAAATAGGCAAGCCATGTAAGTAAAGGTAGTCTGCTACAACTAAAGCAAATTTTTATTTCATAGGCTTGGTGACAACATAAAGAAATACCTTTTCATGCCCTGTAGTTCCATTATGTCGAATTATGTATATGCAATACTGTTTTAAACAAGTAGACAAGACAGTTTCTATAGGTCAGGTATTAACACTGTGACCTGAACAGACACTAACCAGGCACCACACGGGAGGTTCCTCTCTCCTGCAGTGCCGTGCTCCCAAAGGTTTGTGCCTGGGGAGGCTTTGTTCCCACCACTGCAGCGTGGGCAGCACGAGAGCCCTGCTGCTCCAGGAACAGCCTGTGACAGTGCCACAGCTTACCGGAGGTGATCACAGAAATTTTAGAGACACTTTTCAGTTGACTTGAGCTCCTCCCTGCTTTCTAGATCTTGAGCCTGAGGGCATTTTTTTGAGGCTTACCAGGAGTTAGTAATTTAGGACTCTTTTATTCAGCAGCTGAAACTAGGAGCAGGCTGATGGGAGAGCTGAGAATGGTTCTGTGAACTAGCTAAACTAGGTGTGAGTTTGGAGTGGGACTGAGTATTTTAAAACTCTTGTGTGGCATTTTTATTCAAAAGTAAGGGCCTTTGCTTGAGGTGCTTTAAGTCATTGTAAGAGCATAGGGAGGAAGGGTGTATCAAACCTACTTTTAACAGCTAGAAAGCATTCAAGAAAGGATATGATGTACTCTAGTAAAACAGTTAAGACAGATAAACTGCTTATAGCCTCACTTGGCAAACTCTGGAAACCCCTGCTAATTGTAATTCATGGTTTTAGTCCTTTTTATGCAGGTCTGTGATTTCTTTATTTTGAATGAATAAATGAAAGCACACAGTTGAGATGGACCCTATGTAATTTCTGTTACCACTCCTCCCATTTAGCTGCTTTTGCTGAGAACAAATGGGATGAGGAGTGCAACAGTACCATAACTGCTCTTACAAGACCTCTGCCAGTGCACAGGCACTGAAACAAGTGGGAAAGACCCCAGGGGAAACATAGCAGACATCTGAGGTGAAGAACAGATTATTTATCCTTTGGACCCTCCCTGTGCTCTACTTGGTGGTGTCTGCTTTTGCAGAATGTATGGTTGCAGTAGTTTGTGGTAAGGCCTTTCATCCTTTGGATTTGGGGATAGCCTGTTCATCTGGGGTCTGAGGGCTCTCACCCTCTTCATGGCTCAGCCATCAGCAAAACTGTCTCTTTGGACTATGGTTTGACTATCTGTAAAATGGTTGTTTAGGGCTTTGTAAAGTATTTCAAGATTCATAGGCTGGACATGCTATAAAAGAGCAGGTATTTACTGGGAACATTATGTGAGTGACTTCAAAGCCACAGACTACTACAAACAGTAGGCATTAAGCTCTTTTTGATGTTTGGCTTTATGAGTTTTCAGTCATTTCTTCATACCACATAGGTCAAACAGTATGCCTTGATCAGTGGTCCAGCACCTTTGGGAAGTATAGGCATCTGGGGCAGAAGTTTTAGAGCTAATCTCCAGAGAAAATCTACTGTGTCTGAGATACTGGATTTGCAGCATTATCAGAATAGACATGCCATTTTTTGAAAAGGTAATATTCAATGCTCAGATGTCACTTATCTGATCTCCTCTGTAGACATGAACATGAAAAGAAATGCCAGACTAAATATTCAGTCAGAAAAAATTGGGCATGCTTGGAGAAATCCATCTACAAGTTAATCCCAGCCAAATGTGTTCCTTCATAAATGACAATTATTATTTCTTCTGTACTCTATATTTTGCCAGACAGCACTGGAGGAAATCCTCCAGGTACTGAAAAGCAATATTAAGTGTGTAGGAGTTAGCAAAGCTGGTTGCCAATACACCAGGCAAAGAGCTTACTGATGGCAACCAGCAAGTAGCCCAGCAACTCACCTTCCAGTGATTCTGCAGAGCAGCAGGTCACATCCCCCAGAGGTCACATCTCACACTCACATTCCCCATTGCTCCAGGCTTTGCACTGCTCAGGCACTCAGCCTGGACACAGTTCAGGTGCGTGACACGGCCATGCCTTCCCCTGCCTGGAGCTCCCTGGCAGGAAGGGGCGGTGGGGCAGACCGGGGTGCAGACAGCACACCCTGCCTGCAGTGCTGCACCCAGGCCTGGCTCCACAGAGAGACTCCCACTGCCCTCACTGCTCTGCCTCCACTTCCCATCACTGAATACAGTCCTGGCACTACAAAGCTGCCAAACAAAATTGTTCCTCTCCAACCCTGTTTGCCAATATTGCACAGGACCAGTCATGCTGATTGTTCATTATAAAGCCTTAATATATGTTTAATGACACCTTTTTTTTTTTTTTTTGCAACGCCAGCTGGTGTTTTAATAGCCTTAATAATAGCACATATTAGTAGCATTATTACTTGTTGGTGTAACACTCCACCTTCACTGTGCTATGCCAGCAGTAACTAACGAATGTCTTCTAGGAAATTGATTCACCTGAAGGAGATTTCTCTGAGTAAAGCTTTAACTTCAGGGAAATAGGATGTGAGTTTGGTGTGGGAGTGGATATGAGAGAGATTTAAAGCTCTTTTTGGATTTATAGAATAGCTTCCAATTCCTGCTGATGCAGAAATCAGTTTTAAAATAGATAATTCCACCTGGGCCATTTGTGTGCCTGCTGCTCCAGACTCAGCCAAGAGCAGCAGACCTGCTGCGTAAGCCAAGCTGATGAGAGGTAGGAATCCAAGATGGGGGGATGCCAGTGTGACAGCTTTCAAACAGTCTTTTCCATCCATCCTCCATATGACTAAAAAATTAATAGTAAGAACAGATTAAATAAACCATATTACTGGGTTACAAAATCAGGGATGTCAGATGAAAGCAGCTTGATCAGCAGCCTCAGACATGCGGACACTGAGAAAAAGAAAACCAAGCCTATTTGAGGTCTTCTGTTTGGCCTTGAATATTCTGCTTTACTCAAAATACCTTGCAGCCCTACATTAATGTATGAAGTTGGGAAGATAAAACACTAGGCATATAGACAGGAGGAGCAAGAAGGAAGCTAAATTTTACAGCTTGCTGCTGAGATCAGGCCCAGCCCCTGGGCCAGTGCTATAGCTGTAAATGATGGCAATAGCTATAAATGTATTGAAGCTGTTACCCAAAAGACGGTAGTCAGCACCTCCAGAAGAAGTCAGAACTTGGGTGGTTCTGCAGAGCCTCAGTGGGAGCAGATGTTGGCCAGACTTGTGCTGAGCACTTGTTCATGTTGGGTATTTGACTTTTGCTATTTGTTATATACTTCATTCACACCAACACCTTGACATCCTAAATGGATAATCTTTTACTGGCACTGCCCTTCTCCCTGTGCTATTTAGTAATCTGGTCAGCATCAGAGAGCTGGTGCTAATTTTAGGCACAGTTACGCTAAGTAGGTCCTCTTTGGACCCACAGCAGCTCCCAGGATGATTTGTGTGGGATCTCATTTTGATGCAGTCACCCGGGCTCTTCCTTTGGATCCACTTTGCTAGCCAACCCTTTGCCTTTTCTTACCTATCTGATAAATTATCCCAGCACACAAGTCCCCTATGGCTGTGTTCCCCTTTCACCTATTTCCTGGCTCCTTTCTCTACTGTCCTAAAAGCACAAGAGGCCGCAGCAGCTACTTTGAGGAGAACCTGTAATTGCTGCCTGGGCAGCCACTAAAAAGATTGAGACAATTTTCTTTGCCGAAATTCCACCAGAAAAGCCAAGGACTGAACTGGCAGTTCAATGCTATTTTTCACATGCCAACTGAAAGGTTTTCTAATTTATTAGCAATTAGCTACTTCTGGAAGATTCAGGGTCAGACTCACAACTGGTATAAATCAGAGAAATCCCACGGAAGTCTCTGATTCATTTTCTAAACAGAAAAAAAATCAGCTGGAGCTTTAAACTGCCAATGTTATCCATCCAACAGCTGGCTAAAATTCAGAAAGACAGCACATTTTCTGTAATGCTCTTTGACATTAAGTATTCCTTATGGGCCAGATATAATCAATACAAGATCTAAAGTGAAAATGCAGGTGTTTAAAAAAAAGCAGAACCAAAGAAAGCATGGATCTGATAAATGTAAGTTTTAGGAATAAAAGTCAAAATGCGGAATAAAATTTTACATTTTTACAGATGTGTGTTTGTTATCATAATGAATAAAGACTAAGTTTTAACAGTTCTTCTGTCTCTTGGAGGGAAGTTTGACACTCCTGTCAAAGTGACTGGAAGGATTTTGCTAGCTCTTGGTGGGGGTGGACTGCATCCCTTGTGAAGCCCAATTCCCCAACAGGTGTGGATATTGCCTATGTGCACAGCACACTTGTTGCCTTTTGCTTCCTTTCTCTTTTCAGTTCTGCTTCTCAAAACATTCAACTCATGCTGTTCCAGATGAATGTTCTAATGAAACTAAAGGCCAGGGAGCTGAACAGCCTTGGGAGAATTACAGTGGCAAAGATGGGGAAAGCTCCAGAATCTGCCTTTTCTCCTGTAACAGACAGACTTCATCTTAGGAGATAAACAAACATTGCCTGAACTTGGTTCATATCTTCTAGGAAGTCTAATAGCAGGTCTGTCTCTACCATCCATATATATTAGAAAACTTTCGTAAACTTGGTAATGCTGAGGGCACTTCTTCCTATATTTCCTTCAGCTGCCTGATGAAGCAGAACTGGTTTGGGGCTACTGCTCTTCAGTGTATGCATCTTATTTCTGGACATAAGTTAGGCCATACTGTTTTCTCTGTCTGCTTCACACTGTTGGGCAAGCATGTCACTGCTAGTGAAGTCTATATCATATCAAGACAATGATATATGTGCTATTGAGTGATGATATTTCATTTTACAGGCCAGAAACTCTAATAATGATTTAGATAAATGCAAGACCAGACTGTAAATTACATATTTTCTTTAATCCTCTATTTATTTAAAATACAACCAAAACCATTTCTGACTTTAATATAATCAGATACTTCTTTATATTTACTATACAATACATGAAAGATATTAAAAATCCATGCTGTGTTCTAATAAAGAGTGGTTTTCTTGGTAGCAAAGGCATGTAGTAGTCTTTATTTCATAAATGCAGACATTTAAACTAAGGACTTTCTCCCTAAATGCTCAGCTGCCATCCTTCCTCCCACTCTCTGGGAGAAATGTCCCATTGTTCTGTTTGTTTAACATAGGCTCTAACAGATACAGTGAAAAGCTAGGAAAGCCTTTGCCATCAGTACTGAGGCCATTTCAATGACTTGTGCCTGAAGATTTGGAAAAAGGCTGGGCTTAACTTTGCAAACTCCATGTGCAGCAAGAAACTGCAGAGCTGCTCCAGCTCTAAACAAATCTACAGGGAATAAATGCTCAAGCCTTCACCAGCCACATCCAGTGAGGGTTAAAAAAAGAGCCACATTTTCCACACTTCTAAATACTGAGAAAGTCACATTTAGTTGAGACTTCATTTTTCTGTAGGGAGTTTGTAGTTTTGCAGGGAGACTGTGAAAACTGTTCTGAGTAAGCAGCCTCATTGGCTAAGTTAGAAAATCCTGCATTAAATTTGGAGCCTAGTAGAAAATTTGGGTACCAATTCAGCAGGTTAGGGTTCAAGATATATTAAGATTTAGATATAATTCTCTAATTTTCAGAATGTGGCATTCCTCAGTCTTCTACACCAGTGGAGCACAAGGTGGAAGTGTCTGTAAAAAGATACAAGAGGTACATAATTTGTTCTACTATTCTCAGTACAATGACACTGGTGATTAAATTATTCAATATAAGCATAAAATAATCTGTCATGGTTTAGGGTATGAGGACTCAGATCGGTAGTTACTTTTTAATCCACTCTACATAAAAATGGAAATAATAGAAACAAACTCCTAACTATTAATCTGACTCATTAGGTGTACTTAGGAGCCCTATTCCCATCAATTTCAATGTAGAACACAATTAAAAATGAATGTGAGATGCAATCTGTACCGAGTTTAAAGTACTGTATTTATTAGTGTTATTGCTGAGTTTAAGCATCATTTCAGAGAGTTAAGCACCTGAATTATGCCAAGGCAAATCTGCTTTGCACTTGACTGTCAAACTGATTTGCAGCAAAGCCCCAGCCTGGGATTATGATCAACATCCAGACATCTGGAACTGGTTGAGTGATAAAGAAAAATCCTGACTGTAATATCAAGCAGCACAAATGGGCAAGAAGGTGCAGCATTACCCTTCAGCTGCCTCGAGGCTAATGGGAGAAAAATAATTTAATACTGAATAAGGCAGGATGGTTTGGAATGAGGGCTGCCTACCTGGATGAGAATTGCTGATTTAATTTGTAACACTAACTGAACCTTGCTGTCACATGGATCTGTACCTCCTAACTGGCTGAACATGCAGATGGGGTTTGCCTGATTGGATCTACATGAAGAAACAAGGCCATGATTTTTACAGACACTTCATGGTATAACAGCAACCACGTGCCAGCATAAAACATCTGTCCTTTTCCGGGATGAGGGGAAACAGAAGAGAAACAAGAAGATATCTTTGTTACCAAAAGCTGGTGGGAAATGTGGTACACAATGCCAGAGAATTACTAAAAATGAATGTTCCAAATAACTTGAAATTCAGAATTAGTATCGGATTTCTCATTTCAGAGTGACTCATAGAAAAGCCTGTGAGGGTGATCAGCAGGTAATTATGTCAGAGCAGCTTTCCTTCTGTCCTGTTCTCATTCCCATCTACAAAACCATTTCAATAACCTTAGTTGTCTCTGCTAAAAGATTCAATGTGCTGAAAACTGTACATGGTTTCACTTATTAGTGAGATGCAGATTTGTATCTGTTTGTTAATTTTTTTTTAGGCCAAAGAACATTTAAGGTTATTCTCATACCTTATATCAAAAAGTATTGTTAAAATCCAAATCACATAGGATATTTATTTCTTATCTAAATGCTCAGTAGCTTATCAAAATCTTTACCAACTTGGATAACAAGCACTTTTAGATATTTCTGTGTATAGGCGTCTATACATACTTCTTTAAAACACGCTTTTGCTTGCAATGCATGCATTCTGATTTATTTTAGGAATGTTCTAACATGGAAGTGGCACTTATCTAGACCAACAGACCCTTGCGGTATAACTCCCTGGGAGGCACCCCAGCTTGATTCTGGGCCTACTGAAACCAAGGGAGCTTACCATTGACTCCCTATGGTTTTGGGTCAGACCATCAAAAGCACTAAGAGGGCCTTGTGCTTATCATCTGCCCCTTGTTATTTTAATTTAATTATTTTCATGCATTATTTCCACTTGATATTGCTAAGAATTGCTAAGTCTCACAAACATGAAAGAAAGAATCACAGCTTATACTTTAATAGGAAAAAGTATGTTTATTATATTTAAGAGCATCCATTCTCGTGGATGTAGAGAGATTACTTAATTTTATCACTACCACTCAGTAGGTATAATAACACAAATTGAACTTCAATCCACTGCAGGAAAAAAAAGAGTACATCTAGAATAATTTTTTTCCACTGTCAATCTTATTGCAACACATTGCATTATGTTCCACATCCCACATTGCAACAGTTTTAACCATGCAGCTGCTGAAAGCTGAGGTGCAGATTTTCAGGCCTGCTTAGGTATCTACCTCGTACTATAAAATAATTCAGTCACTGTAATGGTAATGTTTGGTATGTCTAAATCTTAAGGATATAGGCACTGAGAGAAACTCATGATGTGAAGTTTAATGCATCTGATTCTTCACAGGATGCTCTATGATGGTTAGATCCCAGGAAAGAAATGTGCAAATGCCAGAACATTGGTTGAAGATAGCAAAATGTAGCCAACAGGAAACACAAAGAAAGGAATACAGAAGTCCAAAAAGTTGTAAAATTAGAAATCAGAAGTGCTGTTCACAGGAGAACAGAAGTGAGAGGATTTGATCTTAGAAGTGCAGCTGATATAAATGTATGCAAACATGTCTCCCATAGCCTGTGTCCAGCCTCAAAAGGAGAGGGATGCTAGCAGAGGAATCAGAAGGACACCTGGGTCAGCTTTCCCCATGAAAACATGTCTGTGGGGTTTGGGAAGCATCTCTTCACTGTGCCATCCTGCTCATCCTCTCACACTACAGATCCCAGCTACCTGACCCTCACAAAATCATCTGGCCTGCCAAGACTGTTGAGATATAAACCAGCTAAAGCCCACTGGTACCTAAAAGTTGCACTTCTTGTTTAGTTGCCCCACTTCAGTGGATATATTCAGTGGGAAAAATCTGGGCCTGCATACCTGGATACCTGGATAGACATTTATACAAGATGCACTAATGTATTAGAGACAATTGCAAATTTAACATATGCACAGAGGATTTTATAAAATACTGCATCACTACCCTATTGTTCAGTTACTGTGTGACTATCGTTCTGTAAGATGTGACCTTAAGGAGACAGCAAGAAGAGTCAAACTAACATCTAATTCAATGCCACTCAGAAAACATTGAAACATTTTGTTTCCTACTAACATGTTCTTCAGTCCTACAGCACAAGCAAAATGTCAAATGAATCATTTTTACACCCTTCCTTTGAAAAATCCACCACAATCATACTCTGATTTTTAAAAAACTGCACTTCTCTGAGAAAGCCATTCCATTAAAAAAATAAATAAAAGTCTTTAATTTTCTTTACTATAAAAATATGCTTCAGAAATTTTTTGGTAGATATCCTTCATTTTTTTTTTGAAAATAAATAGCCTGAATTAAATTTAATTTTTTTTCTTTTAAAGAAGGATCATTGTAAAGTTGATTAATTTCTAATTGATTGGCTGTGATTTTGTCACAGTCTCTCCTAACCTAAATGGAATCTAAAATATTTCTTTCTACAATGGAATCCTGTTAAAAAAATAATGGAAGTTCTTCTCATTTGCCTTCAAGAGCTCTATTAACATAATGTTTGTTCAATGCACAATTGCTTTTCTAACATAGTTATTACAGCAATAACTCACTGAGGATATATGAGGACAATAACCTATGTTTAAAGAAGGAAAAGCTACTAAGAGGTGCAAATTCACAAAGGGTAAAGCTTGATGGGATCTTTAAGGTTCTGAAATAAAAAGAAATAATAGGAGCAGGTGGGAGTTGGATTTTATGTTGCAAATGTTTGCCTGGATCAAATAGAAGAAAAAGCAGGGAGCTCAGCACAGGTCTCACTGATCCCTGTTTTTCCTATATCTATTTGTGTATTCTTTATCCAGCTACACATATTCCAATATAAAGTCGTATATAATACTCCTGCCTCTAGCACTACATATTAATTTTATTTTAAACAGTCATGGCTTTAAAAAAACACAGTGAGACAATTTGTTTTGGACTAGAATATATTCATTCTTCTCTCAGTATATATGGTAATGTACTAATACTTTTTCTTCCTCAGCTCCTGACTTTCATTCCTCTTTATCTTGTGGAGGGCTCAAAGCATAAACACCTTTATCACACTGACCATGAAAGAGGAAAACATGAACTTGAATTCATTCAAATGGAAAAGAAACTAGGAATCTCCCTTCATCATTCATTTTCTGGGAGGATGGTCTGTCCAGTATGACCTCTGGTATGATATGGGTAGACTCTTCCTTTCTTTACAAAGGAGAAAAGTGACCTTATGCTGTTTTATTCAGAAGCAGCAGTTTTCTGCTGTCCTGGTGGTACCTGTCAGCTGAGCAGAAACCAGGCTTCTAGACTGCTAAACAGCCTAATCTCAGAAAATAGGATTGAGGGCCAGACATGTTCCTGAGATCTGTGCATTTTTGACTCGGCCTCCAATGGGCTCCACACTCTCTCTTTGCTACATGGGCATTAAATCTCAGGGCACAGCTGCAGGATTTGGATTTTGTCTGGGACAATGACACGTTCAGCCCCCAGCTACAGAGCATGGTGAAACTAAGCAGTACTTAGAGAAGATAAATGCAAATCTGGGGAAGACAAAGTCTGCAGAGCTCCGTGGATGGTCCTCAACAACTTTAACTTCATCACAGTCAGTTCCTTCATAGCCCTGACAACAGTGGCAGACAATGTCTCTGCCCTTATTTCCAGATCTTCATTTGATGTTTCTCCTCTCCCAATAAATCCTTGGTTCTCCAAGGCATCTATCTGGAAGGTCTTAAAATTTAGATGTAGATATGTTGAGGCTCTCCAGGTTCTTTGCACACATGATATATTGTCCTGACAAGGATGCCTCCTTCATACCTCAGCTGCTGCTGTGACATTGATAATGCAGGGCTCAAATTCAGAATCAATGAATTTTTGCACTTCTCTGCAGTTGTTCTGTAAATGGTAAAAATTTTAGCTAATATGAGACTACCTACTTTATTTTTTTTCCTTTTGTATTCTAAAATATATGCAATATGTAAGGAGCCTGCATTAATTAATTCATCCAGATAACATAAATTCCACTAATTTAAAGGATTGTTATGAATTTTTATACAGAAAATATAATCCTATTGAGGAGCAAATTACTTCAGCAACTTGCATTCTTCAGGAAACACCAATGTGTAGATCTTTCAAGAAGCCATGATATATATACTAGAAAACCAGGTGATGTCAGCATGGCTGTGTGGCAAAACTGTGGGTGTCTGGAGCTGATGGAGAAGCTCCAGAAGCTTGCCTTTGTCACTTGACTGGGGTGGAAGGAAATTCACCCTCCTATTCATATTGATTCTGACAGAGACCGCATCCAAATGTTTAAAAAATTGGCTGAAGTAATTGAATTTGCTGAGGACAACCGAACACTTATTTTCAGCCATTCATTCTCATGCTGGCTGGGTTTTCTATGCTATCTGTCAGGAGAAAAACAGCCCAGAATACCCATTTCACATAGCTTTAAGGAAAAGGTCTTTTTTTTTATGACAAAGTTTGATATGTGGCTTTCTGAAAACTCCAGGACATGGCAGAGTCTCAAAAATCAATCTTTGATTTTAACGTGGCTAGGTCTGATATGTAGTACAAAACCTCTCCATCTGTTCTTAACAGCCTGCTTTATTTTTCTTGCCCACAGATAAGGACAGTTCTCATAACCTGGCAAATTGCTGAGCACCACCACTAGACCTTGTCTGGTGTGCTAATCATGCTCTAGATAATGTCCTAGTGTTTTACCCAGCTGGAAGGAGATTTGACCAGGATGATCAACTACTGAGGAACAGTCTTCCAAACACCTGGTATTAGCCATTGGTTTCCTACTAGGTGGCCTATGAGCCTCACAAGAGGCTTGTTAGGCCAGGAAGAGCTGACCACGTTCCATTTTGTCCTGACTGGAGGACAGCAAAGGCTGGTTAAGCACTCAGCTCTGCTGGTGCCAAGTACTCAGGACTGGTGCAGTCAGATACTTTCTGTTAACAGGGTAAAATGAGGATCTTGCACAATGCATTTAAGTCAGGCTAAGGTTTACCTCTAAAGAAGTTAAATTCATACCTCACCAAATAATAACGCCTGTAGCTCCCAGGGCGTTCTCTTAAATAGTGTTAAAAAGATCTTGTTATAGTGAAAAGAGTAAAGATACCACTGTCAGGTTAATTCAGCATCTCACAGCCTTTCTAAAGTAATCCAGTAGTATGTTATGAGGCTGTCTCCCAGACTAAGGCTTCGTTCTGGTCCCTATGAACTATATTTTATTCTGGCTAAAGGTTTCAATGCAAAAATTTATTCACAGTTATTTGATAACTCATCAATTACTAGAAGCAACTTAATTACTTTCATTAAAGTGGTATTTTTTACAAGAATTTCCCAAAACATTTCTTCAGTTCTCTGTTTGTTGGTAAGGGGAAGGAGAAAGCCATTTTGCTATGTCAATCAGTTGTTTTCCAGTCCCTCTCCAATTTGAAAGCTGTGTTTCCAAAGGCATGCATTGTTCTTGCTGCTTTCTCTAGGAGCTCACTCAGATTCTTATAAAAACCTAGAAAAAGAAACTGTAAATAAGCCCACACTATAGGAGGGAAATACCAGCACTGTGCTACCTTAAATAAAAGAGAAAATGCAACACTTGGCAAATTTTAAGAATTTGAGTTACAATATTCTTTCAAGTTTACATTCTTTCTTGTTTTGTTCCAAGGAGATGTCTTTCACTGTCCTGCTCATAGAGCAGGCTGTAAGGAGAAGGTATTTCATGCTTGGATATTTATCCTTAATTTGAACTATGACTAAGGATCAACAACAAGTGAATTACTATGCCATAAGCACAGAATTTGAAAGACTATTGATAAACAAGTGACTCCCTAGACAACATCACTGATTTAGAGGAGTTTGAGGGCCACAGTACATCAAGAAATGACTTGATATGAAAAAAACTTCACAGAGATATGTTGCCTGAAGGGGAAAAGAAGCAGGAACTGGACATAAAATGGCAAAGAGGGTGCAGCAGTTATTGATGTCTGTCTATCCTCACCTTGCAAAGCTAAGGAAGAGCAAGCTGGGTAAAACCAGCAAGGCAGGTGTCTCCATCTCCATTAATGTCTTCAAGACCAAGAGAAGTGAAGCCCCTTGCTGGGAAGAGTAGTGGGTGAGTAATGGCAGTGATAAGGGAGTAGTGAGACCCAATAGAAGAGGGAGCTAATGCTCCCTCTCAGACAGGGTGGCAAATTCAGATTCAGTATCTGGGATGAAAATTCAAGCACAGACTTAAAAAGCAAATACAGCTCACTTTCTAAACTCTGAAACAGAGGAACTGGGGTCTGCTGGTAGTGCAGTCACTGTCTACCAGTGAGAACAGAACCAGAGCAGTGACAGACAAATCATGCTGCTTTTTCACAGGCATTCTACTGCCCTCATCCAGGTTCTGGGAGGATGTCCAGAATCACATTTAAAAAGGCCTAGGATAATGGACTTATCTCAAAAATACTGTAATGTGTGCAGTTCAGCTGATGTGAGCAGTACTCCTCTGTTCTGGGGCCTGGACCAACATAGGTATTATGGGACTAAATTATGTGTTTTTGAGGTGAAGGCATAGAGAAAGACTGTTGGTTCCAATTTTCCATTCTTATGTACACAGAACAAGTTGCTAACATCTCTGCCTCAGTTTACCTTCTAAAAAAAGGGCAGGTGTCTGGGGATTAGTGATTGCATACCTGAACAGAAGAAAGTACATGAGGGAGGATTAATGTATTAACAGCCTCCTGTGTACTACATCAAATTTCTGAACTCCTTTTTAATCTTTAATCCATTCAAATGATTGAGTACAGCCTTGCTTGAGTACAGCCTAGTTAGGAATTAAAGCAAAAAAAGAAAGAAAAAAAAAAGATATTCAAGGCTGTGGGTTTTTTTTCAGAACATTGTGCTCTTTAAAGCATGTGGATAATTAGCATGAACCAGCAGAGCTGGCCCAAGTAGGAGGTTTTTCCATCCTGATGTACCATCTGCAAGATGGCTAAAGGATAAATGCAGCCTACATTGTTCCAGCAAAAACTTCCAAAAGAGAGAACTAATACAGGCTCCTCTTGACACCTTAGTCAGGTATACACAAATACAGGCAAAGCATAGTCTTGGGATGCCATGGAGAAAATCCCTATGGATTCATTCAACCTAAACTGAGAGAAGTACAAAATGTTTTTGACTCTTTCCAAGGTGTTTCTAAATGTCAGTGGAAAGATACAGGGCTGCAAAGCTATCTCAGAGACAGGAAAATTCATTGTTCCTCAAAACTTCACTCTTTGGGCTGGAACCAGTGTAATTCTAATAATGGAAACTGTAATTATGACAGTCAGGGTATAAGTAGCATTCCCACAGGCCCTTTGGTTTGCTTTCCATTCCAAAAGCTATTGTTTCCTTCATAAAAGTTTTTGCACTTTCTTCAAAGGAAATTGATAACATTCAACATCATTTGCTGAAATATCCCCTTCCATTTCAGTTATGAGTTTCCTGGACTTTCCTCTGTAGATATCTTTTGCACCACACACAGTTGCAGACCCACTGAGGTCTCCAGTGTGCACAATCTGTGACAGCTACCCCAGTGAAGACCTCAGCTGGGATCTAATAGTTAATCCCATGCCTTTTTTTTTTTTTTAATGGCTTTGAAAACTGAAGTTCTAGGGTATGCCACCATTAATAAGGATTTCCTGTGATGTGCCCGCCCTCTTGCTTTAGCTAGGGGGCTTCAAACCATTTTCAGGTTCAGTACATTGTACCTCAGGAAGCACAGTTCTGTCAAGCATTCCAGGAGTCTTGAAAGACTTTCTCTTCCAAACTGGTGGTTAGGCTGATTTCAAAGCAAGAGAAGTCCAGATGATTGGTATGTGCAGCCATGCCAGGGGCTGAAAGGTGACCAATGCATAACTGTGTTCCATTTCCAGGAAGTACTTTTGTAACTTAAGAGATGACACTGGGCAGACCTCCCAGTTTGTCTCTAGAACATAACAGAAGAGCTGTTAGTATTTATTCCAGATATAAATACATGAATTGATATCAGTCAATTCTAAGGCATCTACTATGCTAACACTGAAGAAACAAGGTTAGCACAATCTAACCCAAACAAAGGGAGGAAATTCCCAGTCAAAGTAAATTGGTGTAAGTCTAGAAGCCATCCTACTGCAGTTACTTTTCTCATCAATTCACCAAGGGTGTTGCCATCACTTTAGTGGGCCCCAGGATATCTTAGTCACTGTGGCTGTTGCAGTGGAAAGCCTGATGAAGACATGGTTTCCCTATCATTCAAGCTTTCTCAACAACAACCAGAGTAACTCTGAAATCAAACCTTGGCTTTTATCACTATCTTCACAATTTCATGAGCATCCCTGGCCAGTTTATACAATGCCAGCCAGAGATACTCCAAATAGCTCTAAACAAGCACACATATTTCATTGTCATTGTGCAGTACTATAAAGGAATCCAAGTTCAAAGCCTTGATAGCAATAAAGCAGATACATGAACACCTGTCTTGAGCTATTTATTAGCCTGCCTACACTATCACATGCAGCTAGTGCCTTCCAGACCATGCCTGATATCTCTGCACAGCACTGCAGTGTACAATGTGGACTTTGTAAGCTAAGGCCTGTGCCACTACTATGGGCAGCATCATTAATCACAAGGTCCCTACAGCAAAACCTATATCTTTATATGTAAGAGAGAGAGAGAGAGGGAGTGGTATCATTTTCCAGCTCCAAGATCTCCACTGCATTCAAAACCCTGGGAAAATCCCACACACTTGTAAAATCAACCATCATGGATTTGTATTTGTGCTCTATTGTTGTTTTTCTTTCTTAGTCCTAGCCTACTTTTTTATCTCTCCTGGGATTGTGACCTGCTGTAGGTGAGGATCACGGGTGTCATGTGGGCAGCCAGGCTGTTACATTTATGCTGCTGGGAATAGTGTAGCTATGCTATCCTATACTTCCTTTCTCTCAAAACAGAAAAACAGTGACAAATATCTATGCACCTGAGGTACTTTTATGGGCTTCCTCAGTCCCCCATTTTTCTGTTATTTTAGGGTAAGCCTAGCATAACTTAATTTCATCAAAATCATCATCATCCAAGGTAACCAACCTAAGTATTTTTATTAAGCCTTTGATGCTTTGAGGATATAATCTTCTGAGAGTCTGAGGCACCAGATTGTTTTGCAACACACAAGGTGTGCCTGTTCCTCCTGCTGACCAGGCAGGCCATATACAGGACCACTGCAGGATGGGGCAGATACTGCAGAACTCCACATTTTGTCAGAGAATCTCACCCCATGAGACTCACAGTACATAGCAAGCCCAGGTTTTCAAACTCAGTACCCACATACCCACAGGTGCCATAGCAGCATTACTGAGCCTTTTAGAAAATGGTGTTAAAGAAAATTAGCCTGATTATCTCTCAGAAACATATACTAGAACTCAATCTTGGCAAAGCCACTCAGGGCTTGTCAGCATTAGGGAGGCCAAACTGAATTTCTCACCAAAAGGTTGCACAGCCAAAACTGGAAAATTATGAGTTTGTTCTTTTGAGGAGACAGTCAACAAAGGGACCACCTTTAGAGAGTCAGGCTGCCCCATAGCTGCAGAGAGATGGAGAAAAGGGACAGGGACCTCCTGCCAGCCCAGCAGCCCTGCTCCTTACATCAGCCCATGCCTGGGATTATCATGTACTTCTGGCTTTCCAGAAGGGTTCCATGGAGGCTGCAGCACTGCTGATGAGCAGCTTTGGCAAAAAAAAGCAGTGGAAAATGCAGGCCTTGCTGTGCTGGGACACTATTGCTGAGCACTGCTCTTGCAGTTCACAGAAAATCTGAGCTGTAAAAGAATTCTGCCAGAGGGCAGCAAATCCCTACAATTGCTTGTTTTTCACATTGTGATTCTAAACTGCAGCAAGTTTCCCTGTACTACCACCCTCTGCTTCCACGTTTGTAACAGACTGGTCTAGGGAGGTGTCACCACCTGTGCTGAGCACATCCTCAGGTGAGTTACATGCGATTCCAGGGAGCACTTCCCACGCAGGACCTCTGTCACTTGGCACGAGCATGCCAGTGGTGTGCACTGGCAGGCACCCATGCCCTAGGCCACCTCATGGCATCTCACCAAAATCCATGAGGCTCACCAGAGGTTGCATTTCCTGGGATCTGCCTACCAGTAGGAAGCAGGGAGGCTCAGCTTTTCCACACCGTGGGTCCACGCATCTCCCCTCAGGCAGGACTGGGGTGCAATTAGCCCTAGGCTTTACTTCCTGCTGAATATACTGATTTGCTGCTCCAAAGTCCTCTGAGCTGGTACATGGCAAAGTATCAGCAAGCTGAAGAAAATAATAATAATAAAAATAGCAGCAGCAGCAACAACATAGCAACCACAATATCATTATAGGTTACTGAAGACTGCAAAGTAGCAGACCACCTTGGCCCCTGAGAGAAACCTTTTCTGGGAGGTTATAGAGCAGGAGCTCTATTGTTAAGGAGGAAATGGTTGCTCTTTTTAATTCAGTGTCGTGGCAAATATTTGACTTCTGACTTCTAATTTTATTCCATTTGATACACTTAGCCACAACACACACACATGCACCATCTGAGAACAGTCTCTTGTTTGCAATATGCAGAAAGGAAATGCCCAAGCTCTGCTCAATATTTTTCCCTTTCCCTAGTCTTTTCAAAGTTGCTTCCAGTTGTGCAAGATTGCTAAAAAATTATCCTCCTCTTTTTGCTTGTTATTTCTTTCACTTGTATCTATCATAGTAGATATACCCATTCTGCTAACTAGATTTTCCTTTGGCAAAGGGAACACAGAGGCAGCCCATCTTGGCATCCAGCTGACAGTGAAAATGCAGAATGGACAGCAATTTCCAATGCAGAGAAAGTAGAAAATGTGTGTCTTTACTAGGCATCAAACAGCTCTAGCTAAGACTAAGCAAAATCAGCTTTTAAAAGGCAGTTCTGAAATGAAGACACATAGAGAGAAGTACTTGAACCAAAATGTTGCATCCCGGGTTGTTTCAGTTAGGGTTTTAGTAAATGTTAGTTAGCCGGTTCTATGTGCCCCCAATTCCCCCCCATGATGGTTCGCTCCAAGTCACTCACCACTGGAGCTTTCCCATGTCAGTCTTGTAGTCACCCCCTGTTCGTTCCCGAAACTTCCATGCCAGTCACCCCATCCTGCAATCCCATTTGTCCCAGAACCCTGTACCCACCCCTGTTGTGTTCCCGTTGGCTGCCATGGTCCACGTCACTCCCCTGTTGCCTGTCCCCATTGGGCGAGGGGGGCTTCCGCCCCTGTCTGCCTGCCCCCTATTTAACCCCATGCTTCCTTCGTCTCGCCGCCATCTTGACTACACGTGCACTGCGGCAGCCACGCGGGAATAAACATTCTCCAGCCACGCAGGACAAGGTGTGCCTTCCTTCACCCCTTTACCTCCTCTCAGTGCCAGCTAGAGAACGCGGCAAACCCACGCCGGAGCGCTCAGCGGTAGAGCCCCCAAACACGCAGCAATCCCGGTCCCGGCCAAAAGGCAGAGCCTAGCCAGGCTCTCCAGAGCCACCCGAGACCAGGGAGAAGAATGCAACGCTGCACCAAAACAAAAGATACTGCTGAAAAAATATAGCTGGCAAAATTATAAGAAAATTACTAAGCATTCATCAGTTGATATAAACCCTGTATCTCTCTCCCCAAATTAATGTAGAACATAGGAATTCATTTTCAAGCTTTGTCATCTATCTTGTAAGAGAAAACCTACTCCAGTGATGTTACACTATTCATATCCAGAGATTAGAAAAATTAAGAATAAAGACAATGATATTTTCTTTTTTCTACAACAATATGGCATTGAAACAGGACAACCTTGATGGGCTTAAACCAGGCTGTCTCAATAGGCAAGCCAGTTGCCAAATACTCTTATCAAAGACAGGAATGTTTTTTGAAAGAAGAATTTTCACATCCACAGAGATCCAGTAATATCCCTGGACTTTTACAAAATAATCCTTTTGTTGACTTTTTATCAGCAAAGCTAAAGTTTATACACTCAAAATTCTGAGGATGGAATGAGTTTTTTTCCAGTGGAAGTCATGCTGTCAGCAGTGAATTTTGCTGTCAGTGCTGGACCCAGATTTAATGGCAATGTGCTTGGGGGCTGGTGGCAAAGGAAATGACCTCAAGAACCACCTAGCCTGCAGGAGCCTCAGGCAGGGAGGCATGGCAGGATGCATTGCTGCTGTCTCTACCTTTCCTTGTATGGATGGGGGCTTATTAGATCAAAGCAACCTTGAATGATTTGCCTCACTGATATTCTGCAGAGTATCTCTGTCATGTTAGTAAATGCAGGGGATGGAATATGCAGCATAATGGATAATGAAAATTGAGAAAATAATAATAATAATAAAAATAGATAATGGATAATAAAAATGGACCTGATCACACAATTACCTGCCTGACCCAGTGACACTGATGGCTGATTATAGCCAAGATTCAAACTCTTTTAGTACAGTCCTTCACTGATCCTGATGAAGCTGCTAGAAAACCTGAGCAGCATTAACTGCTGAGGGACATTTCAAAATTAGGGTAGGGCCTCCTCAAAATGCTATAAATTAAAGTATGAATCTGATACAATAGAGCTATTTCCCTAACATTGTAAGGAATGAGTTGAAAAATTAATCAAAAGTTAAAATGCTGAATTATTGGAAGGCAATTTCATAGAGAGAGAGATCACATTTTAGCAAACAAGCTACGACTGTGTGTTAGGCTCATGAGGACAATCATTTGGCCTCTATCATCTCAGCTCCTTTTGCTACTATAGTGAATTTTTCTTCTTATTTACATGAGAATACATGCATTCTGGTGGCCTCCTAGATAGCTGGACTTCTGAATCTAAAAATGTCCCCCAATTCTTGTTGCATAAATGTCTCTCATCTGCAGACAATTACACCTGACAGTGGTCCAGCCTAGGAGATTAGACTCATGCTTAGTCCTAGCAAAAGGCAGATGGTTTGACGGATTGATTTAATGGCCCACTGAAACATAGAAGCAGTCCTTCTGCTAAGCTTGTACTTTCCTCATGCTCTTGATGCCAGTGACTGGGTCATTTTCTGGCATACACTGAAATACTCACAAAGCCTCTTTGGCCCATGTCCAGCCTTACAAGATTCTCAGTGGTCAATACCACAATTTTACACCTGTTTTAAGCCCAAAGGTTTTCCAGAACCTGCCTTTTCCAAAGATGGTAGTCTTTACACTAGGGGCTATATTTTGCATGCTTACACTATAGAGTCAGTACAGTGGCCTGAGTTCTAAAACAGCCTGAGTGGGCTGCATTGCTACTCAATTGTCTTCAGGGGGTATAGCATATTAAAAATGTTATGGATTATAGCATGTGCACAGCAAGAAGTTTCACATTCTTTGAGGGTATATCAGCCTCAAGACATAAAAACTGTATTCAGGAGTGGGTTTCAGCTGGCTGCCAGGATGCCCAGTGTCATGCCACACTGCTCATTTACCTGTAGTTCAAAATATCCACACTGCAAAGAGTGGGAGATGGGGCATGTGCTCAGAGGACCACAGTGCAGAATAGCCAGCCACCTGACTTCAGGCTGCATTAGGAAAAATGTAAGAACCTATTTAAAAGCATTAGAAATGCTTGGGCTTTCTGTCTGCCTCTCTTACAGCTCCTAGCATTTTAAATTGTGCTGAATTGGTTCTTTTGAGAAGCAGCTTTCCTCTCTGCCCACTTTCCTGATGCAATTGTAAGGCAAATCCTAAATGAAAACTAAACCAGTGCCGCTTAATGTTTCAAGCATGTTGTTCTCATAGATATTAAACAGAAGGTTAGCCCTGTGGAACAGAAAGGAACTGACTCTCCTCCCACCACCCTTCCTGGGGTCCAGCAGAGTTACTGTGTATTTGAAGTAGGGTAAGATCAGCCCCCAAACTGAGCAGAACAAGCACCCACACACGCAATGGAGTGATTATAGCTTGCACCTTTTTTCATCCCCACCAGCTGAGCATCAGATTAGAGCTAAATGTTAGTGTTGCAGAAAATGCAACAGTTCAGTATTGTCAATCTAAGGGATTATTGCAATTATTTTAAGCCGGGGGTTGTGTAAACCTGGGTAAACCTCAGGTATGGATGGAGACTTTGAACAAACTTAATGAGCCTCTCTCAGTGGCCTTGCCCCTGTGGTGCCTTTTCATCTAGCTCTCATCAGCTGTCACAGGACCTGCTGCCTCACTGCAAGGAGCACAGGGGATATTTTGAGGAACTGCTATTTGCAGTCCTTATAGCAACTGGTGGATGCTGGGAACTAATGGACTAACACCAGTCTAAAAGAGAAATTCCAAGGGTGAACAAAGCAAACATGAATATTTCATGCCTGCTTTTCAGCTACTCCAAGTCTATGATGATAAACCATCTTACAGCAGATGAGGTTATGCCCCTTTAAGAGTGGAGAAAACAAAACAAAATTAAAATAGAGGGTTGTTTTCTGGTGAGGTTAATGTGAAAAGTGAAGTAGCTTTACCACTCAAATTAGCATCTTCAGTGAAATCGGGCTGGCTTATTACTGGTTTTTAATCCAAGTATGCTCTGACCTGTGAATGGCTGCTGAGATATGAATACAACAGTGGTGCTTACACATCATTACCCCTTCTAAATCGAGGTGTATTAGTACTTGAATTCCTATGGAGACCCTGGGAGAATTTGTCTCATTCCTCCCTACTTCTAGATTTAGAAAAAATGTCCAAATTCCACACCATGGAGTTTGATACTGACACTTAAAGAAAAGAATACTTGTCCAAGGAGCAGTCCAAAGCTTCAAAAGGAATTCATTGCATGCTTGTATTAATTAATCCCATGCAAAGAGCATCACTGTCCATTGTAGGTACTCGAGGTCTCTGGGATCTTTGAGCCTGACTCAGTTTTACGAAGCTTGAGAAAACACTTTTGATAGAGCAGTGAGTGGCCTGCACTGGCCCTGCCTCTGTCTGTCCCAACCAAAGCCAACTTGCATCTTGCCTGGTAGAAGTGTTCCCTCATCCCTGGGTCCCACTGGAGGAAGATCAGAATCATCACCAGGGCCTGTGGTCTCCCGTGTAGGGAAATCCTGTATCAAACTGCCCTGCCAGTGCTTTTGGTGTCTTACCACAGTGCCATGGAGCTAAGACAGCCCAGCAAGGGAGAGCCAATACCTGGCATGAGTCTTTTTTACCACTCCTATTGGGAGCCATGTGCAGAAATGGAGAGGCAGATTCCCTGGGCATTAAAATGCTCACTTCTCCTCATGATGGGGACAGGCAAGTGCAGCCACACATGGAGGGCAAGGGTAGCAACACAAGGTGGATGCAAGTGTCAGCTAAAACCCCAGCTGTCCTCTGTGTACACGAGCCACTGACCATATTGCTGTCCAGGAGGGAGGCGTCAGTCCTGCAGGGTTTCCACAGCACACAGGGCAAGTGGACACAAAGCCAAGGTAAGGAGCACCTTCAGCAGAAGGAAAAACTAAATGCTTTTAGTTCTATCATGCAAACTCAGCATTGGAAAGAGCAATGCAATAAATGCTCTTAATAATCTGCTGTCTAATTGACTGAGAAGGTTATTACTACCATGAAAACAAACATAATTTTTCCAAAAATTGCCCACAAATAAGAGACTTCTTGACTGTCTGAGGAAAAAAAGCAGGACTGATGCTCTAGGCTGCTTTGTTTTTATAGACATTGGAGAGCACCTTAAATAAAAGCTAGGAAAGTTCTTGCTGTAATGGGAAAATGACAAAGGAGCTCTGACTTTCTCTGAGAAAACAGGCTGCCAGTGTGTTAAAATATCACCCTAGTCAAAAAATCAATAATATTTTTGAAGAAGCCAAATTTAATGATGAAACAGAAGCAGCCACATAAGTTTAAAATACTGTTGTTTGAAATTATAGAAGTCTGCTTATTTTTAGCTTGTTAGATGCTGTTAGCTTCCTGTATAAAAGGGGTTACATAATAGACATAATCCGTGCAGCAGCGCAGGCCATGCATGCCAGGCTATAAGGTTATGCAACTACTCCAAGCTTGTTCCTGCCAGGCAGAAAACAGTCTCACACCCCTCAGAACTGTTCTGCTGCTTCTGAGTTAAACTCGCAGACGCATGCAGTACAGTATGCATAGTCTCATTTACATGTGCATATAGATATATATGGATATGAACACATATTCATATATCCCCTTGTTTCCTTATTACAGCTTAAACAAGGTATTCCTTGAATCAGAAAAATGCCTCCATGGATTTACTCTGTTGACATTCAACAAGGGGTAATCTGATATGTTGTACCTGTTAAAAGCAGAAAAGTTAACTCTCAAAGTTAAATCAAACTTAATTTGGGAAGCCATCGAAGAATTCTCCCCTTTTTCCTAATGGGACCTCTAGCTGCTCCTTACTGCCTCATGCTATGGTATTTGGAAGGCACACAATGCCATGGCTCAGTGAGAACATCTCAGCGGCTTTAAATTCATTAAGCAATATGCCACAGCATTGTTTATCCTTAGGCTTCTAGAAGAAGAGAACTTTAGTATCTGAGAAGCTGCACTGCTGCACTGTTCCCAGTCAGTATGGTTCTTCAAAGTGTGTAATTTCCAACTTTTTTTAGAGTAACCCATGTTTGCAAATACTCCCACCTTCTGAGTCTAGCACAGATTGACAGGAAATTTGTTTTCCTGAAAGGCAAAGAAAAGAGAAGCTGTGTCTGCCACAGCATTTTAAGCATCAAATTTTCTTTGGCAAAAAACTTCCATATGTACCCTTATTGTGCATGATGTGCAAATTTAATTCACTATCTACAACAAATGGTTTCAGTGCAAAACTGATATAGTTTTTAATTTAAACAACATCTTTTTAATCTTAGCAAGGAGTTTTAAAAGAAGATTTGTATACAAAAAAGTATTTACATGCAGCATTACAAATACCAACTAGTCTGAGATTTCATTCTGTTAGTTTCATTGGTGAGAGCTGTTAGCTCCTTTCTGAACAATCCTATCATTCCCATTTTTACAAAGCCACTGACCCTAGCCGAGAACTCTGCATTTGGAAAAAGCTGATGAAACACAAAAAAGCTACATGATTATGTTCAGCCAGGAAGCCTTTCTCATCTTTTTTCAACCTTAAGACTCAGTGGCAAAAGGGTACTTCAGAAAGCACATTAAATATCCATGTTCCTGAGTTGGGCCATGCCAGGAGGGTTTTACTTATCCTGACTTTGGTGTCTTGTGAGGCACCAAGGTCTGGGCTGATCACTGCAAGGAGCCCTCAGTTTTGGGAGAGTCCAGCAGTGCCCTGACATGGCAGCGTCCCCATCGTTGGACAGTTGTGCTGCCCGCTGTCACCCATGGAGGCAGGGAGGAGGGCAGAGGCTGCCAGGCACTGCCCTTCCCCTGCCGCACACAGCTGGGGCTGAGCTGGGGGAGCCATGAGAGATGCTGCCAACTGCATACCTAGGCTGCTAACTCACAATTTATTGTCTTGGGTGGCAATACTTGGCTTATGGCTTTGTTACCACTTCCTTGTCGGTTTTGTCCGCTTCCTTAGCACTGGCTCAACATTATGGGCAGAACCCTGTGAGTCAGATAGAGGAATTCATGTGACTTTCAGAAAAAAAAAAACATTGTGGGAAACCACCTGTATTTTAACAAGGGAACATTTGGCCTGGACTCTTTCCCAGTCCAGATCAAGTCAAGGGTCCCTGAGCAGCTGTGCCATCACAAGCAGGGAACAGCACACCATCATGGATGGATGGATGGATGGATGGATGGATGGATGGATGGATGGGAGTGAGAGGAAAGTTTGGGAGTGGAAAGAAGATGCCAGTGGCACCTAAAACTGGTCAAGTTGGAACCACAATCCCACACATTTACCAGTCAGACTAGAGTGGAACAAAATGAGTCCAAGGCTTTCTATTTTTTATGAGTTGCTCAAAATATAAATTTTATTAAGTGCAACACCCAGCTGTGGTGAGAGAGAAATAGGAAATGAGCATGTTTTCCCAAATTTCAAAGTTTTTGCTAAGATTGCTAAATCAGAAAACTTGATAAAAGCTGAAAGCCTGTCAGTGTGTTGCTATTGCTTATCCTCAGCTAATTAGAGGAGTCTAGGGCTCAGCATTTGGGAAGAACTGGGGTCTGGGTCCATGATCATCTTGAAGCAGAAGTGGTTCAGATAAAATAAATCAAACTCCTATTTCTGTTGTCTCTGGAAATCAATATCTATTTCCCAGGATCAACTGTGGTTTAAGAACTGGTTCCAGCTAAGAACATCATGGTAAGTGTTTTCTGCTGTTTCAAACTCTCCCTTCTCCAATAGTTGTACTACAGATACAAGCTGGATCATGCCTCTCCAAAGACTGAGCCATACAACCTGTATTAAGTGAACCAATTAGTTCATAGTTTAATTGTAAGAGTAGTATTAATTTATGGGTAACTGAAGGAAAAAATAATTGCTTGTTACCAGTGTTTTGACTATATTTCCTGTTTCTCTATGTGGTGCATGGTCTGTGTTCCTACCTAGCATCAGTTTCCAGCCAACCTGGCATAATCGCACCCTGGATTCTCCCTGGTAATGGGCACTAATGCAGCACCACATAGTGACCCTGTCCTGGAAGGTGACCCATTTGTGGAGCTAAGGAACCAAATACATCCAGACTTTGGTACTGGCTGGTGTAGTTGGTGGTCCACATGGGAGCACTCAAGACATGAGATGCCTTACATTCATATGTGCAACTTCTACCTGTCCTCTTCCAGGGACATTGTTATATGGTAAATGTTTTTTTCTTCACAAAAGAAAGGGCTCTACCTTGGTGAAATAGAAAATAAATTGTAAAATTACATTCACTTAGATACTTGATTCCTTTTATAATTATTAAGAAGCCTAGACCAAATTCTGATTTTGGTCTTCTACCTAAGACAACCATGTGATGCAGATGCTGAACTAAGCTTGCAGTTCTTCGCAAAAATATATGACCTAAATTCAAAAGCCTTTGTATCCAGATAGATGTACTACCACAGACACTCACACACTCTTCTGTGTGAAATTGTACCCTAGGCTGAAGAAGAACCACTGGACAAATTCAGACCTGACATAAATTGACGGAGCTTTATATAGTTGTACAGGTCTCTACCAGCATTTCCTCATACAGGAATCACAGACTGAAACATGAACATGGACATTTCACCCTCAGCATTTGCTTCGTTTGCATAAATTTCCCACAAATTACCAGAACTTTAGCTGATGAAGACCTTATATCAGTTTAATTGAATTTGTGCTACCCAAATAAATAGTCTATTTAAGTTTCAACATCATTTATTCTTATAAGCATACAGAAATAATGAAAACACATTATGAAGTGACACAGAACATTTTATCAACACTTTTCACTAACACAGTGCATAAGCATTACAATATTTTCTCTTCAGCTGTATGGGACAGCATTAGACAAACCAGGAGCATCCAGTTTAAATACAGACCGACATTGGTGACAGGTATTTAGCAAAACTGGCTAACAGTTTCTATGCTTTCAAGATACTAAAGTAGGTGTAAGTTCCCTTGAAGTTTAACAAAATCTGAACTGAATAAAGAAGCTAAAGCAGAATATATCTATAGATATAGATAGTTTATAAGGTAAACACAATAACTTCAATTTAAAGGCTTAGCTCTTAATAGCTGTTAGTTTTTCTAAACTTCAATTTTAATCCTTCCTCTCCCCCACCAAAACAAGGAAGTTTTTTACCTTTACTTTTGCTGTCATCCATTGCTGTTACACATTACAAAGCAAAAGGTCAGTGGCAAAGCTCTCCTGGAGCTTCTCAGCACATGACATTACAATGACTCACTATAGGCCCCAAGTCACTCAGTCTCAACAGAAGTCTGTTCAATTTCAGTGTCTAGGTTTAAAGGCAGCCCTAACATCCACAGCAGGTCTGTAATGAGCTGCATCTTTGGTTCAAGTGAATCTGAGCATCACCTTTCACACCAGACGTGAATCAGGTCCGGGCAAAGCAAAGACAGATTTTGCTATGTAGGGTTACTATGAAGAAATGTTCAGAGATAAGGAGATTACATGGAATACAGCAGATAATTCATAGAGACATGATTCAGACCTCCTTACACAGTTGAGTATCTTCTCCATATAGCCTTGCTGATTTTAATCAAACTGCTACAGGAATAGGGTGCTGTGTAATGTGAGCAATGTAGTCAGGCCACAGATGATCAATACAGATGCGTGTAAGGGCAAAAAAGAAGTCTTAGACCCACATGTGGGTTTCTTATTAATGTTTGTGTCCATGATCTGGAGCAATACTAAGTCCAACACATCATACAGAAATCTCAAATTAAAGTATTTTAGTAAGTCAGAGTGGTGTAGGAAAGTTCTTGGGCTTGTCTTCAATTCAGTGAAGGCATCCATTGTTTTTTACATTTGAAAGGCTATATGGAAGACAGATGGGTCTTTGATGGAATATATTTGTTCACACATGAACATGAATAAATGAATAACTGCAAATGGACATGGCACAGCTTGACAGAACAGTGTGTTATGGATGCTAAATTAACCAGTAGTCAGTAGTTCATTAAGCTATACCACCTTCAGAGAGGTCCCCATCTGAAGCCAAAGGCTGCAAGCCAAAATATTTCAATGAATAGAGTTCTTCATTTTCTCCTGACTTGCTGAGGGAAATGCACACTGACAGCAGGATCTGTCAGCCTGTTCTCTGTTCTCCCACTCACTGACCAGCCAGCAGAAAGCAAAGACCTGCAGCAGCTCCAAAGGCAGCAAGGATGCCTCCTTCTCAAGGGGTTGGGGTGAGAAAAGAAGTGCTTCCCAACTTCCTGCCCAGGTGGAAATGCTGCTGGGTGCCAGCTGCCAGCACTGCTCTCAGAGCTCAGAATCCCCTCACCTAAAAGTAATTGCAGAGATGTTCACTCAGACAGTATCTTTGAAACTGATGGCAGAACACTAGTACTGGAAATACCAATACCACTGGAAGTAACATTAATCAAATTAGGCCTCAGAATACTAAAATATAATTTTTTTAAAGTGTGTGCTGATGTCTAACTCTATAACCTTCACATTGCTTGTACAGAAGCAGTAGGATCACTGGATGTGGCTCTGGGCACAGTGCAGTTGCTCATACAATGTACCACTTGATTTCAGCAAGAGCTGCAGAGAACAGTTCCCAATCTCTGATCCACAACACTCTCCTCATCACTATGTTAAATCACCCACCCCCAAAACAAAGAGGTTCTGTGTTGTTTTTAAATTTCTACATGGTTGAATCATTCTACAAGTTCATTCAACTTTTTTCCTCAGGTAAAACGTCCACTGCAACAACAGAATCTTTATCTGTTGAACACATGAGTGAAACACAAGGTAGGAGTAAAGGACCTGGTAAAAAAATGCTTTCAAAATTCTTAGTGTCTAAAAAAGTTCCAGGAGTGGAAAATGACTAAAACAGAATAAAATCATTTAATCAAGAATGCATTTTCCCTTTACAATATTTTTTTTTGAGAAACAGAACTCTTAGAGGCACCATTTTTTATTCCCTTGCACTACCTTAGAAGACCTTAGTTTGTAGAACAAAGCAGAAGAAGCTGTATGGCTCCTAAGAGGAAGATAAAAAGACTTTGTTTTCTTGATCTACTAAACACTACATGAACCCAGTGTTCCAATAGCTTTTGGTCAGGCAATTCACAAAATATTCCTGTCCAGCCCTGGTAACACTGACAAATAAACCTCTGCTTCATGGCTTCAATACTCTCCAGGCTGGGTTTACCAGTCACCTGGAACCTGGGGCCCCTCTCTGAGTGACAGTCATGGATCTTAAAATCACTGGGTGACAAGTGGAGGTAAGCAGAAGAGTCGCTGTTTTTGCGGATGCATCTTCCATTCTTCTTGCACAGGACTTTGCTGCAGAGCTTGGCTGCTGAGGTCACATTAATGACATAGTGTCCCAAAGGTCCGTCGATGTACCGCTTCACCGTTAAGCAGCTCTCCTGTGAAAAATAAAAGACCATGACACATTTCTCAGTATCTAGCATTATGTTCAAGTTTATTATGTCTAAAAAGATGCTATTACTAAAACTGTTCTTGCCTAAAGTAATCCATTGAGATAAATCTTGTTCAACTTACATTCTTGAGGGATCTATTTGGTTTAAATGAGTTTATTTCCATGTGTAAGATTAGAAAAATATTGACATCTACTATAGTTTCTATTTGAGTGCCTGGTAGAAACATATAGTGTGAGACTAGGAAAGATTCCCAGGAAGCAGAAAGAGAGTTAATATGGTTCATATCTGAGACTAACTGGACCCTTAAGTACAGATTTCTGGTAACTGCTGATTGGGAGAAATGCATGGGACTAACAGGTTTTAAAGCACAAATTAAATCACCACTCTGGCCCTGATGACTCCAATACCTTCAGTTTACCAGGAGCCACATAATATTCATAAACCAGCACAGAAGTGGCTGCAATTGCAACTCAGAACTTCCAGTTCAGATTTCCTGGTTCCTCTGACCAAGTCAGTGGTACTTTCCCAGAGACATCAGGAGTTGGACAGCAGACTGCATGAAAAGCAGAGTGGGCACCAAAGCCCAGGTTTAAGAATGAGGGCTATCCTGCCATTCCTCCTGGGAAACTCCAGTTCTGCCTCCCATGTCCTCAAGAAGGTTTATTTCTGAAAGTCTGAAGAACCTGGGAGAAGTAACTAGGGCTTGTCTTGTGACATTATTCTCCATGTAACATTTCAACATTAGCGACTGGAGAAAATACCTCACCTCCAGGCTCCATTCCTTCCCAGTCAATCTGGACAGCTGCAGTAGTTACAAAGTAGAACACTGTAAAACAAGCTGTGCTTATATTTCTATGGTATTGTTTTGAAACATGTCTTTCTCCTCACCTGGACTCATTATCCCACTGAGCTACAAATGATGTGCCCAAAGCAATGTGCTCTGGAGCAACAGGATTTTCAGCCTAACAGAATTAATGAGACCTGAAATTATTACTGAGCCATCATCCTCAGTTGTTGGCTGATCTGATAGATCTGATGTTGGCACTGATAAAGGTAGATAGGTGCTATGGAGGGTGTGGTGTCAGACAAGAGGTACTGAGGTGATTCCTAAGAACTGGCAAACTGATCTGACCGACCTTTGAGCTGGCGTATTGCATACTGCCCCAGAGAACAACTCCAGCTGCTCCCAAAGCCGCGCTTTCCCCGATGGTATTGACCAGATCCCTCTGAAAAAGGAGGCCAAATCCACACATGAGAAAAACAAATATACAAAAGTAAAAGTAAAAAAAGCACTGAGATATGGGCATCACTTCTTTTTTTTCCCCAGAGGAAGCATTGGTCCTGAGGTATATTCTTCACAATAAAATCACTGTTTAGTTTAGAAAGCTCTTCTGTGTCTCTACAAAGTTTTGCATAGGTGGCATTCATCAGTGTGCCTCTTAAATAATGAAGTCTTTATAGTTTGTTCACAAGGGTTCCTCCAGCCAAGCCAGTGGAGTAAGAATTTAGTGACCTATTTTATGTACTAGTCTTTGAATGATTACCAAACCTACCTAGGTAGCATTTTTGGTAAGTGACGGCCAGTCTGATCACACATCACTGGATCACCCTTACAGTGTCTGGCTGCAGTTGATGGCTTTAGGCAGGGTCTAACTTGTGCTGCTTTAGCCATGTTACAGACAGGGTTGCTGTTTCTACCAGCATGAGTGCCATTAGTCCAAGAAGCAAATTGTTGAAAAATGAACCTCTCTCCCTGCTACAAGTGTCAAGTGGGGAAAAAAACCCAAATGCACACACCTGCATATTTAACCATGTCCACTTTTAGAATTGAACCAATAAGCAGCTGAGTTATAGCAATAGCAACAACACAACTCTACCAGAGCAGCCTGAGTGTTGGACAGGAGTCACCAGTGCCTTGCCAACCGCATGGCAATGTATCTTGTAAGTGTCTTAAAGCCATTCTCTGAGATTATGAATATTGTGTCTAGAAAAATGCAATTAAATATTCAAAAATATGTAGGAAGGAACTTATTCCCCCAAATATCAAGACTCATTAGCATCTAAAACCATTTATGTCTACAATGATTGAATAAAAAGTAATCCCTGATCAGTATTTGTAATGACAAACATTACAATATTTCTCAATTTGATGAATAGAAAATTCTTTTTAAAATATACTTATGGTCTTTGCAACAGTCTTTGCAACTCTTTAACTAGATACCAATCAAAAATACCAGCCAAATTATCTCAGTATGGTGGTGACAAATTTAGAAAAGCAAAATTACAGAGTGGAAGAACCATTATTATTTACTACTAAATAATACATTCCTCTGTGTAAGTGGGCCTGCACTGATTTATCAATGCATAGTTATGGATTTTCCATTCCTGAAACATTTGTGGCCTGAGAGACACAAAAAAGCGCAAAGAAATGTCATGGGAAAGGGAGAAACCGCTGAAGAGTTGAAGACAATTACAGGGAATTCAGAGTGAGCAGTGGCTTTGACCACTAACTAAAGGTTGGACAAAAACTGCAGGAGAACCTGCAAAAGTGTGGAAGAGTAGAGCTTGCTTACTGGCTCTTAGTGCAGAGTTCAGACTGATTTAAGGTATAACTGGTCTTGCCTAAAGCTCCTGTTGCTGCTGATCACCCAAACAGTATTTTAGAGACTGTCATTTCTCTTAAAAGCATACAGACCAGTAGTACTTTTTAAAGGATAGTGGTATGGACTGCAGGTGTTATTTTCAAAGGGGTTAAGGAGGATGGGTATTTCCTATGGGAATTAATTAATTAATCAGTTAAACAAAAAAAAAGTGTGTTAATTAAAGATCAAAATATCAAATGTTAAAAGAATGTGAAATTCAGTCTGTTGTGTTGGTAATGAGGGTTCCTAGGCCTTTGTCATCTGCAAAACATTTTATGAAGTTTACCCAGATGCAAAGACTGGATGTGATTCTACATTACTCACATGATGGTTGAGTGATTTTGCACTAACACTTTTCAGATCTCATTAAAAAATTAATTAAAACTTATCAGACCTCCAGAATAAATAATCAATAAATACTGAGGATTGCTGGATGAACTAGGACCTGAGAAAACCCTGAAATAATTTTTTTGTAAGTAATATGCTCTGGGAATTACAGTGCTTGACCAGAAGGCAGTAAATCTAGTTTTTATAACTCCATATTCCACATCTTTCTTTTGTTATTTTTATCAGATCCATAAAAATATTACATCACTTCATGTCCAATTCATATGGATATAAAACTGGCAAAATGAATCCTTAAAGTTCATCCAGGCCTCTAGATGTGTGAAGTCCAATGGCACTGATAATTTCACACCTAAGTCCCTGAGGCACCTACTCTTCCACTTTCCTGCCGTCTAGAATTACCACCCTGACAACACTGAGAAATTCAGCACTTATCTTTGGCTAAGGCCAAAATTTGGCATTTTATTGGAAGGCATGTTTTTCTAGGGATTCTTAAAGGGCTCTTACAGCACCTGCACAGGTGGAACAAAGGTCACGTGCTGAGAGTCCTTCCCAGAAGGAGAGAAATAGAAAGAGCTGCTCTGATATATAATGTCCAGATAACCGTCCAGAGAGTTACCTTCATCATGAGGTTTCAGATGACTTCTCTGTCTGATGCCATTTTGCTTTGCACCAACTCAATGGTTCAAAGGAGAGAAAGAGAAGTAAGTAGGAACCCAACTACAGCTTATGATAAATTTGTGTTAATAATTAGGTAACCTGCCCACAAGGAAAGACATAAGGTTTCTGACTGTCATATCTCGGCATAGTTATGTCTTTTACTGAATGAATGTGGCAGGCTTAGTACCTCAAAAGCCATCAGTTCAGAAGAGCTCTTCCTCAAATGATCTATGGAGGAAGTTGCTGGGAACCCAGGGTGCTGGGTTCATCCTGAGCAGGTCAGGAAGACAACAGAGCCAAGAGCTTCTGCACCAGAGGTAGGCGCTCTGACCAGTGGATGGTCATACAAAGAAGGAGGCACCATCCCCTACTTCCTCCTCTTCTGCCACAGACAAGGTTAGAAAATAAAGGTTTCATTCTTCATTTGGGTATTTTGAGAAGGGAAGATATGTGCCTCTCCTAATAGTTGAGAATGACAAATTTGGACCAGAGATGAGAAAGACCCTCAATGAAAAACTGAGTGAGGCACATGAACTCCACCAGCAGCCTCTGACACAGCAGTCCTGATTTTGGGACTGAACCATGTGCCCCTTCTCACACAGCACAGCTTGGCATTGGTGGGGGCTCACTGGAATGGCTCTTCTTTGAGAGAGTAATAAAAGCCTCATATGGAAGAAAACACGCAATTTTCAAAAAATAGACATTTTAAATATTAATATCTTATCATTTGTCTAGCTGGGGAATCCTAATTTGTTTCTTGTATCAGACTTTGGCAAGCGGTATTTGTCCAGATGATTAACAAGTCAACAAGCCTCTTCCCTTGTGATGCTCATTTTTTTACAAGCTTCTGGGGGGTAGTGTGCCACTACCTAAGGTCCTCAAGACTAGGCTGGGCTATCCCCAAATGGACACCTGATTTGGCAGGGAGGAGGAAGCTCTACTGTCTGTCAATGTTTCTTTGTATTTAGATGACCCAAGTCACTGCACTGGACCTTAAAAGAATAGGAGGTGAACTAAACCATTAGTTTTGGAGCTCGAGATGAATGTGAAACAAGACAGTCAGTTCTAGTTACATGTTGAGGAAAGAAAAATATCTGTAATCTTGAAGAGTCTTTGTTACACACAAGAGTTTTCTGTATTCAGCAATAGTACTTCAAGCCTGGCATGGTTGCAGGGGTTGGTCTCTATACACATGCACACCTGATCATCAGAGAAGACTATCTGTAGGGGAACAACAGGATTACTATCCATTATTAATCATTTGCCAGTTGTCATCCTGCTTTATTAATGATTTCAGTCATCTAGTTAGGAAGCACAGATGCTACTGTGCAACTTCCCTCCCCCACACACTTAGTAGTGAATTGTCTAAGCAGTAAGTTTCTAAATACCCTACAGATGGCAAACTGCTTATACACATTTCTAGCAAATACAAAAACCTTTCATAATTATTTGGATCCGAATTCAGAATTTATAGATTGTTTCCAAGAGAAAAAGTAAGATTAATTGCTCAGACATCTTAGGCACAACTTGCCTGATTTCCAGATGCAGTTGGGGTGAAAGGTACAGCACACACAGCTACAGCATATGTCTTGGACCTGGGCCTTTCATCTTTCTGAAGGTTTGATAGACCTGTGTCTCTCCCTCAGTGACTCTGACTCACAACCATTTTTTTCTGACTCCACCGTGCAATTTCGCAGAAGCCCTTTGTACAGAAGAGCTTGTACACAAGTCTTGAATGTCAGTAGTGTTTCTGTTGGAACTGAAAACACAGCTCTTGCACAGCTCGATGGAGCAAGGCTGTAGTTGTCCTGGCCCAGTCCCTGCCAGAAGTCAGGAAACTATCTCATCTGCCTGCTGCCCCAATTTTTCTGTGGCCATTTAGCCTGGATGTCATTGTCCTGGGACCTTTCCTTGTCACCTTCATGCACATTGTTTCTGAAGCTCAGAGGTTTCATGCCTTTTCTGTAACTTTGTGAGCATCACTTAGGGGCTTGGCATGGGTCTCATGAGAAGCTCCAACCTAGTCTAAAACCTGAGCATACAAAACCACATTTAAATTATCCTGGTGGCTCCAGGGCTATGAAAAAAGACAAGAAGATTATTTTCTGGATCATTTCTATGTTTTCAAATACAACCCTCTAAGTTCCTGTCAGACCCCAAGCTGTTCTCACAGATGATGTGTGTAGTCTGGCCAGGTTAAGCCCTGTCCCATGTTGAGCATCCTGCCCATGCTGTCCTTATTAGCAAATACGTAGTGGAGCATAATCCAAATATGTTTCTCTGGCTATGTAATGATCTTTGTAAAGTTGTAAAGCAATCTTTCAAACATCCAGAAGTCAATGGCTACATGCAACTGGAAAACAGGCTGGTGAGTTAAAGAATGTAACCTGAGAGAAGCATCACTCCAAATTACTACTGGTTGCTGAAAATTAACCAGACCAGATTCCTAATTACTTCTATGTACAATTTGCTTCTCAGGGGCAGCCTGAAAGTATCATTTGCTTCTTGGGGTCAGCCCAACACATTTCTCAGGCTCTCAGGGAACTGCTGCACCTCCTCAGCTCCAGCTCTAGGCTGAAGCGCCACACAGCCTGTAATTTACTGGACTGCACTTTGCCTTTTCCCTTGCCACTTCTCTCCCTTTTTCTGTTCTGGTTTGAGTCAGGAACTTGTCTCTGGCAGCATTACAAAGAGCCTACCAAGCAGTTCTCCATAAAATAAAAGGAGGGAGCACCCCCAGATGCCCTTTGTTATCAAGGGGTAATTTCCATGAGTTCCCTGTCCCAGATTTTCTCCTTTCTCATGGAATTGATAGAAATCAAAGAAAAGCTTTTGGCACTTGAAGCAACTATTAGAGAAATGAATAAGTGAAATAGTGAGTCTCTATAATGGGCATAAACAAAGTCAGAGCGACAATCATCATTACCTATCCAGAAAGTCTGATATTTTCACATATATCATTTACCTTCAGTGTTGTGGCCACTACATATTTATTACACTTGAACACTGGTTGATGGAACATTGCATGACTCAGAAACTGGGTTTCTTTGATAAAAAGACTCCACAGTTTAGCACTAAATATTGGACATGAAGAGGTTGTACTGAAAAGTGAGATAGATGGCCAATGCTCATCATGCAGGAGTTAGGAACTCCAGGACAGATTACTTTACTTGACTAGTTTATTTCTATATGGAATGAATTTACATTTGCATAAAGAAACAAAAAAGCCCTGAGGATCTTTTCTCATGAAAGTTTGTCTTTCCATTGCGCTAATTAATTTTAAACTTCACAATATCTGTCAAGCTCATTTCACAAGCTGCCCTGAAAAATAAAAATATCACAATGAATTACTTATTATATATTAAAGAATATATTTCTTTGTATTTTCTTTCTAAACTACTTTCATTAAAAATATACAATGTTATCTCACAGAGGTAGACCAAACCACTGCAATATTAACTCTTGAAAGGTATAGAGTTTTGTACTGTGACTACAGTACTTCCTCTCGGGGGGCTGCTTTAAATATGAAAAACAAATGTGTAAGTGCTTTTAGAACATATTTTTTCTAAGAGGCTATTTCTAATTTCTACATTTTGAAAGAAGTCTGTCTGCTTACCTCTGTTAAAACATGAAAAGTATAGGCATAAAATGGTCTGGAGTAAACGAATACAGGCAAAACATAGTCTTTTCTAGCAATTGAGGCAACACGTATTGCCTCTTTAACCCGATAATGAACAAATTTTAGTGCGTTTGGACTTGACTTCAGTATATAATCCAGGTATATGGAAGGGTAGAGAGCAGTGCTTTCCTTCCACAGCCAAAGCAGGAGGTCATTGCGGAAAGACTCAATAGGTGGGCATTTCCCTGTGTATGTTTGGGGGTGTTCTTTGTAATCATAATTGTAGCAGTCTGGGTAAAGATAGTAACCCCACAAACCGTTTGGTCTCATATGCTCAGCCAGAAGGATGGTGTTATTCATAAAACTCCTGCCAGCATTTTCAAATTCCTCTTTAGCCACTCTCCTAATTTTGTCCTCTGGCCACCGAGGCTGCCGTCTCCTAACAATCTCAAGAGATTTATTTCTATAAATGCTTTTATTGCCCCAGTTCCTATCCCACTGGGGCCTCCAGTTTTCCCAGTCAATGACTGCAAGTCCCTGAAATTTCTTCATGGGTATGTAATAGTCAATGTCAGACTTTGCTTTGCTAAGGTGCTTGATAAGACTTTCGTTCTGGGGCACCCCTCCATTAACGGGATCTCCATTATCTGAATAGTAGGGATAGTATCCCAAATGGGTGTGATAGAAGATTGTCACATTGGATCCACTCAGAGTCTCATTGATGTTGGATGCAATGTCAAAAACACTGAGATCCAGGTCCACCTTGTAGCGCAGCCTGCACTGCTCAGTCGGCGCATTCCAAACAACCATGAAAGGCTTGTGCAGAACCGGAGGGGCCCGTGCCGGCTTCGGCAGGTGAGCATCAGCCAGAGTGAGCAGTGCCACCACTGCCAACGCTGTGACCCCAACATCCATGGCCTGGGCTTTTTCTGGGAAATTGCTATGATGTGCCCTTGAAAACAAAACCAAGATAAGATGTCAGAAGGGCAGCACGGAGGCAAATTTGATGGTAAGGGAATGTCTTTTGGCTTGATTTGCTTTCGATAACATTAAACTCAGTGCAAAGAGAGAAAAGTGCAAAACTGCTCTTGTAAAAGTTAATACTAATTTCAAATGCTTTGAAAAGCATTTTGATGGACTACACTCTCTGGAAACTTCACTTTCTTTTCACCCAGACTCCTCACACAGTTGTTTCAGACCTTTCTATAACATTTATTTGCTCCCTCATGTCTACAAAACTAGATAATAAAGTAATAACCTAAAATGACAGTATAAAAAAAGAATGTGCACTCATTTGAAATTTCAGCTTCCAAACAAGCTCTGCTATGGTCACTCTGACTTGCCTAGAAGATCATCACAGCAGGGCTACAGCCTTTACTATCTTTATATTCAAATAGTCACAATAGGAAAGGTAATTTAAATAAAAGGCAGACACTTCTACCTCACACAGATAAATGAAGACAACTCAGAAACTCTGCAATTTTCAGGATATGAAAATGTTATCTACCCCTGAATTTCATTTTCATTTTCTAAATGAATAGATGCAAGTGTGATAATCAATCTGCAGGCTAGAAGAGTGATACTACTAATGACTTAGTGGTCTAAGCTACTTATTCCAAAGGCAAATTAAATATCTGTACGTTAAAGAAGATAAAATACGTTAAGCAGATCTGAACTAGCTGAAAAAACATGCTGTATCTTTGAAAAAGGGGCTAGTTTTTCGAAATGAGGGGTATTCATCTTAATTTTTCCTTTCAGGGTCTGATGTTTTCCCTGATAGTCACACTAGCTTGGGGCTGCAGTACTCTGGGAGCTGCCAGAGCTGCAAGGCTGCTGGTACCCTGGACACACCCCTGCTTTGTACACACACCCCATGTCCACAAGTCCCCATGTCCTCCAGAATCTGCCTCTGCTCCCAGATCAGTCTCTGCTCCAGTCTCCTCACCAATAAGCACAACTCAGCTCTGTCTTGGGTTTGTTATTCAGGTTTCTTTGCTGATCTTTTTATGCTACAGAGATCATTAAAAAGGTTTCTCTATGAATATATATAGTACGAAATAGTTTATAATCTCAGCTGTTATTTTCTATCATTCACTATTTTAGACACATATTACATCACTGCAATCCCTGTGTGCATTGCAGGTTCAATTCATGCACGAGACATGTGAATTTCAAATGTCCTGAAAGTGGATGTTTCCCTATTTTTTCATCCATTTTAGTGATTTCTTTCCTTGCCTCTAAAGTCTGGCTTTACTTGTCCTTGGTATTTCCTCCATTAACATCAGTTAATCGCTAAATTCATCTTATAGACTAGAAGAGCTTTCCCCTGTTTGAAAATATGTTTGCTCCAATAAATTATATAATCCAGGATTTCTTCCTCTGTCATTTGTCCTTCCATGTCATTCTTCCATCCTCTGGGTTTGATGGATCTTTTCCTGTCTGACACTGCTCTCATACTTTTCTGCCTTTCTCTTAAATTTTACTTTGTCCTTATGTCTCCTACAGAACAGCCCTTCTCTATTCTCAGTTTTGTGTTTTTCCATCCTGAGTCCCAGAAAAGCATTGAGTTCCCTCATCTGTGGTCTGATATGAGAGCACCTTCCCAAGATGAGAAGGAAGCAATTTGCATGGAACTGTGGCTGGGGTAGGGAGTGAAGGGTGGGACTGCAAGAAGCCAAAACGCAGGATTTCCCAGGAGCAAGCCCTCACTACCAAGGTAAAGAGTTATGCTCTGTTGTTTCCTCACCCACTCTCTGAATGCTTGTTCTGTAGACCTAAATATAGATTTAGCACCCAAGTTTTAAAATGTTGTTCATAATCCTCTAGATCCTATTAAGGACATCATCCTTGAGTGAAATGGGCCATTGCCACCAAGCCAACACTACTTAAAAGCCTGTCTGCTCAAAAAGGACAGAAGGTTATTTTCATTGCACTGATCTGTTGGAAGGAAATTTTATACTTGCAACTGGTATATTTTTCTCCATTTTCCTGCAGTCTTGCATAATCATCTAAGTAATGCCATGGCCTGAGAAAAACAAGCAAACAAACAAAAATGCCACAAAAACTGCCTTTCCCTTCCTGTTTTATACAAACCGAGGAACACACCACAGTACTCTGCATTTCTTCTTTGATGTAGCAAATGATCTTACTACATTGGTAAGTGATTTTTCATGATTTGGACTGGATTGCTTTGCAGTACATGTGAACAAATCCATAAAATAAACAGCAATTTTCTTAAAAAGTGGTAGCTCAGATAAAATGGGAAGAGCATCAGGAAAAAAGAAAATACCTTTAGTGAATTTCTGTGTAAGAAAAGATCTGGGAAAAGATCCCAACTTCCTGTTCCCACAATCCAAATGCTGGATTGTTCAGCCTTGTGTTATTATGTACATATAATTAGATCAGTTTTTTAGATATTAATGACTAACACAGTAGAGTTCTTGTCTAGATCTGAGAGCCCTAGACATTAGAATATTGCAGATAATAAATCATAACAGAGTTGGGTCATGAGATAATATTGCAGGGTATTTTTAGTATGTATTTTTAGTTCTTGGGCAATTCTTGTTGCCTGAAAAGATTTTAAAGCCCCTGACAAGACTTTAAATTACAGAGTAGTTGAAGCTGGAAGGGATCTCTGGAGGTCACCTGGCTCACCCCCAGAGCTGGTCACTCAGGACAAAACATCACAAGTGATAAAATGAAAATATTTATCTCAGGAAATGTCAAATAATTCTCAAGATTCAGATTGACCAAATCTTTGAAATTGTGAAGAAGGCTGGACATATTGCTCAACTCTAGACATGCAGATTTCTGCACCTGCAAGATGAATCCCACAAAAAAAAAAAAAAAAAAAAAAAGGTGGAAATCTCTCTAATGCTGCTCAAGCTGTTTAGAAGTTAGGATCTGATCAAGAGCAGTCATTCAGGATCCTCTAGTGAATACTTGATACCTCAGAAAGTTGCTGTAAATTCCTTATTTAAATCTACATGGAATTAGCTACTCAATGATCTCTATTAATCTAAATAAGATGGTAAGTGCATAGATAACATGCCTACCTTTTAGACGGCTAAAGCATCTCACTGCAATTAAAGCACTGCATTTCATTGCAAAGCATCTCACTTTCCATGCTACTTTTTATTCCACACAGGAGACATTACCATATACACAGTTCCTTAAAGAGGAGATAATTAGAAGAAAAAAAAAATCATCATTTGAAAAAGTTCCAATATAGTTGCATTAATCTGCAATTAATTCTGATGTTATTTGCAGATAGGAATTTAATTACAGATGTTTTTGCTTTAAAAATTCTTCTGAAGGCAAGGGAAACAAGTTTTCAAAGAAGCAGATAAGCCTATAGTTCTGAATGATGAGAAAAGAAATTATCTGTTGTTTCACAAATGCATGAAGGAACCTCTAAACAAGAACAAAACATCTTTTATTACAATTTCCATTGCTTTGTTTTTGGACTTCATCCTTTTTACTCTCATGCATGGCCACTAATTGGACTGCTTTAATCCCTGTTTTTAATGAGCAGAGACACTAACAATTCCTCCCTTCTGAAGCTCATTATCAACTTTGGTTCAAATTATTCTTTTTTTTTTTTTTTTTTTTTTTTTTTTTGTTTTGTTTTTGTTTTTTTAATTCAATGCCACATTATCATGGTCAGTTTAACTTCTCAAACATGCAGATAGCTTTCTGTGGCACTACAGTGTTTTCAGAGCAGAATATTCACTCAGAGTTTCTGCTCTATATTCTAAAAACAAAAACAAGTTAGTAAGTGAATGAAATGGGGTCTGATCACAAATCTCACAAAGTTGATGAAGTTTTTTTTATTGTATTCAGGAAATGCCGAATCATGCTTTCACTGCACAAAATAATGTTTTCTATTTGCCTCAGTTTCTCTTGTGCAGTCTAGGATGAAGCAGATTATGGCTGGACTTCAATATATCCTTTAGTAACTTTGAATTTTGCCATTTCTTGAATTTCTTGAAAGATCAGTTCATTTCTGCATATTCCTCTCATAATTTTTGTAAAAATTGCAAACATTTACTTTTCCTAATGAACTGCTTGGTCCAACCTGTACTCAACTGTGTTTATTAGTCAGAATTCCACTGTATTTTGATTTCCAAATAGTTGAAAACAACTGAACTAGACATCTTAATTGCACACTTTGATTACAAAATATACCACTTAAAATTCATAAAAATATAGACTCTCATGCTAAAGAAACCTATTTTCACACTATGTGTTCCGATACAGATCAATGGTGTGTTCTCTAGATGGACAGTTCTTCTCTAACGGTTTTTATTGATTATCCCAGCGTTTTTTGCACTGCAACACATGACATTACAGCTGCTGCTTATCATGATTTCTATGTTGGTCATATAACCAGACAACACAACTTCATAACAGCCAGAAAAGTTATCCTCTCGTTTTATACTCACTTATATGCTGACTTGAAGTATAATCCATGCAATTAGCTATGACACAATTGGTTTAATCTGTGAAGTATGCATTATACCACACAACTGTCATCGAACTCAATAATTACTCCAAAATTCAGATACAAACTTTAAAAAATCTGTAGTTCCTATGGTAACAGCCATTTATGATTGTCTCATAAGCAGTATCTGATTAACATAATTTAAAATCCAGAACAGGAAAGAGTACAGTTAACTCACAGAGGAAAAGTGACTTTTCCAACAAAAGAGTAATGTTTTGTGATCTAAACCAGAATTACAACATTTTTTCAAGTTTGTTTTCAGGCTCTCATATGTGCTATTGACTCCTGTCTTGCAGCTGCTGAGCGTACTTCACACTTTGTTTTGTGGCAAACATATTCATTTTAACTAGCATTTCTCATATTCGTAGGAAATTATTTTTCGAGGAAATGAAATAAAATCTGCTGACAAAAAGGGAGAAAATGAAACTGAATTGTTTGAATTCCTCTGAGGAATGTATAAAATTGGCAGCTAGAAGTGTCCTTTTTTTGAATGTAGACTGACCTCATTTGGTGTAGAAGTTATTACTGTGGCTAAGAAATACAGACATTTCTACTGTATATAAGGGTTTTGTGGTTTTTTGGGTTTTTTTGTTGGTTGTTTTTTTTTTTGCCACACAATGACATTTCAAAGTTGCTTGCAAATAATTTGAAAAAGCTTGTGTATTAATACATATTTCTCTGTCTTCTTAGGAAATACAGGAATGACTAAATCTGTCCAGTCTGCCTCTGTCTTGGTCTGACCCTGTTGTTATTCTTCTGTTTGAAAACTATGCAAAAATCTTGTTTTTCATGTTTTTTTGAATAATGGCTTTCATGAGTAAGCTGGAAAAATGGATAGACAATACTGTCTTAGAAGTATTCTATCTTGAAACCTTCTGTGGTCCAAAATGTAAAACTGCATTAGAGAGAGATTAAGTATCCTCTGTACCCTCACAATTGCCAGTTTTCAGTCTCTCGACTCTCCTATCTTTGTCATTCTCCAGTTATATTTCTCAGATTAGATCCCAAGTTAAAAACGGACAGAAGGACAACATCCTGAGGAGGATTTGAGGTGTTGGTTGATGAGAAGGTCAACATGACCCAGCATCCTGTGTTTGCAGGCCAGAAAGCCAACCACACCCAGGGCTGCATGAAGAGAATAATGACCAGCAGTCTGCCTCTCTACTCTGCCCCGTGAGAACCCACCTGGAATGCTGCATCCAGCTCCAGGACCCCCAATATAAGAAGGACATGGATTTGTTCCACTGTATCCAGAAGGGAGTTATGAAGATGCTCAGATGCTCAGAGTGCCTCTCCTATAAAGACAAGCTGAGAGAGTTGGGGTTGTTCAGCCTGGAGAACAGAAGGCTCTGGGGAGACCTGAGAGCAGCCTTGTGGTACCTAATGGGGCCTGCAAGAGAGATGGAGAAGGACTTTTTGCAAGGATGTGTAGTGAAAGGACAAGGGAGAATGGCTTCAAACTGAAAGAGAGTAGGTTTAGATTAGATGCAGGGAACAAATTCTATACTATGAGGGTGGTGAGGCTCTGGCACAGGTTAGCCAGAGAAGCTGTGGATGCCCCATCCCTGGAAATGTTCAAGGCCAGGTTGGATGTGGCTTTGAGCAACCTGATCTGGTGGGTGGCATCCCTGCCCATGACAGGAGGGTTGGAACTGGATAATATTTAAGGTCTTTTCCAACCCAAACCATTCTATAATTCTGATTCTATGTTTGTAATCTCTCTTAAAGATCAAAGTTCAGAAATTAACATATGATTGACATATTACAGTTCATTTCCATTATGTGAGCATAAATACCCAGGTTGTAAAGCATGGAGTAGCATCTCTTTATTTTCACGCAAAATATATGAAAAGAACTTCAAAGTCCAAGGAGATGGGAATCCAGGCATATGCTATCATTGCTGATGTTTTTGTGAACTGTGGATTATTCATGTAGAAGCAAATGTAAAATGCTAGAGGACATTCTTTGGTGCGTATCAAAGACTTACAGTAAATAATTTTTGGGGCAGAGTTTTGCTTAGGCAACTCCTGTTTAATTTTATTCTTTCTGTTATGTGCAGTTTGTGTCATGCCTTAAACTGAGAGAAAAGAAAGGAAGCGTGGAAATGAAAGGGAAAAATATGGTATTGACAAGATATTGTTCCCATGGAGCCCGAAATTATTCTATTAAAAATAACCATTGCAGTTATAAAAAAAAACCCTTCCTATGTCCTGGTCTATTCTCTTCTACCTGTAATACCTTTATCTCTAGTTATTAGAGGCCAGACTGCTACATGTTCACACACATTGTTTCTTATGCCAAGTCATTTCACTAGCACCAGCAAGATTGAGGGCTACTCAGCACAATGACAGAGGGAAAATAAAGATACAGATCATGAGTCCCAGTATTATACTAGTTAAAAGATTGTGCTGTCATTTTAAATCACTGCAGATTATTGATGACACTTTGAATACCAGGGGAAGATAAAGTAATATGGTTTAAATCTATCTTTGCAGTAGAGGGAGATTGAATACATATGTGCCACAAACAATTTTTCAATTACTGAATGATTGAGTAAAAGAAATATTTTTTGTGTGGAAGGAACATCTGAAGTATTATACCATTTTATATGTCAAATACATGAATTTAGCTTGCATGTAATATATTAATTACTAATCTAATTTTTTATGCAAAAGCCTGATACATTGTTATTTTCAATTCCAGTCCATCTGCTCTATTGCATTATAAACTGAAGACAAAGGTATTCTAGGAAAAAATATTCCAATATTTAAAGATGCAAAAATTACGTCAAAAGTTCAGACTTTTATATGCAATTTAATATATATTTATTCTCCATATGCAAAGACTAAAGGAGAAAAATAAATTGGTAGGTTATACTTTTCAGAGGAGCCATATTGATTATCAGAGCTGTTAAAGCCTTAATTCCCTGAATAGTTAAGACTAATATCTTCAGCGTTGTTCAGTACCCTCTTCTGGCTCTGACCTTCAATGGGTAAAAATTAAAGTGCCAACCACCAGCATTCTGTAAAGTTCTCACTTTTTTATATATTTTCCTTCTAATTTTATCACTAAATATTCTTAACTGAAGACCATGAACATTAATTGACACTAATAGAATACATCCTACCTTCTGGCATGGAATTTTAATAGCTTATAAGAATGTATGAATTGGTAATACTGTACAATAAATAATACATGAGTTTACATTGTTGCAAAGCATTTAAAATAGTTTAGCTTCTTTCACACCATCTGCTAAATTCACACATTCATTTTCTGAAAGGTTTATTGTTATTAGAGGCACTTATAAGAGAGAAAATTAAGTCAAATTGATAACAGAAAGAATGCCTACAATCAGGCCTTGGCTTATTCTTGAGAAAATGCTCTAAGCTAAATTAACTTTAGCTCACACAAAGATAAATTATGCTTTCCGATAGTGTAATTCAAGAAAATTCAATTGAAATTAATTGAAGGGTATAAATCTGGAAATATTCCAGTTGAATTCAAGGAGGTATTAAGCATTTATAATCTTGTGAGAGGAAAAATGTATCCTTTAGTCAGCTAAAAAATCCTAATATGTTGGCAAACTCTTAAAACATTTGTGTATTTCCACTTTAAATCTGTGCTTGCAGTAAATAATTACTATTCTTTGGATAGTACAAAAGGGAATATTACACTTTGACGACAGAAACTCAAAACAAATTGGAAAATACATGTAAAGCATTTGAGGTGAAATTAACTTTACACTTTATTTGCATGCCAATACACAGCTTAGTTTGTTGTCTACATTGTTTCAAATAAATTAATTTAAAATACCTCTAGCTCTACAAAAACCCAGCACAATACATTTACTCCAATCATTAATGAATGGAACTCATTTTCAAACAATGAACTGCATCTTCTTTTGGGCTCCTCTTGAGATTATTTTAAAATGCACTCTTCATAGATGTGACTACCATTTGGAAAAAATTCCCCTGAATATTCTGCTTCTAATGAAAGAAGTATTTTTTTATTAATAATATGGGATTAAATACCCAAACAGCATGCAATTAGCTGCCCTCTGGGTGAGCAGCGCTGCTTGCACAGCCCAGTGCGTTTAAGTACTAAATTGATAAATCAAATTCTGAAATAACCTTTAAGTCAAAACATTACTCTTTTTTTTTTTTGAAATGTGAATTTTATTCACAAACAGCATGTCAGTATCAAGTTTCTAAACTAAAACTGCTGATACACGTTGAAGTATTAAGCACCAAATAGATATTTGACAGATAAAAATACAAACCAAGATACCAAAATACAAATATAGTCCAGAATTGACATGGTACAGAAAACAAAAGAGAAATTCTTCCTAACTGGTAGACTACAAGCAGAAGGGAAAACTTTGTCTTTATGATTGTTAACTGAGTAAATAACATGGCACTTACCTCCATAAAATCAATGAATAGCAGAAAACTTTGCTGAATCAATTTACAACAGCTGATGTGTTTGTCCCCGGAATGTGCTCCTCCTAATGAGTGGGCTTTTAACTAGTGAGAAACTGAGGGCATTTGAAGATGAGAGCAGAATTTCAACTAGTGAGAAACTGAGGGCATTTGAAGATGAGAGCAGAATTTCACCAAAACGCTCATCATGTAATTGTAAAATAAGTAAATAAATCCATTTAAAAGGTAGATGTATTACTTGTAGGCATCTGGGCTCTTTCTGTAATCATTTTGTATTACCTGCTTTTATGACCTGATAGGGATCAACCAGACTGGTGTTTGAGGGGAATTGAGTTTTGAGAGTTACACACTCTGGACTCAGCAGTGATAGGCATTAGCAGGAGGGACATCTAGGTCATTGCAGCACAGGGAGAAGCAGGGATGCTGGCAAAACCAAGCAAACAAAGTAGTTCAGGAAAAGTTATTTTAAAAGCTGGCTAGGCGGCTGAGTCCAAAGATTTGTGGTGAATGAACTCAAATCCAGTTGGCAGCTAGTGACTTCTGGTGTTCCCCAGGGATGATCTTTTCCAGATTAATTCCATTATTGTATCATTTGTTCATAATCCTCCCTAAAACTAAATATTAATAAGTGCTCAGTCTTTGCTATTCCTTGAACATGACACATGGAAGCAGACCCCAGGGACCACCACCACCTGATCCAGTGTCTGCATGTCATGGGATGGTGTGAGTGACCAAAGAAGGGCAGAAGGGAACAGCAATATCACAGTTCCATAAAGAGGCTTTTAAAGTGGGTCAGCATGACAACAGCTTCAACAGCTACATGCCACCTCCATGACCAGTCAAACCCCCATCAGACATATAGGGATGTAGAGAAAGGGTCCCTATGTACAGAGCTATGATGGTCAAAGGCATTTGTGTATCCTAACAATGCAGACTAACAGGTCAAAAATGTCCATATCCCCATGTGGGAACTGTGAAGTGTAAAAGAAGGAAACCTTGGGTTTCCTCATCTTGTCAAGCATGACTGTTGCCATTTAAGTTTGAAACAAATACAGGAAACAAGCACAAAGAATTATTGGAACAACTACAGACATTTTTGTTATTGTTCTTGCCACATTTGTCTCTGAAGCTGCAAAGCTATTTGGATTAAATAGGAAACAAGTAGCTCCCTGAGCCTTGGAAATAATGCAGGCAAGTTTCCTACAGTCCTGTGTCTCATCCTTGACTGAGCTCCAAACTAAGGTTTCCCAAGGCCGAGGCATGTACAGAAGATCTCTCTGGCACTGGCTCTCCAGCTTGCAGCATGACTCCCTTTCTTTTTGCCTTTTATTCAGCAGGTTGTTTCCACCAATGAGTTGGTTTCTGAGATGGTATCTGATACCTGAGCCACTCTCCAGTGTCTGGCTTATATTTGCTGTCAGGGAGGGATGTGCACTTGCATGGACAAACGCACAGGTTTTTGCTCATATCTGTAGGGTCAGAGATGGTTTGAAGATCACTTCTACCATGGGAAATGCTGAAATAGCTTCTGATTACTGACTGTTACCCAATACCATCAGTAGTTCTGCTAGAATGTGCATTTAGCAGCTGTCCCAGGCATGCCCCAGTGCAGCTCTGCAGTGCTGCTGAGGTAGGTGCTCCTCAGCCCACGGCTGCAGCCCGGCAGTGCTCAGGGTCCCACGCAGAGCACAGCCAGCAGCATCAGCCAGCAGGCACTGCCCTTCCTGAGCACCTGCCAGACCTCAGCAACACCTCATTCAAAACAAAGGGCTATCTATTTGCCTAAAATAGATTATAGGACAAAGGATAAAATTAAACAGAGAGCTTTTCATGTTTGGCCTTACATCCATCTCTTTTTTAAGCCAAATTATCTCAGTCTGTAGGCTTGGGAGTGGAGGCCAATCTGACATGTGTTTGAAATGCTTCTTTCTCCATGTGTTTCTAGATTAATTTTTCCTTTGGAAGGTGGCTGCTATTGCAGATACTGCCCACCTCCTCTTTAATACACAGTTACCCTTTTCGCAAGGGTTAGCATCCCCTCGGGCCCTCAGCTCTGTGCAGCTCAGCCTTGACAGATCTGCAGTCATATACCCTCTCCTTCACTTTTATTCTTCTTCTAGGTCTCATTTCACTTCACTTAAACATTTCCTTTTTTCTCATCTGCACTCAGAATATGAAGCAAACAGAGGCATAATTTGTGAGGAATTATTTCCATTAATCTCTTTGTTCTCTCTGTTCAAAAATACCATGCAAAGAATAACTTCACAGTTAAATATTAATAAAATATGAGTATGTAAGAGTAAAATATGCACATGCTGTTCACACGTATTTGGGTTGTATACATTTGTCAGTAAAATCATTGCTATGGTCAAAAAATAGAGCTGAACACATTTAAAATAGAGTGGAAGAGTGGAAGAAACAACTTAGATAAACCTGCAGAAAACACTGCTTTTCCCCAACTAAAGTAGTAAAGAACAACAAATTTGAAATATTATTTGTTTTAATTGATATTGTAGTTTCACTTGATATTTGGGCAATGGAGATCATGGGAGAGATACAACAATTGCCATGAGTCAGCAGCTATTGATGCCCACCATCTGACAAAGGATGCCTGTGTGTGTATATATATAATTCTGACGGAGAGGAGAATGACACCAGGATTTGCAGTCTAGCTCCTGCCAACCTCCTTCTGGGCTATACAAAACTTCTGCTAAAAATAAAAGCCCCAAGCAGCCTTGCTCTGTCACCCTGAACTCGGGGTGGGCATCTACATCAGGAATTTTCCCAGGTCCTGCTCCTTCTTGGCAGCCATGCAGAAAATGTTCTGGGGGACAGAAGGAATGATGGGCTGAATCAGATGAGGGGGAACTATAAGGAGACACATTTGGATAAATAATTCAGAGAGACACTTATGCTTAGGTTTTATTTGAGTTAGAAATGAAACCAAGTTCTTTATAGTGGAAGGAATTTGAGAGACAGTGCTATATTTTATGTAAAGCAGCATTTGTTTAGAGGTGGAGAGAAAGCTTGGCTGTCTCCAGCTTTTTATTATGTATCTAAGAATAATATTTTTATTTACAATTTATTCCTGATAAATGTAATTCAGCTTCCAAGGCATCAAGAAAGAAATGCCTCAGGAAATCCCAATATGTATGTGGGTTGCCCCTTGAATAAAATGTAATATGTTCTCAAATACAAAACTGATCTGATTTGGGTTTTTTTTTTTCCAAACTACTGACAAAATAATTAGAATACATATTTTATAATTAATTATCAAGTAGTTAATAACATTAGTGTTTAAAGACTTAAAGAAAAAGACCAAGTTCTAATATATATTAAAACCCAGGTTTTGTGCCATATCACAAATTAATTTGGAAAAATAAAGGCTTATTAAAAAGTCACATGTAATTTAACAACTGGGATAACATAACAATTCTATCCAGAATATGCATTTAATAACAAAATTGCTTTTAAGAGTTTTAGAAAAAAAAAATGCAACACCATCTACAGAATAACTTCTTTTGCTTCATAGCTAAGAAAAATGGGTGAGAATGAGCATGGGAATAATTTCAGTCTGACTTTTAATAACCATTTTTAAAATAAATGTTGTCAGGTTAATTAGACATGTGGACTGTGGGTTTCATTTCAAGCTCATACATGTATCTAGAACTGAATTTTGCTCCTGAATCTGCTTTATTTAAAGTTCATGTGAAGTAAGAGTACTTCATGTGAAGTAAGATTTCCAAGTCACATCATTGCTTAAAGATGCAAACAGGCACCCACTGATACTGTTAAAAGCAGTTGGACTGATTTGGCATCATAGGACTAAGAGTCTGTACCTGTAAAAATATTCAAATATTTAATTCTTATTTATTGGCAATTTCAGTGCAGTAAGACATCTAGTTATCATTGGGCATAATGGCACTGAACCAGGTTTGCTACTTTGGAAAGTATTAGATAGTTAATGGCACTTTAAGCCCTCATGTATTTCAATAAATCTATCCCTTCAAGGGTTAAAGGATTAGGTCCCTCTCTTGCCTTTCTGAGCATGATTAATCATAAATAATAGAAGTTTGATTTTATGGTCAGATAAACTACAACTAAAACACACCCTGAACCTGTCTAGCTAACCATGAGACAGAATAAGCTGCCTCTCCCAGTTTTCTGTTTGGACAGGGACAAGTTTGGGTGCTGGTACCAATTGTTAGCCACCTTTTTGTCAACGCTTATCACCAACACCTTCTTGGGGAACCTGTTGTGACAGGCTTTTGAAGTCTGGCTGAAGCTAAGGATGCTTAGGTCACCTCTGCCAGAAAAGTGCTTGGTCCCTGTTGCCAGTACCCATCCTCATATCCAGAGTCATATCCACCTCCCTCAACCTGCAGGACCAAGTCAAACTTACCCAACGTATTTTGTTTGGAGGCAACAGCCAACACAACCCCCAAATGCCAAAGCACACATACATACAAATATATATATGTGTGTGTATATATACACACACACAAACTCTTTCATGTAGGAGTGTCTCTGAAAAACATATGTACAACCTACGTGTGAGTGACACTTCTGCCACACAGGAAAGGACAGTGAGCATGCGTGGCTTTAGGGTGAAAAAAAGGTCAGATTTGTGTATACCAAGGCAGTTGCAAATCAGTCAACCCCAATGTGAAGTTTGGGCTAGCAATCCAACTTCATCAGGAGAAAGATCAGGGGTTTAATAGTGTTACATGGAAATTCTGCTATATGGTTAGAGGTTCTGCCCAAGGAACATCTGATGCTACTCTTAGTCTAATATTAATCAGGAGAAATTCAAGGCAACCCCCCTTAACTTTCCTTATGTTTTCTAAAGAACAAAAAATTAATTTAAGACTGAACCTCTTATATCAATGCCTCTGCATTTCCACAAATGTTTAATTCCATAGGTAAATGTAAAAAGCCTACCCTTCAGTAACATTGTCTGGATCTAACCAGTGGTTTGGCCAATCTTAGTTTTTAGATATTCTTGCAAGGAGCTCCTGAGAACACATTTGGCCTGATGGGCCTTTGCACTCAGGAATCTTACTCTGCCGATGGTCATTTACAATAAAAAAGATTGATATGTTTAAACCTCAAAATCTGCAAACATTTATAGGCTTATCACTCTCAGAACACAGTTTTGGAGAAATTAATGCATTGTTAACAACTCTTACAAAATCAGATCTATAGTGTCCCTGCTCTTTGGACATCTCTCAAACAGAAAAGTTAGCAGGTCTGAGACATTGATGTCTCAAGAGACACTTTACTCAAAGAACTTCTCCTAATTTTTTTTTTCTGTGATATTGCCATTATTTGGGCACTGGTTTAGAAAAAGGATTCACCTTTTTATGAATGCAGATTAATTTTCCTTGTCACACCAAAGGGAGTTGGTAACCCAATCGCACAGGAAGAGAATAAATAACAGACCTTGCCCCAGCAGAACAGAGGAACGAAGCTATATTTAAAGTGCAAGGAGGAAGAAATGGAATTTATTGTTCAGCTTCATGCAGAGAGGTGGCTGACTCATAGGCCTGTGCAACTGATGATTCTTTCAGGCAACAGCAGGAGATGAATTAATAAGGAGAAAAAAAAATGTCAATTTATATGGACTAAAGAGGAAGCTAAAGAACAGCCATGACTACCCACATACTTCGGCATGACAGCTTTCTTCTGTTTCTATTGTATAGCCAGAATGCAGAAGCTGAGGCCTGTGGCTAAATCACATCTCATCAATTTTCATGTATTTTCTCACATGATAAGGAAGCAAGCGGGATCATTAAAAAAACCTCAGGAGATCAAGTTATTTCTTCTTATTGAAATAGAAGATTTTTATCTGCAACAATAAGTACTTTTGAATGCTAATAGAAAATAATAAGACAGCAGTTGAGACAAACTTTTTTGTGAAGAATGTTTGCTTTTTGTGTGTGTGTGTGTGGGCATACAGGAGTGACAGTCAGAAATGCACTGTGCACAAAACACACCTTACACTTTAAACTCATTTTCTAAAGTCTCTGCTGTTAACCAAAACTTGGGTAAATAGGGAGGGTAACAGTAAGCCACTGATAAAATCAAGAATTTTGTTTTTTTGAAATTATTCCATCCCTTATTGAACATTCATTTTCATGAAACCTTGTCAAAAACTTGTTTGCCAGCTAGTAGAAATATCTTAAATATAGATATTTGCAGAAGTCTTGCACTTTGGTCATGCCCCCTGACCTTTCGAAAGCTCCCTGGGTAGGAGAACTGAAAGAGGAAGGATTCTAAAAAGTGCTGAAGATGAAACAGGGATGGAGGAACAGAGAACCAGCACCCAGGCCCCACTGGCACTGCACACCTTTGTTACATCACCCTACAACAGGGAGCACACTGGTGATGTTCCTGGCAGCCTGGGGGTGCTGTCTGTGCAGGGTGCAGGGCTCAGCAGCCCTTTGCTCCAAAGAGGCAGCAGCAATCAGCGGTGGGGGAAATGCCACTTCAAGCCTCTGACACAAGCCTTTCTAATAACCATCCTTCTGATGTATGAACTGCCTTTCCAGCTTATTTTCCTTCTTTGCAGTATTTTTTCCCAATCCTTTCTGCTTTCTGTCTGACTGAGATTCCATCTTCACCAGGCAGATCACCTTAACCCTGCTCCATTTAGCTTAGTGTGGCAAGATAAAAACTTGTCCCAAATAATCAGATCTAGATTACAAAGGAAAAAAAAATTTCCATGAACTTTAGAGAGGAAAATAAGAGTAAAAATGGAAGTGTGTTTCCTGGTTTGAAGATCACCATTTGGACCATGTGCTCCTAAAGCTACAGAATACAGAAGATACAGAAGCTATATTTTCCTGCCTTTGCTATGCCTTCCTCCTTTCCCTTCCTAACAGAGGGCTTTACTTTGATCTACAAGGAAGCATGATTCAATTTTAACTGTGAAATACAAAAGAAAATGTCTCAAACTAATACACTTTTTTTCACAGAAGAAGCATTAATTATGACTTTAAAGAATACCAAGAGAGGTTATTTCCTCTAAAATACGGTATAATATAAAAAAATATGAGATTATAAAATGGAACTGTTTAGAAATATGGTGTACTGAGGGTTTTAATACCTCAAATTAAACTGAATTAAATATCCCTTTTAAAAAATCTTGATTTCAAAGCTTTTTTTGTTTTCTTTCTCCCTTTCCTCTATTTACCTTCCCTTTGTTGCCATTTTAGTAAAAAATAAATGCCAGTTTACTTCTTACATAACTAGCAAAATCCAAAGGTCTTGTAACATAAGATCAACTCCAGATTTCAAGGAAGTAGTACAGTCATTTTCCATAAAATGTCATGTCTCATCTTTAATATAAATTTTGCTTTTCGAGCATAGGCAGCATATGCATGTGGGGAACTCCCCTGAGGAACAGGAGAAACAACCTGCATGACATAGGCTGGGACCCATCCTTGGGCTTGCAGCTTGCCTAAACAAATGAGGTACGGAGTCATCAGGCTGCTGTGAGTCACACAGGATCCCACACTTGTGCAATTTGAATTGCAGGATCTCTTCTGACACCCACCGGGATGGTGACATGCCCCAAGTGGTGAATAACCCGTGAATAGCCTCCGGAAGGTGGGGTTACCACATCGGTGACACTGTATCACCTGAACACGGTGCGAGTGCGGAACTACCCCGGCACAATGACTCGCTTCCTGGCTCGGAGGTGGATTCATGCTTTATCACCAGGCTGCCTGTATTGGGGTTTCTACATTTCAGAAGAGTTTGTCGGGCAAGAAAAATGCTTGAAAGCATTTCAGTTATTCACACTGCTGTTCCTATCTGCGTGAAGGGAAGCAGTTTTAGGTTACACTCTCAAATAAGCCTCACCAGTCTGCCTGAGGGATGTAGGAAGTTACGTGTTTTGACTTTCAGTAGGAATCATCATGCAATTCATTTGAATGAAAGGTTGATTTTTCCACCTTAAACACAGACTAGGATTTCCATGCTAAAACACGTTACACCTCTATTCTTAGTAAAGTAAAATATAGTCTCATCACGTGTTGTACTAGTAATGATGCACATTGTCAAGTTTGTCAAACATTTTTGCATCATTACACCCTATTTTGAACACACCCAAGTAAAAGCAGGGAAACACTCCATGCTCTTTTGCTCCCCTGTACTTTTTTGGGGTGACCACAGAGGAAGCAGCTACCAAATGAGTGTGAGGGGAAGCAGACAGAGCAAAGAACCAGGGAAGCAGGGAGAAGATTCCTGGAGAAGGTCAGGGTAAAGGCCAGGGCCTCCAGAGGGACCAGTGGGGATGAGCAAAGTGGAGCCAAGCATGGGGACAGACAGCTGCCAAGGGACTGCCTCTTTTCCCATTTCCTACTCTTTCAGTATCTGACTTCAAGATAATTTTATAGACAAAGTGCTGCACAAACCATAGGTTTTTTTGTTTTTTCTTTCTCTTTCAGGTTTTCACCCACATAAGGTGAAAAGAATAATAGACCATGACTAGTATCCCAAAAGATCTTCTTCTGAAATGGCTCTAAAAAGAATATTGTGAATGGGTCAGATAGGTTCTCAGCCACACACTGGCAGCACCACTCTTCTTAAATTTCAGTTGTGTCTGTGCAGGTCACCAATCTTCACTACACTTCCTCAGACATAAAGTTTTGAAATTTGCTAAATAATTGTTTTTGTGGTACACAGAAAGAAACAGAAACCCACTCAGACGGAGCACCATGATTTGCTTAAGAGCTGACAGTGACCATATGCACTAAAAGGCTATTTCTGTCACACTAATTAGCAAATATGTCCCTGAATTCAGGCAGGATGTATCCTAGTCTTCTGCAGAGGGACAGCACAAGAACCATATGTCATTTAAATGCCACTTAAATGCTATTTTAAAGGCACTAGTAGGACTCCTCTGCTCCTTAACTCTTTCCATTTTTAATTTGGTAAATGTCATTTTTACACCGATTTCAAAGGCAAATTGTACTTTAAATTGAGGAAGTGGCACCATCTTGTGGCTAAAAGTGAAAGTGTATTTTCCTTAGCATTTTCCTTTTCTTTCATTTCCCCCCCCTTTTTTTTTTTTAGGTTCTCATAATTGTACAGAACAGCCCTTTGAGTCTAAAACCTCATCATTGTTTCAGAAGACTTTTGCACAAAGCTGAGATCTATTATGCAAAAAATGCACAATATTATGAATATCTACTTTGCCACACAGATTTCTGACACATTGGCTAATGTCATAGAAAGATTTTTGAAAAATTCTTTTGAGGTCAGCTTCATAAAATTAGAAAAAAAGGTTACTAAAACATGTTCATCAAGAAAAGAATGCCTACATTTTCATTGGCAATGTCATACTCCAATAAGTGAGTCAAAATTCTTCAAATCCACATGCAGAAAATTTGTTTATATATTTAAGCATATAATTTAAGCCTCAGTTAAATTATCCAAACTAGAATTAAGCATAATGTGTGGGTTTGCCTTTACTCATGAGTTTTCAGGACCATTAGTAAAGTTCCTGCAACTTTAAAGCTAATAATATAGCTATGTAGCAATTTACTTAAAAACTGATACTCCTGCCTTCACTCTTAGAACTTACAAGTTGCAGACTTTTTTTTTTTTAATACCTAAATTTCTTCTTTTAAAGGACTAGTCAGAATTGTCAGTAATCTACTGTAAAGACAGAAAAAAGAGGATATTGTGGAAGCTGAGTACTACTAGATTTTTTAATATGCAAACAGCTGTACAGCTAAGAGTAAATGCGTAGAGCTCAAGCTTGTTCAAAGGCCTGCTCATAATTACTGGCAGTCACCTCAGAGAGATTCACCTCTCTTTGGATATCACCAGTGCAAATGCCTATACTGGAACTGGTCACCAAAGCTTGGTTTGAAGTCTCTAGGGAGTAAGAGCTGCTTTTAAGGAGCAGTTCATCTCATCCTATACCAGATATCAGAAGTAGATCAGCTGACTCATTTCTCTTCTTTGGCTATAAAGGGAAAATGATGTGATTAACATAGGTGCAGATAACTGCACACAGTCAAATCAATCCTACCCCTTGTGCCTCATAGAAATAACATCATCAAGGTTTTTTTAGCCCTGTGGATGATATTTAATTCAGAACTCCAAAAGACTTTAAACAGAGAATCTTAAATACATATTTCAAGAACAACCTCTAAAAATAAAAACAAATTAAGAGCCATTAAAATAGCTTAATATAGGACTACACATGCTGTGTCAGGAGGTTAGCATTATCCTTTGTGGTGAACCTATGAGGGGAACTATATATTATAGCAGCAGTTGCTTTACATTTAGAAGCACTTTCTGTTCATTTAGCCACTGCTAAGTATATGTACAAAGTGGCATTGACAAAGATTAATGTGTGAAGTAACAATAAATGTTCTTTTTAATCACTGAAATACAATGGCACCAATTAAAAATTAGGTAGGAAAAGAATATAAAGAGATATACATATAGATATACAGATACACATATATATATGTATAAAGTTGTAAAGGCAAATCATAAGAAAATGCTTCCACAAAAACTTATTTAGCAAGACCATAATTACTTAGAAAGTAGGCAACACAGATTAAAAGTGCTTATTGCAAACCAGCCCAATTATTCAACCGACAAGAAAAGATACCAGAACTGCACAATAAACATAATTTGGGAAGCTAAACTGTGTAATTACATGTCCAGTGTTTAAGGCAATGACAATTCCTAGCCTAGCACAAAGCCCTCTAAGAATTAAGGAATTTGCCTAGGCTCCCTGACTCCACGTTTGTATGGAAGCAATTGCACAGACCAAAAGCATGGAAATATTGCCTTAGGCAAGGCAAGAATCTGGTTGACCCTTTGGCCAATTATTGAACTGAAACTCTTTTGATGTTAGAAGCAGTCTGGCTTAGCTAAATGCCAGCCACTCCACCCACCTTTTTATCTCCTGCTGTGCTTCTTCGGTAGAAAATGTCACCAAGATTAGAAACTGTTCCTGCACTATCCTGGGCCTGACAGCAAGTGTGATGCCTTTCGCCAAATCTCTGCTCTTGCCATTGGCATCCCATCCTCACAGAATTAAGACAAGGGCATAAGTTCAGTGGGAAATCCTCTGAACATTAAACTTTGCCTCATCAATTTGAACAGAATTTTGAGGAAGCCTGAGAGAACCCAGAGCCAGGTCTGTAATTGCAAAAAGCATTAGTACACTGTAACTGCAAAAATCAGTTGGAATACTGATTGCCATGCTAATTGTCATGTTCTCTGCACTTCCTTGATGTGCCTGAACTAGAATGAGCAACACTTATTATAGTTTCTCTTTTTCGGTACTTTTGGTGGGGCAAAGTGAGAGATCACTAGAAACACTGGAAACAAACATATTATTGTGAAATGGAAGCCATCAGAAGATTTACCCAGATTTATTTTTATCAATATTTATCAATCAAAAAAGTTTTTGTTAACATTCTGAAAAAAATATGGCACAAACAAAGCAGAATAATTTGAAATTTCTTCATTTAATAATAACATATTTAAAAAATCTTAATACTGATGATAAAGTCTCTGTACCTTCTCTGTCTATAATTAAACTCAAGAGAGGCATATGTCTTCTTGCTAACAAACTAAAAAGAGATTTCATAGAATAATTTAGAATTTTAAGTCAGCAGTATCTGAAAAGAGAATACAAAAGAGTTGCATACTGAGCTATGGCTGTTTTCAGGTCTGGAAAAATTCCCACACCTTTTCTTAGTAAAAATATCATCTACCTTACTTCAGGTGAAACTACACACTGGAGAACCAGTCATGTTTGCAGTATATATATATACTAGTCTATGAGCCTTTGAAGCCACATATATCTGTTGAACTCAACATGCACCCACTACGGATCTCTTTGATTCAATGTAAATGTTTACCATAGGAAGAGATTTACATTTATAGGGCAACTGCTTACAAAACTCACAAATACATCAGGACTTTGAGAGTGAGAGGTTTTCCACATTACTTTGGATCCAAATTATCATGCATGACCTGCAGTTATTTCAAAACTATATGTGAAGAAGCAGAGCTATTCAAAGCTTCCTATAAATTGCATCTTGGAAATTCTGCCTGTCCTGAGGCCCCAGGCTATAAAACCTCATCCAGACAGGAAAGCCACATTAGAAGTCCAGTTACAGGCTTTGCTGCTGCAGAAGTGCCAGTATAAAATGCATTGGAAAGGTCAAAGACAAGTGATGCTCTACAAGATTGTTGAAAGTAAAGGGTTCTTCTCTCATCAGAGTTGACCTTTACCCAAGTGGACAGGATGCATCCCTGCTGGAATAGAAGTGCAGGACAAAAAACCTCAGTTATTATATATGTACAAATAATACATAGATACATAAAATACATAGATACATACACATGCACAAATGCTCCCATCTCTGCAATAAAAGGCAATTTTAATGAAACCAGCTGTAAATGGCTGTGCTGCTCTTGGGATTGTGGGCTGGCATGAGCCATGGAGTGATACAGACCCATAAAGTGACTGTTTTGCTGGAGGGAGAGAGGTTATGGCTGGTGGGAAATGACTGTTAATCTTAGGGAGTATATTATGGCTGATTAATTTTATGGACTACATTGGTTAATTGATTGTTTTGTTTCCAAATACTTTAAATCTCTGATTGCTGGCTCAGAAGAATGTGTAGAAACACAACTCACTTGTGTAGATTCTTTACTAGGTTTTGTTCATTTGCTTGTTCAAACACTAGGCATAACTTTAGCTATTCAGTTTTACCAAGAGAAAAACATAAGTACAGCAAAGCACAAACTTTGATGTTTTATTAGTAGCTGGCTTTGAGTGAGAAGAGAAAATTAGAGCAGCTGATCACTAGCAGTAAACAGTAATTTGCTTTAAGAAACAAGAAATATCATGTAGAAGTGGATGTTGACAAAAATTATTGCTACAAGACAGAAAATGTTAATAGTAACACTCGTGAACAGTGGCAGGCCCTCACTGCATTTCTCTTTTGGCACTCCTGCACTCTGAGAAGCACAGTGCCGAGCTGCATGGGGTTTGCATCCACACACATAGCTTGCAATCACCTTGCAAAGCCCTTTCCCAGGAAGCTACCACCAGTGCAGATCTTAAGCAATCTAGAGGTGGTGATAGCAGAAGGGTGAAAACAAGAAATAACTTGCGCAGCACCATGTGCCTGACCTGATGTCAGAAGGGATTATATTAGGAGTGGTGTTTTTTAAGCTCATGTAGCTGTGTAGACTTTGAGAACTGCTCTGAGAATTGCCACCACCAAGCATCCGTGTCCAAAAACTTCACCCTGAGCCCAGCCCAGCAACCAGGGGCAGCTTCACAAAATTGTGGCCACACACTGGCATTTATGAGTGCTCAGATTCAATCAGAACAGGGATGTTATGCATTCTCAAAATAGCTGCTGGTGATGCCTTCTCTGTTGTTCCAGAAAGCTGTCCAGCATCTTCACATATCCTCTTCTCAGCATTCTTCCTGTGCATCATTACAATATCATCTGTGATCTCTCTAATTTTCTGATTCATGTGTATGCTCAGCATCCAAAGTGGGTTGACTGGCATTTCATTTGCCAATTGTTTTAAATATGGGAAACTGCAATTTCCCCTATACATTTTTTTTTTCTGACAGGAGTGGTGTTTGAAATTTTTCACAATTTTGCACACATTTATATTTTTCATTTATAGGTAAATGTTTACCACATTTTACAGGGAAAAACTCAAAATTAAGCCAAACTGATAGTTATGAGAGACAAAGTTATGAAAACACAAAATAAGTTTAGAGGATATTTTGTTTTGCCTAAATTTTGTACATTCAAAATACAGGCCTGGAAGTATTGTGATAGTTATTTTCATTTTATTGAAATACTTGTTTCAAGTGATGTTTGCAAGAGCAATATCCAGCTCTAATGTGATATTGAAAGAAACCTAACAATTTTTTATTTATGTGGCTGTTGCTTTATTCCTGTGGGCAAACACCATTTAGATAATTGCTGCTGGTTGATGGGCTCTGTACCATTAGATATCCTGTCCTCCTGATAGTTGTTCCAGCCAGGCAGATACCAACCTTATGGCTTCTCATAGCTACATAAACTCTCTGTAGGTCATTCTCTCAGATACTGCACCTTAGTGCCTCCGCACCCAGTGAAAGGAATTTATCCCTCAGCTTTTATAGAAGTGTATTATTTAATAGGGTTGCATTTAAATTTCTATAAAGGTTGTCAATCCAATGCTTATGACTCACAATGGAAAATTCCTCCCAGAGAGACTTTATCTAACCACTGACTTCTAGATTCAGAGAATGAGCAGTATACTGCAAAGAGAAGTAATAAACTTTCCTTTCTTTTAAATTAACCAGCAATCAGTTCTGGCTTCAGAAGTTTTATTACTTTTTATTAAATGCAGTGGAGATTGTCTGTTATTGGAAAATGTGAACTAGAATAAAAAAGCTTTTTGACAAGACCTATTACACATATTTTATCACATATTTTCTATTCAAAGCAATTTCACTGCTGTAGACTAAACAGAGACTTAAATTAATATTTGACAGATTTGTTTGGAAGATACTATTCTTCAAAAGACCCCAAAATCATTATTAGTTTTAGACAATTTCAGAGAGAAGGATTTTAAATTCCTTCCATAGCAGTGATTTGGTTTATTATTACTTTTTTGATAGCAAGATACCTAAAAGACAAAGATGAACAGAGAAACTAAAGGGATTTTCTGAATTGAGTCCTGTCCTTTGGCATTAAAAGCAACACTGTATAGAATCACTTAGTCTTAAGCTCCAGCTTTAAAGCAGTAAAATCTTTTTGAATAAGGAATAGGTACATTCCTCTAGAAATGTATCTGTTATTAATTTCTAAACACTTTTCTGGAACTAACATCATCTTTTATTTTAAAAAAGTATATTTCCTCCCTGTTGCTCATGAAGTCCCTCACCACCTGAAAAATGACACTGTTGATTGTTAAGAAATTACATGTAGGAACAGAAATTATATGAAGTCAACAGAAATTATACCTATTTGTTGATCAGGAAGTATATATATATTTTATATATTTTCGTTGATCTTCTATCATTTTCTTTTGCCATGATACCTCATCTCCTCTTTCCTATTTTCCCAGACATGCTATCTGTCCTTTGAACCTGTTCCAATCTAAATTCACTTGTGGAAAATGGACAGAGAGAATCATACACATTATTCCTGATAAGGTACTTTAGGGCCTTGCACAATGGCACTAATGCCTCCCTGGCTTTAGTGGGAATGTCTTAGCAGAAGCCCCAGGGACCTGCATTCATCTTTCTAAGGCCACATTGCCAGGGCAACTCCCAACCACTCCTGGATCTCCCCTTCAGTCATTCTCAATCCAGGCACTTAAGCACTGCTGGTTTTACTATTCAGTTTCATCTCATTTCTACAACTCATCTGCAAAGCCACTGTGCTATTTCTGTCTAATATTCTGATCCTCCTCATATTTGAGCACAATAAATAATGGATAAAGACAGCTCATACTTCAAAATTAAGCAGAATGCAGGTTATAGGTTGCATCATATTTGAAATAAACCACAGATGGTTATAGACTTTGGCAAATATCCTGTATATTCAAGAACAATATTAAGAATTGAGTAAGTTGTTATTTCATTTTTTAAAAACCCAACAGTGTAAATATTAATTGATTTTTGTCTTTTCTTTTGAACATTTAGAGTTTGTGCATTTATTTCAGTCCATCTGCTTTATACCATTCCTTAGGCAAACACCGGATTACCTCAGTGTGAAGGAAGTCTCTGCATGACACAGGCCTGGGTAATATTCTCTTTTCAGCCTTGACCTTGCCCATGGAGACAGCCAGAGAAAGGAGAAGCATAGATTCAGTGTAGCAGTTGAATACACTTAAACCTACTTTGGAGATTGAAACTATGATTAAGTTATACTTGAACAGAGATTCTGGGTTGCAGAACACCATAAAACTTAGAAGACCATTCATATTCCCACAGACTTACATAACAACTGACAGAACAAGAGGACACAGTCTTAAGCTGCGCCAAAGGAAATAGAGGTTGGATATTAGGAAAAAGTTTTTTACAGAAAGGGTGATAAAGCGCTGGAGTAGTCTGCCGAGGGAGGTGGTGGAGTCACCATTCCCGGATGTGTTTAAAAAATGTGGCATTGGCTGCCATGGTCTAGTTGAGGTGTTACGGCTGGGCTGGACTCAATGATCTTGAAGGTCTCTTCCAACCTCATGATTCTGTGATTTATAACAATAAGCAACCTAGAAATGCAAGGTAATTTATTTCCTGTTACATGTTTTCAATCTAGATGACATTCAGAAGCAGGAGGACGTAATATTTAAAGGCTGCCTCTTCTGTCACTAAATGTTTCTCATGTTTTTTTGTTCTGATCACTCTAACTAGTAGAAAAAAAAAACACCTATCAAAAATAACTGTTATAATGTGTCTTCATGGGAATAACCTTATATTACCTATACATTAAGTATACCTCAGCCTACTGCAATGTGTAGGCAGAGTTAAAATAGCATAAAAAACTTATGGAACCTTATCCATTTGAATTGAACAAATTACTTTCCACCACAGTTAAAAATGGCTTAGCTTTTAGGAATTTTAGTGAAAAATTAAACCCCCCACCTTAAGCAAACACTGCAGGCTATGCTTATGGAAAATTATCCTCATGTTAATCAGCTGTACATGCTGACAAACTTGTTCTTTTCTGGTTGCCTAGCTGTCTACCAACCTCCTCTGGCTCCCCGCCATGACCTCTGTGAAAGAGCTGCTATAGCAGTAGCAAGTATGTTCTCAGAAAGCCTTATTAGCTGTGCTGTAGGTTTCTAGCTATTGAACAGAAACTCGTTGTACTTTAATTATTGTGACAGTATATTAAATAAAAATGCTGGGTTTCATTTTTTAAATAGACACAAGAAAATTCAAGGTCAAGAAAGCTAACCTGACAAAACAGGTCGGTGTTACATGTTATGCTGTTGCAGCAAACATTACAAAACCAAATCTACATTTCAAATTGGTAGGTCTAAAGCTATTTTATTTATATATATATATATATATATATATATATATATATATATATATATAAAATTTTAACACTTGTTATGATAAGCTTGAAGAACTATGATATCTACAAATAAAGAAGTTACACATCTTCCAAAATTTATTTGTCAATTATAGAAACTGAACTAAATTTCACTACTTCAGTCTGTAGCGCACAGAATTAGTATTTATTAAAGGCTGGTTCATTTTAGGAGGGGGACTGCTGTGGATGTTCTCCAAGTTTGTTTCTCCCCAGATCAGCCACTGGGTTCTCATATATGCTTAAAAGGCAGCTGGGCACCAAAACTATACAGGACTTCAAGCAATGCTATGCTACACATATACCAGCATTTTAGTTATAAAAAGTCAGGTAGGTATGTGCTTATTGGACAATTACTCCTTCAGGTAGAGTTGGTGAGCATGAGCAAAGTAGATATCCACATAAAGCACTGACATAATCTGTATATGCCATCCTAACATACCATGGGAAGAGTCCTTGATTGAAAATAATAACAGAGTAGCCAGAAATGTACCAATTAAAATAACTTGTCTGTCTGTGCTAAATTCCAGATCTTCCTAAGGTCTTAAGGAAATTTAACTGTCTTTACTTACTAGAACTCAATCAAAAACAAAGTACTTTTAGATTTAGTTCTCTCAGAGGTGAAGCAACTGCACAGACTACAGATTTTCTTATTGATGAGTCATATGCACTAAGCAACGTAATTGTTCTGAAAAAAAAAATACTTTTCATCCATATTCTCAAGTCAGTTTGAAGCATGTTCAATTTTGTTTTGTTTATATATGTTAAAACTCCTACAGCATACATTTGTTAAGTTTTTAGATTATTAAAATATATTCTCTTTTGCTTATAAAAACAATACCATTCACTGTACCAGTTGCTCTAGTTGGCCTGCAGCTTATATAAGTGACCTCCCCAAACACAAAAATCAGGCTGATCAAGATATGCATAATCTCAGTCTTGCTTTATGAGGTGGAGCCATACACCTGCAAGAACACTGGTGCATAAAGACTGCTCCATCTTTTCCCCCTCCTTCCCAAATATTTGCATCAACTGGCAAAACCCGCACAGAAGCAAAACAATTAAAGAAGTACCAGAGACAGTATGATGGAACAGAGAAGCCCGAGGTCTGGACCCAAATCTACCCTTTGACAGGGTCTCAGTCTTCGGCCTCCTGGAGAGCAGCAGCAGAGCAGGACTGCCAGGAGGACATGGCCAGCCCTGACACACCACAGGGCTGCAATAAGGATCTGCTGGTATGAGACCCAGCACAACCTCAATGAAGAACAAAGGTGTAGTTCATGCCAATCTGTTAAGGTTATTATGTGCCAGACAGAATTAAAGAAAAAAATTTAAAAAAAAAAAGAAAATAAATAAAAACTATGTAAAAGTTATTAAGTTATCCATCAAAGGGATCCAAAAAGTAATTGTTGCTGATTTGCATTACATATTTGCCAGTTGCTCATTGGCCTGTTGGGAGTAAACTATTGACCTCAAGGCAGATTTTAGAGGGCAAGTATGTTCTTTGTTCTTAGCACTTACAGTAAAAAGGGTGCATTTTGAATGCACTTGACTGTGCTTCCCTCCTCTCAGTAAAGATGAGGCTTCCTGGTCAGAACCATGCTGATCAGGGTGGGAGGTCAGTCACGCTGCAAATAAGAACTGATGTTTCAAAGCCAGAGCAAGATTTTTGTTGTTAAGGAAATGTGCTCTAATAACAGATTTGCAGATCACAGTAAGGAAAGAACATGTTTCTCTTTTGCTTTTTTTCAACTGGTGAAGTTCTTGAGCTCCATGGTGGTTGACTAATGGCTGAAGGGGAATTTTATTACATTGAATTCAAAAATTGTCAGGAAACTTCCAGGAAGGAATAAATATTCCCTTTAATACCCGCAAATAAACCAAGATTAACTTATTTACTCTACTCATGGTTATTGCTGAGTGTAAAATTCGAGAAGCCATACCTTTGCTGAATTATAAACCAAGAGAAGAGAATAGTGTTTCAAAAAACTGTGCCATACAGTTTTGAAGATGAGCTCTAATGCAAGGCTAGATGCTATCTGAGCTGGGGAAAGAAAAAGGTTTTCCTCTAATTTGCAGAGCAGCTATAGAACTGTTGCACAGTTCCTCCAGGCAATGATCAATAAGAGGAGAGGGAGACACCTCAAATTCCAGTATGTTTTTGGTCTACCTTCCTCCTTGAAAAGGAGAGCAATATAATCTGATGTTTCAGGCAACAAAGGAATTGCTGAGGAGCTCTTGAAAAGAGCTAGATATCCCCATAACTTGAAAGTACAATTCTATATCCAAAGCAAAACCAATCTTATCCTTTGTTGAGTAAAATGGAAGGGCACAAATTACTTTTATTCAAGTAAGTAGTCCAATGTCAAAAATGAGGGCTAGAAAACATACAAACAAATGACATACACAATGGGCACTACAGGAAAAGAAAAGTTCTAGCTGGCACCTAAAACAGGATTCGTGCAAGAAATGAAAGAACATATTGTACCACAGCATTGGTTCTCAGGCTGCAGCCTGCTCACTCTTGCGGCAAGGACACTCTGCTGCACAGCCTGCCCACCAAGGGGGAAGCTGCTTCCTACTGACACACTTCCACATCCACATGGAATCAGCAGAGGCTTTACTGACCAATTAAAATAAAACTTAACCATCATCATTGGCAACTTTTGTTGCTAAATCATGTCGTTCTGTTATTGAAACCTACAGCATACAAATTCAATATAGAGAAAATAAAATACCATAGGAGTTCCAGACTATTCCTCATCTGAAACAGATAATGCAAAATTTCTGAGAAAGGAAATACAGTGACTGAATCTGAAATGAACCCTAACTTAATAGATGATTCAGTTACCTCTGGGGGGTACTTCTCAGGGCTGCGATTCCTCAACTTCAAAGGCTCAGAACACAGAGAGCAGAAGTGAATGAGGCTATTATCAGTAAAATAACTAATATGTTATTTGACATTGATTCACTAACTGCAAACCCAATCCTCTTCAATGGGGTCTCTGTTGATAAAAACATTATTTACCCAAAAAAGAGAACTTGTGTCTTCACAGCTGCAAACCCACTTCCAATCACAAAGACAGTTCCTCATTTTCAGTTACCACAAGCAGTTTTGCAGTGAGCAGACTGGTGTTTTCTACAGGCCCAACCAAAAAGGGTATTGAGGGAAAGGCAGCTTGCTTCACTTCTGTTCATTCCCAGGTTGCCCTGTTGACATATCCCTCCTGTGTGGTCACAGTAATCCTATGCTCTCACTCCTGATCTCCCCCAGCCATACTCTTGTGGTGCAGCAAGGTTTGCACTTGTCCCAAACGGTACCACTTGTCACTGCAAGTAACATGAGATGGAAGAGATGATAGGATTTTTTTTTCCCATGGAAAGGCATATTCTCCGTTACCCTTGCTTGTTCTTTGGTGTAATTAACTATCCCTTTATTTTATGGAAAACCAGAAAACCAAACCGTGACCTAAATCCAGGACTGTGACAAGATCAAGACTTGGGAAATGATTCTATTAAAAATAATAAATCCTTGGAAAACTAATTTTTTTCACTTATATAGTTCAGTCATTAATAAAATCTTTAAGGTATGATTCATAGTACTAGAAAAATTAGGTAGCAAGTTTTCCTCACATTCTTACTCCATCTTCAATTGTAGAATGTTACTTCTGAAATTCTGTTAATATTTAAACTGTGAAACTCAAAGTATGAACTATTACTGTAGAGGTTCACATTTAAAGACAAAATTCAATTTTTTGTCAAAGGTAACTCTGACAAGGATAATAAAATCTATTTATTAAATAACGTATTTATAATACAGATCTTTAAAAGCAAGACACTTACTTATATTGATACACATTATGCAATTTCCAATGTATTTCAGTACCTTGGTGCTATGAGCTGGTATACTGAAATGAAAAAATATGAAAGAAGAGCAGCTTCCCAAGAAGTTCATAGACGTCAGCAATAGGTAACACAATTTGGACCCTAAGTAACACAGTGACAAATTCAGAGGACAGCCTCCAGTGAACAGCAATTGCCCTAAGTCAGCACGAGCACTCCTACATCTTCAAAATACAGACAGGTAACTCTATTTGGTTGATTTATTTGAGAGAACTTTGCTTCAAATTGGACGTTTTATGCAGAAACAGCAGGTCTTTGCTGAAATTACTACAAACATATATATTAAAGGCAAAAATCTATTTTTCAGTGAATCCTATGGATATATCAACAGATATTGGTATTTCCCCTTCCCTTCAGGACTCGCTGCTTAGCCATGATATGAAAACAGAAAGAGCTTTTGAATAATTAATGAAGCACAGGGACTGAAAATAGACCTATTTTCTTCCCTTTCCTGCCTCCCCTTATTAAAAAAACAAACAAAATCCTAACAATAGAGCCTGAAGGTTAAAAGGTCCTTAAGAATAACTACCAGTCAGCTGGTCTGAAAAGAACAGTATGAAGCAAAATGCATCACCTGTAACACCCAGGCAGTATGGCAAGATCTACAAAGGAACATCAAAAGTTTTTAGAGAGAAAAAAATCATCAAGGAATACAAGTGATTAGAAGATGAGAACAATACCAGCATATACCCATTGAAGGTGTACTATATTTGTTATTTACACCACCAGCAAGGGAGGCATGTAAATTTCCCCAAAATGGCTTCAGCTAGACAATAATTGTTTAGTTTATGAAATAAAAAAAAACCCAAACAAACCTCAAAAAAATAAAACCCACAAAAAATCCCACAAAATACTGTCTTGTAAAGTGCTTCCAAGTGTTTTTTTACATACATTTACAATGAAAGAAATGCTGCCAATATTTTATAGCTTAAGCATTTCCCACTAAAATACACACATACTTACACAGAAAGTGTGTACTTTACAGAAAGTATGTAGAACTGAATAACCTAGGATTACTGATAAGTACTTTGGAAGCACTTGGTTCCTACTGGTTTTCCTTTACAGTAAGACTCAAGTCACTTCCGAGAGGCCTGCAGATTGAGGAGTCCTGTATATGCACACATTTCAAACTATTTTTATGGTGACAAATCAGGATTTTCTTCCATATTCTCCCTTCCTTACACTTTTGGACACAGTTACAAACTCTTAAGTTCAGGCAAAAGGGCCTGTAAGTAGAGCAGAAGGGGCTGCCATCTTCTCCCTGCCTAATCTTTAGGAAGATACAAAGTCACCACAGCATCATATGAAGACTTGTGTTCCCAGGTTTTTCTCCCGTCTTCCCTGATTTGTTTCCTCTTGTACTTCTTCAGTTCTTCTGTACAATGTATAGTAATTACAGTGGGGGACCTTCCCCCTTTCACCTAGCACCTTCCACACAATTTATCAGAGGATGAGACACTCTTCACCTAAAACCACAGAAAACTAGCAAGGTGCTCATTTGATATCTGTTTTTCAGCTTTGCACGTGAGAAACGTGAACATTTCTTTTGTGCAGCTGAAAGCTGAGTATAAGCAGCAATGCTTTGGGTCTTTGGTTTTTGAAATGTCTTCAACCTTCACCGCAGCTGGTTACCGCTGTCACATGGAGAGAAGCAGGGGGAAGAGAAATCTGGTTGACAAAGGCTGTTGATTGTATACATGATTTCTCCTCAGCAGCTGGCCCCTGGAGAGCGTGAAGTACCTACTGTTCTCCTCAGACTGTGGCGTTCGGGGGTGGGTGACACCCCCGCCCGGCCTCCCCGCTGGCTGCGCACAGTGACACCCCGGCTGGGCAACCTGCGCGGGCAACAAGCTTCCTTTCTGCCGCAAAACGAGAAAAGACTTTTGGGTTACAAATTACACCGGGTTCCACTGACAGCTGAAGAGCTCCCAGCACACGCTGGTTCCCGCATCCCCGCGGGCAGCCCGGATACCCCGCGGTCAGGAGATGTTGTCGGGGCCCCTTCGCGCTCGGGGCGATCCTCCCACGGAGCCGAGCTCTCCACGACCTCAGCCCGGAGCACGGGGCGGCACTGCCCCTCACGGCGCCCCGGCGGTTCCCACGGCTCCGGGACAGCGGCCGCGTCCCTACGGCGGCGACCGCTCCTCCTTTTCGTCACCTTCTTGTCGTCTTCTTCGTGCTCGGATCACCCCTCTCCTCCTCCTCCCGCCCCCGCAAGCCGCCCATGCCCGGCACCGCCCGGCCCGGCAGGTACCGAGGGGGCGGGCGCGGAAGGCGACGCCCTCCCCTCCCCCCGCACGGCGCATGGTCGCGGCGGCCGCGCGCTCGCCGGGCTCCCCCTTGGCTGCCGCGCTCCGTGGTCTCGCCCGCCCCCGCTGCCATGTTGGATCGCGCGGCCGCCGGGGCCGGGCCGGAGTTGGAAGTTTAGGGGCGGGAGCGATCGGGATCGGCCCCGGCGCGGAGCGGCTCCGGCGCGGCTGCACCGCTGCCCGGCACCCCCTTTCCCGACCGCCCCCCTCCCCGGCACCCTCCCCGCCGCCCCTCTTCTCCTCCCTCCTTCCCCGGCCCCGCGAGGGAGGCTCCGCGATGCGGCTGCTGTGAGGCCCCGGCGGCGGCGGCGGAGGAAGGGGAGGAAGGGGCCGCGGGCGCCATCGGTCGCAGGGCGGCGAGGGCAGCGCCGGGCCGGCCCCGGCCATGAGCGGCGCCCCGCAGCAGCAGCCCCAGCGGCGGGTCACTAACGTGGGCTCGCTGCTGCTCACCCCGCAGGAGAATGAGAGCCTCTTCGGCTTCCTCGGCAAGAAATGCGTGGTAAGTCCCGACGCGGGGGGCGAGGGGACTGGAGCACCCCCAGCCGCCCCACCAGGGCGCGGCGGGTCGGGGCCCGGGGCGGGCGAGGGCGTGTGAGGACAGCCCGGCCGGGCGCTGGGAAGTTGCGGCTGCGGAAGTTTCATCCTGCTCCGCTGCCCCGTCCCGGCGTCGGGAGGGGGGCGGCCCTCGCAGGCCTCGCTGCCCGCCCGGCTCACCCGCAGCGCAGGGCGGGGAGCGATGAACGGCAGCGGCCCCTCGGCCGGCCCGGTCCGGCGGGGCTGCCGGCCCTGCGCGCCGGGCCCGGCCTCGCTCGCTTCAAAGCCAGGCGCGCCGGGCGGCTCCGAGACCGCCTCGGGCACCGGTGTGAGCGCCGTCCTTCCGCGCTTCGCTGTCCATCGGCATATGGAGCTCCCGGGGGCCGGCGAGACTCCGCTGCCCTGCAGCCGACCCGTGCGCTGCAGGGGAAACTGGCCGCAAAGGAGCAGCCGCGGGGCTCGAGGGGCGTAAAAGTTCCATTGCTCGACGAGGCTGGGACGGACCCCAGGTGCTCCAGCGGTACAACAGAGCAGTGTTGGGCGAAGTTGTAGGAAGGCTCGTATCGGTGCTAGGCCTGCTTTGGATTTAGTCTGTACTTTTCTTAGCCTAAACAACAAGTTCGTGTACTCAAATACTGCATATTTTCCTATTTCTCTATCAGTAAGTTTTGTTTCAGAATACCTTTTTGCATGTAATGTAAAACTGTACTAAAACTACTTATCTGTATTAAAGAACTATTTGAAAGCTTCAAAAGATAACCACTTTCACTGGAAAAGAAGCTGCTTTTTAAAAAAAAATCATATTTTTCAAAACAATGACTGTTCTGGTGCATTGTGTCCACTACCTAAAATACTGTTGGGTACTTGCTGTAAAGCTATGGAGGATGTTTAATGAACTTAAAACTGTGACTTAAAGCAGGATATCCGTGCAGTCATACTGATTCCACATAACTCTGGACTTTGAAATGGTATTGTTGATCAAACTGCTGCGAGGAAAACACAAGATGCAGCAACAGAACAGGAAGTAGAGAATATTTATATTGGGGTGGGTTAGATAAGATGCTGTCACAGTAACTAAGTTATGTGTCAGAAGGTATGACCCTAAAGTATACGTTTTGAAAAGTATAGAATTGTAGAAATGCCTCAGTTAATTTCAGGCAACGTTTCATATCTTCAGCTTCTTTGCTAAGAAAGAAAAAAACCCAGTATCAACTTTTCTCTAAATATAAAAAAAATAGTGCATAAATTCGTGTGTAAATTGATTTTCAGTTTGCTTTTCTATAACTTGATTTTTTTCTTGTCAGGTGAACACTGACAAGTGTTTTAATTTCTGTTATACTCAGCTGTAAAACTCACCTAGTTAAGCTCCCAATTTTTCTGCATAAATAGTATGTTGCAAGCAGACTGGAGGTAAATATCTTCACAGGATCTGGGTGTTATGGGATTTAGGACTTGCTTGAAATTACACGTTCTTCTGATTTACACTGAATATGGGATGACTTCCTAATTGAGGTTCTTAAAATTGTGGTCTGTTGTTTCCTCTTTTCCTCAGCCTGTTGTGCTCTCTGAGTTAATCGTGGGCTTATTTTAGTACAGTTGAGGTTCTCTGCTCAATATTGAGGACTTGAGCACTGAAGATCTAGAGGTATTTAACCAGGCTTTTTTTGGCTTACTGTGTGGCATGAGCCAGAAATTTAGAAACAAGTGAACAGATTGAATATGCTGCCCCTTGGAGGGCATTGTCTTAAGCAGAGCAGGAATGAGAACCTGGAGATGGAAATGGCCTTGGCTGTCTAACTTGAAACCACAGTATCTCTTGGAGCCCAAGAGGACTCTTGGTACTCTTGACCTTCTCGCTTGACTCAACATGCTATGCTGATAAATACTGTTCTGCTGTAACGTTCGTGATATTTGATCTCGTAATATCCATGTTTGAATTACTCATTAGTAAAGTTTCAGACTGTAAGTGCTGCTTTTTTAGAAAGGAAAATTTTGTGAGTTCTGTAGGATGCTAAATGCTTGCTCTTGCAATTACCTGAAGTATCTGGGCTGCCTTGATGCTGCAGTTGGAGTTTCTGTCACTCTGGGGCATAGAGAAGCTACTGGATGTGACGTGTATCAGCCACATTGACATAATTTTAGGTTTTGTTTGACCTAGACTTTGCGTTTCGATCACTACTGCAATGAACACCAGAGGCAAGTTGAGACATTAAACTATGCTCCTAAGATACTCTTTGTAGTAATAATTTATAGAGCTCTTAAAGGACGCCATAGTGCTGCTATCAGGCCTGAAGGGCTTAGTTAAGAAAGCATGTGGTGCTCTGAATCTGATTTATTTCAGTCTTTCCTTTGTTTCTGACTGGTAACAAGGCAGATAATTTGAAATAACAGTAAGGATTCAACTATCTGATTTTCGTTCTATGGAAAAGCAAAGGAATCTATCAAGTAGTATAACTTCAATTTAGTACTCCCAGTTTGTGAACTTGGAAATGAACATAGTTCCAATGGCATCTTAGGTAATGATACCTGATAGAAAAATTTCCTGTGAGTGGGAGAAATGATGAAGAGCTGTCGCTCTGTGTGTTGCTGAGGTTGATACCATTCTGCAGACTACTACTGGTACTTCGAGAAACTCACTAGTAGGCAAGTGTACATACAGAGGGTAATTGATTTTTTTCTCTACTCTTTTTTTTTTCCCTTCACTTGCTGAGCTGTAAAATGTTTATCTGGATCTATAAGCAATTAAAATACCTTTGCCCATGACAGATCAGTCTTTCAAAACCAAGCCACTGGCTAATAGTCAAAACTGTAGCTATAGTTAATTTAGCTGAAATATGAATCCAGATGTAGAACTATTTACAGAATGTATGCAGTGTAAAGCCCTTTAGGACTTCCATTGTTTAGGCATGTAACTAATTTTCATTCAGGTTTGTGACTTTTGTTATCTAGGTGAGATGTAAAATTTGCTACCTGTAAAAAGTTTTCAATAACTTTTTAATAATAATGTGGAAATAAAATTTTATGTACACTTACACTAAGTGGAGCTATGAGATTAGTTTTGTGCATATTAATAATTTTTGTGGTTATGCCCAGCTTAAAAGTCTTTGCAGAAGTTCTGGTTAATTACTAATCATTACTTTAAATAATGATGTGTTTTGTAAGAAAAAGTAAATGCTAGGTGTCCATTTTATAATCTGTAGTAAAGAAGTAACTTTTATAATTTGCATGATTAATATTGGTCAAAGATGTCAGTAATGAAAAACTATTTTATTCTGTAGAAATAATTTTTGAGAGGCCTTAGGAAACAAAGGATGAGAAGTATGTACTTGGTAGCATTAGAAGTAGGTAGAATGGAGTATGGATATTTTATGCTGCTTAGAAGTGCGACTCAACACTTGGATAAGGTGTAATGAAAAGGCTAGAAATATGTTGTTCTTTGTAAGATCTTGCCATGGTTCATATGGTAAACAGGAACTGGTGAAGGATGCAGAAAGAGAAGAGACACAGCAGTAAGCTAAGAAAACTGTTTTGGCTGCTTTTAAAAGTGCATGTGACCAGAATAAGTTTGTATATCAGAGCCAAAGGTAAATTGCAGTAATAGTTGAGATGAAAGAAAATAAAAACTTGAATGGCACTTATAGCTCTTAATTGATAAGAATTAAATGTTTTATCAGGAAGGGACTTGTAAGATTACTTGTGCCTATGAAAACAGCAAGAACTAGGACTTGAAGGTAGACTACAGGTCTAAGTAATAGGCAACTTCATGTGTCTGAGAAGTGTTGGGACTCCTCAGTTTGAGTTTAGGCTGCAGTCTGTACAGCCAAAAAACACTGACACTGCAGTTTAAAAAAGATGTATCCCCTATACAAGTAGGGAGAACTTAGTAATTAATTCAGTGGTGATTCTCTCATCTTTGCATTTGTTTTTAAATGAGATGTGGAGGGAGAAGATAAAGTGTAAAGGATGGGGTCTTGTGGAACAGGAGAGTATTGAGGATTATGCCTGGATTTCTTTTGAGATTTGTCCTGTTCTACAAAAGACACGTAGACACCTCACTAGCATCCACTAGGGTGAGTTCCCTGAACAGCTTACCAGTGATAATCTGCCATTCTAGAGGGAATGACAATAGAGTTTTGACTATTCCTTTGAAACAAACCTGTGCCTACAAAACTGATTTTCACAGTAATGGATCATATCAGACTCTGTAGAGCAAGTGGTACAACCATTGTCCTTAACATATTGTGTGTTTCTCATGCTTGTTTTCCTCACAGCTTGCTATTAATGTCTTTACAGTACAGTTCACTGCCTTAGCTTATTTACCCATGGATGAGAAATGTTTTGAGACTGCTTGGGAGCAGTCTGGGAGGCACTGCGTCTTGTAGCTGTATGTATTTGAGACAAAGCATCAATTCACAAAGTGTGGGGTATGGTTAAGGAGAAAAAGACAGAAATTTAGGTGTTAAAATCCCATAATTGTCAATAAACCTCACTGTCCGTTACCTAAATCTCTTATTCAACTGACTTTAAGATAGAAACTCAGCTAACAGAAGTTTTTATCTTCAGTGCTGGTAGTGGTTATATCTCTCCTGGCTGTTCTTGTACCTCATGTGCTAGACAAATTGTGTCTTGACAAGAGGAGTGAGTCCTGCTACAAGTTTCAGTCACTGTGTGTCTCTTGTGAAGCATTATGTATTGCTGAGTGAAGGGTAATCTACTTTGACAGACCTGGAAACTGTACCTCACTCTGTTAAGGCTTCAGTATTAAGCTCTTCTGAGCATCTTTGTATATATATTTTATCTGTTTTGGAGGCAGGCAAGTGCCAAAAGTCTCACAGCATCTCTGTGGTTAATCAGATGGTCAAGTATGCCACTTATGCTCCTGGTAAGTGCTCTGGAATCCTATGATATACATACACAACAGGATGAAAACAATTTGTAGTCACAAGCTGTTGTGTTGTAACTTACTGGTTTTTCACAGTTAAGAATCATATTAAGGAATTTAGAAGAGGGCAAAGTTTTAATGTAGGCTTCAGATCAACAGTCAAGTTTTGACTGCAAGTTTTTCACCAAGATGTCCAGATAGCCATTGCTTAGGAGAACATCCAAGGAAGAGATAGGTTCTTGTTAGAAGGATTGAGTTTGCTGTTTCATGCAAATTTTTTAAATGTAAAGACTACTTTGTTCTTCCTTTAATGGAAAATTGATGTGATTTCTTGGCATTATATGCTTGTAATTATTGCTTTGAATTTTTTATCACTAGAATGTTTTTCTCTCTGCTTATTTCTTCGGGGGTTCTGAAAGATTTAGTACTAGCTGAATTTGTCACAAGTGAAGAGTGTAAGATCCATCTTGTAAGAACCATGCAGTTTTGGGCTAAAAACATGAAAATGGGGAATGCTCTATTTTTAGGTCTTGAATTTCTTTTTTTGAAAGAGTTCTGGTACTTCTGCCTGAAAAAACTCACCTGTTTTTTCTTTAGAACTTCCTATGACCCTTATTGCTCTTTGTGCCAGCATTAAGAACTCATCTACTGCTTTCATTGATAGTGGCTGCAGGTGCCAGCAGTGGCAGCAATTGCCACTGGCAGCTTCTAGCTTAGTGCTGGAATGGATGGAGTGAAGGAAGCATTGAAGGTAGTTGTATGTGATGAGTGAGTGCCACCTGGGAACTTTGTACTAGTTCATTAACCAACATGAAAAAAGGCCTGATCCTGTCATTGACTTTTTATAGGCAGAACTGTCTGTACATGGGTTTTGTAGAGCTCTAAATGCTCAGTTTGCTGAGAAAATTTGCTGTTGACTTGAAGCTGTGTGGTAAGATTTATAGTGTCCTCTCCTCCAGTGAGTGTGTTTCATAGGCTTGTCTCTTGAGGAATATTTGTAGTACAGAAATAAAACTTAGTATACAGGAGACTTACAGTTTCATTACCTAATACCTAGATAATAAAATACAGGAAGTAATGAAAATGTGTCACAGGCACTAGACAGAGTTGCTTATTGGTAGGTTAGGGTACAGTTTCTTGAAGAAAGGCTGACATTGTGTTACTTAGCACAGAGGGATTTTTTTTTTTTTTTTTTAATTGGCTGGTTTGTTTTCCTTGTAACAGTAAATATTGCAGAGTGGATTTAGTAGAACTAGAAGTGTATCTTCATGGGTGGTTTTAAACAGCCCGCTCTACTGGGACATGACTCGAATGCTGTACAAGATAGTTTAGTTTCTCAGGGTATTTGCTTGGGTGCACTGCCATATTATCTTTTGTGGTTTCCAGACATGTTGTTGATGCCTGGATGTCCAATAAAAAGGGAATGGTCAGTGTGCAGTTACCTTCAGGGTCAGCTGTAGTTAAATTTGAAGATCCTGAAGTGTACTGTGATCATCACATGATAGGAGCAGTGTTCTCAAAGGTCCAAATACAAAAACAAAAGATGCAGTTCAAGCAATCATAGGGACACTTTCGTAGAAGGCTGCTCACTTGCTTAATTCTTAAAATTTAGTAGTGTTTTCTCAGACACTTTATTTAAAGGTAGACAGTTTTGCTGACACCTCTATGGGCAGTAAATGACACTTTAGGTATCTCAAATTAGAGTGTCTGTGTTAAGAATATATGATTCTGGAATAAGTTCATTAAATGAATTACTCAAGTCTTGTAGACACAATGTTCTGTGGAGATGATCATTGCTGGCAAAGAAACTGTTGCTGCAGAGCTCCATGACACATTTGCAGATTGCTTCTCACTTTAGGCGCTTGCTTTCATACATGCATCCCCACCTTGGTGATGCTGTTTTCCCTCTACTGTTTATTTAGCTCTCCTTAAAAATCCTTACTCTTAAGGCAGCATTTTCTTTTTAGATTTTCTGAGAAACAGTGTTAATACATTTTTCAGTTCTCCAGTGTGTCTAGCTTAAAGCTGAAAGATCACACTAAGGTTGTGTTTCCATTTCTGTAAGACAGTTTCACACATAATTTTCCCCTGCAGAACTTTGTGTAATTCAGAATTTCCCTGCAATGCAAATGTGTTATTTTGCCTTTATCTCCCCTTGTTCATTAGCCACTATGCATCAGGGTGGTGTATTTAGTGAGCACAGATATGCTCCCATATAAGCATGTTTTATATGTGAAGGTGCTGTACCTGCAATTTGAAAAACACCAATCTAGCAAAAGAAAGTGTGACTTCAGCCTTTTTGAACAGCTTAGAAAATGGTTTTTCATTATTTGAACTCTCAGTTATACAAAGATTACTCTTGCCTCTGAGGTTGCAAATACTTTAAAAAATGCATTTACTTCAAGTATTACTGATGATAATGGCTTTCCCAAAAGTTAGCCAGCACTTGCTGAGATTAAGTAATGAGCCCTAGTACTTGTCTTGATGTCTAGGCTGAAGAACAAGAATATTTGGAAGTGGGAATTTGGCAGTAAATTTTAAATGTTTTCTCCCCTCTCAAGGTGACAGCCAATTTCCTTGTGTGTGATTTGTGGATAAGAATTTAGTATTAATTTGTTGTATTAATATTTTTCTGTCTTGGGGATAAAGAAAAATGAGAGATTTTTTTTACAACCTCCCTAGTACATTAGAAGCAGTAATTTATTGACTTTAAAAGAATTTTCTATTTTAGGAATCGATTTAACCACTATTTCTTTTGTAAGCCCCATCCTGCTGATGTACCTTGAAGTTCTGCATAGTGACCTCTGCCCTCCAAATCTCGTGACTCTGCTTTCATCATGTTCTCCTTGTATTCTTAACACACATGCTCTTTTTATGCTTTTAGTAAGTCTTCTGTCCTGTCACAGTAACTGTTTCCTCCTTTTCTGTTTTCCTCTTGCCCCTCAAGTGCTTCCAGAATTTTCCTTTTTCTCTTCAGCTCCTGCATCCATAATCTGCGCAAAGATCTCCAGGTGGGACTGACTCTTCCTCACCATTCTCCCCTCCACTGCCTTATTCCCCCTCCTCAGTTCCTCAGCACCTTTGTTCTTAAGGATGATCAAGGAAGGATCTGATTTGTGTCTCATCAGATGTGTAGTCCTACCCATACACAGTGCTGGGATAGACATGGCATTATTGTAGCTCAGCAGAGCACTGCATAAGGAAAGTCATGAGGAGGGGAGGGAGGCAATATTTATGCTAGGCAGCTTTTGCTGCTGCAAACAAGGAGTGCACTTGAGCCTCAGATCTGGCCATTACACATTTCTCACCTATATTTGTCTTCACTGGCCAAAGTCATTGTTAATGTTGTTATAGGGAAGAGAACTTTTAATGGATATGAGAAGGGTACACAAAAACAGGAGTATGGTATTCCTCAGGCTTCTTGCACTGCTCCACCCTTCACTGCTTCTCCAGGCAGGACCGGACTCTCCAGTTTGTAAGCTGCTATATTGGGAATCTGTATACAGCAACTCTACAGGCTCAGATTTGAAACCACAGAATTGCTTAGTCCTGCTTCGACCAAACTGTAAGTTATTTCCTGCTCCTCTAACCATGTGACAGCTCTCTCTGAGCACAGCTAAGATGTGGTCATTCTTTCTAAGTAGACATTTTTTCCCTTTACTCCCCCTCAGTCAGCCAAAGCAAACAGAAACATCACTTGGCTTATGACACTAAATATACACAAAGGCATCCAAATAAGCTCCTCTCTGTAAGACTGCACTTGATTTTTGTGGTTAACTGAAAAGAGGAAGAAAACTATGAACATCCTGTAGTGGTGTGTGTTTTGTGCAATACCACAGGCAAAAACTTCCCCTTGCATTTGCAGAGAAGGAAGCATTAGTTTCTAACAAATTAAATGCAGGGATATTTTTTTCTTTGTTTGCTTTAGGTTTTAGTTAAGAGTGTCTCAGGTATGAAATTAATTTTTATAACTGGATATGCATTTATTAGCATTTATATTTTTACAACCTGATAATTAACAGCCTTTAAAAATTCAGGTTTGGGCTCAATTTTGTGCGATGTTATGTGAGCCAATATTTTTTAGCCATACAATAGTGTGGTAGTTTTGACCTTTCTTAAACAATGTTGGCCTCTTTGTGTTACACTCTACTGTTAGCACTGTGCTCAGTTTGTGTAGCTGGAACTTTCAAATCTTGTATAGCTTTGAATTTAAAGTGTGATTGCGACAGAAAATGCTGGTTGCGCTTGATGTCTAGAACTCAGTAACTATTCAATACACCATTTCTTTGTTTTAAAAAATAGTTCTGTCCTTAAGAGATTTGTCCATATCATATTCAGGTATTATAGAAATACCTGAGAGGCTGGTAATACAGCTGTTGTCTCTGCTAAGGTCATGACCTTCCTTGTCTCAGTTCAAGCATCTAGATGCAATATACCTATAGTTTTGTTTGATAGGATGCATGGAGAGGGATTTGGTGCTAAATGTTTTGCTAGGATATGTAGATCTCACTCCATGTCATGGTTTTAACTTCCTCTTTTTGTGTTATTTAGAAGGTTTTGCTTTGAATGCTTCAGTTTGTTATTGAGGCTTTTCCTTAACAGCCTCTTTGAACACCTCTGGTCTTTTCTGCCTGTAAATGACGGAAAAAATCCTGTTTGTTTCTCTGTCCTCTTTTCATATTGTTTATGGAAATTCTGTTTATTGAAGAAGTGTTCATGCTGCTGCTCCAGGCTTCACAGTGTTACCAAGGAGTCCATCTCTCACGCTGACCGTACCTGTCTGGACCATACCTTTAAGTTGCTGATAACATTCAAGTTTGGTGGCAGAAGGATGCATCTTGTCCTTTTTCTCACCTGTGGTTTGTCAGCTGGCTGTGCTAACAAACTTAAGCGGGGCAGTAGCATGAACTCAGGCACTGTTCCGTGACCGTCCATGGTGTTCAATTTGTTGGCACACTTCCTGGCGCAGTTTTGAGTGCTAGCCTAGTAGTTGCTCAAATTAGTATGAGTGTAGTTTTGAGATTTGAGTGGTGTAAACAGCTCCTGGTACATCATATGAGGTAGGGCCATCATTACCTAATTTGTGTTGTGTTGGGAAGAGAGTTTGTTCCTCTATGCATATATGCATTCTTCATCATTTCCCATCATATCCAGAAAGTGGCCCACATCTTAGTAACTCATATTTGCACAAACAGGGAAATCTGCTAGGAGACAAAAGCAGTTCTGGGGATGGGGAGATGTAAACTGTCTCTTCTAGCATTGTCAGTAGCATGTAGATCACAGAATAAGTGTCAGCTCTGCTGCTATGCACAAAACTGTCTGCTTTGACATTAAGTTCAAGTCAAACCTGTTTTTCCTGCCAGCAGCAAAATTCTATATTGTCTTTCTGCTCCTGGAAATTGCTTTTGGAAACCTGAGAAAATGTAGAAGTTTACAGCAGACGAAAGTGTGCCTGTGCACATAATCACCTGCTCCACTGGACAAATTATCAAGTCTATTTGATACTGATACTGTGAACACAAGCTCATCAGGTTTCTGATCTCTGATTCCAGGAGGAAAAAAAAGATTTTGCCTTCTGGTAAGGAGATGTAGCTGACTTGTAGCTGTGCTGGTACAGAGTGAATGAAGTGCAGCAAGGATGACCTTAGAGGATGCTGCATTTCTTTCACTTCTTGTTTGCAGAGCAATGGCCTAAGAAAATGTATCCTGTCTGAAGGTTTCTTTTCTGATGAGTAGTTTGTAAGTAATTTAAGAAAAGTTCTGTGCATCTTCAGAGCCTCCCAGGATGTGCTTAATTCTCTTAGAATTTTAACTGCATTTTGGAGTGTTGTAGCAGTTTCCCATCAGCTCAGATGCAGTAATTTGTTTCCTGATTGAGCTCCAGAGACTGTTCTAGGGTGTCAATTAGTGTAATTAGTGATAGTTTAATCATCACATACTCTGTCTGTTCCGGTATCTCACCTTAATCATTGGTTCTGTCTGGGGTATAAAGCTTTGGGAAACTTTTCAGTTTGTTCTGTCTTATATATCCACAAGATCTGCTAGATAGTGTTTGCATGCCTCAGTTCTGTAAACACTTGTCTCAAGTTTTTATTTTATCATTTTTTCCCCTTGAGTGTCTGGTTATTCCCTGTCTCCCTTCAGGCCGTATTTTTTTTCCCAATGTCACTTTTATAAGTCAGCACTGGCAGGAACTGGTCCCCTGGTGAGGCTTGGTGCTGTGCAAGCAGTTTTCTCCTACAGCAGGTAGCATTTGGTTCAGAGCAGTTGAGTGTTTTTAGGCTTTATTTCAGGATGGTGACTTGCATGTCAATTCTGGCTGCGATAATTGTTTTAGCGATGAATTGATGCAGTATTAATATCCATTTGACTGGAAATAACTTCTCTGAGGACACCACATACAAAAAATATTACTATGATACAAGTGTGAATTAGCAAAGGATGTTACATAGTTGGCTTATTCCAGATAAACAAATCAGCCTTGAATATGGATGTCTGCCATGCATCATCAAAGCTGTTTTTCAATTCAGGTGCTCTGGGCACTTTAAATGCCGCATGGTGTCTGGTTTGTGAGAGTAACCTAGTCTTGGAATGAGGTGACTGACATGTTACTTCTTGGAGTCTGGAATTCTGCAGAGGACTGTCGCATTTGTTGCAGAACCAAAGCTTTTATGTAGGATTGGCAGATTTAGAGATGTTAGTTCCACATAATCTAGTAAAAAACTCTCAAGCTGTGTATCATATTGCACCTGATGGATGGCAGTGGCATTCTGAAGGATGCACTTTTGAGTAACAGATGTTCAATGGGACACTTCCATTGGTAAAGCTGACTAGCTTTCAATTTATTCTGTAAATCTGCTCTGTGTGCCCAGGAATGGATACTAGACTATCAGGAAATCAAGATTATTTTTTTATTTACCCCAAAGACCTCATCCCCCTGCAAGGCTTTCTCAGGATCTGGCTGTGTTACTGGCACTCTCTATCACCATCTTCCTATAGGAAGTGTTTGTACCACAGTCTTAAAGCTTCTGGCAATTTATCTCCTAGGTCTTCTGAGGACCCAGTTATACAGACTTAAATCTGATACATATCAACCATACAGTCAACCATACCAAACTTCTAGCAACGTATTGCTGTTATGTGGGTCCCACACCTGTTTTTTATTGCGGAGACTGGGAGAGGTATCCTATTTCTATATTCGTGTAAAGTCTCTTGAGGAGGGTGTAATTTTTCTTGAATTCTGTCTTAGTGAGGTTACCAACTTGTTTTTTTGTCTAAACTGTATACTCATGGGAGTGGTATTACCTTTCATACACTCAACATCAAGAGTTTTCTGTTTCTATACTAACAGATTGAGGCTGTTCAGGTGCTCAGAGCAACTGAAGTGGTTAGTTGATCACAAAGGAAGGGAATATCCACGCAAAAACTGGAGATCCAAAGTCTCCTTTGACAAGGGATACCTTCTTTCAGCCATTAGGATTTAAAGTACATCAGTGCCCTTACAGAGGAATATCTTGTTTCCAAAAGTGTTACACATCTGAAAAAAACAATCATTATGTCACAAATAACTTTTATCTGTTCAGTGATTGTAACTAGCATAACATTTATTATGTACATTTTTATGTTAGTATAGTGTAACAATTAACCTGCTGATTTTATACTGTCATAAAAGCACTGTAATTTATTGCATAAGTGGAGGTTTTCACTTGACCTTACAAGAAAGCAGTTGCCAGTTCTCCCAAGCAGCAGAAACCAGTAACATTGAGCACGTTAGCCTCTTTCAGGTCCAGAACAGACTTGGAGACTTGCAGAAAGGTAGTTCAGAAACTGAAGCATGTAATGCTTCAAATCTTATGCTTGATTAGGATAATAATACTGATTAATTGAACTGCAGTGCAATACAGATCGGTAGTGTTACAACTTCACTGTGATCACAAGCAAAGCTATCTTAAGATCTTTTTCATTTAAGTTAATATTTGGCTCGACTTGCTGTATTTTATTAATTCAGACAATACCAAAAAGCTTAAAGGTCTGTTTCAGACCAGATGTTTCTTTTTGCTGTTCTTTGAAACAAATGTTTTCTGTCCTAAGAGTTGTTAAAATATCTTTACTGTGTCCATGTTAATTATATTGGCATGACTTTGTGGGTTCTAAAATCTTTTATTGGTCTAATAAATACTGATTTTCTTTATTGTAAGCTTTGTTTCTCACATGAGTGTAGTACTACTAGTACTGTTGTATGTAGAGTGAAATATTTTTTATATTACTTGTAAATTCAGGTAAACACATAACTTTTCATGTAGCATATATGCTACTGCTGTTGAACAATGTTCACAAGTTACAAACAGGAACACAGCAGTTATGGGGAGCTAACTATCTTCAAATAAAGATGAGGGTGATTTTGTTCGGATCATCGAGACATTAATATTTAAGAATGAAGATTGAGAACAGTATCACTGTATCTGTTCCTCCCCTTTGCTATGTGAACTTGTACTACCAGCTCTGCACTGAAAGAAAAAATAAGTATTGCATGATATTTTAATTTTTTTCTTAAACTGGAAACTGGTAACTGGATATGGACACTGAAGTGTTAAGTGCAGTGGAAAAATAACATCCTGCTGCCTGCTTTCTGCAACTTTTTACTTATATAAATAAACACTTTTTCATTAACTTTAAATAGTAGATTCTTTACCATTTTCACTCTTCTAGGTGTGTTCAGTAAAGTAGGCATTATAAGAAATTATAAGAAATTATTATAAAGTAGCTATTATAAGAAATATTCTGTCACCATAAGGAATTACAGTAGAATTTTGGCTTCAGGGAAGGAACTTTCCCATTCAGCAGCCCTCTGCATTTATTTTCAGATAGTGGGTAGTAAGTTCAGAAAGGAAATTATCAAGTCTATTGTTAATATCTGAATTTCAAAATAATTCTAAACTTTTTATTAAAACCCAGCTTGGCAGAGCTCAGCTGTACTTCTTTTCTCACCCTGGGGATTGAATATTGCAAACTCAGCAATTCTTTCCTTAAGGTTGGGTGTTTTTCCCTTCAATAAACTAAACTAAATTACCTTTGTACTACTCATTTAGACAGTCAAGGGGGAGAGTGTAACAAAAACACAAATTATTTTTTGGTGGGGGCTTTTCTTTAGTAGTAGAAATTGGAGGTTTACTAACACCTGACCTGAGAGTTTAAACACAAATCTTGAGTTGCAAAGGCCATGCTACAGTGGAGTTTTCAGCTCCTGGAGGAGTTTCAGGAAGCAAGTAGCAATGCCAAAACCTAAAGTAAGCTCTCCCTAGCATTTTTCAATGTAGCCTGAATCCTTTGTAAAGGAACCTAGATATATGGGGATGATGAGATTGCCCTTATTGAAGGGTTGTGTCAGAACTAGTCTAGAGTACCTAGTTTTCAAAACTCCATTTTTTTTTTTTTTGGTGCATTGTCGTATTTTTTTTCAGTGCCTACATACTGAGACTTCACAGATTATTATTGCTCAGGGGTTTTAATGGAATAGACCACTGAGACATTCCAGGTACATGGGAAGTTTTAAGTCATTTGCATTGTGCTCTTCAGTCTTCCATCTTAAGAATCACAAGTTAAATGTACTGTGTAAAAAATAAGTGTGGTGGTGACTTAGAAAAACATTAGTAAATTTGTTAAAAAGAATTTGCAGCCATGATTGGTCTAGAATAGAAATAGGTGATTTAAATCGTAAGCCTGAGATCTGTGTACATTCAGCCATCTAAGACCACCGTTCTGTGACACTGCTTCAAAACTAAAGTTTGTTTACAGGTGGGTGTATTTAGGTGGCTTTTGGCCTCCACAGCATATTGGTAAATGTAGTGCTGGTACCTGCAAAGAAGGAGCCCCTTTGGGCAGTGATAATTGAAACTGTTAGCTGTAATAAATGTCACTAGACTCAAGGGGCATCCCCCCCATGGTGAAAGAATATCTCCATTTTACCTAAAACAGATGTGGAAATTAACCTGTCTTAACCTTTGCTATTAGCAGAGATGATCATGTTGATGCATATCCCACACCCTCCAAGAATAATTTCTGTCTGTGACAGCATAATGCTTCTTCATCAGTAGTTCTCAAAGCACCTTACAGTGATAGAGGTCAGTGTCTCCCTTGCATGTTACAGATGAGGAAACTGAGGCACGGGAGACAAACACTAGCATGCAACTTCTTATTGCCAGAATGAAATGAAAACCAGCAGTTTCCTGGGCATTCAGCTGGGGTCTAATGTTTTATTCTGCAGCAAACTTTGAATATGGCAAAGGATCATAGAACTCACACATCTTCATGCCTTTTTTTCCCCCATTGTATATCAACCTTTTAAGACTTGTCACTGGGAATAACTATTCATAGCAAATTCAGTTGCTGGTATATATTTAAAAAAAAAATCTTACATGCAGTTATGTTTTCTTGTACCTGACTTGAATTGCCATAACTATTCTGTTTAAATGTGAACTGCTCAAAGAGTAATGAATACATGTTGAATTGTGGCACGGTCAAAGTGTGAGGTGGGGGTTGCATCTCTAAGTACCTTTATGTAAGTGGATTGAGTCTGCTTTACAGGACAGGACGCAAGTTGTATACACAATAGCCAGTTGCTGGCTATTATTCAAAGAGGTTTTACTTTTAATAGCCTTTTCTCATATTTCTTAATATTTTCAAGGGAGTTCTTTGTTTTATGTTGGCATGTAATTAATGCACTCTTATAAGAGAGTTCTTTTAAAACAATTGAAGCTGCTTTATTTCAATCTTCCCTAAGTATCAAAAGTCAAAATTCCATATTATTTTCTGTCTTCAAGTGTAAAGATCATAAGAGAAGTTCACCTAAACATCATGTCTGCAAAGCAAATACTCATTTCTTTTTAATCTGTTTTTTAAATCTGGGCCTCAGAGTACCAAGGGCTCATTAATGAGCGTTCCAGAGATGGGATAATTCATTAATTCCTGAAGTTTATGCTTCACATCCTTTCCTTACTCAATTTACTGTTGTTCTGCAGATTTTTACTTGTAAACTTCATGATACCTATATCACTGAGTGGGTTGATAAAGGAACTGCATGGATCTGACTTTAAAAAATGGGCCTGAATTCTGATTTTTTTTTCTCAAAGCACTCTCATATCTTCAAAGTGGGTATGAGGATTTGCTTATAAGAATGTGCATTTAATATGCAACTAGTATGTAGGATCTACAGAAGTGTTACTGTGCAGAGAATGGAATGGTTGAAGGCTGAAGGAAGAGGATCTTAGCTCATGAAGTTAGTGAGTTGCTGTAGAAGAGAAGGGAATGTTGAGGGCAAGAGGCTGGTTTTCTTATAGCTGGATGGGCAGTGGAACAGGACAAAACAGAGGAGAACTCAAATTTTATCCTGTGCATTGCATGAAACTTGTGATTCTTGACTTGAATCTGCAATTTCTGTGTATGACCATGAAACATAGTTTTGAGAACTGGTTAATCTATGTATCTGTACAATCTCTTACATGGTTATGTAAGGTTCATCCTAGTCTTAGGAGTCTTGATAAATTTAAAATGGATCAAAATTGAAAGGTAGACTTCAGCATTTCATCTAAAAATTCCCTAAGCTTTGGCAAGAACAGTCTTACATGATTTGAATCTGAGTGTTTCTTGGGAGGCTGGAGAGGGAGTGGAACTACAAGACAAAATGTCTTTAGTGAGAATTTCTGTTCCACGGCAGTAGACAGTGACAAATTTATGGAAAGCCTGTATGCAGCATATTATGTGTTTCTGAAAGTAACTATATGAACAACTGCAATTCCAGAACACAGGTGACTGTTTTGCTGTGTGTGCTGTTGAGTGGGCAGCCAAGGTTTCAGCAGCATTAAGCAGTGAGGTGCAGCTCAGTGAGTGATGCTGTGCAAGTAAACAGGAAGTGACAGTGTTTGATTGGCTCATCAGTGGAAACTCGAGGTTGTGTATGTCAGCTGGTAAATGATCTGCTAGATTGAGATAGCTTGGAATATTATAATCTGTAGCATGCTTGTGGTTATGGTTATGTCATATCTCATGGAAGGCTGAAGTCTTCCATGTGCTGTCCTGAATGGAGTTTGTAGGATTTAAAAATATCTTCATGCTGTGTCTGGTAAAAGAACGTCTCTCTTAATCATGTGCTGTTTGATTAGGCCTTATATGCTATGCTGTTTGCCCACACCTTAATTGTTGGTTTTCTGTGATCTACCATTGAGCAATGTTTTGAAAAGGAGTTGGCCAGCTCTGACTGAACTGGAGGGTTGTGGGAGGTACTGGAAAGGCAAATGAATTTTTATCTGAAGACACTCATTAAAATGTGAGCTGTCTGTAACTGGCTGACTGAGGATTATGAGTGAAGGATCTCTTTACTGGACAACAGCAGACTTAAGTTCAGACAAGCACTTTCATGGCTTAGATTTGTCAAACAGCAGTCCCTTGTTTTGTCCATTTTTTGTTATAACACCACTTAATGATCACTGGTACCTTCTTCACATCAATAAAATATCTTCAGTAAAGATATTGTAACTGACTTGCTGGGCACAGGGCACTTGTCTGTGTACTTACTAGGGCACAGGCAAGACAGGGAATCTGTTATGTTAAATTTTTGGTCTCTTAATTCCTTCAATGTTTCCACATAACACTATGCGTTATGTGGACTTGTCTTCTCTCATGTTTCAGAAGTGATAGGAAATACCTGAAGTGGCTTTACTGTTTCTGAAAAAATTTATTTCTTCCTTCTGCCTTCAAATAAGAAAAAGCAGCATCTCTTATGCAGTAGCTTTATTTCTAATAGCCTAACTTTGTGTATAGGTGGAAAAAAATACTATTTTCTTGGTGTCTATATACGTGGCATTTTTAAATCAGTGGGTAATCATGGGAAATTAATTAAATTAAAAGTAAGCTTTAAGCTTAAAATTCAATACTTGGTAATTGTAGCAAATAATTTCATAAGCAGTAGAACTGGTGAGGCCTCAGTTTTCAGCTGAGTAATTTCTCAATTTGTACAAAATAAAGTTTTATTCATGTGATTGGATATTTAGAAAAGGCTTTCTTTTGTCAGTTCTGTCAAATAAAATGAAGCCTTGCTTTAGTGTTCCTGTCTTTCGAGCAATCAGTTGGTCTTTGGAAAACAATGTCCTGTAAAGAGCATAAAAATTAGAAGATTGTTTCTAGCTGCTTAACTTACTGAAATCTGCCAGCAAACATCTGAAGTTCTGTATGTCTTCTTTCTATGAGAAACTAGTTTAAAATCATGTTGGTAACATCTGAAGCTAGCTTTTTTGCAATACACAATTGTCTTTAAAGTCGAGATTCTTAAGAATTTGCTAAACATATCTTCAGAAGCTGTAGTAGCTTTAAAAATTGAAGTAATCACAGTTTGTCCAAATTTAAAATAAAGTAGTAGTCAAACCCCCAGTGGATGAATGCTGTCACATTTAGACTCATTTGTGAAGATTCTGGAGGCAACCTGGTGTGAAAATAAATTATAAAGCAGTCTGAGAGTTGCAAAATCTGACTGCTGAAAATCTAATTTTGTAGTAAAAATATTGTGGAGTCTTTGAAGAGTATTTTTAGCACACGCATGTGTGTGCATGCTATCAAGACAGTATCATCACACTTCTTGTACAAGATGCAGTAACCATAAGTAGCCTAATACACTGTTTTTAGAGAGGAAAAGCCTAAGAAGACAGATGCATCTATTGTACTTATTCTGTCATCTGGGACCTCATCCTGTAGTCCTTCAGATAAAGGTGTCAGCAGTAAGCAAGAGTAGTCTGCCTTCAGCATCACCAGTCCTTTCTCGCTCCAGTTTCTTCCCATCTCAATCCTTTCCCATCTGTAACTGAAAAGCAATTATAAGTTGACAATTGTGAATGCTTCCTGAGCTTTTTAAAATTTGGTGATGTTAATTTGTGTTCACATTTCTCGCTGTTAGGCCTGAGTTGCACCTATACCATCATACTAGACACCCATGCTTAAGAAGGTTGGCTTACCTGCTCTTCAGGGCTTCTAAATATTGCAGGATTCTGTACCTAATTAAACTCTTCTAAGTTTCGGCAAAAGTGCTAGGAAGTCTTTTTGTCTACTCTAGCAAATGCCTCTGCTACTTAAAATGTTGTAATTGTTAGGGAAGCGTACTTGCATGTTTTTTATGTGGCTTAATTACTTAGGGGTCATTTCAATAGTGGCAGGCTTAGTCAATCTGTTTAAAATTACTTTTGGGAGAGGTTGCAGTGCCTGTCTTCTGTAGGAGTGCATGGTGGAGAAAACATTCCCCCTGGAAGTGGGTTATCTGCCCTTCCTCGCAGGAAGGGAACATACTGTTCCCACATGACAGGAGACTCCACAATGCCAAGAAAAAAAAGCTACATTTTTTTTCTTGAAACAGGACCATTGTGCAGAAGGAAAATTAAACTGCCAGAAAGAGCAAGTAGAGCTTGCTTGTGTAGGGCACCGAAATTTTCCCTTGAGAAAGGGATGGAAGTTCTGGTGCCTTGTCCCTGCAGCAGGTTTTATGTTTCTGTATTGAATGATGAGATAAAATGCATAGCTGTACTGAGCACTACAGAAACATTTTTGGAAGCTCCATGTATTTATGACACTAAAGATAAGGCAATTGCAAAACAACAGGGAGTTATTATCACTGTCTAATTACAATTGCATTTGCATTGAATTACATTAAGTACCAACATTTTAAAGTGTAATTGCTAAAACCTAAGCTTATTTTAGAAGAACACCTAAGATTTCAAGTGCTGTCTCTGCTTGATTAGTCAGTGCTATATTTTGGTTGTTTTTTTCCTTCAGAATATTTGGCATCTGGAGAAAAAAATGTCAGTCACTGAATTCTATCTAATTGCCTAATTTTCTGTGAATGAAGGTCAATTTTCTATAGAGCATGGTCTCACTTCTGCTTCTTGTCTTTCTCATTCACAAGTCTTAATGATATTGTTTCTGTATGTTCTTTCCTGACTCAGCTAATGCTAGGCTATTAGAGATTGCTTTGGTACTGAAGCTTCCTGCTGTTCTGGTCAAGATTAAAGTTATGCCTTACTAAGCATTTCTACAGTGAAATGGTACTTGATAGCATGTCTGTGTTCCTGAAGCCTGCTCTCTGAGCAAAACTTACATCTGTTGTAGTGTCAGAGAATAGCAACAGCTCTTCATTCTTGAACAGTCACACTAGAAGCAAGCTGTGGGCTGTCTTCCTGGTCTTGTATCAAAGAACAAATGTGTTACCCAGGAGCACCCAGCATCATCTGGTCAGGCTGTTGGCTTAGCTGTTGTGAAGTCAACATGTTGGCTTAACTATAATGAAGATTTCCACCATAGCATGTCTTAAAAATACCTGCCATAGGTATCTTCTCACCAGCTCTATTATTGATTAGGACAATGTTTCCAGATACCTGTTTTATGGAAAAGAGATGTACTGATTTCTATTCTTGCAGGGTTTGGATTGCACACGACTATTCACCATAGCTTGCTTTTTTCCCCCCAGAAATGTAAAAGTAGCTAATTGAGCCGAAAGTCCTCAGACTGACTTGATGAAGAAGCTACGGCCATTGTATGTATAAACATGGGTTTTTTCAAGAGGTTACTGTGCTTTAAAGCAACTGCTACTATTTGCATTCTTGCATTACAGGACAAAGTAATGTCTTTTTTTTTTTAATCTTTTTTTCCTGGTTTTATTTGTAAGATACTTTCAGGGCTTGGGAAGGATAACTTGAGAAAAGCCAGCCTGTCGTGTGATTAACTTCTGTGTGTATGCATGGTTGTGCCCCTTTATGGGAAAAAGCCCATCACTCTCAGTAGTGCTGTCAACATGTAACACATAACAATACTGCACCATTAGAGAAATACATGAAACCTTTGTACAAGCACCAAAACAGGAGTTATTAAGTACAGAAGTGATTTTGTAGCCCTTAAATCTAACTGGACAGAACCCTGAGCAAATAAACTCTAGGCTTTTAATTACCCTTTTTGTGAGCAAGAGCTTGGCCTGGAAGACTTAAAGAGGTCGCATCCAACCAAAGTCATTTTATGAGCCTTTGATCTTTGCATCACAACCTCTTGTCAGCTGTATGTAAACACTGGAAAAAACTATTCAAATGGGTCTTGCTTTCTGTTCTGCTGTATACTGAGGTGGCTGAATGTCTTGCAGCTTTAATCTTGCTGCCACTCTTTGTTGTGACTTTTGGCCCACTATGTTTTAATGTCTGTCAGCCATAAGCCATGCATTGTAATGATTCTTTTTTGTAATGAGATGTGCCACCATCTGGGTTGGCTTGCTTCACTGTTTTTTGAGAAATACTTGAGTTACAGCAAGTCATTAATTTGACAGGCCACTGCAGCAAATGTTCACACCAGAAGCCGATCAAAGTGCACATCTATCTGCTGCCCAGTCGGAAACTGTCAGTGGCTGTTGTGATCACATTCTGCAAATGAGTGATGACTGGTTGTGGCTAAGTTTTGCAGGCAGAAGGTGTTTTCATGAGCCTTTTGTTGATACCGCATATCCTGCAGTATGGGTCAGAGGGTAGGACCAGCTCTTCCAGTGAGACAGCCAGTGTACAGCTGACAACACAGACTTGCTGCTTCATAGCTCATCAGCTTGAAGGGTGTGACAGGTTCCTGGAATCAATGGTATGTCCTCCAGCTGGCAGTTGACTGTGGAAAAAGTAGAGGGAGCTGAGCAGGGTTGGTTTTCACCTCCATGGCCCATCAGTTTTTGGTGGACTAGCTTATTTCTTTCCCCCTATCTTTTCTGGATATACAGCTATATAAAAAGGACAAGGTCCTCACCAAAGCTCTTAAAAAAAGCAGTAGTGACAACTTCAAAATCCTCCTCCTGAAAATACAGTAGTAACAAAGTAAACCTACTACACGTCAGAAAAAAATACAATCATTATGTTGAATCAATGATCTGACCTACTCTGAAGAAATATTTGCATATAAAAGAACCCATACTTTTAAATTCAAGATTATTTTCAAGAATGCTGTGAGAAAATGAAACAATTAGCTACATTAATTGGCTTCAAAATAGACAGTAATTACTCAGTAAATGCAGTAGAATATTCAGATATATTTGTGTAAATGTTCTCAGATGCTACAATTATGCAATTCAAATTTGAACTTTTTAAATTGAATTTATGTGGCTAGAATTTGTATTGAATAGCAGTAGATGAAGTTTTATTTTCTCAAGTTTTAAATTTCACCATGAGTGTGTGTAAATTTCCAAATGGTGTGGATCATTACTTTTACTGTCTTTGTTCCAGAAGCTGAGTAGCAGAAAACTTGGCACCACTGCTCTACATAATGAAAATGAACAGGGGATGAAGTAAAAGGAGTTGGATTTGATTGTCCTCCTCCCCCTGCCCCCCAAAATATACTTTCTATTTTTTTCCTTTATTGCCCTTTAATACAAAAACCTGAGTGGTATGACAGCAGATTTTTGTAACTTTATATTCTAATATGCAAAAGCCTAATTTCAGCTTGTCAACGCTAGGAATTTGTACAGTGCTAATGAGTAAGTTGAAATGCAGTTGAACTCTAAACTTGGTAGCCCTCAAAACAAAACCTACTTTAGATTCAGTGAAATTGTTTTCTATCTTCTAAATCAAGCTCTACTCACAGAGTAACCAAGTATATATTAAATATATTATTATTATTATGCAGAATAAGGACACACACTCTGTGTAATAATCTTCTTTGTACTCATGAGGTAGGCGTTGGTTCAAGGTTTTACAAGCAGTTGTCAAGTTACGACAGTTACTGGTTTACCCAGATACTCCAGTTGGTGCTTTTGCTGTTAGATATGCTAATAAGCAATGCATAGGGAGCCATGTCTTGACACAGGTTACTGTCTCCTGTTCCTTGAATTTAAGTTGTATAATTCCTGCCAAGACCACCCACTTCTGTGAGAAGTCCTGTTGGGTAGAGGTTAGTGAAAATGGACTTGTCTTGGAGTATTGAGAAGGTTTCTTGCAGGGGTAGAGAGATAGTTGCTGTGTTTAAATGTGAACTGTAGAATGGCCCATTTTGCTCCAGTGTGTTGTCTTGTGTCTATAAGGTTATCAATTTAACAAGTAGACAATATTGGAGAAATGAGTGGGAGAGGCTGTTAGAGAAGCAAAGGTTTTGAACAAAATCTGCGTAGCTGTGTCCTAAATCAGGTCATTGCCTGTTTCCAACATAGAGGGGAAAATGGCATCTCTTAGATGGTATTTAGTTGCAGATATAACTGTTCTGTTGTGGTAGTATGGGTAATTCTTAGGTACCTTTTTACTTTTCTGACAAGTGCAGTTATGGTTAAATTACTCATATTATTCTGCGGATTATAGGGAGAGAAGTTTTACTCCACACTTAGTTGTAGAGCATTTGAGGAAGCAACTACAAAGCACTCTTTTCATCAGCTAATCATGCTTTAACTTCTTCTTTAGGTTACCAGCAAGATTATTAGTCAGTCTGACAACTTCTGACGAGGTGGCTGCAAAGAGAAACAGAAATATATCTTGGCTTGTGAAAGTTGGCATCACAGTGCTTGGGCAAAGGTTATATAGGCTTCCCTAAGTTGTAGCTGTCAGTCTGGCTATATTATGTTGACTCGATTTTAACAAAACTGAAGTTTTTTGATAAAAAAAATCCACTGAAATTTAGGCTATTCTTTTGAGGTTTTAAGCCATTTGAAAAGTATGGCCATGGTGACAACGATATTTAATAGATAATCTTGCAATGCAAGAAGACGTGCCTACATTCTAGATGTCTGCTGTTTCAGCAAGTAGTCAGTGTTGATGAAGGCAACCTTGTGGAGCAGGTGGGGAAAACCTAAGACGGAGCCCAGTACTCAGATTAGGTATAAGTAATCCAGAAAGGTCTTGGAACTATAACAGATCTAAAATAACATCTGCCTAATATTTCATAGTGATAAAGGAAATGCAGCTTTTTGACTGATAGTGAAATAAGTAGAGAGCACAGCAGAAAACTACTATTGTGACCCTATGCCCTATGTTCAAAGGGCTAACAAACTGGATTCATATATCGTCTTACCCCTATGCAAAGAAGGACATAGTAGGACTAGTTAATATCCATGTAAAAGTGACAAGGATAATGTGTAGTATGATTTTTTTTTCTTGGTACAAGAATGACATAAAAACTAGTGTAGCTTCTTAAACTTCCTAAAGAGAGCGTAGAGGCCAATGAAGCAAATATCTATAAAAGGATGTGCAGCATAAAGGAACAAATATGAAGCCATCAACACCATCTCTTAGCATAAGAGTAAGGAGGGACAATCAACTAAAACTAGCAGGTGGCAAAAGTCGAGATAAAAGGAGCTAATTATTCACGGAGTGCATAAGAAAACTGTGAAACACCATCCTGTCCGGTGTTATCATGCTCAGAATTTCACATGGGTCTGAAGAGTGAATAGACAAATTCGCAAAGGAAAAATGCAGTATTGTGCTGCTGGCTTGGGGAGTTTTGAGCTCCAACCTGGCAGTTCCTGGGAATATGCTTCCATAGTTGTAATGGTATATTCTTGTATTCTTACCTTCTTTTGGCATCTGGTGCTGCTGAAGCATAGATCCTGGGCTAGATAGCCTCTGGTCTGGCCCATTACAGATCATTTAAGCTCTATGTCCTTAATGACTTGGCTGCTAAATAAATATTCTTTGAGGGCTTCCATTTTCCTTTCCTTATGGGACTCGTAAGGTAAGACACACATATATTAGAAAATATGCTCAAGAATGTTCTAGTGACTGAAGCAAACTGGTGTGGAATAATCTTCATCTCTTACTAAAACCTCTCAGTTTGAAAACAGGACAGTTTCTCTTTGCCAGCTGAGAATGAGCCTAAGTCATGTGAATTCTCAAACCGTGCCCCGGAATTTTTGGAGTTCACCAGTTGGCATAGGTTAAAATTGTGCCAGAGACCACTTAAGCAATTAAGCAATGTCTTCCAGCTGCATTGCAGTAGCCAGGAGTGTGTCCAGGCACTGTGCAATTTACAGTTTCATCTTGAGTATTGTGTTTGTTTTCAGTTCGAAGTACTAAACAGACATTTCCTTGCACAGTAGGGCTGCTCTATGTGACCACCATAGTTACTGATCTGCTTCTTACAGGCAAAATTTCTTTGCTGTTTTTCATGAAGAAGAATGAGAAGTTCATTTGGGTTCTTGAGGTGTCTAAATCTTGCATTGAAGTGAAAATCTAAAGCACAGGAATGATTTGGGGTCATTTGAACCTTATGGTATTAACTACCTGGGAAATCAGCAAAGTTGCTGCCTAGAACAAGGAGCAAAACTAAGAGATGCTTTGGGAAAGGATCAATTATAGAATTTATGATTTTTTTTCCTTAAAAGTAATAGCTATGTCTTCTTTTTAGACGATGTCTTCAGCAGTTGTTCAGATATACGCAGCAGATCGCAATGCCATGTGGTCAAAGAAGTGCTGTGGTGTAGCTTGCCTTGTAAAGGACAATCCACAGAGATCATATTTTATCAGAATATTTGACATTAAGGTAAGCATATTTTTTCTTTTTCAGAGCCTTTAAGTTCAATTGTATTCATTCTCCATTTTGAATTCAATGAGTATAAGTTGTAGCTACACATTCATAGAAATTCTTGAATTGTTGTGCTTTAACCTGTGCAGTTGCAGTTGTTATCAATAGGCAATTACAACTTTTTCAGGTACTCTAAATTTAAACAATTTCATATATGTCATCTTTAATGGATGAAATAAATATAAATTATTCTTACGACTTTCAAAAGCTCTCCTCTACAGGTCTGATTAGTCACATTAGTGGAAATCAGTAGTGTCACTGATCTGGATAGCTATCAAGGTGTCACAACTTTGGATGGTTTGAAGAAATAGATGCTGTCTTATGTATGGGTGGAAACAATCTTTTTGGCCAGTGTGGTGCATGTGAAAACTGCAGGACAAACAACTTGTGTGATCTGACTTTCTGGGGGGGGGGTGGGGTGGGTGGCTTTTTCTTTCATTCCCCCTCCACAAAAAATAAACTTATACTGAAGATCTTTGTCCTGTTATAATACTGTACTCAAGAGAGTGGGAAATGAGAGACAAAGTGTCCAAATGTGTTTTCATAACAAAAATGATGGTGAGAAACCTAGAGTCCTACTGATTGTGCTGAGACTTTGGAAAGTTTCCCATTATCTCTGCAGCCAGGCAACAGCTCCTTATCTGTCAGCATTCAGTGCTTCAAGTCTCTCAGATTTGTTCAGGATTGCCAGTTGGCACTTGGATTTGACTTTGTGATTTGGTCATTTGGTTGTTAAGACTCTGTCAGAAACCTCTTCCTTGGGTGCTGAACTATGTCATTTAAATACATGAGACTTTCTAAAAAGATGAGATTTTTGTTCTCTTTAGTTAACTGTTTTCAAGTCAAGCCTGAGATAAGAACAGGAGACTGGAAGTACTGGTGTACTTTGATTTTGATTGAGCTTATCCATTGGGTTAATAGCAAGGCAGATGTTTAATGCTATGCTGTGTCCAATTCTTAATAGGTTATATTGTAAAAGAAGTTAAACTCTGCCATTTCATCTGAAGTTTTATAGTCTTCTTTTTTATTTGTTTTCTTCTTTTCAGGATGGGAAATTATTGTGGGAGCAGGAGCTGTACAATAACTTTGTATATAATAGTCCTAGAGGATATTTTCATACCTTTGCTGGAGATGTGAGTCTCAATGTCTTTGAATACCTATTTTAAAATACCTTTGGTTTGAACAGTATTTTCTTTTAATGTAACTGAAGTTATTAATTAATTCTGTTATTTATTTGTAAAAGCTTATTTATTAAAGGAATTTTTGTGGTATCTCAACTAGAAAATTTAATATATAGCACAGAAGCATAAAATGTGGTTCTTTATTTTCAACTTTCTTTAATGAAATTGCATTTTGACTTGCAGATGATATTTATGACATATCATGTATTCTTAAAGCACAAATTTTTCTTTCCCCTCCCCTCTGTGATTTGAAGCTGCAAGATTTTGCTCATATCTGTAAGCCGTGATGTTTAGAAACTTGATTAGTAGACAGACATTCCTAAGATACAATGTTTCACTAAGACTTGGTTCCTAATTTGCAGTGATTTTTTTCTTGTTATACCTTTATAAAGGTGCAAGAAATATTTAAGGTGTAAGAATATTTAAGAAAGTCTTTAAAATATTTTCTTAGTCATGGAGGGGGAAATATTTATGTTTTTCAGACATGTCAAGTTGGTCTTAATTTTGCTAATGAAGAAGAAGCTAAACTATTCCGCAAAACAGTAACAGAATTACTTGGACGACGGCAGAGAAAATCTGGTAAATATTCAAATGAATCTTAAATTCAGGCTTGTTTATGTTAGTTGAGGGGGGGGATAGGAAGCTACTGCTATGTCTGAAAGCCACTGGAGGCACTACTGCCATATTTATATTTTGAAATAATTATGCTGTAAAACTGCTTCTTTCTCTAGTGTGCAGAACTTAGTACTTTCCTGAAACAACTCACCTTGGTGTTCTGTTCTATGAGTGTAAGCTGAGACCTCGAGGTTGTGATTTGAAAATACAGATTGAGGGAAACAAAATTTGTAAGCTGACATTGAGAAAACTAGAAATCTTTTTCTAAGTTGTTTTCATATTTGAATAAACCCTCTTTTAGCCCTGGGCTGTTTATAACTGATTTGTTAAATTCTGCCCAAGTGGGTTGTAACAAAAATTTTACCATCTGGCATGTTCAGTAGTTCATGAATTTTTGGCATTGATCCAGCAGTTAATAGAGAAATATCTTTTATTCAGAACTAGTGATCTTGGCTCAGGCCAAGAACAGAAGACATAATGTGCCTATACTATCCTTAGGAGCACAGGACAGCCAGTGAAGCACAGCATGCTTTTTGCCAGCTGCAAGATGCCTTGGGAACGTGGTTACTGCTTTAAAGGCAGCTCAGGCTTCCTACAGATCTTGTCTTGGTCATTTTCCAGGGATCCCATAAACAACTTTTCTGTCTTGACAGCCATATGTCTGTGAAGGATAAAGTAATACAGAATACAAGCTTGGAACAAGTAGATGTGTTCAGGCTTGCTGTAAGATGCAGTGTGGACTTGTGTGCAAGCTACAGGATGCGTTTTTGTAATACGTTCTGGAATCGCTCTAGCAATGCAGTGTAGGCTTCTGTAGAAGGAGGAAGCCTTCATCCTGGAGAGCTGCCCTTGCAAGTGCTCTTGCAAATGTGCATTGTCTATATGTATTCACTTGGATTTCACCAAGGCATGGTGACTCAGGAGCAGAGCACTTACTCCAGGAGCTTAAATGACTTCTTTAAGATTCCCTCAGCTCAGAATAAGGTCGTAAGGTTTCATGAGAAGAAGTGTGATCATTAAGAAGTAGCAATTGTAAAGTTTCTCATGCTCACATTGCAAAAGCAATTTTGCATCTACTGTTCCTGAAGTTTCACTCTATTACATCTGAAATGCGATGCTACAATGCACAGACATGACGTGGGAAGAAGTATGTTTGCATTATTAGCCATAGCAAACTTTGTTTGAAAATAGTGGTTTAGTCAAACCTTCTGTTCACAGAGTTTTTCTTCCACGTAGTGATTTTTTTTTCATAGGACCAGAGTAAGTTTTTCTTGTTTACTCTCTGAACTAATACCTCTGTTTTTATGCTAAAGCTCATGTTACTTTGTATATTATTTTAACAAACAACTCCCCCTCCCCAAACACTTGCAACTTCAAGACATCTTTTATTTAAAAAAGAAAATTAAATGAAAAACAAAAAATAACCCTCAAAACAAATCACTTCAGGTTTTTACTTGTTAAGAGCTGCAAACCAAGAATTTAAAACAGTTACGAGATTCCTTAGTCAAGCCACCAGATGGAGTTCTATATTTGTCCTTGTGACTATTTAATTGTGCTTCTAAAATAACAAACTTTGCACTGTTCAAATGAAAGCTGATTTGCTGTTGGTGTTTGTTTTTATTTATTTATAAATGCTTATAAGAAATGTGTATTAGTTTACATATAGATTTATATATAGATACAAATGATACAAGAGTTGTATATCATTTATAATATTTATACATATTAATTTCTCAATCACAGAGGTAACAGTCTGATAATTTTAATGCTTTTCTGTTTTAACGGGATTTTTACTTTCATACCTTCCAAACTATGTTTCATTTCATAGCAGTGCCACTTGAGATGCTTTAAACTCAACTAAGTACTCCATGTGATTATTTAGCTGCCTATTATGCCATTCAGGGCTTGCTAGACTTCTCCAGGCATCTTAGGGAAAACTAATGTTGTTGAAAGGTAGCAGTAACAGCAGTTCTGGCTCACAATGCAATGGCTTGGTGCTGAGGTTAGTACACAAAATACTGTCTGACAGCCAAGAGAAGACACAACAGTGTTCTGCTCTTCCTCACTCAGCATGAAATGCACTCCAGTATACAGACAACCCCTGAGTAAGTGCATCTGGAGTTCCAGAGAGGTGAAAGCTTGACTCCAAACAGAATGTACAAAAGCTTGCAAATGTACAAAATACCAAGTAGAGAATAGATGAGGGACAAAGGTAGAGAAAGAATTCTTGATCTGTTGTGTCTTAATCTTTGTAATAGTGCAGAGTTTCATCTAACTAAACTCTGTTTCGGGTTTGCCTTTTTGCTTTGGGGTTTGAGGTTTTTGGTTTTGGGTTGGTTTTTTTTTTTTAGTCAAATAAATTCTTAACCAGAGATTAGAAAGAAATTTCCATAATTCATTAGTCTGTAGATTTACTTAAATAATCTCTTAATTTAATTCTTAAACCAATCCCAAACAGTTCCCCCAGTAAACAGGGTGAACACAGTGTGTCTCTTCTCAGTGCTTGTCACTGTAGTACACTCTCACTTCGGGCACATAGATACTATTAGTTTTTATTTTTATTATCTTGTCTTGGAAATGTTAATGTGTGTACACACACAAGTGCCTTCTCCACATGCTGAGCACTCATCCCTAAAAGGGAAACAGACACTTGTTCTTAACTGCAAATAGTTCTTTCTGAAGTAGGAGGCTTCTTGACTAATTTTTATGTACTGCTTGTAGCTCATGTGTGGGAGCTCTGTTAACCTTCCATGAAAGTGCTTTTTTCCTTCACAAGCTTTTACCTCCTGAGTACCTTCATAATGGATTTCATAAGTTTCAAGGTAGATACTTCATATAGAGAAGGATTTTTTAATTTGCTTTGGTTTTTTTTCTTTCATCTTTGGTCACAGCTTTTGTTTTTGCTGCCTGGGTGACAAGGGCATCTCTAACCTGCTTGGCTTGCATTGGATTCAAGTCTTGGCAGAGATTATTCTAATTTTCAGGAATGCTCATTGAAGGGAGCTGTGTTTTTTGTACATAGGCAGCTGCTGATATTCATCTGTTTTAGATCAGTAGACATGTTCATCTTCAAAAACTGGAAAATCTGCCACTCTTGTCAGATCATCTGCACTTCAAGAGCAAAAGTTCATGCTTCCTTGTCAGCAGTGGTAACCACAGGAAAACAGAGCTAGTCTCTTTGGGCAACAAATTAATCTAGCCAGTAAAAATTACAGGAAGTGTATATAATGTTTTGGGTTGTTTCCCACTATTTTTTCTCTTGAACTATTTATTATTATGAAATTTGTAAAGGATTCCCATGATTTGACTCAAGGCCACCTAACGCTTCCTATGAATACTTCTTGTTTTTGCCATCTTCCCATCCTGTGACAGATGACTTGCAACCAGTCCTGCACTCTCCCTTGCTGTCTCTGAGTTGCTGACTAGAACTCTGATTATGGTCCAAAGATTGAGTTGGAGGTTGATTTTTTTTTTTTTTTTTTTTTTTTTTTTTTTTTTTTTTTTTTTTTTTTAAATTTATTTTTAGGGGACAGTACAAGATATGGTTGCTTAAGCTGAATGTTGTAGGAAGAGAGAGCACAGTACTTAGCCAAAGAGCCATTTTTTTTTTCCTCACCTCAGACCTAATACCTTATGCTGAGGCACCCTTGCAGAGGTTCTCCAGCTCTATGCCTGAAACTAACCTGCTATGACCTAAAAATCAATTGTCTTTGGAAGGCTTGTCCATCAAAAGTTGACTCTCAATGGGTTTTGGTCACCTTCCCATGAAGGTTTGATGATCTTGACAGATTCCTTTATTCCTACCTGAAGATCAGCAGCCTTGCATACTTAGGATTGTATATTTTTGGGATTTTAAGTATTCCTAGGACAAGGTAAGCATCATCTGTGGAGGTACCCTCTCCCTTCTTATGTTTGTGAGTCTGGACGAATATAACAAGTTAACAGTTTTTCTGGGTCTTTCTGGAAAGTAAAGTGCCTATTACAAATTCTTATTATACAACTCTTGGGAGCCCCTGTTAGACTACAGATACTCTAGATCCTTACAGAGCTGTGGCTTTTGTTGTAGTGAGATGATAAACTGCTTGCCTTTATGGGTGCTGCTAAATCCAAATTTCTTAAGAGTGTGTGTATAGATACATAAATAGTGTAAATATGTACCAGGGGCTGGATAGGAATTAATAGTAAGTGAGGGAAATCTCCTTTAAAGGGGAACTTATTACTACAGGCTGAGAATATTGAGATGTAAAAACTTTACATTTTAAATCATCAAGCTAGATTCTTCATAGTCTGTGAAACACTGGTGCTGTGAATAGAATATTGTATCAGTATCAAGGACATTCTAGTTCTTTCTATATTGTTCCGTTACCTGTTGGATAACATGGGTGAAGTGATATCCTTGCGCGTCCTATTTTTTAGGCATAAAGCAAAACTTATTTAAATTTTAGGTTCTTACTTAAAACTTATTTAAATTTTAGGGAATAATACTCATATACTTTTATACTTATATACTTTTACAAAGTGCTAGTTACATTTTAGATAAAAATGAAAGAACAGTTTCTTTCAGTGGACATCAGAAAGCATAATGCTTCAAAAATCTTACTTAAGTTGTATTTAAAACACATAACTTTTTGAATATTTCACTCTAATTTATAGTTGAAATGTCTGAAACTAAGTCAGTAGCTATTGCCTTATGCTCCTGCTCAGTTTGCACACTTGAAATCAGTGCTTATTATCTAAGATTGGGGTTTTTTTGTTCTGTAATAATTTTTTTCAAATGCACAAGTGGACTTTAAGGATATTAATAGATTCCAAGTTTGAGTCAAGGTCACTGAAAACTTTATTAGACACTAAAATTTGAAATCATTTTTCCTGTGATACCTATGATTAAATGGCTCTTTTTCTTTTTCAACAGAAAAAAGACGAGACCCACCAAATGGTAAGCTTTTTGTATGAATCACTGCATTTTATTTTTTCCTTCTGCTGTCATTTGCTCTTTATGTATAGCTTTGTTTCAGATTTGTTCAGGATAGTCATGTAGTGACAAAAGCAGTACACTGGAGGTTACAGTATTCTTTTTGTCTCTGTTCTTTGGTATTTGTTGTGGCTTGAAAACTTTGTGGCTTAGCTGGCATTTGTAAAGAATGTTTCTGGAGAAGCATGTTTTGATGCAAGTAGGAGAAAGGGCCCTTCAGCTTAAACTGAGAAAACTTTGTAGCATGCACTTGCTGATTGATCTTCAGAATATGCATGTATAGGATCACAGTACAAAGTTAGTCCATTTGTTTTAATGACAGGCATAATATTGATGGATTTAATATAATATTTTAATTTCAGCATATCTGGCTAACCATATAACATAGTCTTTTGTGTTTATATCATATGTTTGTCAATATTAAAGTCCTTTTGAATGAAGAATTATTTGAATCTCCTTGCCCCTCAGGAACATGTCTCACTAGCATGAAGATACAGATTCCTCAGGAGATCTTACTAAATGGATGGAAAGAATCAAACTGTGTATCAGTCTGATACAGAACTTTTTTACCCTCCATTCTAAAATCATGAAAAAGCCACATCAATGAATATCAAGTTTGGTGGTTTTGATTTCTGAATTCACACTGAAATTACAAAGGGATTTCTCCTGTCGTATTTCTGTCGGTGATCCAGATCATATAGGTCATAGCATGTATCTATGAGTTTGCTGCTTGAGCAAGGGTAGAGTCAATTGCTCTTCTGAAATCTGCTTATGGTTTGAGGTGGTAACCTTAAAATTTGTTCTAGCCAAGTCAAATTCAAGCATTTCTCTGTAGGTCACCAAAATAGGTAATTCATAACTAAGACTGATTTATGGGGACTAATGATTCCTTTTATATACCCAGATAAAACCTCCCTCATATGGAATACTTCTCAAAAATTGCTTTTTCTTTTTTCATAAACGTTACGTTTTGAGGAAATTCAGGCAATCATCAGTTTAAGTCAGGCATTTTTAGTATAGATTAAACTTTGACTGGGCTGTTAAGTTTTGAAACACTCACAGTAATACCATGTTTGATGGTCTTGCCAGCTTTTCTGAGCTTTCAAAAGGTTTTAACTGCTCTGCTTATTACTTACACAGCACATCCCTGATGCAGAGCAAATGGGAATTACAGCAGCAGTGGTGATCATGTAGTAACACCTCCGCAAAAAATATTTAGCTTTTGTCTCTGTTATAACACAAACAATGTATTGGTCTAGTTTGCTATCCTTGAATAGAGCAAGATTTAAGAAAACTAAGCCTGCAAAAATTTTTTTGCTTAAAATACTCTACATAACTTGTGCTGTAAGACCTTGGGAACAATATTTTTCTGAGAAAAATTCTCTCATACTAAACTTGCAGTCATTATCCCTATGCTGAATTTATCCTGAGTGTTCTGTAGAAGACATAGCATTTATGCTCAGTGTTTCAGAGTTACAATCACTTCAGGTTATATACAAGTTTCAGATCTGCTTTTTAATAAACTGTTTCCTTGGGACATGCACATACTATTTCAAAATCTGTCAAAACCTTTTCTCTTCCTGATTTTATCAAATTCTGTAATGCCTGGCTTCTCTGCTGGTGAGAAGTTGTGTGGTCATGTCCTCAGTAGTCACAGATAAGATGTGGTCAAGGCATGGATTATAGCCTCAGGTTGTTACACCCTACACAGACTTCACATTTCAGTATTTGGAATTAAGACTAGAGCAGATACATACTATCAGCATGTAACTGTATGAAAAAAAAAAAAAACCCACCTATTGTAATAACTGCTTGGTTTTATTTTTATATGCAGTTTCTTTTCAGAAATTCTGTTGGGGAGAAAAGATGAAACACCTGCTTTTTTTGTGCTGGGTATTAATGCATTATTAGCTCTAAAACTGAAAAATGAGAACAGTCACATTTCTGTACTCACATGACCCATGGTTGAAATACTGAGAGGAATTTTGTTTCACTGGGGCTTGTTAGTCTGGATTTTCTGCATACATTGAAGCTGCATGGAAAAAGCACTTGGTGTATGACATTTTCAATGATAGGGATTTAAGGTTTGGTGGGGTTTTTTTGGTAGAATTGAAGGATTAAACTCAAATTGGCATTAACAGTTATGTAAAATGTATTAGTCTGTAATTTCCTGGGATTTGTGTTCTACTCATTTGTAATTGCTAGCTCTCTTTATGCAAATAAAGAGGAGTTACTGTGGTTGAACTGACCTCGTAGTGAAGTACTGGACGGATTTGTCAGAGTATTAGGTTTTGAGGGAATCTTGAGGAACCATGTGGTGGAATTTTGTTTCAGCTATTAACTAGAACAGTTTGCATTTCTTGTAGGGCTGTTTGTAGTCTGGGACAGGTACCTAGAGAGGATCTAAATAAAATACAGACTAGAATTAACATTTAAAAATGTTCTGTACAACTTTCTCTGGAGCTACTTCTGAAGATGTCACAGGTATTGATAACAGTGGATGCTTAAGGCCACTGTACTGTCAAGTGCTTCCTAATGATGAGCTCTATATGCCACTCTCATCTTCATTTATTGAGCTGTCTACACCTGCTGGGGAAGGTGCATGTGTAATGATGGGAAAAATTTTACTGGATATAAATATGGCAGTTCTAGAAGAGTACAATTCTTTCCAAGGTTCTTTTATCCCTCGTGGACATCTAAGGTCTAAACTAGACGGTAAGAAGAATTTTTATCTTTAATTTTACTCTAACCTCTTGTATGAATATTATTGTCAAGGAATCAGGCTATCAGTCCTTGATTTTAGCTCAGATGAATTAAGCTTCCATTTGCAAATCGCTGCTGCTTTACATACAACTGCCCATGTTTGGTTAGTTCAGGATTTTATATACAGAAAAATGCATGTCAAAGACTGCTAGAAATTGAGAGAAGAATATCACCAACTTACTAGCATTGTAGAGGTACCTGTTTCATTTTTGAATGTCAGTACAGCTACTGAAACTGTAAATACCAATATAATAGGTGAAAATGGGCAGAATATAACAAAAAATGTAATAGGTGATTAAAGTGAAGGTTAACTCCTAGTGTTTTTTGTTTTGTACCAAGGAAGTTAAGACTAATTTTCAATTCATTCTGAAGATTTTACTGAACTTGTTGTTAAGTTTAGAGTTGATAATATTTGATGATTAGTCAATTCAGTGCTAATTTTAAGTGAAACTCTTAATAATGCAAATTGTTTTGTGTAGTCTTAAGTGGTCAGTTTATGTTTTGGTCTTCTCAATGGACAGTTGTCTAGATCAAAACACTTCTAGATAAGAGCATTTCTGCTTAGCAGAAAACATTTTAGAATTTTTTCCATGCAGTTTTTAATCTTGTCCTTTAAGACTCCTACAGGAGTGTTGGAGTTGTCGTATGTTTTAGATGAGTTTTGTCTAGCCCACTGTCATGTTTCTGGTTTTGTTTTTTCGTCCTGGCCAGTACTGGTTGCCTCCCACTGAGGTGATTAAATGCAAGTGTCAGCTATGTTACCTGTTGTGTTGTCTATTTGTCCTTTCTGATTTTTATATTGCACTGTGAACATAAGGCTTGTTGGTTCTTTCTGAATGCAGTTATGAAAAAATAGTGTCAAAACAAGGTTCAAATTTATCAAAGTCTAATTATACTTTTTTTATCATCTGCCCAGTAAGACTGTGTCTTACTTTAGTTCATTTGTTAACTACTGGGTTCTAACTTAACAGTAGGAAGCAGGAAATGTTTTCAAACTCTTTTTGGCCAAACTGGTTTTAAATTACCTGCTTAATCTCATTCTTCCAAAACTGAAATTACTTACCATTTTTGTAGGTTTCTTTAAAAATACATCTGTGTATATATGTATGTATACATATGTACCTATATGATAAATGCATAAATTGCCTCAGTATTTAAGTACTGCTATCACTTGCTTATGTCAGGAATTACCTTCTGTCAAAGCTAAAAAACCTGCGTGGAGCATACACTAGGTATGTTTGTTTGCTAGTATTACAAAAGTAACTTAAAATGTTTAAATTGGCAGGAGTATAATTCAGATGCATTTTAAATAACTAGAATAATAATTCAGAATGATTTCTAATTAAGAGCAAAGTTTGAAAATGTAAATGAAACACAAAAATTACAAATAGTATTTCTAGTGCTCTTTTACTGTCTCTGCAAGCTGTTTCTTATCTGGGACTTCACTGTTTTGAAAACCTGTCAAAGAGTAAGGCATAAGAAATCCTGAATAGTTCGACAGGCATTGTCCTATATTTGAAGACAGTAGTGTGTCCAGAGCAGCCTTCTGAAGCGATGTTCAGGTTGTGTGTGTGATGGCAGAAAGCATTCCCATTTATTAAATGATGGTTCTATCTCCTGAAAGATCAGTTTAGTGTGCTGCCCAGGTAACAGCCTCTTGGCTCTTTGGGTCTAACTGTTTATGAAAGTCACGTTTTTGATCTTATCTGGGATTCTAGCTATGTTGCATCCTAATGTGTCTCATCATTCCATGTGTTCTGTGCATATTGCAAAAAATAACTTGTAATTCAGAAAATATTCCTGTTGCTCTGCTCTAGCAACTTTTTTTTTTTTAATCAAATATCTTAGTTAGACATCCAGAACCCATCTGGATGCATGTGGAGCTACAGCTAGAGTACAAGTATTCTACAGGTCAAAAACAGCTCCCAGAGTCTGTGGTTTGAATATGGCATTGGTGAAACACAGTAGTAAAAATCCTATACTTTACTTTCACAGGCCCAAATCTACCAATGGCAACTGTTGATATCAAAAACCCAGAAATTACAACTAACAGATTTTATACTCCACAAGTCAACAATATTTCATATACCAAAGAAAAGAAGAAAGGAAAACCTAAAAAGAGAAGATTGACAAAGGCAGATATTGGAACTCCATCTAATTTCCAGTAAGTATGTTCTTGAGTTTGAGTTTGGTTTTGGATGGGTGGGAGTTTTGTTGCTTGGGGTGGTAGGGAGAGATGTTGACATTTTGCTTTTCTGATTTTTTTTTTTTTTGGTGCCAGTTACACTTGAAAATGGCCAACTCTGGAATCTGTGTAACCTGAACTAAGCAAATGCTAGCTGGAATTCTTGGGGTTTAAAAGAAGGTTAGCTTATACACAGATGAGGATTTTCCTGCAGCTGTAAACAAAAAGTAACTTGCTATCGAAAATCAGCTTAAAAAGGACTTAAGCTGCATAGAGGTACCTTATTGAAGTTGTCAGCTCAGTGAAGACTCATATTCAGGCTCAGTGGTCAACTCTTTAACACTGTGATTCCTACACCTGCACATACTTAGCTGTGTGTTGTCATGTGAAATATACGTTTGGGTCCTGACTTGTCATAACTGCAGAAATTACTTGCCATGATTTCATCTTTGGCTTTCTGTTTACAAACTTTCTGTTGTGTAGGCTAAAGACCTGTATCTTGTGATGAAAGTACAGCATGCATCCTTCAGAAATTTTTCCTATTGTCATTTCTTACGTATCTTTAATCTTTTGGAGTAGTTATGATGTACCACTTTGAGCTTCACTTCCATGAAACTTGGTTTTGGTCACTTTACTGAATTAACTGTTGCTTTCCTGAACATTAATTGTTGTAATCTTCTCCCTTTTAAAATAAATGTACTTTATTTGCTGAAGCAACAGGAACTTAGAGCTTGAGTTAGTTACAGGAAGGATCGGTTTCTGTGAAGCATGAGAAAACCAGTGTGATGTTTACATGCCAAGAATGTCTTATTCTTTTGAAGTGGTATGTTGCATCATTACCCTGATGTGTTTTCCCAGAATATAATTCCATTAAAGTAATGTTGGTATTACTAGCTACAGTAACATTACTGCACAGTGTTTTGGGACAGTGTTCTGTGTAATAGATAGTGGATGGAACATAAAAGAGGTGTTCTTATTGATCTGAGTATTACTTAAGTGCTGCATCTGTTAGTGTCACTTGAATGGAAAAATACAGAAAAGAAGGAAGAGGAAAACAAAAATGAAGAGTGCTTAGTAGCTGGTCACTGTTGTGACTGTACTGATGAAGACTTGAGCATATGTGGACAAAATTTGCATTATCTTGTCAGGCCTCTGTTTGGAACTTGTGGAAGGGGATGTGCACCAGCATAGATATAAAATTGCTCTGAGACTTTGTTTATGATGTCTATCATTGTGACTTAGAGAAGCTGAGAGTAAGGTGATAAAATATTTAATGACATTTAAACAAAAGATATGTTCCAGTATCATATCCTGTAGACTGCAACAGCTATATGTCATCTTACTTTAACTGCTGACTCTTTACAAACATCTGGAAACTGGCATTTGGTATTGTTAGGCAAATAAGCCAGTAGGATAACTTGTATCATTTGTCCTATGATACTTTTGAAGATCAACAGGGTCACTGTTTATGCCAGGTCAAAGTTGCAATCAGTAGATAAAATTTTTGAATGTCTCCTGTTAGACAGATGTGGAGTTTCAGTATTTTGAAAAAAAAAAAAAACCAACAATGTGTACTCAATGAATGGTAACTTATTATTGTATACATTCTTCTAAGTAGCATAAGACTTGGGGTTACCCGATAAGTATGTATTTGCATTGAAAAGATCTGAAAAATGTGTGTTATAGTCAATGTGTACAAGTAATCTGTCTTACTCTGAAGGGTGAAAAATAAACAATAATGCTAAAACTATGTCATATAAAACTTCAGTGTCAATTAAGTGCACTAAATTGAGTTGTATGCTCACAACCTCTTAAAAGAGCATCCCAAGTCACACAGATGTGCACAAATATGTGGTTAAGATTATATTAGTGGTAAACTAATATCGATTACATATGCCAGGTTAATACATTGTGATCAATTCTGAGCTGTTAGGAAATGCATGTCTAATTTATGTGAAGCAAGCTGTATTTTAGCATTCTGAAATTCTGTAAACAAATCATCCCATATTTTGGTAGTTAGTTAAAGGCATTTAAATAATTAGGCAAAACAGGGACTTCATTGGTTTTCTTTTTTTTTATGGCATAATTTCACTATAAACCAAACCTTTTACTTTTCTTGCTTCTTAAAATAAGTAGTTAACTAGTCATAGTTATACCAAAACCAAAACTGATCATTGTACTTCAGTATTTTAATGAAGAAAACATGTGCTGCTGATAAAAAGAGACTCAAGCAAGACTGCAAGGTCCTTTGTGCAAGGCACTGTTTAACAGCAGCCAAACAGTCTTAGTAATTTATCAAGTTTAGCTTAGACTGCATTGGCTACAAACTGCTCACTTGGTATTTTTTATAACTCTGAGTTGAACTTCCTGAAAACTGCATCTTGCTTCTAGAAGTCACTGTTTGTGAAAAGAATCACAAAACATGGAGTCCTGGTTCTCTTTTCCATATCCAATAGCAGTATTGTGAGGGGCAAAAAAAGCTTGGAGGGGCACAAAACTTGTCTGTGTTCTAACTGGTTACAGCATCACATAAAATAATACTTTACTAGCCACATGAGATGGCTGCTAGAAACTTAGGAAGATGGCAGCTGAAAACAGTCCTGACTTATCTTTGAAAGATATGAATGGAAAAGGGGCGATACACACAGTGGTGACAGGGAGGAGGAGATTTTCCAGCTGCATGGCACTGAAAATTTTGGCAATAGCTCAAGGTCCAGTGGCTGTGTAAAGGCTAAACTTTTCCTTGATCTCTGTGCAGTGCTTCCATCATTATCTGTATGCACCACAGGGTGGCATGAAGCCTTCATATTTTGCCACATTGTAACCTAAGGAGAGAAATTCTCCACTTGGTCTTCTAGACATGAGACAAAAAGTGAAAGTAAAGATGTTTTACTATTCCATTCTCAGGTGGGGCACTGAGGAATAAGAATTGCTTAGAAGATGGTATCTCCATTTATCTTGGTGTTCTCCTATTTTAGTTAACAAGATCCTTTTTATGCTGATTAAATGGACTTCTCTTCTTTTTTAGACACATTGGACATGTTGGTTGGGATCCAAACACAGGTTTTGATGTAAGTAATTTAATAAGTTGCTGAAGACTATGATTTAATCTTTAGAGACTTTTTGCATTAAAGAACAAGTTAACTGTACCATTAAATAGTTGTAAATTGGGATTTTATAATGTGATATAAACAGTTGGAGTAGAAGGGAAATATGCAAGGGAGACTGTGGGGGGGAAGTAGTCAAAACCTTCAGCTTTTCATGCAGGGTACTTATTTCTGCTAAAGTCATACTTTCCAACTCAGAGACACACGTATCACCTTGCTGTTCCTTTTAATGATATGGCTTGTGGGTATTTTTTTTTTCCCTAATACAAATGATGTCTTAAAAATATCTGCACATTCCAAGCTACTTAAAACTAATGTATCTGACTTGCAGGTGAACAACTTAGACCCAGAACTGAAAAATCTATTTGATCTGTGTGGAATTTCAGAGGCTCAACTAAAAGACAAAGAAACTTCAAAGGTCATATATGATTTCATTGAAAAAACAGGAGGTGTGGAAGCTGTTAAAAATGAACTGCGCAGACAAGGTGGGATTCCTTTTATTTCCATGTAAAAATTAACAGGGTGGTTTTTTGCCTTAAGGATTAGAGTAGAAACTGTTGATGGTGAGCAATTCTTGATTCTCTTTTCTGGGCTTCGTGTCACTACAGTTGCACGGGATCATGTTTCCATACACTATGTAAAAATGTTCAGCCATGACCCATGATAGTACCTTGTCCCTGAGGAATAAGGATATTTATGCCAATTAAATAATTTCCAGTAGCACTTAGTCTGAATGCAAAGCTACACAGTATGTTTGATACAGTCTTTTCAGACTGTGTACGTTAAATGTTTATTTATAATCTTAGTCTTATAAGTAAATGAAAATGTTGGAAGACATAATGCTGTAGTGGTAGTAGATGGCTAGCAGGTGTGTATGCTGCCTGTTTACACTGGCAACACTTTGTAGAGAGCCTTGCAACAGCTATGGACCTGCAATTTTTATATTTTTTTGAAGTTAGTTTTTTTCTAATTTGAAATTAAAAATACTAGTTTTGAGATTCTTCTGCTGGGAAAAAATTCTCAAATAAGTGCTGCCTGCCTAACCTTTAAATGTGACCTCAGCTGATGCATTATCTAGTGGAAGATAGCAAGTCAGTTTAAAATAACACTGCCAGTGTCAAACTTTCAAAAATTTACTTAGAGCTCTTCTCAAGAATTATCTAAGGTGAAATTATAGTGGTTTGAAAGCAGTTAATGAGTTGTTCAGTTACTGAAGAGATAGAGAATCAGGATACAGTGACTTGTTACATTTATTTCTTAGGTCCCCCTCCATGGAGCGGTATGTACTTGAGCTGGCATCTGAGCATATGCTTCAAAGTATTCATGCTATTGTGTGATTTCTTTCCTAGATGATACCTTAGTCTGCACCTGTTTGAATGCAATATTAAAAATTATGTTTGAACTTCTTAGTTAAATTGCAAACAGAATTCCCAATTATGATTTTTTTTCTCAGCAAGAAATCTGTCAATTTCTCTATAGAATCTTAATTCTGTTTAAATGCTTACAATGTTGTTGATTCCATATTGCTAACTTTAAAACTAGTTTGAGGAGACTTGCCTTGGAGTCTTATGACTAGCTTAAAATATTTTTTAAATGCCTGTTTTTCTATTTTGTATGTGTTAACTTCACATTATGGCCATTTGCATGTATGCAATTAAAAGAAAAACTGCCTCATCTCTAATATGCATGATGATAATCTACCTTCTGTGCCTTTTTGTAGAGGTAGATAAAATATTTCAGTATTTCATTGTGTTTATCCACAATTGTGTTATTTGATGTATGGGCTTGACTGCTGTTTGAAGTGTTCTTTCTCAACTGAAAAACATTTTTCTGTGTTTATTGCAAGAATTTCTGTGCTTACATATTCACCCTGCTAGCATGCTGACTAGAGAGTTGCAGAAAAGCCATTCTGCTGAGATAGAAATTATTTTTCTGTTTTCCCTGCTCTTTCCCTAGTTCTGGTACAGGTGGTTATTTTTTTGGTGACAGTACCATCTATAGATGATTACACAAATTTTATTGTTAATATCAGTGTACAGATTAATGTACATTTATAAAAAAACCTAAGATGATTTTGTTGCTTTGCTTGTACCATCTGTTTGAGGGGGGAGAGAGAGGATAACTTAATAATGTTCTCACCTTGCTGTTCCTCCCTCAATTCACTACAGCTGAGTGCAGACAGGCAGCATGCTGTTCCCACAGATTCAATGTGGCATATCTCTCTAGTTATAATGCGAATAAACCATTTCCCCACAGGAATACCTAATTCTCGTGTTAGAAATCTAGGGTGACTACAGACTCTGGGGCCATGAGTGTGCCGATTATCTCCTCAGGATTGCAAAAACCCGTCTGTAGTGCTTGGCGGGTTGTTACGCTTGGTATTACCGCCCTCCAGTGGCCCTAAGCGGAACTACAGTCATATCAGCCAAAAATGGCAGTTTTTAAAATCCAGAATGTTAGCAGTGTGTCTCTTCGAAAATACATGGTATTTCAGATGCAATTCTCTCTGTGTTGTTCTTTTGAAGGGGTAGGAAAAAAACAGCAGCTCGTGGAACTTAAGAACATAATACATGCTTTTAAGAATTGTATTTTTTTATAAAGATAAGCAGGGAAGGAGGCATTGAGGTACTAGTGACTCCTGCTTCCCCAAAATCCCGTTTTTATGGATGTTCCCTTCTCTATGCCAGTGCAGTCAGTCTGCTTTCTTTGCCAGTAACATGAAGGGGATAATAGAAGAGGTAAAGAAGTATCTTCTTGAGTGTAATACCCTTTTTGTTTTAAAGGCATGTGAAATCAAACATGAATTTTCCTAGTTATATGATGGCAACGGGATTATTAAGTAGTTAGGTATAGCAACCACACAACCTAAAGTACCATGAGCCATTAGATGCTTAATGGAAGAGGAGATGAAACAGTGCTACTTTAAATGTCATTAGCAGAATAAGTACATTTCAAGGCCACTTCACAGAGAAATTATCCAGTGTGTAGTCCTAAAGTTGGTTCCTTTTGACAGACCCTGCCATAAAGATACTGTTAGAAGTAATTTTCAGTAAAAGAGACTAAGAGTCTGTTTATGCTGCATTATAATGCATTAGTGGGGGGGGGGTGTTACTAGAAGATATTGCTTTAAAAAATGCTTCCTTCTGTAATTACTTAATAAAATAATGGATAGATTAGAAAGTGGAAATTCTGTATTTCACTTCAAGTGTATTTTCTGAAGAGTTTTTCTCTTTTGTTCTGTCCTAGCTCAACAAAAGTTTACAGAATTCTTCTGAACTTTAATCAGTCATTCTAAGTCTTGTACCTGCTTCCTGTGGTGGTTGACTCTTACAAAATACAAAACTGACATAGGCTATGTTTAGCTTGGTTTGCCCTATAGACATGGCTTATATTCAGCTGTATCCATTTTAATCCAGAACTGGTAAAATTTGCACAGGCACAGAGATCCTTGCAAAAGGCAAGGCACAGCCTGTGTTCTTTTTCTGCTGGTCTCTGAAGGACTTACAGGTATTGAGTAGCAGGTAATTCGAAGTTGTTTTGTTTCATTTCAGCTCCACCTCCGCCACCACCGTGCAGAGGAGGACCCCCTCCCCCTCCACCTCCCCCTCCCCATAGCTCGGGCCCTCCTCCTCCCCCTGCTAGGGGCCGAGGGGCACCACCTCCACCTCCTTCAAGGGCTCCCACAGCAGCACCTCCACCCCCACCTCCATCTAGACCTGGTGCAACAGTGCCCCCACCTCCTCCCAACCGGATGTATCCTCCACCACCACCAGTGCATTCCTCATCTGCACCATCCGGCCCTCCTCCGCCCCCACCTCCACCAGCAAGTGGGTCATCTGTTCCTCCGCCCCCTCCACCTCCTCCACCCCCTCCTGGTCCTCCTCCGCCGCCAGGCCTTCCTTCAGAGGTTGATCACCAGCTTCCGGTTCCTGCGGGAAACAAAGCAGCTCTCTTGGATCAAATCAGAGAAGGAGCTCAGTTAAAGAAGGTAGAACAGAACAGTCGACCAGTGTCCTGCTCAGGAAGAGATGCACTGCTAGACCAGATACGACAGGGTATACAGTTGAAATCTGTGAGTAAAAGCTGCTTCTCATCCAGGTCCCCTTGGGACTTGCAAATGCAGTATGAACAGTAAAATGTGGCTCTGCTTTGGGGGCTGGATTGTAAGTTTTAGAGTTTCTGAAGCGATGACTAAACAGTAGTACTAAGAAAACGCGAAGAACACACATTTGCTACAGATGAGTTTTGGTGCATTAAATTACCTTTTCAAATTCATTTCTCACTTTTGAGTAAAATCTGTAAATCCTACAATGAAGATGCCATAGTATCATGGCTGTACAGAACTTTTGCAAGGATTATTAAAGATCGCTGGTTTCCTGACTGTTAAGTTAAATAATCTAAACTGCAGGGGATGAGTTTAGGAGTAATGGTAGTGGAAGACAAACACTAGATTTTATTAGTTTATTTTCATCTTAAAATGAACCTGTGTCCCGCAAATGTTGAGGCTTGTAAGAAGGTGGCTGCCTGTGACATTCACATTCTCTGGACAGAGAGACATAATTCTGCCTCTCAGGAGAAGCACAGAGAGAAGAAGAGAAAACAATCTTTAGCTACTCCTTTGTTTTCTCCATGTAGAATTTAGTATAGAGATTGTTTACCTGAAGTAATTACTTCATTAGATTCTAGTAAAAATTATTTACATTCAATAACCAATTGAATCCAGCTGTGTCTCAGACTCTCAGCAGAGAAGTCATGAGTTGTTAGTTAATAAGTAAACAAGAAATATGTATATAGAATAAAATAATCTCTTTAAATAATATATTAATGTAATATAATATAGTTTTAATAAAGCTATCCTTCAACCTTCTAATCTAGAACCAAACATCATCATTTCTTCCCAGTTGGGGGTACCTTTTTTACTATAGCTGCCTGTGTTTTGACAAGTGCTGCCCACAAGAGTTGCTGTAGCTTTCCCTGCTGCAGAACAGGCTATTACTGTTTCTTACTGATGCCAATGATTATCTTAAAAATAATTTCTTAAAAACTATTTTGCCTGTTGATGCTTATTTTTTGCCAGTCCTCTGCACTTGAGGCTTCTGCTGTAAGAAGTGTAAGGGTGTGTTCCTATTTATTTGCCATTAGAGGTAGGCATTATCAAAGTTAATTACTTCAGAAGGGATTATCAACCCAAAGCAGACTCAGTTTACAAACCCAAACAATGAAAAATATTTTGTGGTATATTCCAAAGATAATAAATAATGGTTATGCAGCCACACAAGTCATGCTTGTACAATCATATTAAGAAGCTTTCTTTTAGATGAGTGCTCACTTCATCAGAGCTTAAATATTTAAATTTGTGTATGACTAACTACAGTTCTGTTACATGGTTGAAAAGTTGACTTTTTTTAGTAAAGATTTTGCAGTTTGAGCTACAGGAACAAGCTGTTCCATACTTTCTTCTGGTGGAAAATAAACTCATTAATTGTACAAGGAAGTTTGTCTCAAAATACAGAGGTTCTGTTTTGCTAATTGCATCTTTCTATTGTAACCCTTTTTCCAAGGTATCTGATGGTCAGGAGAGTGCACCACCTACACCTGCACCCACCTCAGGGATTGTGGGTGCTTTAATGGAAGTTATGCAGAAAAGGAGCAAAGCCATTCATTCTTCAGGTGCGTCTGATGAAATTTTTCTGACCTCACAGTGTCAGGTTTTCAAGAGTTAACACTTCTGTTTATTGTAAAATGCTGCTGGAGAAAAACATAGATTCCAGCAAATAGTGCAGAGTAGACTGCTCTCGGTGGTGCCCTGGTGATGGGGCGAATGGTTCCTTCACGCTGCTTGAAATTACTGGGGTCTAGCAACTCACAGGAATCCTTGACTAAGTTACTAAGCAAGGTTCATATCCTTAGAAAAACTTTGTTGTTGTTGTTGCAACTGACTTATTTTTGTTTACTAGCTGTCTGATTAAATAAGGGGTCACAATATTTTGGAAGAAAGTTTTCAATGCTTTCTGTTTGTTGACACTGAATCTCTCACATTATTCAGCTCCTGCACTGTCAGTTCCTTTGGGCTTTGGCTGCCACCTCCTGGATAAGGAGCAGTGTTACTTGACTAGGCTTCTACCAGGACTGAATCAACTTTCCGTGCTTAAGTGCTGGGAAAAATTAGGGCTGCAAGAGGATTTGCATTTCTCAAATGCCAGCTTGTAATAAATGTAGTTCAGTAGCCGCAGTGCAGCTGTTTGGGTACATCTGTTCTGCTTAGGCTTTGATACATTTCTAGAGCTTGCCTTGATAGCTGGATATGCAGTCTACAGAGCATCTGACCAAGTGCAGTATGGTTTGTTGATATGCTGCCCTATGTGATAATAGCCAATTTTAGTACTTAATATAAATTAAATACCTAAAGGGAGCTAAATGCTCCCTTATAGTTTTTTCCTATGGGAAGGAAATGCTCTTGTCCAACAAGTAAGTAGTTTAATTTTATCAGGGTACATTTTTAAAGTATGATGCGTATAAAAAAAGTGGAAGGCTGAATAAAGTCAACAAGCATTGACTTTGAAGTTGATGTTCATTACACAGCTTTGAATATTCCTGTATCCACAATGGACTTTAGCTCACCAGATCTTTTTTGGAGGGCTGGTTTTTTATCCGCTTGTATAGTAAACAAATTCCGTCATGTAACAAACCTGGGGAAGCAGTTGTTATATTCCAGAAATTAATATGTTCCTGAAGTTTAACACCCAGTCTGGAACAAGCTGGCAACTTGCACATTCTTTAAGAAGCAGTAATAAATAGTAACTGTTAAATGAGAACTTCTGATTCTTATTCTTTAGAACAAAACACATTTTTCCTCTGTGAAGAAAAGAGTGAGTAAAGAAACAAATTAGATTTAACTTCCAGCTAGTAACTATCTGAACTGGATGTCATGTCTAGCAGTCTTAAAATAGAATATTACTAAATGTATTGTCATGGCGACCTTGAACTGATTGTTCTCTTTTCAGAAAATTGTGATAGAAATTAGTAATACTTTTATCATGTTAATTCTGTGTTTGCAATAACTTGCTTTTCCTATCTTACAGATGAAGATGAGGATGAAGATGATGAAGAAGACTTTGAGGATGATGACGAATGGGATGATTGATCGTATATTATTATATATATATTTTTTAAGGTGAATGATATACTAAACACTGCTTTCTGTCTATGGATTCTGTAAAATTATCATGTAAATGTTCTACCAATTTGCTGTATATTTTTGTTGCCTTTTGCTTTTTTATTAATCTGTGCAATACCTCATTTAATCTATAAAGGTTTGTCATAATCCTCTACAAAGCTACTCCCTGTTAATGTGTGCAAGTTTACACCTGGATGATCATGTACATGTGAATACTTTCCATTCCATCAATAAGGGAGTTTAAATATAATATGTGAGACTGACAAAAACCTTAATGTAATTTAGTTATAATGCAAGAAGGAAAACACTATTTTCATACCCTACTTTTTCTGTATCTAAATTTTCTTATTAAAGCCTAGTATAGCACTATGTTCTTTAAGTGATGCAGCTCTTAGTTTATTTAGCCCCTTGATTTCAAATGAAATGTTATATGAATGTTGAGGCTGGTTTATACTATTGCATGGTTTCAAATACATCAAAACATTGCAGTTCAAATCTTAGCAGTATGCTTTACATAACAGAAAAGCACTGCAGAAATGCACAGCTAGTTGTGAAAATTACCTTGCCCTAACTATAGTACTGACTGCTATTGAACAGCAGTAGTAATTAAATTCTTCAACGGGGGACCTCTATCTGAACTTAAACAGGGTGGCTCTGTATTGTCATAGTGGTAAAGGCAACTTTGATTCAAACAAGTTCAACTTTGGTTGGTTTGTTTTGGTTTGGGGTTTTGGGGAGGGTTTCTGGGGGATTTTGGGGGGTTGGATTTTGTTGGTTGGGATTTTTTTTTTCTTCCCTGCTCTTTCTTTCAGAGTGAAGATATCTAAATTACTAGGGGCTGTACTGGAGGCTGGCAGTCGCTACAGCTTGATCTATTTTTAAAATCAATTTTTTGTGGTTTTTAGGCTGAAGGGCTGCATTTAAGGCTTGCTTCAATAGCATTTAATTACTTTTTAAAATTTGTAGGACATTGGTGTACTAATAAATACAAGTGGTATTACTTTGCAGTCTTTGCTTTATGGTACACAGCAGATGCTGAAACACCAGTCCTACATCCTGTAGGTTGGAAAGTCATTAACTCAGAATTAAACACTATGGATAAGTACTGAATTTTATGGCAGTATTTTGTCTTCATATGTTGGCTTTAAGACCAAGGGTTGTGATGAAGATCAAGAACTTGATTCACAAGAACAGTATTTGAATAAGTGGACAGAAAGTGGGATTTTCATTTCACAGCTTGCACATTTATATACATTGTACTTTGTAGTGCAGTAAATATTGGCACATCTGCCTATTATGAAATACTAATCTATGCTAAGTGGGTATTTAATATCTGCAGCATTAATTACTGTACTTACTGTAATTTTCAGGTAGAAAATCTTTTTAAAAACCACATTATCTGACGCAGAATGTTTAGTTAAGTCAGTTACATTTGGAGTGTACTTAATACATAGTGTCCTGGGTCTTTGACTGTAGTCAGGGTAACAAATGAAATTTAAGTTATCAGAAAAGTATTGACTGAAACCCAGTGTTGACCTGATCTTGACAGGCTGGACCTGCATGATATGGCTTGGATTTCTAACCCAGTTATAACCTAGTCTTTAGCGAATTAATTTAGTCGTAGGAGGAGAAAAGAAAGTTGCTGAAAAGTAGTGGGAGAGGTAAGGTTGTAGTTAAATTATTCAGAGGATGCTAGCTTCCTTCCAAGAGTAATTTAAGCACATAACTTGAGGAAAAAAAATTGCCAAGTGGTCTCACTTTCTTGCAGTAACTTTCTCATTGGCCTCTGCTGCTGGAAACACTTCTGCTAGCTTTGCTGCTGTAATGGCTTGAGCTTTGGATCAAGTGCAAGTGCAGCCTGGTGTAGCTAATGGCAGTGGAGTTAGCAACTTGTGTATAAGGAAAATATTTGTATGGCTTTCATATAACTTCAGCACTGCACTCTTACTTTTATTGCATATAGGGCATTTTAAAATTAAGCAGATGAGGCCTAGAGGTTTTCCTAACATGCTACTTACTAGATATGTTTAGCTGTTATGTTCCCAGAATTGGAATTTCTGTAATATAGTTAATAATTAAGCATCACAGTTCACTAATCAAATTTCTGTTCTGGATTTTGGGAGCTCTGAAGTTGCATTATTGAATAAAACTTTTATTTGTAGATACTGGCCAAAGAAAGTTTTTGGGTTTTCTATTTCTTCATACAAAAAGTACACTCACACCTGTGGTGTCCAGGTTAATATTTACTTTCAAGTAGTGTTTGTTCATGATAAATTTCAGGCATCCAGACTGTGATGGCAGTTAAGTTAGTCATAGCTGCATGCTTCAGCACTCTGCCACTTGCAGTCCAAGCAGAAGACATCAATTCATGATACTGGTGCATTGTTGCTAAACATTGTAATGAAGGCCTCTTATATATTCTGGTTAATTGACTGTCCAGATAGCCTTAGAAATTAACAAACTAGCATGAGGCTTTTGTATCTCAACACTCTATGTGCATAGACAATATCAGCTAGCCACTTGTACGTATGGAATTCGTAAGAACTTCTCAATCATTCAGTTTTCCATTTATCAAACTGAAATTTTTAGTATGTGAATTTTTGAAATGTACAGTGAATAGGATGTTGCACTGGTGGCAATTCATCATGAAGCATAATAAAATTAATTTGACCCGACTAGTGTAAAACTGTGTGGTTTTTAAGTGCTGATTGTGGCACAGGTTTAAAAATAGATCTCTAGATTGATTACACACTTTAAAAGTGACTTTGGCCACCTGGCCAAGTTCACAAAGCCACTGTCAAATCGCAGTAGTTTCATGTCTCTGGAAAGTTGGATTGTGCTGTTGAATAAACACAATGAGTAAGAATGTGACACCCTGTCCTCCTGGCAGATCTCACCGCTGCTAAGCAGCCTCCTTGGAAACAGCTACGGCTGCAGGCAAGTGCAATAAACCAGCAACATTTCAAGGTCAAACAAACATGGGATCATTAATAAACATTCTAGAAGAAGTTCTAAATAATTAACTCTTGTTAGTGAATGCTCTGATTTAACCTGGATTATACAGATGTAAATCTTTGTCCTGCAAAGGGGAGATCAGGATACTTCAGAAGTTTGCTTCTCTCTCCTAAAGCATCTGAAGAGTCCAGCATTTCAAACTGTTACCTGGTGTACGCTTTGTTTTGGGGTTTAGTGCTTATCTGATTTCTCAGCCTTAAGCATGGGGCAAAGTTGGAATTGTTAATTGCAGGATGAGCTGAGGTTTATAATCATTTCCACTTCAGAAGCAGAAGGTTAAAATATGCTTTTGAAAGGAGGCTTTTTTTATTCAACAGTGGTTACTTTCCAAATTAAGATTCTTGTAAGGAGGAAAAAGGAGGAAAGATCCTATTGCTTTTAAGACTGTTAGCAGTCCACTGCAACAGCCTTTATCTAATCATTAGAGGAATTCTTGGTCTAATTAAAGTTCCTGAAGCTTAAGTACAGTGATAAGCAGCTTTATTTATAGAAAAGTGAAAATGGTTTAGGGAAGCTTAGATGATACTCAGCCTTTGTCTCTCAAAGGACCAGTGTTATCCTCTAGCACTGCAGTGGGGACTCCTGTTGCTATGTATTTGTTTACTGCCTGGAATTTTCTTGTGAGTGAGAAGATGGAAAGGATGGGGTAGTAAGAACTAGAATGTGAGCTGGGGAGGTTTAATACTGTGTTTTAACTACCTTGTCAGTGACTCTAGCCTGACAAGTCTAAGACAGTCTTTGAAAGTTTAAGGATGTTGATCCAGTTGTGAAGGAGCCTTTTTGGTTTTTTCTTTTTTTTTAATTGCCAAATTGCTATGGCTTGTCTGCTGTACTGTACTTGAAAAAAAATAAAACATTGGTTGTTTGAAATCTCAGGTTTGAAAACAATTCAGATACATGTTGAGGAATAGAATCATTGCCAAAATATAATTAGTGGGATGTTTTTCTGACATATTTTATTTTATCCTGAATTTTACAGTATTTACAGGTGTAACCTGCTAAAAAGAATTAGACTAGTAATTTACCAGTTACTCAAATTTTTATCTTACATACTTTTAAGTAATAACTGCAGGACTTACCCATCTATAAACAGTGCCTGATAATAGGAAGTTTGATATGTTACATTTATTGTGGAGTTGTTTTTTTTTTTTTTGATCTATTAGTATCAACAAATATACTTTAAGGGTTTTTTCCTTGTGTTCTAAAGGGGTTTTGGAGTTTCTCTGGAGTGAAATTCTTGAGCCATTACTTAATGTGTGTGCTTTTTCCTCCCTGAAGCTTCATCATCTTGAGTTTGGTTACTTGTGCAGTATGAATTCTAAATTTATTACTTAAGGACTAGATGAGGGAGTGCAAGTTTTGCTTGAAAAACAGCCATTACCGGCTGTTTTTTTTCTTGTTTAAAAATGAGCCATTACCAGCTACTATATTTTTGTATGCACCACTTTGGGAACACAATGAAATCTGATGTTTAAAGCTTAAGAAATAGGGTGATGGTTGTATCATATATCAGGCACAAAGTATTTGCTTAAATGACATTGGCAGGAACACAGAATTGGGAATTGGCTCTTCTGGATGTTGATGCCAAAAACCAGGGATCTGCTGGAGCATCTGAGCTAGATTTGGAGCACTTTGTTGGTAGATGGGTCATTCCCAGATGCTCAGGATATAAGACGCATGGCCTGACAAACTGTTGAGAATCTTGCACATTTTCTGTTCTCTTTCTTTTCTGGCTAATACAATGGAGTAGTAGTCCTTTGGACCAAAATAGTGCTTATTTAATAATCAAGAGAAGTAATCCTCAGAATATAGTCACTAAGAATTACGGCTCTCCAACTGTCAGCAGAGAATCTGGTGCTTTTTTTAAATTCAAAATGAAATGGAAAAGGCAGACTACACCAAACTAACATAAAACATGTTTTCTGTGGTTCATCTCCTGGGTATGAATGTGAAAGGCCTATGGTTAAAGCAGAAATCTGCTAGTTAGTAGTAGTCTTTTTTTGCCTGTAGTAGCTACTAGTATCTAATCCCTAGAGAATATGTTACTGAACTCACCTGCTGTGTCTGGTAAGAAGTGTAGGAGTTTTTGGAGAGCAAACCTCTCTGCTCTCAGTTGTGTTCACAGTGCTCAGGCCTGCAGTTGTTAGAAGAAAAATAGTATGAAATCATTCTGTAATTTAAAGGATCTCTTTTGTACTGTAGTATCTTCTGTGCTTGCCTTACAGGAGCTGGGATACTCTTCTGACTCTTACTGCACTAATGTCCTGGATAACTCAGATGTTACCACATCTCAGCCCTTACTACTTGACAATTTTTGTCTTCACTAATAATGCCCCTAAACCTGGTAGAAATACAAGTTAGCGCAATACAGTTAGCACAAATACCTTCAGCAGCTTACAGCACACAGCTGTTGTTTAGCACATTTCAAGGGAACAGAAGTTGTTCTGATTTTCTCTTTGAGAAAATAATGGTCTTACCTATATACCAAGGTGAAGAACAACAGATCCTAAATGACCAGTTGGGAAAAAAACCATGCTGGTTGCTCTCAAGAGCACTGAGAGAGGTGGGTGGCTGATTAAAGGATAGGTGTAATCCAAGAAGCATTCTTCAAGGAAGCAACCCAACATAGATTGCTGCTGGCATAGAAAACAAAAAAAAAAACAATACCAAAGTCTTTCTTTGGTAGTGGGCACATTACCTGGTTCATTGTGTGTGCTCACTCTCCTGACTATGAACGTCAGGAAACCATCCACACATTGGGCAGCAACCAGTCAGGCTGATCATCATCATTCCGACATTTTATATATAGGATATGCATCCTCAGTCAAGCTGCCTGTCCAGTCTAGAGATGATACCTGGATTGGGAATGACCTCAGAGCAGATTCCTTGTACTTTGTGCCCTGGATGATAAGTTTTACCTGAGTTAACTTCAGCTATGCTGCAGTGGGGGAGGATTTGGTGAGACCTGTGTATTCTGCCAAGCAGAAGTGAATTGTCACAGTGTTACTTGTAGACACAAGGTATTTTTGTTTTCTGAAAGGCTGTAATTTCAACCTGCTGACTGAAATGAAATGCTGTGGTAGATCAAGTTGTTAGTTCCATCCCTTGTGTGTTCAGTCAGAACAGCCTTTCTGTTGGTCCTAAAATCCTCCAGAAGAGTGATGCAATATGAAATCATTTAGCTATGAAATTACTACAGATCTTTCTAGTTCCTGACTTTCCACCAAAACTAGGTTATATGCTTCCTTCTGTCCTTCCCCAAGATATTTTCAGCACTAAACCTCTTAGCCTTTGGCCCATTCTTCAAATATTCCTTCTCTGCCTAGATAGAACTAGTGCCTTCTGCAAGACAGAGTGAAGTCAAGCTATCTGTACATTTGCTGCTTTTCCATTCTTTGCCATAAAACAAATTCAGGATGTTAGCAGGAGGACAGTGCCCTGAATGAAACTGCTGCTGTGTATGACAGAAGCATCTTGGCTAACCTCAAGCAGGCTCTCTGTTGGTGCTCTTTTGAAGGTGACTTCAAAGAGTCACCAGGCCAGACTGCACAGGATATGTCAGCAGTGCATACAGAAAGTAGAACAGCATGGGGGTTGTGTCCCATACACCAGGCCCATGGCCCAGCCTTCAGGAGGGGTAGCTGTGCTCTCTCAGAAATATGTGATGTGTAACTGAGCAATCAGGGATGCAGCACAAAGTGGAATCCTGCATTTGTCCAACTCAGTCACTCTTCTGACCCTTGCTCATCTCCACCCCCTGTAACGAGTGTGTAGACACTGAGCAAGTGCCATCTTGCACTTCAGGCACTTAGATGCAGGTGTTTTAACTGAAACCAAGTCTTCTTGCCCTGTGCCTCAGTTGCTCATTTGTCTAATGGTGCTAATGGCACAATGCATATAAATACATCTAGTCCAGACATGTACTGCAGTCCAGACATGTGACACTTAAAATATTTTTAAATGCAGTTTTTCTTGTTCAAATTTAGTTATCTCAGTTCTCAGAAAAAAACAAGAACATTAGGTAAGACTTCTTCATTTCTACAAGGTCTAGTTTTCAGAATCAGTAGCCATTTTTAAGCTTTCAAAATGAAAATCAAAACAACATGAATCATGTCTGTAGAGCAGTTAATCTGAGCAGTTTGATTACTTGTGTGTGCAAATATTGGGTCATGCTCTAGTGTTATATCAAACTGGTTTTTGATTTAATATTTTGGAAACCCAGCCAGAGTATGCTGTTCCCCATGGATTTAGTTTTAATAAACTAAAAATGTTTTAATACACTGTGTGAAAGACAAGAGGTTTGGGACCTACAGACTAGTTGCTAATCTTCAGGTTTACAAGCCAGGTTTGCAGCACAGTTCCCATCAGGAGCACTTCACTGTGAGTGACGGTGTCAGAAGCTTAGCTGATCCCGAACAGGGAGTCCTGCAGCAGTGTGTGGGCAGCCCTATCGTATGGCTGTGCCCGGGGCTGCACCAGGCTGCCTCCCCGGCTGCCCACCGACAGCCGCACGATCCTCCCCAAATATGTGAAAAGTGATAGCTTCATAGGCATGAGTCATTTCAAAATCACCAGAATCGTTGCTTCTCTGACTGCTTATAGGTCTGCAAGGTCAGAGGTGCAGCAGTGCTGCTGCTGTGCTTTCAGAAAGTGCAGGGCCCTTGAAGGATTTGAAGTGCAGGAGGCATTCTGTTTATGGCTTAGATTTACTGCAGCTCTGCGTGTGCTGGCTTCTGCTGGTTTCATCTTACTGCCTCGTCTGTCTCTGTCATCTCAGTTTGAAAGGGGCCATCCTGTTTTCATCAGGGTGCATATTAGAGCTCTGACTTTGTTAGAGGAAAGGCAGCCAGTAGCTTTGAAGCATGTGATAATATTTTTGCTGCTGGTTGATAGCCACACTATATTCCCCAACCTCTTGGATCATCATGGAACATTAGGAGAAATTGTGACAGGATGTGGCTGAAGTCAGATTGATTTACTTTCCTCTATTAAATTTATTTTTACAGTTTGCACTTGATAACTACTACAGCCATAAGGTAAAAATGTGTCAGCTATTGCATCTGAAGAACATGATCCATGCTTACTTAAAAAACTTTTGGACTTGCCATACATTTTTAGATTTCAGCTAAGATTTTATTAACCTTTCTGCATAATTTTCAGTGAACAGCTTCACTGTCAACATGGAGACAGAGAAGGCTTCTAAGAAACACAAGGGCAAGCGCAGCTCTTAAAATCTGACCTGTTTTACTACTATGAAGACAGGTGCTTATTTAGCACCATCTATATTGTTGCATTAAAGAAGGAAAAAAGAAACAAAACCTTTGTGTTGCTAATTTGAGCGAAAGAGGCAAAATGTTTCCGACCTACACAATTTCTTAAGGTCTTGCTGAGCAGAACCTCATAGAGGTACTTACACTAAATTTTTTCACTTATTATAAATATTGGTTGTCCCGTGCATGCATGTGCATGCTGTTGGGATGTCCTGGAAACAGCCAGGATGAGAGCTCTGCAGCACCAAGTGCAAAGGTACAGTTGTACTTCCCTAGCAATAGTCTCAGTCCCAGAGAAGAATATGTGTTTAATTGGTGTGGTACTTCAACCACAGGAATAAGTATTAGTCTGCAGAGAGAGAGACCCTGTAGGATTTGTTTACATAATGACCGCTGTGCAGCTCTTCTGTGCCATAGCTGCTTGCTGGGGACTTGTGTCATGAGGTTGTCTCTTGAGTTTCCTCGCTGTTTCTCCTCTAGTGTGTGCTAGCTCAGAGAAGCACATAGCTGATACCCAAGACACAAGCTGACACTGCAGATGGGAGCATCGGAAGCAACCTGCACAGTGTGTACAAAGCCCCCTTCTCTCTGCTGTGGCACATGAGGGTATGGCAGAATGCACAGGGCAAAACAAAGACTGGAGTTACAGAGTTCAGAAGGGATTTGCTAAGCTATCTGAAGCAGTGCCCCATCACACAGAAGGATATCAGTGTGTACAAGGTTATATCAAGAGTTCCACAAGTTCCTGCTACAGTTTTGGTGGTTCTTGCAAACTGGCAAAACATTTGGCGTTAGTAACAGGTCATTGTTAGGCTGACCAGAGACTGGAGCTATATAAAGGACATACCTCTGTGGTACTGGAGGAGAAGGCATTTAAAAAAAAAAAAAAAAAAAAAAAAAGCTGATTCTGCATGCTGCACTGTATAAAATTCTACTGAAAGACAATTTTTATTACCAGAACAAACCTATTTTATCCTCCAAAATACAATTACATATTTTTTATGTGGTGCAGGTGATTATGTAACTGCTTTCCAATAAAATCTGTAAAAAAGATTTTTAGAATACAGAAGAGAAGCAAATCTATATTAAAAGTGCTTTGTGAAATTTTTGCTTTTGAGAAATTAATGCTGATGAACATTTATTTAGATTCACAGTGGAAGTTTCAGTTTTATCTTTATATACCAAGGAAGTCTCTCATTTATGTTTATCACATGTCCAGCTGTTGTCCCAAACACAGCTGGCTTGTTATCAGGTGCACAGCACCAATTCACAGCGAGATGAAGTATTTTTATTTTTTATTTTAAAATTCTATTCTTTTGTGCAAAGTTGGGAGCTGGGACATAACTCACAAAAGGCTGTCTCCTTAATCATCAAAACATTATGCTATTTACACATTTTAACAAAGGCATCAGCATTCATTGGTATCAGATTACATAACATTTTCATTAAATAGTACTGAAACTACTATTTCCAAGTTATATCTCTCATGCTAACTAGTCTGCATGCACAGTTCTTCCCTCCATTTGAGTTAGGTTCATTTTGAGTAGGTGGTCATTGGGTTGGTGGTCAGGATCTCCCACTGCTGGAATTACCTTTCCCCCAGTTACTGCTTAGTTCTGCTGACTTCACTCCTGGTGGCTCTTGTCCAAACAGCCCATTCAGCTTGGGACTGTTTTTCCTTTCCCTTAAAAGATTGATTAGTCAAGCACACAATGTTCACAATGCAATTGCATAATCATAACTGTCCAGCTCTAGCTACTGATTAACAACAACAAAAAATCTTAATTTTATTCAAATTTTGGGGTCTCAGATCTTGAGGAGTTTGATATCGCAATCACAAGGATACGACCCTTTACCTGAAACACAGTGAGGGATGTCAATTGAGGGATTGTGTGATATCTACTAGGAGAGAATATTCTTTGTCACTAGTGAGGCATAAGATGGAAAGATGTCTTATTCTTTGTTTTGGTTCAGAACCAGTGGGAAGGAAAAAGCAGCTTGATGAAGCTTTGATTCAGACTGTCTTCACAGGTTAGGCTTGACTTTTCCTTACCTCAGGTATTTTCATGTCCCATTACCTGAGCAATGCCAGATGAGGATTAAAGAGGGGGGGGAAAAGGTTGCAGGGTGTCTTTTGACATAAAAATGTGGACTTCAGCAGAGACACGTGTGAGGAAAGGATTGACACTGATGAGAGCCCCTGAGCCCAACTGATAACATTTGAATCACACTGATTTTGTCTCTAAGAGAGTGGTTAAACAGACAAATGTCCCAAAGCAAATGTGGAAAAATCAAGCCTCTTCTATGCAAAACACTGCAGTGAAGAGAAGGGTCAGTAGAAGAAAATGGAAGGTATGGAGCATATCCCTCCATATTTTGAAAGTGTTAATAGGAGGAACGGCAAGAGATATGAAAAGAAAAACTGACCATAGTCAAGCTTTTCTTGGTGCTATGGAGCATGGAGGCCAAGGTGGTGAGAAAGCTCTTCAAGTGAAAAGTCAGATCACTGGCAGGATGGTGCTCACCTCTGTCCCACAGCAAGGTGATCCTTCACACACCACTTGGGGGAAAGGCAAATAAAACCCTGGAGTCATAGAGCCTGAACTGGAAGGGACCTTAAAGATCATTCAGTTCCAGGCCCCTGCCATGGACAGGGACACCTTGCCCTGGACCAGGTTTCTCAGAGCTCCATCCAACCCGGCCTTAAAGGTTTCTAGGGATGGGGCATCCACAAATTCTCTAAGCAACCAGTTCAGTGTTTCACCACCCTCACAGTAAAGAATCTCTTCCTAATACCTAATCTAAACCTGCTGTCTTTCAGTTTGAAGCCATTCTCCTTGTTCTGTCACTACCTGATGTACAGAAGTTCCCTCCAACTTTCTTGTAAGCTCCATTCAGGTACTGGAAGGCTGCAATTAGGTCACCCTGAGCCACCTTTTTTCCAGGCTGTACAATCCCATTTCTCTTAGCCTTTTCACAGAGAAAAGGTGCTCCATCCCTCTAATCAACTTGATGGCCTCCTCTGGACTTGCTTCTAGTAGATGTCCTTCCCGTGCTGGGGTGTAGCACCTTTTCTTCCTCATATATTTGAATGCAGCCTTCCCCTCTGCAGCACAATGTGGGCCCCATTCAAAAGCAGCCGTATAGATACTGTGAAGGAAATTCTGCCAGCATTGGTTAGTTCAGTGTTTGCATTTTGAAGGATTATAATATAACTGGTGTAAGAGGCAGATCAGAGTAGAGCGAGCGAGAGCTTCAACAGAATTTCCAGACTAAATCCCTAATTTCACTTAGAAGCTAAGTGTAATTATGCAACTCCTGATTTGCCTTCAGGTCATCCCCAGCTGGTTTCAACTAAACCAGATGTTCTGCTTTTAAAGTGTGGTATTCTGTGTCAGAAATAACTACTCAAGCCCACTGCTTGCTTTTAAATGCCAGGAAGAGCCCTGGAAACCTCCCATGACCTCAGGACAGCAGGCTGCATCTTTTGCATAATTGTCAGCAGGCTGACAATTACTGGAACAAGATGAACACATTTGAATCTTCTTTTCATAGATCATTGCAGCTCCTCCACACCCAGCAAGAAGACTAAATGGCCCTGCAGTTTTCCACCTCATGGCTTGTTGAAGAACTGAGCAGTTTTACCATTGCCCCAGAAGTAATGAACTCTCCAGACTTCTTAATTTAAAATCAAATGAGAGACCCTGAGTCTGCCCAAGAGATGCATTAACTGTGAATTTCAAAGAAAATATCCTATAAACAAAGCTATAGTCGAATTGAAAATCTTTTGAGACCACTGCTCCATTTGGAGGAGGGGTTAAATATTTATCATCTTAGAAAGAAGTTGATTTGGAAAGCAGGTGTTTGAGCCATCTCTGGCATGTGAGTCTCACCAGAACAGCAGCGCTGGAGACCCAGAAATTCCACCCTGGAAGTGATGAATTGACCCCTCTCTGATGAAAGAACCTCTGCATCTATGACCCCATTGCCACTTTATCCCAAGTGGCACTGCTAATGTCAATACATTGATGAGACAGTATCAGACAATCAACAGGCAGAGCCAGTGATGGGAGAGCAGTCTTGGGTAATGCAAATCCCCAAATTTGCATGTGATAAGAACCCCACATTCCCAGTTACTCAGCACCACATCTCCTCTGGTGAGGAATAAAGCTGAGGAGAAACACACTGCAGAGGGGACAGCTGACTGCTTCAGGATCAGTCTGTAGGTGGGATCACAGCTGGCTGACTGGGCAGGGAGCTGAGGGCCCTGAGGTTGGCTGTCTGAGGACCTAGTGCCCTCTGCATTGAACAGGTCTGCTCACCCTGCATTTAATTAGGCACTGGAATGAGACACAGCAAGTTGTAGTATTGATGTGCTGTACAGTCACTACTGATCAGGCCATTCATTGCCACTCTGAGGTAGTCAAATAATAGCGATCCAGTGTGAATGGTCCTCCATGTCCAGTGTGGTTGATATTAATGACTTTACTTTTCACCTAAGAAGATGACAAAGTACTAAGACTTCCCAATGGACATTGTTCAGGGAGACTAGGAGCTCCATCTACTATGTATTATTAAGAGCCAGTTCAATTATGTTTGATGTTTTCTTGGAGCAAAGGTCAGTCTGGAGGAGTTTTTATACTTTACCGACAGGAAGATGGCAAAATGTGCTCAGTGCCCTTGAGGTAACACCATGTCTTGTAACAGGGAGCTGTCAGAGCAGGATTAGGGCTCAGGATTGTCTGACACCCAGCTGTGAGCTCAGTTCTCCTTGTGACCTGTGGGATTCTTTGCAGTGGGAATTTGAGAGTGGGAGCCAGTGGCACAGTGGGGTCATTCACGCTGCTCAGCTGTGCTGGGCTATCAACTATCAACATCTGTGGCTCTGTAGTCACAAAGAGCTTGGGGTACTGATCCAGAAAAATTAAATCCAAGCTAAATCCATGCTGCCCAATACTGCCTTCCCTCTGTTCTTAGCTAGAAGTTCCCAGCATCTCCTTTGCACCAGCAACACAGCTCTGAAACTGCAGTGAGACGTTTAGGGAAGCAAACTGGAACAGTCTTCCTTTTTGTTGGTTGATTATTTTTTTTTTCTTTCTGCAGTGCACATCCAGAGCTGCAAAATTGTCTTGGAGCTGCACCAGCTGGTGTTGCACCTAAAATCCAACTACTGGGATGTTTGGATCCGAAACTGATTTTCGTCACTTTAAACTATAGCAGTGACTGAAAAGTTTAGCTCATGAGTGGCTAGACAGAAGATAATCCTGGCCTGGGATGACATAAATCTTGTAACAAGGGCTTATAACACACCAAACCCATGCTAAACTGGGATGAAAGGCAGGAGTATTTGCCCTGGAGTATTTGTCTGGGTGCTGCCTGTGCAGTCACAAACCTTCTGGAGTGGTGCTGGTGCCTGTCTCACCACTCACAATATGGGCAGAGTTTGCTTGTACCTGCCCACCCTCTGCAGCTGAGACTGACCTGCCACAGTCTGGGCACACTGGGTGAAGAGGAAAACAAAGGGCTGGAATTTGGCAGAAGTGATTAAGAGCACATGAAACCTGAGCACTGTTGCCTTCCAACTTGTTTATGAAACACAGCAACACACGCATGGGTCGCAGATTTAGAGAGCAGTAAGCTGAGACCAAGCAACCGGGGTGACCCCACACTGTGTACACATAAACACTTCCTTCAGGTGCCTGCAAGATTCCCTGCTTTAACTGTAGCTCATTGACAGCCCTCAAGAACATTCATGAGTGTGATAATTTAAAAATACAGCTATACATACATGCAAGAAAAATAGCCTTCATATGTGGAGGCTATACTTGGTTAGTCTGGTGAAACATCTTCTAGGCCACTCCTGGGAATCATCCCAAATTTATTCTCCTCAGAGTGCATAAGCATTTCTGGCTATCAGTTCCTTAGATGCTTGTTTCTTAAGTGAGGAAATGGCAGAAATGGAGTTTCTTCCTTTTCACAGGCATCCTTTCACAGCCAGGTCAGCTGTGAGACTCCTGTCCTCATGGCTTGCCTCGTCTGCATTTACAAAATTTCCTGCATTGGATCGTGGGTTGTGCTTCTCTCACCATTTAGAAATATTCACTTATATCCCACCAGTTACCATATTCCTGTTAGCAAAAATTAAAATAAAATAATTATATCAATAATGAATCCAACAGCACTTGATACCTGAGGATCTTGGAGCACACTTTGGTCTATGTGAACATAACCTTGCAGTACTGTGAGATGGATCAGTACTGTGAGATGTATCAGTACTGATCTCCCCAAGGCAAAGTAGAGGCATAACAAATTAAAAAATATACCCCAGAGTACACAAACAGCCCAGGACATAACCCTCACTCTTGGCTTTGAGGTACATGTCTGGGCTCTTACCATACACTCAGTAAGAATTTTTACTGTGACTGTATTTTAATAAAAGAAAAACATCTTTCTCCATGTTATAGAAAATAACTCTTTTTTTTTTTTTTGCCATTAAAACGGCTTTATAAAAATCATATTAATTTGAAGCTGAAAGTAGTCAAATGTTACCAATAGAAATAAATACATTTGGCAGATAGACTGTTTCCTTGCTTTCCACAATGACAGAATGTTTTCATATCTCCATTTTTCTTTTGGACTGATCCATCCTTTTGACATGGAACAGTTACATCTGGATCTGATAGTGCCCCAGCTACCCTGCAGCCCGTGCATGACAGCTGCCCTACTTTTCCACTATCTACACAGAAAGAAAGCCCTCAACTGTTGTGCTCTCTCCTTTGCCTTCCAGTTTCAGCCCTGGCAAGGCAGGGAGCAGCCTGGAGCTGGGGCAAATGGTCAGTCCATGCTGGGAGTTACCCTATCCCTACCAATCACCCACTTGCTTTGTCCAGATTTACACCTTCACTTTGCCTACTCAAGCTGTGACATCATCCCCTGTCCCTATCCTCCTCCTTTCTGGCTCCAGGTCTTGGGAGCTCAGGGTGAGGCTGAGGCCTGGGAAGCTCAAGTCCCAGCCAAGAGGTAGGATATTGAGATGTTTTCCCTTGATAATGGTGTTTTCTGAGTAACAGCTTTTAAACATGAGTTCTCTGTACTTCCCAGAGCAAGAGAACTGTCAAATAAAGTAAAATTACTAAAATACTGCAAAAATGACAGTCCCAAACAGAAACTTCATTTAGTGCCTAACTTGAAACACTGTGAGTGGGCAGATATTTCACATGTGTGAAAAGAACTCATGCTACTTATATAAAAGGGGCCACCACAAATCACCAGGTGATTCTAAAGAGCATCTTCTCAGTGATACAGGCACACAATTATTTTTCTAAGCAAGGCTTTTTTTCCTGGATGCAGTATTTCTCCTTATGTGTATGGCACAATTATCACTATCATATTTAAGAACTTAAAATTCAAAATCCAATTATTGAACTGACAAGTCAAAGTAAACTTGTTTTATAACTTTTGAGGAATTAATTTAAAAATTAATTCTGTCATAAGTGCAGCATTGGACAAATGGATCTGTTATAACCAGAGAGTGTACATGCAGTGCTGGTCTTACCAAATGTGAACAAAATTCTACTCCCTCTAGTAAATTATTAGTTTCCTGCTGTCATCAAGTGTGGATGGTATTAAGCCAGAATCTAGCAGAAGACTTTGGTTCTATGTGATAGTCTTTGTCTAAAGTTACATCTTACTTGCATAGATTTGAAAATAGAGCATCTTACTACAAATTGTAGGAGATTTTTACAACTTTCAGTACTATTCCAGGTTGCAGATCCTGTGGAGTTATCACATCTAAGAGTATTAATTTAATAATGGCAGAGCTTCTGTGTTACCAGTTTCAGGCTTCTGTTTCTGAAAACACCAAACCATACTACTATTTTCATAAGATTCTTGCATTATTTTAACAGTAAGAATTTGCCCATTCCTTTTTAATGGGAAGGCTGCTCCAAGCACCTTCTTGTTCTAAGAGTTTGGATATGTCTTCTAATTTCTGATCCAAATGCAGTCATGCACAGTTTCTGGGTTTTTTTCCTACTGCTAACTATGTCCCATAGCTCTTTCCACGTTGCAGTATTTATAGACATGAGCTGAAATCCCTTTGAGCCTTTGTTTGGCTAGATTGATCCCACCACCTGTTCTCATCTCTCTCACAGGACAGACTCTGCAGTTCCCCAATTATCCCAGCCATTTTCTGTCTCGCTTCCAATTCAAAACAATTTTTCCTGGCTGTTAGTTACTGAAATTGTACACACCCTTCCAGATGCTGTTTCACTTGGGCCTGCACCTGTGAAAATAGTGTTTGGAGCTACCTCTCCCCTTACATCCCGGCATTGCAAGTACCCCCTTCATGGCTAACTCATGGTGGTCATTTGTGTCACACTCCAAACAGCCTGCAGACAAGCCCTCTCTATTTTGGGTGTGGAGCTGCTCTGCCTTAATCATTACTTCCACTGAACTGATGAACTTCTGAGAAAGATGTTCAAGTGGTGGCGTGGAAGTCTGCAATACTCACAGCTTCAGCTGTGCTCTGCAAGAGCCGTAACTGCGTTGTGCTACCATGTGGGCAAGGGAGAGGCTTTGGCTACAGCTTCCCACTCCTCTGCCTCACAGCCTCTCAGGACATCCATTCTCCCACCACGCCATGCAGGGACTGTCCCACGCCAGCTCTTCTGGCTCCCCACTTGTGTGCAGCACAGACTTGGCCTCCAGAAATGGGTGTGGCTTCACCTGGCAGGAGCTCCCCATGGCTACCTGCCCTGTTTGGTGGGAAGGAATCACCTCTGCAGGGCAGGAATCCCCTCTGCTCATCCAAGCCCTAACAAGGTGGGTCACTGCCCAGAACATCCACAGGGAACTCAGAAGGAGGCAGCAAAATTTCCAGATGTGGAAATAAAAAATTCTTGCTCTTTTATGAGCTCCTTTTCTTTCTAGAATTTCAGCCACTTCCCTAGGTGGTGAGGCATGACCTAAAGGGCCACATACTGGATTTACAGGTAGCAGTCAGGCTCTGGTATTTCTGGTTCTTTCAGCTCTTTTATAGAAGCACAGAATCATGAATGTTGGGAAAAAACCTCTAAAATCATTGAGTCTAACTTTTAGTCCAGCACTGCCAGATTCACCTCTAACCATGACTCTAAGCACCACACCTACACATTTGTGAACTCTTCCAGAGACATTACCACCACTTCCCTGGGCAGCCTATTCTATTACTTGAAACATTTTGCTGAAGAAAAAATTTTCAGTAACCAGTCTAAACTTCCCCTGGTGAAATTTGAGGGCATTTCCTCTTGTTCTGTCACTTTTTGTCTGGGAGAGGAGACTGACCCCCCTGCTGGTTACAGCCTTCTGCCAGGTAGTTACAGAAAGCAACAAGGTCTCCCTTGTCTGGCTGAGCACACCCAGCTCCCTCAGACACTCCTGATACGACTCACTCTCTAGACTCTTCACCAGCTCTGTTGTCCTTCTCTGGACTTGCCCCAGCCCCTCAATGTCCTTCTTGCCATGAGGCGTGCAGAGGTCGAGGTGCGGCCTCACAGTGCTGAATTGTCCTATGTTACACATGGAACATGTGGATGGTGGGTTTTGATGTGTTTGTTTCTCTGACTGGTCTTTCAGAGAAAATGGATGGCCACCCACTGCAGGAGCCTCATGAGTCCAAATGAGGAGCATACCTGCATCCTGGGGCTCCCGTGTCCAACTCTGATGGGAGCATAGCACAGGACGTGCAGGACCCTACTCCAGGACACCTTTCCTGCAGCTCAAACAAGAGGCAGTCAGGCCTTCAGCAGAGATCAATTGTCTCCCTGTCAGCAAAAATAAGTGAACTGAGCTTACAGGCAGGACCTGGGCCCCAGAGGTGCCTGTTCCCAAGACAGAAACAGATCTTGGCACCTCCTGGTTCCTACTAAACTGTATTACTGTCCAGGAAGGCAACACAGGAGCTCCCAGAGGGGCTGGAATGCTCTGTCGTAGGGTGCTTGCTTGTCTGTCTGAATGGAGAAGAGATTGCTTCTTGGACACATCTGAGGGAGCTCAGCACCACGGGCAGCAGAGCTGACACCCCAGAGGGAAGGGGACTGCTTTCCTTTCAGTGGGGCATCAAAACCTTAACAAGGTGTGTGGCTCTGCAAAATAAGAGCCATGCCTTGAAATGCCTCCAAGGGAAACTGCTGTGAAATGTATGTAGGCAGAAGGTAATTGCCCAGATTAGACTTTGGCTAAGGCACAGGACTTGACACTTGGTGAGGGAGTGTGCCACAGGAGCTTCGATAACTGCACGTGGCTGCTGCTGCTGTGGCTGCACAGCACCTCAGAGCAGGGCTCACCCCGAGAGGGCTGATGGCCACTTGACAGCCGCCACAGGCAGTAAGCTCTGGACAAAGCTTAATAGGAGCTGTGCCCATCATCCTCTCCTTATGCAAAAGGGTAATTCCAGCAGCTCTTACCAACCTGAAAAATTAATTCTACCCTTTTCCTTTTTTTCCTAGGCTTTTTCTCCTTTCACATTTTTCTCTTCTCTCATCTGCCACTTTTCAGTATTCATTTTCTTCTTTATCATCTCCTTTTTCTATATCATTTTCCACCTCTCATACAGTTTCCTCACTTGTCACTCTACTTCTTTTCTCAAAAGTATGACATTTTTAAAAAAAATGTTTACTTGTCTTGTCCAAATCCTCTCCATCATGCTTTCACTGAGTTTTCTCATTGCCTTTTATTTTCCCTTGCAGCTACTTAGCTGTTTTTGCCATTTGATTAAACATCCAGGATGTTTCTCATCCTTCTCAAGCTTCCGTGTACAAGGTCTGGGGCCACAGGTCTACTCCTGAATATGGTCTGCATTCCAGTATTGCTTCCACCCTCAGAAGATCCCAAGCCTCAGCTTCCATTTGGTCATGGGAGATTGACCATAGGTCAATTTTTAGGCTATGGAATGCCTGTGCAATTGTAAAGGCAGATAAAGACCAATCATACTGTAACACTGGATCTAGAAATACCCATGAGTAGTTGTGATCCTGAGCAAGAAGAAAATTGTTGCAAAGTGTTTCAGTTAGTTATAAATTGCTTTTGGTACGTTTTGGTCAATAAATACAAAAGAAAAAGGGAAAAAGGTGCCTTCACTGTTTTCTTGCCATGGCAGTAACATTTCTGACAATTCATTCAAAGACCCCCCTCTCCATTAGGCTTAATTTCCCTCCAGTAATTTGTTCCTATTTCTGGGAAAATCTGTCTCATTAATATTTGTAGGTACAAGCTTACCCATATTTTTTCAGTACCACTGCTGGGTAACTCTAAGTAATTCTCTTTGATGTGGCTTTATAGAAAAGAAATACTAATTCTGTTATTTATAGTTGCAATGAGTAAACTAATTAACACTTAGTAGTGCTTCTGGACATATCTCTCTTCTTGCCTTTCAACATTTTGGCCACTACTCAGTTTTCTTCATGTTATCACTGCCTTCACACTAGCTGAAGCACCCAGAACCATAACTAATTTGACAGAGGGAGATGTCTAGTGCTACATGAAGAAGGGCTATTCGTGCCATTGCCTGTGATGTGATATCTCCAGTTGTGCATCTCCAAGGGACGTTGGCTCTGCTTACACTGTATCATATTGACAGTTCACACCCTGCTTGTTGTTCAACTGATACCAGAGGAAAGCCTTTTTCCACCTGGTTGGTAGGCTGCTTTTCAAGTTTCTCTGTCTGACTGGATGTCTGCACTGGGGTTAGTTCTGATCACAGACAGGACTAGTACTGAAGGGATCTCACTTGAATAACTCTGCTGCATCCTTAAAATATTGACATTAACTATCAGCCTGTAAGTCAAGGTGAGCTAGAGCTCTGTTCATCTTCCAGTTGTTTAGGCCAAGATTCAGGACCTGGTGTGCTGTATTGGTGACCTGACACAAGCCATAGCTTAGTTTTAATGGCCTTATAAACCATTTTTTTCAATACAAATATGAAACTGCACTAACATATGGGCTCAGGTACTGTCCTCCACATATGCTCAGGTGCAGATGAGAAGATCTCAGGTTCTTTCCCAGGAGACTTCCCGAATGCTCATGAACTTGATGCAAGCATGTAGTGGGTTTTCACTCACAGAAATCCAGGACTATGTGTCTGCTTGAAAGCTTCAAACCACATTTATTGTAAATTCATGGGAAAAGTAAAAGAAGAAACCACAGGCTGGTAAACTATTACATCTCAGTGTAAAGAACTTGTCCAGTTATGTGCAATCAGATATTGACAAGAATATCTAAATAAGCAATAACTTCTCAATATAAATATCATTAAATAAAAAAGAAAATTATTTCCATATTTACAGATTACAATGCAAACGGATCCTTAAAGCATTATTTTGTATTTAGCAGGTTTATTTCTTTGAAATAAAAGAGAAATGGCTTGAATCTAAAAGTGTACTTTGGAAGCAGCTTTCTAGACAGTCTATGTTACCACCAGTGAAAGAACAAGCAGCATCCCCTCGAACACTGCTCTGCTTCTTCTGCCATCCAGACTTTCACCGAAGTGCTTCTGGTACCTCCACCTATGAAACAGGAAAGGGAAGGGCATTCATTACATTTTCTGTACAGTCTAGATGGCAAAATACCTGAAATTCCTGCCAGACATACACTGCCAGGAGCTCTGTGCTACACATCATCTCCCATAACAAGACTGAGCCTGGGAAAGTACCCCACTTTCTGTCAAAATCACAGTCAGACAGAAATCACTGTGTTGAGAAAAGCCTAATCAAGAGGGAAGCCTCCTTCCAAGTGCTTTATTATGCTCAAATTTCTACGATTTTTTTTAACTAAATGTGTGTACTAAAATTAACTGAGCTTGTGCTATATTTGAACCACAATCAGTTACTGAACTAGGATCTCTTACTTACCCGCCTTAGTTGCTTTATGCTGCTTGCCCGAATTGCTTCCATAAGGTTGTCATGGAGAGACCTTTGTGGGGTGGATGGCCGGGTGGAGGGTCGTGAACCTTCCTCTGATTTTCTGTCTGAGACTGATTTTAAAGAATCTTTAATTTCTTTCAATATGCTGTTCTCATGTTTTCTGGTTTTTTTGCCTTTTTTCTTTTTCTGTCCATTATGTAAGGCTTTTTTTGAGCTTTCTTGCTGTTTGATTACTTCAGCTATATTCCTGGTAGGTACCTTCCTCTCTGGAATAACCGGAGGAGGGGGAGGAGGAGGGGGAGGTGGGGGCGAGGGGGGAAGGGGAGGTGGGGGTGCAGGTGCTGAAGGCTGACATTTCACTGGCAGTGCTTTCTTAGGGAGCTTTGGGGAAGACCATGGTGAGCTTTTAGGTGACACATAAGGTGAGGACCGAGGTGTCCCCTTCTGCAAAACTTTGGTCTTTGGATTGATAGCTCCGTCACAACCTGACTCTTGTTGCCGCTGCTCCTGCATACGCTTTTGCCTTTGTTTATCCATATTTCTTGTCAGGATACTTGTCATGCTCATTCTTGGGCCAGCAAGGTCAAAGTGGTACCCCAGCTTTACCAGAGTGGTGTTCTCTTTCAACAGTTTGACTATGTCCATTTCCACTTGGCTGCCCATGATGTGCCTTTGATTGTGGAACCGCAGTTCTGTTAGAACCTTGTTATGCTGCAAAGCTCTCATGATGGCCAGCACGCCTTTGCCTGTGATAAAATTTGACTCAATATTCAGACTAGTTATATGCTGATTAACCTTTAACATACCAGCAATAGCTATTGCCACATTGTCATCAGCATGGGTGTTCGCCAAGCTGAATGACTTAACCACTGTGTTGTCCCTCAGGGCTTGAGAAAATTGTATAAGCATCTGTGAAGTGATGTTTTCAGTGTTGTTCAGATTGACCTCTGTGGTGTCAGGGTCATTGCTCCTAACTTTTTCCAAAGCATCTTCAATAACTGTTGGATTTCCACAAGGGTGGATGGCACTGCTTTTTAAGCTCCGATTATCACTGTCTTTTCCATCATGGCCATTGAGGAAGCTTTCATTGTCCTTTGCACCATTACACTTTTTGTGTCTGACGTGGTCAGAACGCCTGCCAGCTGCAGCATTTTGCTCTTCCTCATTCTCATCATCACTCTCATCTTCATCTTCATCTTCCTCTTCTTCTTCATCATCCTCTTCAGTATATGCCTCCTCAGACACTTCACTATTGCTTTCTGTGAAACATTCTTCTTGAAGTTCTTCTGAATTGTCCTCTTCTTGCTCAGAATCCTGAACAGGAACGTAGGTGTGGGTGTTAAACATGATTGAAGTAATGTAACTGCTGCCTTTTAGCACAGCAAAAATTATACTGACACTATATAAATTAACATTGAAAGCTAAAAACAAACAGATACAGTTAGGAGAAGAGAAAATGTTTCATCTAACACCTTTTTAACATTATTTCTTCGACATTCTTTAGAAAATGCTTAGCATAAATAGTAAACACTTTACCAATGTCAGTGATTTCTGCCAAGATAAAACATGATACAAGGTATTATGACATGTACATACTTCAGGTTTTCTGTGTGTTGGAATGTCTACAAGGGGATATAATTTGGATCCTTGACAGCAGAAACATAAGACAACAATTTCAGAATGAACATGAGCAACAAGCTTCTTCATTTCATGACGATTAGACATCTCAGACTCCCTTGCATATGTTAGTATGTCTAAAAAATTAATGGTTGCCATGCTTTAAAATACAAATAATGTCTGCATGTGTAGTCTTGTATACCAGCATGCAAAACAGTACAGAATTACTGAAGTCATGTCAAAAATACTTTGGATGTACTGCATGGGCTGCACATACTAATAAATTATTTGTGAAGAAAGGATTGAGATGCATTCCCACAGGTAAGATGTAACCACATGTCAATAACCCCTGTTCTTTGTGTTTGTCAGGAGCTAAGCCGGTGCTCACCGCCAGCTGCCGCAGGTCAGCCGCCATACCATAAATTGTTATAACTCATTGTCTACAGAGCAAATGAACTGTTTTTCTGAAACACAAGGTTCTTTTAGTGTGTTTGGTGGGTACCAGGAAGGAAAATTTGGAACCATGCCCAAAAGCTCTGCTTGCTGCCTTTAGCATAATTGGTGGCAAAAGAGAACTCTATGCAGAGGAGCAGGAAAATGTCTTCACCCCAGGAAAGCCTCACTCTCCCCATGGACGACTCCAGTTGTGCAGTGGGGATCTATGGGGTGTGACAGAACCCAGAATCTACAACCAACCTTAAACCTCTTGCTCAAAAGGTCTCCCATGTCATGTTTTGTCTACTGGAAAAACTATAGGTACGCATTTTTCTTTACAATTGTAAATGTTCATAAAACTTTGGATTAATTATAATTGTTCTGTATGCACTACTTTAGCAATACTTGTGTTTTAATCTCTGTAAAATACTAGATTGTATTTTCCAAAGTGAGTACACTCTGCAGAGACACAGTGATTCTGTTTTTGGAAAACAAAAGTGTTACTAACAGGACAGCCTATTTTTAGACAACCTGTACAGTTTTAGGTTTGCTTAGTTATCTGGCTCTGAAAATAGAGAACTGTTAAAATGCAGGGTACTGCTTCACAGTTTTCAGCAGAATTCTGTGCTGGGAAATATGCAAAAAAGATGCTAATTTTAATGTTTGCAGAACTGTGACTCTTAATGAAACAGGACATTGAGCTGTTCTGCCTGATGTTCCTGAGCATTCAGTACCTGGGGGTCTTGCAGGGTCTGACTGCATTGTCCTAGACACAGAGATCTTGTAGGACCCAGCCCTATTGCTACTTCTTCAGCAAGGCTCTTATGCTGAGAGATACTGCGCTACCTATAGGCTAATTATGGGATTAAGATTTATATCTGTATCTTCTATATATGTGTAGGGCTTTAAGACCTGAAAACACCAAGTATCCAAAACCCTGTCTTCATGGCTTTGGTTTTATATCTCGAGGAATATATACAGCAGATGAGCAGAAGGAGGCGCCTTTAAATTCACTCTTGATATATTTAGCGATGTTAAATTAATAAAAATCTACTTTTTTTTTTTTTTTGAGTGGCATTTCTGAGGTCAAAGGCAGAATTTAGTTGCCTGTCATGTACATTGTCTGGTGTCATAATAATCTGCATGATAATTTTGGAATTGAATACGGAGACATATTCTTACTGTAGCAGCACTGTGGCACAGGACTGCTGCAGGCAACCTGTAGGGCTTCACCTTACTTTGTGGGAGTAATATGATGAAAAGTTAGGTCTAAGAGAATCAGTGCAGAGGTAAATATCTGGGGAGGACAAGTTATTCACCCTAAAAGGCTATCTGCAAGTTGTCTGCCTTTTGGACCAGCTGATCTGTCACCACTAACTATAGAAGGAGCATGAATAACCGTCTTAGATAAAGGTGCATAATTTCCAGACAGCTGAAAGCTGTCTATATCAGCATATCAACACATGCATTTTGGAAGTTTTTTGTCAGATCAAAAAGTATATTCTTTTGCCAGGACTTGGAGGTTTAGCCAGTACTCATCATTAATGCTGTATATACATGGAAAAATAAAATAAAAAAAAAAAAAAGAAAGATCCTGCCATTGTATAAGATACTGAAGTAGACCTCTTCAGCGGGTTTTTTAGAAGTGCCCAGGTTTCGAGTTCCAGGCTAAGCTGGAAATAAACATTAATCTTGCCATTTACTCTCTAGGACTGACAAACAGGGAGTGAAGTCGATGTCTGCAAGCTGATACTAATGGTCTGATGACAGCTACTGGTCTATGCTCTTGCCTGCAAAGACCTTATACCACCATTCACGAACAAGAGAAAATACTTACATGTAAAAACATCCTAGATATTGCAAGGTAATTTAATCTATCTGATTTTCCTCTAGGAAGATATTTTATCTAATGTATAAACTGCAATTATTTCCTTGCAAATGAAATAAGCTCCTGCATCAAGTTTGTCAGAGGTTCTGAGTTCAGTTTTGCTATCTTTGTTGTATTACTTTCTGCTTAAACATGGGAAAATGTGTCCCTATAAACACAGTAAAAGCTTGGTATGCAGCAGTGCTTAAAAATCCCCAAGTCCCCACTTTGCTTTGAAAGTACATGCAGCCATCATGAAAATAGAAGTTGCTTTTTGATTGGGCTCAGTCTCACATACACTTTTAGCAAGAATTAGGAGTGCCAACATGGACGTCAGCTGAGTCTGAGAGTGCTCACTGCTTGCCAAGACTCAGCCCTTCACTCCTGCCCAGCTGTACTGCTCATTTGCAGTTCAGGAAATGGCTTTTATTACTAACATTTTTATTTTGGGGGATGAGTTGCCTAACAAACACTATTGGTTGTTTTTTTTGGGAATGCAGTTAAATGGTTTGACTGATGACTCTATCCCAGGCCACTTTTTAAATAATGTACAGCTGCCCTCTGACTACAGTTGCCAGAAGACTCCTGAACCATGCCAAGGATCCTCAGCAGGAACAAAGCAACACAAGAAGCTGCTGACTGCAACACAAGCTGCTTTCTTCCAGCGAGCACAAAGACTGGCATCCGCTTACTCAACTTCTGACATAACATGTATTCAAAATTATCTTCCTTACATGTTTCTCAGCAGTCAGTACTGGCTGGTTTTTAAGGAAAGGCATTTTGTATAGCTTTCTTAAAAAATCAAATGCCCACATCTCTACCTATTAATAATTTCTAACATGCCCTTTAATTTTTTTCCTATTTTAATCACTAATGATAATTTTTATGTCACTTTCTTCTGTTCTGAACAGAGCACTTAAGGTACCTCCACAGAGAACAAATACTCTCCGAGCTAATACTCCGCACTTTAGCAGGCACAGAGGTATGGCTAACAATGTTCCTAAAAATGCTACGAGAAACTGGAAAGAAATTAAATCAGTCAGTGAGATCATGCCAATGCAGAAAAAACCCAAATACCTGTAGGAAACAGCAAATGCCTCAGCATCTTACCTTCTCGCATGCACCCAACCTCTCTTTTTCTAGGAGTTTCTTGGTCTCCCTCTCCCAGTAGGCCATCAGTGCTTCCCTGCTAAAAGTCCCTGTTGGTGTTTTCTCCGTCAGGCTCTTCTGCCGCTGTCCCACTGGAAGGTTACGGTCAGGCTCTATGTCCTCTAGCTCCCGCTCCAGCTCCTTCAGCTCCTCTTCAGTGAGAGAAGCGAGGAGCTCATCTTCATCAATATCTTCATATTTACTCAGCTCTCTTCTATACCCAAAGGTAGACATGGTCCTGCTTGGTCAGGCTGGTACAAAGCTACAGTGACCAGGCATTCAAGAAGGCTGAAGCAATCAGGCTGTGTCTCGTGTGGTCAGCAACTGTTTCCCTGCATAGCCAGAGGCACCCTTTTAAGAGTAATCATTGGGGGCTTACGACAATGCATGAAGGGATGAAAGCATGCTCCATTTTAAGCATCAGACGTCAGCTAGACATCTGAACAGCAAGAATGTCCCAACACTAATGTTTGCAAGTCCCTTAAAGAGGGGGATTATTGACACACTGGCCATGGCCATATTTAGAGCAGGCAGCTAGTGGGAGAATACCAGCCTCGCAGACGGGGGGAGCGGCACCAAATAAAACCCCAGGCGCACTTACACTGGCATCGTGTCCAAATTGCAGTAGGGAAAGAACAATGAAAATCCATTTAATCCTGAGCTGTCACAGGGCTGGAAATAAAACACCCTTGCCGTTGTTCAGTGGACTTCCTCTCACAGTTTTCTAGTGGAATGCTGTTATCCCACCAAGGTGTTTGCAGGCGGTTGGGATTGGTGGAAAGGCAGCCAAGGGGAGGAGGTCAGCGTGCCAACAGCTGTGGGGAGCACTGCTCCCGCAGTGTCACACATTGCTTGTAACAAATCACACAATTGATTTTTTTATTAATTCCCTTATTTCTTTCTAGGACTATCAGAGTGAGAATCAGCTGTTCATGACCATTTAGAGCACCTGTGAGATTTTTTTTTCACATTGAGAATTGTGCTCTGCTGAGGAAAAAGGACAGTCACCCAGAGATTTAAGGGTAACAAGCCCTGGGTGGGCAGGGGGGCTGTGCCGTCATCACTTCTGACAGGCCAAGCAACTGAAGGCCTCTAGTGGCTATTCTTTTAATGGCTGTTGCTCGCTGTCACTGACTGATGTGCATCTGGAGAGAGCCTTCAAGTCATTATTCTAAATGTATAGCTACATTATAGTTTCTTCTAATAAATTATATATTATTCTGATTTTATTTTTATTGACAGGCATCTTTCAGTAAGAAGAATTACGAAAAGAAAGTGTAAACTTTGTGCTGTTTATTGTTTCTTTTTCTGATGTGGTTGTTTTGGGTTTTTTTTCTTTTTTTTTTTTCTATTTAGCAGTGAATGATGGTGAACTAGCAATATCTTTTGAAACTTGCTGGCCACCAATATCTGTCAACCTGTGTTGTGAGAGAGAGGGAGGGAGAGGAAGAGAGAAGATTTTGGTACATGGAAGTAGGAACACATCTATAACAACATTTATCAACCTTCTTAAATGATAACACACAGTGTGTTTTAGACAGTCAAGCCAATATTTAATAAAAATGTAAGTAAACATAATTTGAAGTATTGTTCTTTTCTGACATCATCTCTTTGGTCACTATGGATTGGACACCTGAACTGAGGTATGTTGTTTAGCCAAATTGCTTATTTAGTTTCATTATTATGCATACAGCTTTACTGACAGTAGAGAGATGAGATTATCAAATCTTTATGAAAATCATGCTCAAAGAAATTATATTTTTCCTTTGATAATTTGTCTATATGAACTTCATGCAGTTATCTTGATCAAGAAATGGTATGAAAGCTTATAACCTTAGTCTTTCCTAACCTACAAAATACATAAATACATAATAATACATAATACATAAATAAAGCAGACATAAGAATATTGTACACCTTAATAAAAATAAATATTTGCAGCTCATTTACATTGACAGAATCTTGGGGTAAAATAAAAAGGAGGCAGATACTTGGCTTATAGAGTACAGGTGTTACCTTCACCCTTATACCTTCATGGTATTAGGTCCCATGATAGGCCAAGTACACACAGACAGGTCAGTGCATCTACAGGAGTTCTGTTCACTCTTTCAGCTGCACCTGCAGAATGAAGCCTGGGCCAAATTCTGAAAAATGTGAAAGACTATGAAAATATAGTAAGTTCCTTTTTTCTTTTAATTTGGCATTATCAATGCTTTTTGTAGAGCTGACACAGACTTTAATTATCTCTATATAGCTGCGCTCCCAGCAATTTTATTTCTTTAATATGTCTAGGACAAAGGTTCACATTGTTATCATTGGAGATTTTCTGTTGGAAAATGCTGATTGAAACTGAAATGCTTTTAGAAATATGCCATATTTTATTAGTACAATGTTGATATGTACAACACTGATATGTACAATATTAAAAGCAAAAATAAGCTGTTAAAATTTAAATCTAGTCAAATATACTGTTTCCCAGAAAAAAGCTCAGCTTTCTGCTCTTCCTTTTTTTGTCAGGTACAACAAAATTTGTAAATCTTTCAATTTTCCTGAGCTGAGAGTCCATTATACAAAGTATAAACATATAGATTCCTGAATTGTCTATTTGAAGTTTTCTATGCATAAACCAAATTTTCCAAACTCAAAGAAACTTTAAAAAAGCAGCATGTATCATTCATTTTTAAAATAATATTCCAAAGGAATATTAAATAACATGAATATTACCTTCAGTACTACTCCCAACACTGGGCCAGTGGTGATATTATTTCTACACAAAATGCCAATGATATCCATTCTAGCCATGAGAAAAGATAATTTAAAAATGTTAATAATGATGGACAAGGTACTTTCTTATACATTTCTCCCCTGAAGCAGGTGGAAAATTGGCAGTCAGGTGAGATTATGAGAGGTTTGTATTCCTTCTTGATCCTCTATGGCACTCACGGTATTTTAGGACCTATTCTTTACAGGGAAATGGCCAAAGTGAAGAGCCACTAACACTTTCTAGAACAATTTTAATAAAAATAATAAGACTGTAGCATGTGGCAAATTACACATAGAGGAAAAAAAAAGATGCTAAAACTGTAAAGACAAGTACTGATAGGTCAGAAAATGTGGGAATAGTATTTGTTGTTGCCTCCTGATGAGCACCAAAACACAGCCCTTAATTCCATAGTTCTGTAATCATATACTTTGATCCTAGACACATGAGTGCTCAGAACCTTTACTTGTTTTCATTCCATGGGAAAGATTACACACATTTAATAGCCTTTCAGCATTTTATTTTGACCCTGTTCTTCAGCATAGTAAAGCTATCAATCATCTTAATTGTCTTGAGATTACCCCCTAATTTGGAATTTTGGATTCCCTTTCTGGCAGTATTTGGCATTAAGCAAGCATTTCAGCTGATCAGGGTTCAGTTCCTGTGGGCATCAGCCATGGCTGAAGATTCCCACCCTTACAACATTCCAAAAAAAAAAAATAAAAAAAAAAAAATAGGTTTTTATTAATTTAACATCGCTAAACATATCAAGAGTGAATTTCAATCATAGGTTCTAACTTCCAAGAGGAACTCAGAGCAGACAGGAGTGACTGTGTTTTCCTGTTATTAGCAGTCTTACCTGAAATATTTTGTTCCTGTTTCAGTCTCCTTTCTCACGCACTATACATGCTCTGATTTCTGAAAAAAACCAAGCAAAAAACCCAGACGTCTGAGCAAACTGTTCTATCTCCCTGGCTGTGTTCTCAATAACACCATTATAAACAGTTTAGGAAGAGTCCATTGTGTGCTAGTGAGGTGGCAAAGGGAACTTCCTTGCACCACAGGAGGCAGTGAGTAGAGCATGAACCATATGTAGTACAGGAGGGCAGATTTATAGTGACTACACTGACTGCTGTTTAGGATGAATCCTCCAATTAGACATTAGGAAAAATCTCTTCATGGAAGGGGTTGTTAAGTATTGGAACAGGTGTCCATAGCTGAGTCACCATCCCTGCATGTATTGAAATATGTGTAGATGTGGCATTTAGGAACACAGTTTAGTTGTGGTCTTAGCAGTGTTAGGTTAACAGGTGAACTTGATGACCTAAAAGATCTTTGTGATGATTTGATGAAGAGCTTTGCCAACTCCTAGCAGAAAACCCGAACTCACATCCCTAATGCCCTACTGAAATCCTGTATGCAGAGAATTAACCATTTCACCAATAGGCCATGAGAACTCATCTCTCATTCGACAGAATTATTAAAAGGTTTGTTCACTTCAGAACCTGAGCTGAAAGAAAATGAGAACTGGAAGCATCCATTTTATAGGAGGAGGATTCACTCTATCATTGTAGCCTTTGGCACCCATGGTTCCTGGCTTTCAGTAGCTAGATTTCAGATAAGACTTTCCATCTTTCCTAACCTGGTGGAAAGATCATTTATTGTCTTGGTTTTACAAGAGGAAACCCTTCTAAGTGTCCTTTTTGCCTTTCCAAGCAATTAACTACTTCAATCAGTAGCCAAGGGAACTCTGTTCCACTTCTCACGTTTCTACACTTGGGGCGCATCGGCTCAATTGCTTAAAGGCCATGAGCAACATGTGGCAGGTGGTGCTCACCCCTCAGCAGGACAAAGCCCACAGTTAAATGTATATTTCCACTCAGAAGAGTGCAGGGAAAACTACAGGCAGGCAAAGAAAGGGCTGTACAACCTTGTCCTCAGGCGCAGGACAGTGGCTATTTCAGTCCCGGCTCCCGAGGCCAGCCTGTCAGACAGATGCATTGGCTCATACTGAGCTCAGTTCCACACTGCAGGAACAGCTCCAATTGCCATAGAGCACATTAAAAACAATGTATCACAGCACGCTGGGCTTTCCCCACGTCTCCTGCTGCCCGTCTGCAGTGCTGCTTGCTCCTGCCTCCCACTACCACTTTTGCTACCGGTTCATTCCTCAACCAGATCATGCTGTCCACTCAAGCAGACCCTGAGGCACCAGCCTCTGAGTTCTCTCTTCATGCCTTATTGCTACTGTGCTGCCTTCTCCATCCCTGGTCCTGCAGGCCCCCTGCTCCTGCTTTCTCTGCAAGCCCCTTACTGTTCCCAGCCACCTCCACAGCCTGTTTGCTGACCTCTTCTTCCTACTCCTCCTTGCACATCTCCTCTGTCCTGCCCTCGTGTTCCTCGTGCCTGCTCTCCCCCTCCCACTAGAGCAATTTATTTATTTATTTATTTATTTATTTATTTATTATCTCTATATATGTCTCCGTTTTTGTATGCTGTGTGTACAGGCCCAGGTTGAATGCAGAATTCAAACCATCCTGGAGAGACACAGGGTCAAGCAGCCTGGCAAGTACACAAGACCACGAGGCAGACTGATGGGACAAGCTGCAGCTCTTTCCCTCGGGAGACTCGCATAACTTGTGAAAATCGTGCACACACGGTACTGTGCCTGAAAAGGATGTGTCATCACCTACATTTAACAGTGGTATCAGCAGAGCAAATGGGATGAAGCATGCACTCAAGGCATTTGAAGAAACAATTTTTCAGCTGCTTTTCTCAATGCCAGATGATTCTGTTGTTCACTCCATCTCTCCGGGTGATGCTGTAAACAGGGAGTCACACAGGAGAAAAAGATGTTTTCTGTCATACGTGCTGAGGGAACACAAAGTGGGGTAAGTGCAAACATGATCCTGATTCAAAACCAGTCTTTGCTTGGGAATCAGATTCAGCATTCTACCTCAAAGACAGATTTTTTTTTCCCACAGATTCCTTGCAACACACCCTAGGTTACCAGGAGGGCAGATTCCAGGTCCAGGCTGTAGTTTAACAACTCAGGCCATTACAAACAGTAATCAGCTTTCACTCAAAAACATGTGCATGTGGGCTGCCTTGTTGCTCAGATCAGTTTTGAAAAGAGCTTTCTCAACAGTTGCTGGGGACATAATTATGTACCATATACCAACAAGCCACAGAGCAACCACTAATCTAATGTATTTCAATGGTGGGGGTGTTTGCATTGCCATACTTATCAAGACAGAAGAGTAAGAGGGAGTGAAGAAGTGAATAGGCTCTGATAATGCTGCTGATGGGAAGATAGTATGGATGCATCCTGGAAGGGAAGTCAGGGGGAGTCAGGTAAACCTGACTGCAGGGAAGGACTGGAGGTAAAAGCACATGAGTGCAAATAAGAACATTTCTGAACAAACAAATTTCTCAACCTTTAATGAAAAGAAAGAAATCTCAATGCTCACATGTCACAGGCACCTTTGTGCACGGATCCTGGTGGTCTTTTTTATTATACAGAGCGGATGCTGCTTGGTGCCAAAGATGCAGCAGACTTGGGGTTTTTTGCTCTTTTTGCCTACCTGAATCACACTAAAATAAGGAAGATATTGGGGAAAAATAAATCTTATTGAATAAATGTCATTCCCATTCCCAGTTTTCTTCCTACACAGCCAACACTTTTTAATCATCTCATGTCAGCACAATGTCATGTTCTGTATTAACAGCGTCAGATGAACCTGCTTATCTTTGACAGCACAAACTACTCCTGGCAGGGTTTTGCCCAAAGCAAGTGCTTCTTCACATCTCTGCAGACTGGCCATTTCCTCATTTCTGCCACACCAAAAAGATAAACTGCTTTGTACACAAGGATGGTCTTAATGCTCTTGCTTTCACATAGCTGCTCTTATTCCTCAGGAAGAATCTCAGTCTGCTTTACAAACATTGCCAACAGATTTACTAACTATATATAGAAATCGTTTCACTTGCTACTGATGCACAGACATAGGGTGAGCACAGCAGCTGTTTGGAATTACATCGCAATATTGCTCAACAGGTTTGGAAAGGAAGTAGAGGCCACTGTATTGCAAAGAAAGTAACAGAGGAACTGCTGAATGCACAAAAAAATGTGGGGTTTGGAAGGATAATTTCAGTGGGATGCAGTTAGCCTACTACTTTTTAAAAAATGAAGCATAATAAAATAGGTAAAATTTACCAATGTATTATTTACGGTGGTATTTGCAAATACACTGTAATATGTGTGTCTGTATCAGGTAGTTATTAAATTATAAGTGATTATGAAAACTGCATGGATTTCATCCCTTGTTAATACCTGACTCCCAGACAATTCTCCCATGTAACTTAGCCAAACCTACAGTTTGTCATTCAGTTTTAAAAATTACTCTCTTTTTTATACACAGAGAGCAAAACAGGTAGTTACTATATTTAGCATTTCCTTTGTCACTTTTTTTAACAGTGTGTATTTATGAAGATTTTTTTTAAAAGGAGATGCCAGCAATACAAACAAGTCATAGAGTTCACAGGCAAGCAACAGCAGCAGTACTAACCAGGTAAATTCTCTACTGTCTTTAATTATGTCAGGGATTTGTTTTGTTTTTATTTTTTGTTAGTCCATATTAATGTTAACAGGAGTCCTGGGAATATCTACCAAGCACAGTACATGTGGACAAGTGGCAATGGGTTTGCCCAATTAGATGTAGAGATTTCCACTGAAAATTTGAATTTTGAAAATTAAATGTAAATACATTGAACATGTCACCAGAGCTGCACTGTTATATCATTCTTATGACTACTAACCATTCACTAATGTATTTTTGTAGCTTTGCAGGAGAACCCCAGCGCCCCAGCCATTCCTCATAAGACTTATGTTCCAGCCCCTGAAAGTGATGGAGAAACAAAAGAGATAAGACCCATTCTACAGAGATAAGTCAAAACAAATTTATGTCCATGCAAGCCATAGCCAAACCATGGATATTTTAGTAGGGTTTTTTTCTGCCCCAAGTAAGGCTCATAAAAAATCCCTTTACCTCACCCCAAGGTAGACACAAAAGAGCCTGTAACTTCGTGACTGTGTTTTTCCATGTGCGACTCGTGTACTGATGGCAGTAGTCTGAGAAAGGGCAGCTCAGGCACTTGGTGCCCATGCCAGAACACAAATTGCTGCAGTAAAATTGCTGCTCACCTCCCACCTCAGCCTTACCCCTGCCTTGATACCCAGAACTAGCTCTGCCGTGCCAGCTCCCAAAATTAGATGGTAGTCAGTGCATGGAGTTTTATAGATGACCCGCACACAACATTATGGCTTCTAGAGGGAATAGCTCGTCATAAGCAGGACTCATGGCTGTGGTTTTCTCCCTCCTGCACTGAGCTCTGAAAACACTCACAGCTACAAAGTCCATCCCACGGGTGCTGAAAAGGCTAAAGGCTGATGTAACCACTGTTGAATGTCTGGCTCCTTGGAGAGCTCACAGCCTGGTGCAGCTGCTTGTGTCAGATTTTATGAGAAATAGAAACCAAATTATACCCCTGATTTCAAACATTGTCCCCAAATCGATAGGAGTCCCTATCCCACAGCATGCCTGATTCAGTGCCAGGGCATTTAATTACTCGTAGACAACATCCCCCCGGGGTGGGCATGCCATGGAATTGGGTTGCGGTGGAACAGCCTGTCAGACACACCCAAATAGTCAAGAAAATTGAATGCTGGTGTCGCAAGGGTTCAATCACAGTCCAAGTAGGGAAAAAATAAAAAGGTTTTTTTCCTACCAATTTATTCTTCCAGCTGGGGATGAAGCCTTTGTGTCTTTTCACACAACCACCAGTTCTGGCCCAGTTACATTTCCTCCTTCTATCACCATATAGTCAAGCCCATAGAAGTAGCATGAAATGGTCTAGCTGTAAAACACGGGAGTCAAAAGAGTTGCGTTCAATTCCTAGCTGTGCCATAAACCTGACCTGGGGAAAACATCTCCCTTTCCATGACTATCTCACCTCATATTTCATTTAAAATAAAGTTTTGCTTCTCCCTCCATTCAGTTCACAGATGCCTTGAAAATATGAAAGATATTTTCTCATAATGCTGTACTTTAGTGTTGAGAAGGGTAGAGGGGTGGGAGGGGAGGGAAGCGAGGGTGGGCAGAAGTCTTCAATAAATAACTTCAATGGTGAAGGACAGAAAAGCTTTAAACCAGTATCACTCCACCTCCTATAACAGGCAACCAAACAAAAAAAAGGGCCTGACTGTACTGATTAAAAGATAAACACAACCAGTACCATGTCTTTTTAGCTTACCTAGTGATAGTCAAAGGACTAGTTCATGGTATTTTAAACACTTGGGGCAATGCTTAGTGCTACATCTGAATGCTTTGATGCTGCAGGCAATGTAACTACTGCCTGATGCTTGTATGAAGTCCTAAATATAAACCTTTGCCCGTGAACTAAAATTACTAATGGAATTTGGCTCTAGCAACAGAAAGGGTTTAAAATCTCCTGTCTAAAGCCTTATTTGATCATGTTTCTTTTGCTGGATGCAGTACACTGTATCAGATATGCAATTACCCAGATTCTTGCATTATGATCACTGTATTAATTAAAATTACCACAATTAAAGATTTATTATGATTAGGCCCATATTTTTGATTAAGAATTTCCACAAAGAAATACCAGTTTATCGGTTAGGAAGCATACATGTATTTATCCTGTTACATCCAAGAGGTATTAGCCAGTGGAGCCTTGACTTGCAGTCAGCCGTGTTGGGTTCACTGGGCACTCTGTGCTCAGGCCATGCCTGCAGTCACCAGTCACCTGGGGCATTCTTCTGTCAGGGGCCTAGCTCTGGTGCCAAATGCCTATAAATTTTTCAAAAGTGAATAAATTATTATTTTTCATCCTGGTCAAAATTTCTGGCAAAAACTCCAGAAGTTATCTCTCAGAAAGCTACATGAATAGTAGCCCCATGGAGAGCAGAAGGAGGAATTAAGCTTTCTGTTAAACCTTCTTTGTGTCCCAGACCAGTAATTTTCACTTTTTCCATTTGCTTCAGTGAATCTGTCATGAAGAAGGACACACAAAAAAAACGATATAGCTGCCTTGGGAAGTGGAATTTACATCTCTGACTCAAAAGTTAGGTCTTATACGACAATGACATTCAGCAAATAAGGAGAAATTCTGAAGAACATGGAGGGTCAGTATAGGGGACAGGGAAGAAGCATACTGGAGCTGAGTTTTGGTTTGTGTGAATATGTTTGTGTGTGATAACCACGTATCTCTCAAATAACAGGATGCCCTGAGTTGTTGTGGCTGCCCCACCCCTGGAAGTGTTCAAGGCCAAGTTGGAGACGGCTTTGAGGAACTTGCTCTAATGGAAAGTGTCCCCACCTATGGTAGGGTAGTGGGAACTAAAGGAACTTTAAAGTCCCTTCCAACACAATCATTGTGAGTTTAGCTAAATGGATTATGCCCTATGTAATCCTGATATCCACCAATTGAAGTATCTTAGTTAGGAGAGTCTGCATTTTTTTTCTTTCCTCGAGATGGAAGGGATGGTAGAAAAACAAAGGAAGTAATCACAAATAATTTTTAACAAAATATCTTTAAATTTATTCTGTCAGATTCTTTTTTCTCTAAATGTGCAGAAATATACTGTGCAGTGCATGACAGCATGACTGAGGGTCAGTCTTTTCAAGAACTGATCTGCCAAAACTCTGAAGGAACCAAAATTAAGTTACAATATTTCTTAACTAAGGGTTAATGCTGCTTGATTTCCTGCTTTGCCCATCAAAATCCACTCTTTGTTTAAAAGAGCCTACCTAAAGTCCATTAAATTTTGCCAAGCCTTGAAACATGCACACACCAAAGGTATACCAGGGAGCAAACACTTTGCAAAAATACCTAAAAATAATCATTTAGATGTTTGAAGAATTTTACATAGGACCATGATCTTTAATGTACAAAGTATGCTACAACACTTTGGATGAATGTGACCTGACATAAGCAATTAAAATTTCCTATAATAAATCATAACATTATTAATTGGAAGTTAGATATTTGTCCAGTCTGTGGTATCTCTGTTCATTTTTTCTGTGTTTCTATGAAAAACTGAATTCTTGTGCTTAGAGGCACATAATCTGTGTAATTTACAAAAAACACAAGCCCCTTTTCCAGCTAAATGTCTCAATCATGGAACAGCAATAAACTCACTGAACTGAAACAGAGAATACATCAAGCCATAATTTCAAAATCTGTGCAGAGAAATGCCAAAGAACACATTTTAAAATAATTACAGAAGACAATTTAAACAAAGTCCTAGCAATGGCCTTCAACAGTCAAATTGATACCAGGTAGGTTACTTTAAAAGCCATTTTTCTTCCATCTTTAACCTTTGTGAACCCTCAATTTATGCAAACAGGCTTGAAGGCAAAAAAAAACAAACAAACAAACAAACAAACAAAAAAACTGTAATCTGTGGTACTGTTTTCTTCAACAGAAATATTTATTTGGAAACACATCTACTCCACTAGTTAGGAAAGAAACAGAAATTCCAGAATCCTTCCTCATGATTTCTTAAAATTTCCTTTCTAAATCTCTAATAAATTAATACAAATATAAAACCACATCACCACCATTTTCTCTACCTCAGAGAGGAAAATAAGAAATGGCTATTTTATTTTTAGAGTGTTTTCAAAAAAGGATTTTGACAGTATGTTAATTCAACACTAGAAACCAGAGGGTTTAAATCTGGCTAACGAAAAGAGCAAAGTGAAGAGAAGCAAGGAAGGTATGTATTTATTAGTTTATTATTTATTGAAGAAGTAGTCCAACTGGGAATAGGCTCGAGCTCTGGAGCTGGCCACACAAAAGAATTTCCAAAGATACCCTGACACATAAAGTCCAAACACATCTCCACATTATATCCATGACTGAGCAACAGCCTCAGCATAACGTCACCATTCAAAGAATACCAAATGCAGTGGGGAAATGCATATCATTAAGCAACAAAATTAGCAGTTGACATCTGCTCCATAAGATAGGAATTGCTTTACAATTCCATGCCTGTCAGCTCTCACTGTTATGAGAACACAGTTTAAAGGATCCTTGTTTGGATTTGTTCCTGCTTTGAGCAATATTTTGGTGCAAAGAATCTCATTATTATAAACAGCACAACAAAGTGCAGTCTCTCTTCTGTCATCATAAGTATTTGAAGTTATGTGTTCAGACAAGAGAGTGTTGACATCCAAACTCTTTTCAATGACAAGCTCTAGACACTGGTTCTGGCTGTCTACAGCAGAATGAACAGTGCTTGACCCACTTTTCTGGATTAAAGTTTGGGAGGTGGTTGCAATGAGATACTTCCTGCCCCTAAAAAACAGTCAACAAAACTAGGCAGGTATAACTTCCTTTTCTCTGAGAAACAATGTGGCACAAGGTTACATCAAAGATGTCTATAGTAAACTTGCAAATGTATATTTATGTACATTTCCATTTCAGAAGTACCTGTGCTAGATTAATTAACTTTTATTTTTAGCATAAACAAAGCAAAATGCAAAACATGGTCCTTAGAATTAAGTGAAAACCACTGAAACAACTTAAACACATCTTATTTGACAGTGCTCAAAACTGATGTTTCTATGTTTTGATCTTTTGTAAGATGTCTAGGTGGTAACTAAGGACACAGATGTATGCCAGTGCAGAGGTGAATTTCCCTTTTCCTGACTACATATCATTATGATTAATATGCTCCAGCACAACACAGTGAACACATTCAGCCGTAACCCCTAATGGTGTTACTCAATATTTGTCCTTGATGTTCACATTTCCATAATTCTTCAGAATGTCAACAATGTCTTTGCATTTCTGTTTTGCAGCTTCTTGCACTGATGACCAATAAGCTTCTCCTTGTAATTTATGGTATTGGAATAAACACCCTTTTCTAGGATCATTTGCACATTTTCCACAAAGCTAGTTTTTGCTGCCAAAGTTATTAGTGCTGTTTTCCATGGCATGTTTTTTATTGCCATGTTGATTCATAAGATGTTAGAGATAAGAAAGTGAAAAAAGATAAAACAAAATAAAGCACAAGGCTGTTAACACACACACACATATATCAGAAATCCTTAAATGCTAAGTTTTTATTAAAAGTATTTGTAATTAGGTTAACCTAACCAGTACTGCCAAACAACACTGAATACTGAATATTAATTTTTGCTTTGTTTGTAAGCTTCTGAACAAAATGTTAAAAATGGTCTAATTTATTTGCTGATATAAACTGACGCAACTTTTCCAAAACACAAAAAATTTGCTGGAACATTTAAACATAAGCAAGATGCTTATGTCCATGGAGGACTTGGTCATACTTCTTTTGGTTAACAGTTCCAGCCCGTTGGTGTCTTCATTATTCTATGTTTCTTTGTTGCTCTCCTTATCTTATGGGATATTTTAACCTTTCCTGCCATCTAAAGTGACTTCAAATACTTGTGGAATTGGCTGAACTGCAACCTCATGTAGTGGAAACCACTCTCTTTGATCAGTTTCCTTTAAAGCATATGTCAGGTTCTTGAAGCCTTGACCTTACAAACTTGAACTGAAAAATGTGAGGCAGTTGAAAAAATAACATGCCAAAAGCTCAGATTTGCAAAGGGACTACTTTATTTTATTTTAGGGTGTGTTTTTTGTTTTGTTTTCTGTTTGTTTGTTTGTTTTGTTTTGTTTTCATCCCAGGACACCTTGCTTCATGGATTTTACAATTTTCCTATTGTTCTCACTAGGTGATACAATAAAATGGTCTCATCTCATGTTATTAATTACCTCTTTTAGTGGTCCTTAATATGTTAAAACCCCCCAAAACAAACCCTAAACACTCACAAATATTGTTTTATCTTTATAGTGCCAAAGCACAGTCTATTAAAGAAGATAAATGACTTTGGACTCTCTGCACTATTTCTGCAGTCATGAAGTTTAATGGACATTCACGTGAGTTTGGTACACAAGGTCAGGCGATGGTCAAGCCACGCCAGCTATTATTTTCAAGGTGTGAGAGTCATTGAAATGCGCAGTGGATTAGTAACAGAGTATGTCAAATCTTTTAACTATAGTCATCAACTTAAATTCAGTCCGTTCATATCACCAACTGTAACTGTGGCTTATGTTCACTATGCTTTTTCCTCATGATATCACATCAACCAACCATCTTACTGGTAAATTCTCATTATAACTGGAAGGTCAAGAATGTTGCTCTTTACAACATCGTCTAGGTTTTTGAACTGTAAAATGCAATCTTTATAAGTTGTAAAACACACAGAAAGAAAAAAGCTTTAAGTTAATATATGCTGTACCTACCTAGGTTTTTCCAAATGAGCTTTGGGTTTTGATAGTTACTCTGTTTGATTAAATCTAAGTGGCTTAACGCATTTGTCCTGTTGAATCTTTTTTTTTTATTTTTAAACTACCGCTCCCACAGTTTGTGCAGTCGTGTGCTCTTTCTATCACACTGAACACTTATTATCCTCAAAATGTTGTACAAATATTACACAATTACACTAAGTCCCTCTTGCATGTTTGTCACAGAAAGATCATGGTTCTAGTCATCCTGCAAATAGAGAAGGAACATTGGAACTGCTATTTGGAAGAAATCTTCTGAAACTTATTTTCAAGGGGAAGTGTTAATCAGCTTTCTCTTCAGACTAGTTTCTGCATTGCTCTTGTAAGCAGTAAGTCACTCAAAGTACCATAGCCAATATTATAATCCCATCCACAAATACCTTACTAGTTAGTATATTATGATAAAGCTTGCAAACCAAAATTAAATTAGTAAGGGCTTACATTTAGATTGATTCAGAAACTAAAGGTCTCTTGGATTCAGATTCCCACATAATACAGTTTCTCACCTCTTTCAATGTGTACTTGAATTATGGCCTGGGTTTTTAACTGCAAGGAAAGAAATCTGAAGGAAGATATTCAAAATCTCTACTTCAATCCCATTTTCTCTGATCGAGAAAATATACAACTTGGGTGTTGAGTGCCATCTCTGAACACAAAAAAAAAAGGAGTCCAAGAATAATAAAATAATATTCACAAATACATTTTTATTTGGGGCTTAGAAAAACAGACCTTTATGTTGTTCATAAAGGGCAAGCTTTTCTGAAGGTTCTCTGTCCCTTTCTACTGTGTCCATAGTCAAGGTGTCAGCATAACAGGCCAAAAGAAGATTTAACATGGAAGTTAGACTGATGAACTGCTCATCATAATGCGGACACGCGTACCACTCTCCCTCATCTCTTGTGGGCAATACACTCCATTGACAGGCAGAAGAATTCAGAGGCAAGGTTCTTTTATGCATTCTTCCTCTAATTTTCATTAACATTTCTCAAATTCTGATGGCACCTTAAAGCTTCCATCATTGAACTCACAAATACACTTTTGTTATGAACACTCACAAACCTTTCAGAGAGCAAAGATAAAATCTCTCCTGGACTAGCAGCTTCAGAAGTATACATCAATGAACATAACTACAAACTCAACCTGCCATCAGCTAAAAGGAAAATACATTTTAGACCACATTAATATCTTGTTGGCAGCTAAGAGGTGCTCCTAAGGAAACAGTTAATTTAGGTAAGATAATCTATTAAGGAAAAAGATGTAACATTCATAATCTCATTTCCTCCACAATTGCTTCAAGACAAAAGTTACCTTCCCCTTTTTCACACCTTTCATTTTGAAAACCCTCCATTTGAAGATTTTATGCCATTGATAAGACTCTTTTTTAATGAATCAAGTGGATCCCTATTGGATCCACATGGATGGACCTTCATGCCCTGCCAGCCTCACTGAAGTTGCTGTCCTTAGGGAAGTTGAGAATTATTATATTCCATCACATTATATTTACCCCAGAGCCTGAACCAAAAAGGCTCCTGAAGATTTACACAGGCCTTAGATCAGACCCTCACATTGCAAACTCTCTGAAAAAAAGTCAGTTTAGTGTATTAAAAAAATTTTTAGCAATGCTTACATATGGTCTACTCCTGCCAGATGATCAATACACTCCTAAGATCAGTGTTTCCAGGAAGAGTTAAGAATATTAAGCAAGATAGATTTTTAGTAATAATATTATTTTATTTTAATTAGAATATATTTCCTTTCTACGACTCCTTTCTCTCCAAAAGATCAGAGGAATAAATCAGTTTAAAGACCACCACAGAAAATTCTCTCTGGTTATGCAGAGACTCTCCTGCTTCGCTATACTCCCCGGAGTGATTTCACCACAGGCATCATATAGCTCTTGAACACGAACTTAACCAGAAAGGTCTTAGATGAGCAGTGTTTCAGAATTGCTGTGTGTACTATTTTCAAATGATCTTATCCCACAAAAATTCACATATTGTAAAATGAGAAAGTTGGTTAGTAGCAAGTAACTGTGACAGGGAAAAGTAAGAGTAAGGAAAAGAGCTCCCCACAGCAAAAGAGCTGGACACGCTGCCAAGGGTCTACACGTGCTCCGAGAGACTGATTTGCTATATCACTGCTGGTAATACACTGTGCTGAGGTGACAAGGTCTGACCAAAGCATGGATGTTCCACAAGGATCACAGGAGTACAAAACAGCATGGCTGATACACTGAGCAGCAACAGAAACATCACTGCTCCATTACGTGATGTGGCAATGTAAAGGCTAAAAAGCTCAGCAGGAAAATCTTCTTCCATTCTCCCTTGGCAGTTTCTCAATTGCCAGTCCCACACACTGGATCACTGGAAACAATTGCAAACCTTACTCTAAATGAGTTTTAGTTTTTTATGTTACAAAGAATATTTTCCTTAAACTGTGGTTTGAGTAACCTGATATTTTTCTGATATTTTTTATATTCATACCTGAAAAACTAGACATCACTTCTTGATGTTCTACTTAGAAGAATGTTTTTCTCTCTAAATTACTGGTTTTTCATTAGAAAAAATATTAAATACTTGCTAATCATGGAAGTTGCAGCTTTCCTTGTAAAGAAGTGTATCAAGCATTTATTGCTTTTAAACACATAAAATTGTCTGAGAGTTAATGTTATTCTAATTTTTTATCCTTAAAATAAACTAGACAATCTTAACTTTACTCTGTAAATAGAAGGCCCTTAGACATGCACAGAGGTTATTCATAGCAATAAAATAATTACTAGCAGTCTAAATTTGGAATCAGTCTCTTAAGTATTATGTTTTTAAACTACTTCTCTGTTAGTTTAATTGGGGAGCATACCACAGTGTCACCATTTCAACCCACTATCTTGCCAGTGCTACTCTGGGGCCTGAATTTGAACAGCCAGGAACAGTGCCCTCCAAGCTGAGGTGTCCTGTGATACTTCTAAAATTAAATACGCAGTTGCTAGATAAATTAAGGTCTGACCTTGTACAACTGTAACATAAGCAGACTTGACCCTCAGGAAAGTATTACACATGACTTCTCTAAAATCTCATCAAATGTAACACGAGGTCTGGGGATATAAGATTATCTGTGTCCCCATTGGTTAAACAACTCCCATTAAGAAAATTAATTATTTGCCAATTATTCTCAAGCACTATGTTAATAACATATGGGAACATATTTACATAAATCACAACAAATTTGAGAAGCTTTAGCCTTTAACTAAATGTTGCAGATCCCACCATATTACCTCACCAAACACTAATCTCTCTCTCTGAGGCTGATAAGATGCAAGCGTTATAGATTCAATGACAGACAATTACAGTACTTATTTAACTAGTTTGATAACTTGAAGCTGGACAAAGAAGCAGGAAGCATGGCACCACAGACAGCAGTGATGAAAATACTGAATAACCCCAGAGTAAGATCAAGAGCAGCAGTACCCAGCAAGCTAAACTCAGGCATGGGATGAGGAAGAAGCTGGAAACATCGCTGATTCAAACCCTGTGTTGTTCCGGTTTTAACCAATTAGTTGCCATTTTTACCATAATGAACAGACAATAAGGGTACACAAAAGACTGAAAAAAACCAAAACTTCCATCTTGTCTTTAATTGTTCTAATGAAATTAAATTTTACAGTGAACTCCTCCATGACTTTCAACTCACTTGCATTTATAGAACCATAGAAGTGTAAGCTTAACTTAAGCTTAAGGCACTACATGCATTTCAATCTTTGAGCGCGAGATCAACAAAAACATTTAATGATGATAAATAATCTTCACTGCAACTTCTTTGGCCAGTGTGACCTACCTAAAGGTGGCACGCCCCTAAAAAACTCCAGTATAACAGAAGCAGACAGAAACAATGCTGAGATCCTGTTCTGCTGCTGGCTATGAGATTATATGAACAGACATATATTCTTATCTAACTAATAACTTAAAAATATGTGTTTATAATAAAGAACAAAAATGTTGAAATTATTTACTTTCAGTTCTTTTACGTGACCAGGACACCATCAGAACTAGTACATATCCACATTACAAACATGGTATTGTTTTGATTTTCAGATATTTTTAATAACATTATGCATTGTGCGTGAAGTGCCTGATTCCAGTCATACGTAATTACTAGATATAAAGCCATTAATTATGTTTCATGCAGAATAAATAAGTTGTTGTTGTACATATACCACATCACATGGCAATTTGAGCTATAATACCATAAGATAAACTCATTGGTGAGACAAACATGGAACAAAGATCTATAGCAAGGCCTTCTTAGGTCACCTACATACTGAATATTAACACATAGGATAACAGCCCTAACAGAATCCCTAGTGTAAAACAGATATTAAATAAACTGTGAAATGCTATGTGGGTGGTTTGGGTTTTTTTTGTTTATTTTCAAAGTGAGGTACTTGTTGACTGTACACTGATAATACTTCGTAGGTTTCAGCTTTGTTGCATATTAAAATAAATCATGTATTGAAATGGGATTTGACCAGTTTGGAGAATTTCCCACGTACCACTTTGAGATTGATTTCACAAAGATTTTCACCAACAAGGCCGCTTTTCACTTTGTTAGGATGTGGCAAGGACTCCTACATGCTTAGGCTGTCTAAAGTCACTCAAAACTACCGCTGGAACGATGCTAACGGTGTTAAAAGATCGCCAGGCGCAGAACCATTTGTGCTCTGGTCTGTTAGTGTCATCAGGAGATAGATCATCTGGTTGGACCATCAGAGAGAAGGGGAAAATACAGGGCAGGTCCAATAAAAAGAAAGGCAGGAACTTCTAAAGACTGTCATTTTGGAAAGAGAAAGAATTTCAGGACCTAGGAAAGAAACTCCAGCTCTTTCCGATGCAATTGCAAAGAACCCAGGCATGGGGAAACGCAAGCCCTGAATACTGATATAAACTGCCTTAGCCACTTTGCTTTAGTTGCAGATTGGAGGAAGTGCTTGTTTTATCAAAGGACTGGTTTCCAGGGAGAAATCAAAGATATTCTGAAACTCGGTGGAGTTTGCTGACCAGCTATGAAAAAGAGGAGCTCAAGAGCAGGACAAAGGAATTATAAAGAACGAGTTGTCCAGAATAAGACACAAACATACAACATAATTATTATAAAGTATTACTACGCAAAACTCACCCCTTAAGTTAACAACTAAGCACAAGACTTAAGAGAGACAAATGGATCTTCAAATGAACATCACGTTCACCTCTTACCAAAAATTTAAACTGTCTTTTCATTGCTCTTTTGTCCCATTGTCTATCTCAAGGTCCTTAATTAAGTTCCCTATTTTCTGCCTAGCTCTGTTTTAGGGCGTTTTTTGCCCACGAGCGGACTCGGGCCGCTCGGAGCAGGCGCTACCACCCCAGCCTCTCCCCACAGCGGCCCCGGCGCACGCGCACTGCTGCCGCCCCGCCGGCCCTGCGGCGCATGCGCAGCCCGGCGCCCTCCGCTGCGTCCTCTGAGGGCGCCGCGAGCGCGGCCATGGCGGGGGCGCTGAGGAAGGTGAGGCGCGCCGGGGGCCTTGAGCCGCGCCCTGCTCCTGCGCGGGGTCGGCCTTTCTGGGGGAGGGCAAGGAGTGCCGGAGCCGTGGGGTGAGAGCGAGCGGCCACTCTGCGAGGGAAAGGCCAAGGGCAACGCAGGGCCTGGGTCATCTCCCCGGCAGCCGGGGGCGGCGGGCCCGCGGTGTGGGGCGGCTGGAGCCGGGGGCACCGGAGCTGCCCCAGCAGCTGCTTGGTGAACATCGCCAGCCGGTCGAAGGAAGGAATTGTCCCGTTCTGTACTGCACTGAGGCGGCCTCACCTTGAGTGTTCTGATCACTGTGATCTGAGAAAGATACTAAGCTATTAGAGAGCATCCAAAGGAGAACAACGGAGATGTTAAAGGGCTTGTAGGGGAAGCCCTATGAGGGGCGGCCGAGGTCATTGGTCTGTTCAGCCTGGAGGAGAGGAGGGTGAGGGGAGACCTCATTGCAGTTACAGCTTTCTCATGAGGAGAAGAGGAGGGGCAGGCACTGATCTCTGTGGTGACCAGTGACAGAACCCGAGGGAATGGCCTGAAGTTCTGTCAGGGAGGTTTAGATTGGATATTAGAAAAAGGTTCTCCACCCAGAGGGTGTTTGGGCACTGGAACAGGCTCCCCAGGGAAGTGGTCGCAGCACCAGCCTGACAGAATTCAAGAAGCGTTTGGACAGTGCTCTTGGGCACATGGTGTGACTCTTGGGGATGGTGCTGTGCAGGGCAGGAGTTGGAGTGGATGATCCTTGTGAGTCCCTTCCAACTCAGGATATTTTATGATCCTGATTCTGGTAAGGTGAGCTGCTCCCTCTTGGAGCGCTGGAACTCTGGAATAACGGGCATATGGCAGGAGGCAGGGCTGGTGTCACGGAATGGTCCCTGTCAGGTGTATACTGGGTCAAAATAATTAGTGTGGAAATGGATGCTTAGGTGTGTTAAGTATGTTTATGCTCTCTCTGCAGACCACTGGACTTGTAGGATTGGCTGTAGCCGAGAACCCTCATGAGGTATGTAACACGTCTCATTCTGTGGTAATGGAAACTCTCAGTGAGCTCTAAGGTTTTTGTGATGTGTTTGCATGTGCAGGTATGCAGTATATCTTAATCTGGTGTCAGCTTAATGAAATAATTTAAATTGTCCACTGTGATAAAGGTTTAATGAATGTCATTGTAAGTTATTTTAGACATGTACTTTTTGTGGCATGCACTGATTTAAAAAACCTTTCTAATGTAAGTATCTTTATGAACCAATATTTGATTTCTTTCATCAGTAATGCCAAAACAAAGAACTCTTTAAATTCAGTTCTTCATAAATATAATTCATGCTTCTCAGGCAAAAAGATTTTTGCTGCTTTGCTGTGTACTCATATATTGAAATACCTTATACTAAAGGGATAGCCTAGTCATAGATGATAGAGACTAGCCATGTGCAAAGCCACGCCAAGGCCCTGGGATGGCAAGCAGTGCTGAGATTGAAATACTCCAGTGGTACTTGGAAACTGCATGAGTTGGTTCTCATAGCAGTATATGGCTTTCTTTTTACCTCCTCAGGCTCAGTAGTGTAAATATGTTTGTCACATCATGCTTATTCAGGAGGCATTAGCTTTGAAAGAACTTCAGCGATTTTTTTAAGTTCTCCACTTTGAAATTTCTTATTATACAGCAATTATATTTCAAAAATGCTTTTGACTCCAATACTTAAGAATGCTGTAAAAAAGAACCCTTGAAAAAATCACTACTGTTTTGTAGAAAATACTCTAGCTCAGTCTACAGCCTTGTCAGACACTTTCTGGATGAACTTAGTACATTTTAGTCTTTTCAGCAACTTAAAGCTAAGAGTGAAGTACTGGACAGTGGTTTAGTTGAAGTTCAGGTTCTTTGCCAATCTTCTTCTTGTTTCCTGTTTTTTCTTCCTTGTACTTCTTTTAGTATTGTGCTTCTATTTCTTATTGTTCCTATAGGACATCCATTCCTTGTCAGGTAGATACAATTACCCAGTACAAAAGTGTGAATTTATTCACCACAATGCGTCCTTAATCCCTGCATTTAAATCCAGCAATAAGAGTTTCAGGTTTAATTTAGATCTATCTGTTACTCAGAACTTTGCAGCAGCATGAGGAAAAGTGACAAAAACCCCTCCATTATGATATCTTTGTAACTTCCTCGGGTAAATTTTCAGTATCTGATTGGTTAGATGTGAATTTGCCTCTTTTTTTTTTTTTGTTTTTTTGGTTTTTTTTTTAAAGAGCATTTTACAGCCTTTACTGTTTTTTTTTTAATTTTGCATCCAGTGTGTTCAAATTGCAACTGTCTTTGTTTTTTCTTTTTTTTTCTTTTTTTATTTGAGGAATGTGACAGTCCCTGATTTACCCAAGATGGAGTTCATGGCTCAGACTTAACTATTAGTTGATCTTACACTTCTGAATTGAATACCATATTTCGTGTATATATATAATAGCTCAGTAGGTTTGGTGGGACAAGTTAAATAATTGCAGTTGTGTATTTTAACCATGTCTTGTGATCACTTCAGCGCCTGCGAATACTGTACACAAAAATCCTTAGTATCCTGGAAAACATTCCCAAAGATGCAGCTTACAGGAAATACACCGAGCAGATTGTAAATGAGCGATTTGATTTGGTGAAAAAGGTAAGTACAGTGCTATTTCATTAATGCTGCACATTAAAAAAAATCGTAGGATGAGAGAAGTGATTTTTGGAGTGCCTGGCTCTTTCTTAGTTGCACATGTAACTTTCAGGTATCAATTCAGAAACAATTGAAGTATCAAGGTTTATTTTTTGCTATTGACTGTGACATTTCGATGGCACATGAAAAAGAATTGTTAATTTCCTGCTGATGTTTTGTGAAAATTAGAAGCAAACATTGGTTTTTTTGAAAGATTCATAGAAAAGTGGTAATTTTCACACGCTTTCACAGAAAAAGGTATGTGCTCTTGCCAGTGTAGTATCTTAGCACAATCCTTGCCTTCAATATTTAAGACCACTTTTTGTTACATTAAACTCTGCAATACTGTTATTGTGTATTTAAGGTGATAATTGAAAGCTATATAATTCTATAAAAATCTAAGAACAAGATTCTTTTTCAAGATAAAAACTAAAGCCTTTATCTGCTAATATTTCTTTGGATTCAGTATATAGCATTCATTCTTTGCATTTATCATTGAGTGTTTGATGTTTGCTTCTCAGTAACAAATGAGTGTGAGATTTCTTTGATAATGTAAAATTATATAAGCCAGCTGATTCTGAGAAAGATTGGAGTGTGATCTGGTTAAATTACTGTTTTCATGCTTTTCATGGGCTTTCTACTCTCACTGAAACATTTTACTGTATGTATTTGAACACACAGGAGTCTGACGTGCAAAAACTACAGGACAAACTGAATAGTGGTCAGATAGAAGAAGTCATTGTACAGGTAAAGAGGGGAAATTTGAAATGAAGTACAAATGTAGCAGTGTTTTTTAGTGCTCCTTGGGCTGAGCTTTTGTTCAGAAAATTGGAAGTTTTGTGATCTTCCTTTGCTGCAAAACAGCCAAACAGAAGAAGAACCCCTGAAAACAAATTGTCATGTAGTGGTGGGATGGCCTTGCTAAAACATAACAAATTAACAACTGTTTCTTGCATTATGCTTACAGATATGCATGTATACCTACATTGCTTCTTACAGGGTCTAAATCAGTGAAAAGCGCAGAAGAGGATTTAATAATATTAGGGGTAATCCAAACTGAATGGAAAACATAATGAAGTTGTCATTGTCTCTCTGAAGAGAACATCTATTTGGGTATTTAGGGGTGATGGGATTTTTTTCAAAAAAACAACCCCCAAAGCATGCAATTCCTTTGATATTTATAGGTGAAATTTGTGGTAGTGTGTGACCATGATAGATAGTGACATCACTGAGGTAATTAACTGACATAGAGGTAATTTAATATTTTGGCAATTGTATAAAATTTAAGATTTTGTGTATGGTGTTTATTAACAGGCTGAAAATGAGCTGTCGCTGGCAAGAAAAATGATACAGTGGAAACCATGGGAGCCTCTAGTTGAAGAACCTCCTTCTAATCAGTGGAGATGGCCAATATAATTTTCAAAATGGTGTAACCTCTTGAAAGTAAAAAGAAAAAAATAATTATTAATCTATTGTTACTGACAGTTGTCTTTAAATTAAAGATAATCACTTCATTAAAATATATTTTGTCCACTTATATTTAACAATCTAAAGGCTGCTGCCTATTTCTTGCAAAAATGGTTTTAAGAAAATTCTTTCTGGCATTCCTACAATCTTTAGTTTATTTAATTTTTTGCATTTTATATTAACAGGATATTTGCCTTATGCCAAGTTATTTTTATTATATGTATGTTAAAAATACAGACATTATAGGCCACTTGAAATCAAAATCCAAGTTGCAGAAAAGTATGATGATTTTGTCCCACCTTTGGTTGTGTATTTTTGCTACCCCTGACAGGGTCTTAATGGTCATGCAGATACTGCAGTGAGGGATCTAATGCTTACCAAAAAGAACAGGATTTTAGGTTTCAGCTCAATCCCTGTCCTGAACTGGCTGACCCTACTGCCCACATAACTAAACACTATTTCTGGCTTGTGGGAGGTGCTGGGAAGATGGGAGATACCCCCAGATGGAAGAGGGGGAGAAAGAAGACTGCTACTCAAATTTATGGCAGCAGGTTTCTTGTTAACAGGTAGGTTACCATACTTGGCGTAACACCTGTGGCACAAACCTTAGTATTGGGATCTTAAAGAATTGTGTAGACCTGTATTGGTGTATTGTTGATTCACATCTTGAGTGTTAAGTGTTGCAGTAAATGGGGTGACATCAGGCTGGCTACTGGTCTCCAGTTGGGTCCCACAGGGCTCCATCTTAGGGCCAGTGCTCTTCAGTATCTTCATTAATGACTTAGATGCAGGACAGGAAGGGATACTCAGTAAATTTGCTGATGACACTACTTTGGGAGGAGCTGTTGGCTCCCTCAAAGGCAGAGAGACCTCAGCAGATTACAGAGATGGGCCATCACCATCTGAAGTTAAAGAGACACAAGTGCTGGATTCTGCACCTGGATGTAGCAACAGACCGAGGAATGAGATACTGGAAAGCAGTGCTGCAGAAAGAGACCTGGGGGTCCTGGTGGATGGCAAGTGGAACATGAGTCAGCAGTGCCCTGGCAGGCAGGAGGGCCAACCCTGTCCTGGGGTGCATGAGGCACAGCATCGCCAGCCAGGCAAGGGAGGGGATTGTCCTGCTCTGCTCTGGGGTGGCCTCATCTCACATGCTGGGGGCTAGTTTGGGCACCACAAAAAAGATCACTTTTAGATAGTGTCCAAAGGAGGGTAAGGAAGCTGGTGAAGGGTCTTGAAGGGGCAGCCATATGAGGAGTGGCTGAGGTCAGTGGACAGGCTGTGGCCTGTTCAGTCTGGAGCAGAGGAGACTGAGGGGAGACCTCACTGTGGTCTTCAACATTCTCACAAGGGGAAGTGGAAGAGCAGGGGCTCATGTCTGGTGACCAGTAATGGGACCCAAGGAAACAGCACGAAGTTGTATCACAAGGGGTCTAGGTTTGCTATTAGGAAATGTTTTTCAGCCACAGGGTGCTTGAGCACTGAGATTAGCTCAGTTGGTTAAAGCAGGGGCTAATCACACAAGGGTGTGGGTTCAGTCCCTGGATGGGCCATTCATGTAAGAGTTGGACTTGATGGTCCCTTGCAGGTCCCTTCCAATTCAGAATATTCTGTGATTCTTTTGAAAGCTTTTGTTTAAAGATTTAATCCTATAAATCCCTATTAAAATATCCAAACTAGATCTAAGGGTACTGTGCACGTTTGCCTTTACTGATGTTTTTTTAAGACCATTAGTAACATTCCTGCAAGTTTAAAGACAGGAATATAGCTATTATCACAAAAATCTGCAGTTTAATAAGCATTTGTATATGCACTGCTTACATTACACAACATATTTGGTCATAGCTGTTTTTTTCATAGCTTTTAGGCTTATAAATTTATTTGTGGCATCATTATTACAAATAATTAATTACAAATTTATGTAGTATTTTATGCAATGGTATTGGGTGGTAGGTCAATAGAAGAGAAAACCAGTATTCCCAAGGTATTCACTCCAGAAACTATTTTCACTGCATTCTTTAGCATTGGGTTCCCCCCCCTCCTCCCGCAACTATTATTATAATTACAGAAATTTTTAGATTTTGAAAATTTAAAAAGTGAAAAATACTTAGTTTCATTGTTTGGTTTTGAAGGATTTTTCAGTCTTGGCCAAGGTAGAAACTGGTCTTTTCCTAAGAAAAACCACTAGATGGCATTCCAGAAGAGGACTTTGCTAAAGTTAACAAACACAATTTTCACATGAGAAATATTTAGGGATTACAGACTTGAATGAGGGCCAATGCTATCACATGAGTAATGAAAATTAATGGATTTTGGTAATAAGTATTGAGCTGACCTGAGAGGAATCAAAATAAAATAAATTTAAAAAAAAAACCCACAACAAAGTCTAGTATAAATGATAGTGGCATGAAATGATGGAGGGGGAAGGAAAGTTGCCAGAATATGGTAGCAACTATTGGAATTCTTTCTACTCTCCCATAACTGAGACATTTGCTGAACTCTCTTCTTGCTCCAGGGGAGAGGAAGTTGTTTTCATGGCCCACTTCTGCTGAAATTTGATATATGGCCTTTTAAAACTGAGTTTTACAGATAAAAGCATACTCTCCTCTTCCTTTTACAAATGCACATCTGTGTCCTCCATGCAGGTCCTAATTTATTCCAAGAGGAATATGCTAGCAAGGTATAATTTGAAGGCTAACTAATTATTTAGCTTGATTTTTCTCCTTTAATTGTTGGAAATACATGATGATGCAAATAATTTTATAATCTGTTGTAATATGGTAAGGTAAATCACTGCAAGCTTTAGAGTTAACAAACTTTGGATCTGTAGAACACCTTGAGATCATCTGATTGAAGTCATGTGAATAAAAAAGTAGTTTATCTGCAAGGATGTGGCCTAGCAGAGACAGAGCCTGTTACACCAGGAAAACAACTTTCCATCATGAGAGCAGAGCAAGTACTGAGGTTTTGCCATTCCTAACTTGCCATCTGTGCTGCTTAACCTATCCCAAGTGACTGTGTTCTGAACATGAAACCAAAACCAAGAGGAGACGAGTGAACGCCGTTTTTTATTACTATTATTTTAATATTCAAAGTTTATGTGCTATTTCATTAGGAATAAAAATGTAAAATCATTGCAACTCAAAAATGAGCTTGAATGTTTAATCAACTATATAACAGTGAAAAAGTGACACAAATGACAGTATCTTTCTATAGGATTAATGGTGATCCTATTCTGGGAGTTCAAAGAAGGTTTTAGAAAAAACATCATTAGCAGTGGTAATGGGAGATTTCTGTCCTTTTGATGGGAAGGAGGCCCCGTTCAAGTGCCAAACAATGTTAGGGAAATGATAACAATCATGGCATACAATTATTGGGTATTCATTTGAATTCAATAATAATTGAAATGCTTTTTTTCAGGATTCTCCTGGAATTGCAAGACAGAACTGAGTATTTCACATCTGAAAGTTATGTGATGTGACTGTCTGCTCAGTTTTCTTGTAGCATACTGAAAACGTTTGCAGGAGTTGTGTCAGAAATGGCACCTCAAACACCAGGAAATCCAATTTCATATGGTTTTCATTCTGATTTGCATGTCTTTAATTTCCAGTTAACAGTCTCAGTGCTCACACCACGGACCCTCCAGGGAGAACAGCACGATTAGGCACGACCCGTGTCACATCTAGGCACTGCCACACAGCTCAGAAGTGAAGGCGTGTGGCACGAAGGCTGCCACCACTCACCCACAAAACCCCTTCTCGATATCCAAAAGTTCTGGGGGTTTAGTACAACTTCTGCTTTTATCTACAGCAGAAAGATATAAGGAAAAACAGTGTTTTCATACATTATTGCCGCCATGGGCTGGTACGAGCTCACATCGCCTGCTCAGGGTCACAGCGTGGGCACGGCCACTGCGGGTGTGCCAGCACTGGGGCCGCTCCAGGCCGCCAGCACGAGTTCCTGCAGGGGCTGGAGGGAGCCAGGGCAGCTGCTCGTCCTTCCGCACAGCTTCCCTCTCCTCTTTTCCTGACCCTCCTCGTCCCGACGCGTTTTCAGTCCGCGCGGCCCGGCCCGGCCCCGCTCCCCAGTGCGCACGCTCCTGCTCCCCGGGCGTCCGGCCTGGTTGCCGTGGCTACCGCGCCGCCGCCGGGGCGAGCGGCGCCTGTCCGGAGCGCCGCCGGGCCGGGAGGTGCCGCGGGGGCAGGGGCAGGGGCAGGGTGCGGGGGTCCCAGCCGTGCGCCGAGCGGCGGCCGCACCCCCGGCCCCGGTGCGCACTGAGCCAGGGGCCCGCCCGCCCGAGCGGTTTGGCATCCCCGAGCTCCCCCCCCCGGGAGCTGCGTCCCGGGTCGTGCGGGTTTGGTTGTGGTTTTGTACTGAGGAACGTGGGCTTAGGACTCTTCCAGCCCGAATAATTTCGGTGGCAACTCGGAAAACCGTAACGGTGTGCTGTCTCTGGGTAATGACCCCTTGGACCATCTTGTTCTATAGGTAAAGAACGAGAGGTAAAAAGAACTGTGCCGGCTACCTGCCTTGGAGTATTACGTTTGGTAAACACCAGTCAAAAGTGCTTTCTGTTTGGTGGAAGCAAAGATCTCATACTGTTCTCAATAGGCCTTTTGGGAACAGATACAGGAAAAGCTTTTCAGGACAGTAAGTTACCCATAATTCTGGTAGTAGAAATGTGCCAGTATGTAATTTATAATAGATCCTGTGATTATTCTTGCAGAAAGATTAAAAGCATGCAACTGATGCTTTAGGAAATGGAAGATGCATCCGATGGCTTTGAAGTTGCTACATCTGAAGGGTCAGGTGCAGAGCAATCACCTGCATCCTCACAAGGAAAAGCAGTCAGAGAGGCTGGGGACCCAGCAGAGAAGCCTCTGCTTCCAGAACCTGCAGGCACTGCACAGTCAGAGGAGGGCTGGGACCAGCAGTCTCCTTCTCAAAATTCAGTACTACCAGAGAATATAGCAAATGGGACAGAGACAGGTAAAGAAGTTGTTAAAATGTTGGGCATTAATGTTTCAAAGAGATATTTTTTCTTCAATTTGGTTATAGCTTCTTGCACCCCCACACACCCTCATTCTGTTTATGCTTGCTGGGATTTGGTCCTGCAGTAACACTTTAAATTCTCATATGAAACATACTCCAAAGGTAAGGAATGTATTCTTGATCTCAAACTGTAGTAGTCATTTCTAGATGGCGTTTTATAGAATGATCCTTATTTTCAGAAATGTGTATGAGTAGGTATACATATTTTGTATGTGCATTTAAATTAACAGTTTAGGCAACATTATAGAAATCACCTTACTATTTTACCTTTCTTAGATTCCCCTGTAACTTACCTGCCACCCTTCTTTATCTGTGTCTTTCTCCTGCAGTCTCCCAAATGCTCCATCATTTCCTACACCTGTTCTTCAGTGTTCTGGGTGTCTTCAGTCACTTCCTCTTCCCAATATAGGACCCCATTTTCTTAGTTCTTCAGAGCAGAACAGAGTATATATCCTGTTCAGCACCTGAGCACAGTGAATAACAATTCCTAGTATGAACTTGCTGGCTACTTTCCTCATTGCTGGGTTCCATTTATCTGCTCTCATTCTCAGTAGCTGGCTAGGAATATCTTTATGTGATGACAATATTACATTAGATACCGCCTTTAAAATTGTATGATAATACTATTTCAGCTTGCAAATAGACTGTCTTTTAGCTGAAAAAAAAGATGATTATGTTGTGTTGCAGTGTTACAATAAAATCATCTCGGGGGGTAAAGTTGAAGGAGTTATTTGTTTGTTTTGAGAAGCTTCTCAGGAATGAATTTTGTTTTTATTTTTAGCAAGCATGATTGAGGATAATGAAACACTTGGGAAGACTGGGCCTAATTCTGATGAAACTGTCCAGTCTGAGAATCAGGAACGTTTCCCTGGAGAAGTCATTCAACAGGATTACCACATGCCTGATGTCATAACTGTCAGAATACAAACAGGTAAATGCTGCTTTTGCAGGTTTATTGATAAATGCTGCTTTTGCAGGTTTATTGATACATATGTAATTATGGTCTAATCTAGATGTGTTACTGAAAGAAGCAGTATTTATATTTTGGAACTTCCATTTTAACAGGTTCGAATTCATTTCAAGAAGTAGCTGTAAAAGTTGAAAGACCTACCTATAATAAACCTTTTCTGGGTGGATTTAGGAACATGTCAACAGGAGTGGAATTTCATAATGCAGGATCACAAACAAAACCCAAAAAACGACCTGACAAAGGAATTCAGTTATTTTGTAGGGAAACACAGGTAAAGTCTTTGTAATGTCCTTTTAGTATGTTGTTTTTGCCAAATGGAATAGAATCTGACACTATTTCTGATAGGAAACAGGAAGTAAATCTGAGATAAATGTGCAAATGAAAGTATTTAGTAGATAAATATCATTATTCTTGTGATTTTTATTGCAAAGACCTAATTTTGCCACTTAATGTAATGAGGAAAAAATATCTCTGTGTATTTTCTTCTAATCTGACATGCATTTTTTCCCCAGACAGTTGTGGAAAAAAATACACAACAACAAACAAGAAATACAACATCGACACAGATGACTAAAATTGGCCTTTATGTATCAAACATGACTGACAAGCTAATAACTCCTGGGAAGTATTTTACAGCAGAGGAATACCATAAACGTAGACTTGAAGCAGTAAGTCCTTATCTGTTTGAAACTATCTGTAAAATAATGTATTGTGAAGGTTATCTGAATAGTTAACGAGTGTTCAGAGTGTTCAAAGACTGAATTTAAAAGTGAACTGTAAAATGTCTTCTTATGCTCATCTTCTATAATCTTTCAGATACAGGGGAAGTGCGTGTTTGCTCTGTGGTTTTAGTGACATTTGATACTTTGCAATCTCTTAAATATTAAGAATTCTGAAATTATTGTTTTCTGTCTCACAGTGACAGTTAAGTTTCCATGTAGAGCATTAAGGATTAAAACAGGCTTGTTCTTACAACATTCTTATGATCTCTTTGAAAGAACCTAAGCTAAATGCTTAATGTATGGCCTGAAATAAATGGAGTATTGGGTTAGGATTTAGGAGATATGCAATCAAGCTTTTGAGTTTTGAGAACAATCTATTTGAGAACAATCTGTTTTTCTTTGTCTGTTTGGTTGGGGGTTTTTTTATCAGACTTACTAGGTTACCTTGGGCAAACTGATCTGTTTTGGATTTTGTTCAAGCTCCCTGCTTTGATACTAAAGTAGAAATGGGCTGTTAAAACACAGGCAGTGGGTCTATGGGGTTTTCTGGTGCACTGAGTTGCCTCATGAAGGCAATTCAGATTACAGATTCTGCATATTCAATGTGCAGAGGATGCCATTTAGGCATTCCACTCTGCTTTTTGAAAACCATGTGTTCTGTGACTGCACATTTAACTCAAAATGTGCCCTAAATTGTGTTAGATGAGGCCCTGCTTTGTAAATGCTCTTGTTATTAATTTGATTGCTGAAAATAGACAGTCTGAATCCAACTGAATGGAGAAACAGTTGATTCCCCAAGTGTCTAAGTAGAATAATTGTATTGACATGGTTGGCAAGATCTTTGGAATTTTCTGGGTAGAAGTTTTCTTTTAAGAACTTCTTAAATTGGTCAGCTTTAGCATCTTGTAAAAGTGGAACCCAAGTAGGCAGTAATTTCCTCAGGACTACCAATATGGTCTTTAGTGACACTTGTTGAAATCTGTAATGTATCCATAGGTAATTTACAATGCACAGTAGGGAGATGTCATCTTGGTGTTGGTTCCCATTGATGGATTTGCACAGTGCAGTATAGGTCCATATTGAAATACTGTTTGAAGACATATTCAAGAGAAGTTTTACATTAAGATATTAACAGAGATAATGCAACTGTATTAACATGATTTTGTGCTTGATAGCTTTCAATCTGAACAATGCTTGGTACCTCGTGTCATTGATTTGACTGAACTGTTTGTAGCGCAAATGCTAACTCAGCCAGCAGAAGATGAGGCTTGTGCAGTATCCTCCCTTAACATACCATAGACATTTCCCCAGTCCTCAATAGCCGCAGCTTGGGAAGGTCAATGATTTAATTTTCTTTTTGCATTTCTGTCATAACACCTTTAGTAATTTCACTTTCATTATTTGTTCACAAATAAAATGCAGTTGATTTTGTGTCTAGATGTTGATTTTTGTAATTAGAAATTTTAAAGAAATTTTGCAACTGTGTCTGCATTTCCATTCTGTAAACTGGTAGTAAGATAAGGAAAAGAATAAAAAGAGTACATGGCAAAAGATATTTTTAAGGGGAGATTTGAAAAAGAAAAATGGATATTTAAATGTAGTTTATATTTTGATCTGATTATTTGAACCTATTTTATCCACTGTACTCACTGGTTAAATTCCTGCAGTTGCCTAACTGAGTAATCATACTAGTGCTTAAACTAATAGTACGTGACTGATTTTGTAACATTTAAATTAGTTTCAGTACAAGAAAAAATCTTAGAAAATGTAGTTAGGAAGCTGGAGAAAAGAACAGCTAAGAAATAATACTATGCTCCAAAATACTATGTTGTTTTGTTTTAAATTCATGATTTTTTGATATTGTATCATGTATAGGTAATAGTATTACAGAAATATTTCCGTCGTTGGCATGCAGTAAATTTAGTACAAAATCTGAAGGAACAAAAGAGGTCAAGGCTGGCAAGGGAGGCACAAGAAGAATTACAGAAAAAAAGAGAGAAAGAAGAAAAATTGAGGAGGGAATATGAGAAAAAACTGAACCCTAAAACAAAAGAAGACTTTGAGCTACTGTACCATGAATTGGAATGTAAGTTTTCTTAAAGGGATATCTTTAAAGCAACAAAATAGTACAGTTTGTTTAAAACAAACTTAGGGTTTTACATGTTTTTATAGATACTTCCATGGTTTTCTTTCTGCTTTACAGTGGAAATTGTTTCATTTTAAAATAATTATTTTACTTTTATGTATTACTAGAAATAGAAAGAAGGCTTTGGTGCTCTGTAAGCACTGTTCAGCAATAACTAAACATCCCTGTGGTACCAACATCCAGCACCTTACAACCTGCTATGACTAAAATTTAACTCTATCACAGCCAAAACCAGTACACCTTTTTTAGAAATAACTGGCTTATAGAATAGTGCTCTTTGGCAGTTTTATTGACATTTTTTATTTATGTCTAAAGTTAAGGTCAAGAAGAATCAAAGGGTGTCTTTTTAGATCAGAGTTGCTTTTATCTTTCACTCTACATTTAAGATGCTGAAAAATTTTTGTACAGAATTTTGAAACATATGACAGAAGTTATTACTTTTGTCTTAGTTGTCCTCTACTGATGCTTTTCCTCCTTTCTAGTTCATTCCATGTTTCACAAAACTGTGTTGTCAAAATTTTAAAAATCTCTTAGGAATTCTACAGGACTTTCTGAAAGTCATACATTTCCTGTTCTTGGAGTAGATGATGTTTAATACAGGCAAGCACTTCTAAACTTTTCCAGAAAACTAATGTGAATACTGCAGATAATTGACATAAAACCTTACAAGAATCTAATGGTGCAAATCGAACAAAAAACTTAAAGTATGTCCTTTGGAAAAATAAAAACAGTCAAAAGCTGTGTACTTGTACCAGCATATAATGAAACAGCAAGATTTTTGGTTTTTTACAATGTCTCTTTTAAAGCCAGAATTTTTTACTGGGACTTGTTACAATTCTTATGTTATCTCAGCTACTTTATCTCAGTGCTTTATGGTCTAGCTCTTTGCCAGTTTGGGTATTGCTGTCCCTGTAGCAGAACTGACCTAATAGATTACCTACTTCATTGCAAAGCCACCTGCTCTTAAACAATCTCAGCTCTTTCTTCAGTGGTAAACTGAGCATAAATTTGGTGGCATGTGTTATTCATAGAGCTCAGGATCACGATTCAAAAATTCCCAAGTTATACACAAATCTTTTAATGCTGTCATACTTCGTGTGGCATTGAACAAATGACTTTGTCTGAATTAATAAATGAATTATAAATATCACTGTTCGTGACAAATGTAAAAATTATTGCTTGTCTTGAACTTTGCAGTTGTTGGAATGGTATCTTCATGAGATTTGTGGTTTGTTTGAGATTGTCTACCCCTCCTTTTTTTCTTTGTAGATGGTTTGCTTTTCACTTCCCAAGAATCAAGCCCTTTTCAAGTTGTATCTGACTTAAGTAATCAAAAGCCAAGGTACTCAAATAGTATTTTTTTCCTTACCACTTATGAGAAGTCTTACTATTTCCCATCTGATTTTCTGTAATATTTTATTCAGGAAGGTGATTCCAGACTACTGTGCTGTCAGATGTATGATCCACTTTTTTAAGTGTGAGAAGTCTTACTTGCAGTAGAAACAACCAAGTTCAGTTGAAGTTATGGAAGAGTGCTGATCTTCATGATATTTTTAGATTTGAAAGTTATGGTTATGCAAGTGTCTCTTGCTTAATTTAATGACTTTGAATTCACAAATAATAACTTTCAGCCAAGCATGTTCAGAAATTTCATATCTAGGCAACCTGAAAAAACATTTGGCACTTTAGAACAAATTCCAATATTTGATTTTTTTTTTTAATATTTTGTTAAAAATAATGGTTGGTATCAATCTCACTCTTTAGTTTTCATTAACTGGTGTTGACTAGTTGCTTCTCTAGTTGCAGTCATGCTCTTCATTTGAATAGAGCTTAATGATTCTAGGAAGTTGAGGTTTTTTTCCTACCTGCATCTGGAACAATTTTGCATTCTTACAGTGCCAACAATTTACACAAGCTAAATCATTGTGACAGTAATAGAATGAGACTATTGTCCTCCAGGGATCTGTGAAGGTTATTGCTGCAGTCGCAACAGAGTTACTATTACAGGGTCAGCCAGTACAAGCAATTCCTGGTGGTAGAAAAACTTGTCTGTTGACTGTATAGTGCAAATAAGGTCTATCTATATATTCAGCATGTCTGCATAGGCATTTATTATTTATTTGAAAAGTTTGAACTATTTTACTTTATAAACACTGGAATAAAAATTGTAATGAGTAAAATTTATGCAGATAGATAATCTGCAGAACAGATAATGTAAGAGGAGTACTTTAACTTGTTGCATGTAAATGGGGACTCAAGAGGTGAGTATCAATGGTGAGCAACAGGTTCTTCATGTCTGAAAGTATAAAATTGCTTACTGTATTTATTAGCTCCACCTTAGAAGTTGCTGCCCCCTTCAGGCATAATAAAAGTTCATGTAAATTAATTCTGTATAATGGTGTTGTTTGCTGAATTGACTTTATTTAAAATATATATCTTTGGGTTCTCAGAACTTGCCAGACAGCTGTCATATTACAGCTTGGAGAGCCTTAAGGAAACAAATTGAAATATTTAAAAATGGAAAACATAAGGTACTGTAGATAAGAAGCCACAGGCAGAAGATAAACCTTCCTCCTCTCCCTTCTCCTGCCTCTAATCTTACCTGATCCAGGATGTTACAGGCTTTTTCAGTGCATCACATATTGAATGGTTTATTTTACGCTGGGTTTTGCTTTTGCGCAACTGTTCTGGGATGATTACAACACTTTGAGGTATTCTTCAGGAATGTTGAAGTTTTGGATCTTATAAAATTCCCTACAAAACTCCAGAGGTATTTGAACTAGATCAGACTCTTCAGAGAAGCCAGGAATTGTTATGGGATATGCAAAGGCAGTAAACACAATTTGATTTTACAAGCAGATTTCTCTAAAGCCATGTAGTCTGTATATCTGCAGCAAAAGTGTCAAGGGGTAAGATTCTCATAGAGCATGTAGTGCTGTCATGTGCTACTGTCATGTGCTACTGTCATGTGCTGCTGTCATGACCATCCTGTGGCTTCTTCTGTGGCCACTTTCACCCACTTGGTTAGTTATGTTTTAGAAAACGAAAGGGAGAGTAAAGCGATGACTGTCGAGTTACTATTGTGTTCTCATCTGCCTTGGATGGCAAAAGGTGATACCACTGCAATGTTCAGTGTAAGACCTGAAGGGCTAAATGTTACTGTCAGTTAAGTTTTATCTCGGTTTTGGAGGACTTCAAGCTTCTTTAGATTTTACTAATTTTTGCAGAGAGAAGCAGTAATATTCTCAGCACTGAGTACTAGTGGTACCACATTAAGATGCAGCCATTTCATCATACATTTCCACAGGAGCTAAATTCTTTTTCTCACATAAAAATTCTTTTTCTCCTACTCATCCTTGAGTTTTGAGTACAAATTGGCAGTCTGGAATTGATGTACACACACATACTCTCACAGAACATCTGTATAATTTACATTCATTTCTAGGCTATCTTGCATGTATTGAAAATAGCTATAACCGTCAATTCCCTAAAATGGAAACTGGTTTTTAGTGAATATTGAAAGAAAAGTCAGTTATGTTGTTTCTTAAATATGAAAGCAGAAGTTTTGCTGGAAAGCATCTCATAAAAAATACTCAAAATATTTGTATCTGCAGTGTGGATGCAGGAGGAGACTGAGCGAATTAACAGAACTCTTACTGGAGCTAAAAGAAAGGCAGCACTTTGTGCACTTCTGGAAGAAGAGACACAGCTCATTGCTTGCATTGGGATGCACAAACTAAATGCCAATGTGGAGAATCAACAAAAAGCAATACTGCACTTTCTGGTTGAGGTCAGTAATTAGGCTGATAATAAAGAATACCAAAGTACAGGAACAGAAAATACACCTGCAAAGTACGAAAAGTACCTTTTGTAGTTTTTAACAGTTAATCATGTGAATGCTAATGTTATAAATATCCAAATTATATGGTTGTTTGTGTCAATACAATTCAGTAAGTTTCTTTTTCCAAGCTGAAAATTTCATAGCTGTCAGACCAATTGAAGGTTGAACAGTGCATTGGTAAGGCTGTTAATTATAAAAAATATAAACAATGCATATAATTAATTATAATAATATAAATATGTTATCCTTCAGGAGGTAAAGTTGTCACTAATTTCCCAAATGATTATAGGCCTGTGGTCATCATATGTCTCTCTTTAAAGAGAGCATTTACTCTGTTTTCCTATATAAAGAAGAGTTTGCATCTGATGTTGAACTCAGTTATTAAATCATTGACTTTAGTTCCATTAGAATTTTAAATTGAGATTTCATTCTTCTATAATCTTGGGGATAATATTTAAGGGAAGTTCCTTCAGTCTTAATAAAAAAAATGAGAATTCCTTCATTCACAAAGATGATTTAAAATAGTGTTAAATTCAATGGTATCTTAATGTAAAATACAGAAAACCTTGTCCTTTTAGGTAGACGTCCAGCCATTGGAAAAAAGTAATAGTTTATTTCTAAAGTATGTGACATGATTATGAAAAGAAATACTGCAAAAGAAATGGTTTTTAGCTATCAATTTTTTAAAATTATTATTATTTTAAAATTTTGACTGTTTAGTGCTCAAAAAGAGACTTTTTTCATTCTTTTTATTACTGATGCAGGGGAACTGTAGTCTAAATGTGATTTGATAAAATGTATTACATTTCTCATTGTGAACAAGTTGCTTATCTGAAATATTAGTGGAAATGTTACTACATTTATTACTGTGGTATGATTGTTTTCTCTCTTACTGCTTTCAAAAATGAAAAAAAAACCCAGAAAACCAAATAATGAGGAATATTTTCAGAGCCTTGAATAATTTCTATGTTTAATGTTTGCTCCTACTACTTACAATGTGTTCTGTTACCTTCTAAGAAAACGAAGCCTAGAACAGTCAAAGGAAATATATTTCTCTCTTAGCTGACTCTGTTATTTTTCCCATAAGGACTGATTTCCAGTGTCCTACCTGTACAGATTGCTTCCAGCACATAGTCTTACAAGCTGTACAGTTTCCTTGCATCTAAAATCAGAAGCAAAATGTTCTTCAGCACAAGAACTCTCAGTGACAGTTGATGTTCAGAGAATCAGGAGACACATTAGAGACAACAGATATTTTGTCTTTCCAAGCAGTGGACATTTTCCTGAAGCAGTTACTAATAATTTATATATTCCTATTTTAAATGTATAAATTATGTTTTTCATGAAGAGACTGTAATCTTTTTTGTTTTAAAATCTATTGAGCTTCTGAACTAGAGCAACTTTTCATGTTTTTTATCATATCAGCTGTAGGATTTTTAGTGTTGTTCCAAACTGTTGAAATAGTTAGCTCTAACTCAGAGGGAGAAAAAGTAACAATTTTTGCATTTTTTAAAAAAGATAAAATAAATATAATTTTGTAAATCTCAAAATGAAATGGATGGTTTGCTATGACAATAACAGTGCAGTTTAAGCACTTCAAATTACAGTATGAAATTTATTTTTGAGTGCTTGATTAAGGATTATTTCGTTTTTTCTTGAACTTCAAGCTTGTAATGTCAATCTGGACACTTGCCAGTTAAAGCTGCAATAATACCTTTCACATCTGAAGACTGCAAGCTGCAGTAGCCAATGTGGTATGAAACTTGCTTCTCCATGGAAACCTTTGTTCCCTTCTTTGCTACTTTAAGCATGTATCTCCACAGGCATGTGTGCCCTTATGAAGGTTGCTACTGGTTGTGTGTATCCTATGTTCTAGGGGGTTCATTATGCTGAGCTCGTTCTTCTTCAGCATTTGTACTTTGGAGAGGAAGTCTTTGATTAAGCTTTTATACAGCAATCATATTGACTTGATGAAATTTGTATAACTATTAACTGTCACTCAGTTCATACCTTTCATGCTTTGTGCTATTTCTGCACACATCCTATGGATTTTTTTTATTATACTTACATTTTTCTCTCTGTCTGTGATGGTGTGTTTCTCTCCTCAGGCACTTTTTCTGCTTTCATGCATTGGCAGCAGAGTGTAGTCGTAGTAACCTTGCTTTCTGAAGTAATACAGATAACAGGATTATTGTAAATTCCACAGCACTGCCAGCAGACTAAAAGACAAGTGAAAGCTGGCAGAAGATCTCAAAGTTTTAGGTTTTCTCCTGTCTGGAGTACCGAAAAATAGTCCTGAAATCAGAGAACTTGTGATTCTTTCTTTTTTCAGTAAAAAGTTGCATATTTTTTTTTACATTTAAAATTTGTTTTATGTAATACCCACGTATGATAAGGTAGTAAGAAAAATACAGAAGTTACAGATTTATTTTTGAAGAATTAATTATAATAACAGAATTGGTCTGTATTAAGGGTCATTTGCAGAATGGGATACCAAGACTACTTGCACAATTGGGTTTGCAAATTATCAGAAAAATCTAGTTTTACTGACTATTTCTTAGGGTTTACTCTGGCCATTGATTCTTTCTAGCATTAGCAAATGACCTTTGTCTGTTACTGTAAGTGATTTCCTTGAAGAAGATCAAATGTAGGTACTGAATTAACTACTACATGGAAAACAGTGGTTTGTCCCAGTCTAACATACGAAGGATTGTCAGCATGATAGACCCTCTAAGTTGGTCTGAATTTTATTGTTTGCAAAGTGTGGGTTTGTTAGGTTTTTTTTTTTGTTGTTGGTTTTTTTTTTTTGGAATTTCTAGTATTGTACAAAGATAGTGAAACAAAATGAAAATATAGTAGAATGCTCCCTATTATGAGAGAGAAAAAAATTACCTTGCTCTAGTTTTGCTGAAATGCAAAGATTTCACCAAGTAATTAAGAGTTGATTGTTTTAGGGTTTTTTTAGCTAATGTCTGGTTTTGCGATTGCATTTCTTAGTTTTGGCTCTGAAATGTCTTAATTTTGGCTCTGGTTAACAATATCTCCTTTAATTAGAGTTCTACCCCCACTGATAATGTAATTAAATGTCATTAATTTGATGTTAAATCCTTTGTAAAATTATTTTGTCTTTCTTTAATTAACTTTATTTATTTAAAAGTGAGGAAAACTTTTGATCATGGTAATAACGAATCATATCTCTTCTAGCTATCTAATATTCTTGGTATTTTTATAACTTATCAGCATATCAAGCCTATTTAATCAAAATAATGATTGTGTCTATGCTGGTGTCATGTCCAGAAAACTGCTAGGCATGTGAATACTGAATAAAGTGTTTCTGTTGTTAGGTTACACTGAGACTGCAAGGTGAAGTTTGTGAGTGTTAGTGAGCACTTAAGTTCCAAATATAGTGAAAAAGAATAATTAATACATAGAAAGATGTTTCAAATACCTCTCCCGAAAGAGGAGGAGGAAACATTTCCTTTTCCTTCCTAAGAAAAGGAAATGTTAAGTAATGATGGGGGAGAGGCTTTTGAAACCTCCCTTTTTATTGGAATTGGATACTTATGTAACAGTGTGATTTGCAACCTAAATCAATCTTCTGGAAAGAAGAAAATGGTTGTACTTTTTAGATCTTGTGGGGCAGGTGACGTGATGTAACTTCTTACTGTCTATAAAACTTAAAGATGTGCAAAGAGATAATTGAAGCATAAGGCATATATGGCATGTGGTTAGGTTAGCAAACAAGAAGCTAGGTGAAGTGTCTGGTAAACTATAAACACATACCTTGCCCTAGCTCTAACAAACCATATTCCTTCTGTCCTTCTCTGCAACTAGTATAAATAAAACAGTTCCCTGGAGATATTTTTTACTGCAGTAGACTTAAAGGTCTTAAATTTGCAATCTTTACACAGTCAACAGACATACTGATTTTTACTGATAATTTAAAGGGATTTATGACTGCAAAGTGAAATACAGAGCAAATGTATTCTAACACTACTGTCAGTAAATTCACTTTAAAGAAATAGAGCATATCCCTGTAGGAGAATATTATTTGCTTTTACTGTCCTGAAAGTTGAAATTGTCATGACCCACAGCTTTAAATAAAATGTCCAATTGAATGCTTGCTTTGGTGGAAGAGATGCTGTATCAATATCGAAAATAGAATTAGCCTTTTGCGTTAGTCAAGCATTAACATTAAGTCCCTATTTGCTCTGATGAAACTTGATGTAACATAATGCCATTGTTAAGCTGATGGTCAGATTTTAATAGCTCAGAGTTCTGCAAATTGTTTCTGAAGTGTGCACAGCCCAGGAGGTGGAAAGCATTTGATGGAAAAATCACTGAAATGGATACACAGAACTCACTCCGTGGTAAAGAACTACTTGAAATCTACCGCAGCATTAACACAAGGGGCATCCCAAAAGATGAGAGAACATCTGTGCTGTTAACACTCAAATGGACAGTGAAGGTGAGATTTAGTTTTCTATTTATGTTTAGCTTGAAGCTGTACTTTCCAAAGGTGCTGTCACTTAATTATGTTGACACATTAGCAATGCTGCTGCTGGCAGACAAGTGCCGTGATGGTGAGCTGGCAGCTGGAGACCCTCATGTACTACCTGGTGTGTGAGTGTAATTTACATTCCAGATACACTCTAAATTCATATTTTACTTTATCATGTGTATATTTGTCTTCAGGTTGTGTTAGAATTTTAACCCCATGGTTTTAGACTTCTTTGTATATTAATACATAATACAATTTTAGTACAAAGTTTTGTTTACTACTTAATATCAACCTTATGAGAAATGTGGCAAGGATATATGTGGCAATTACCATTTATCTTTTCTCAGTTATTTGAAATATCTGTTTAGAACCTTATCTATCTATTGGTTTGGATTACCAGTTTTATGGGTAGCAAATACTGATTTTTTCCTTCTTCTCTTTGCCCTTCACTTCCCACCACCACTGTTGCTGCTAGTGTTCCCAATGAATTAGAAGCTGGTTGCATTTTTTTAGTCTTTCATATTGGTTTTATTAATTTATTCATGTACAAAAAGAATGAGTTTCTTGGTCCTTTCAGGATGATACAGATGACATCAGCCTAGAATAGAATGCTGCTTCCTGATCTTATTAAAACAAACAAGCATCTTGCTGTTTGTTTTAGTAGTGCCAGTATTTGATTTCAAGTCACTATGGCATTGAGAGCACTTCTGGTTTATGAACTCTTGCCCATCTTAACACAAGTCAATATTGCTGTAGTGAACAAGTCAATTTCTGTAAATTATCACTCTCTTTTACCTGAGAAATCACTGAACTCATTCACCTCTTATGTTTCTCTCTCTGGAGAATCTTTTGCCAAGCATTTGAAATATTGAAGTGACTAATTTCCAGGAATACTGTCAAAGTCCCCCATGCCTCTTGTGTGGTGGATTTTTTGGGTTTTCTTGTGGCATTTTTTAAAACCCATCCATATTACACCTCCAATCTCATACAAAGGAAGCTTCTTAGGGAAATATTTCTTTGGACTTCTGAAGACTTAAAAATTTGCACTTGTTGAGTACCTCTGCTAAGCATCTTTTAGTGCTTCCAGGCTTACAGCTCCTCACAGCTTGGGTATACATATACAGGCCCTTTAACACAGAATGTATAAGGATTCTCACTTTTGTAATTCTACAGTTGTTTCATTGGAGATTTTTTCCCCTGAGATACTAACGAGTTCTTCTGTGAACATGTTCTTACATGAACATAGAGAGGTATGCATGGTAATGTCCATAGATTCCATAGTTTGCTTTCATGTCTTACTGAATTATTTTGTTTGTTTGCGTCTTTATTGTTGAGCAGTTTATTTTCCTTTTGCTCTCTTTTTTTTTTTTTTTTTCTTTTCAGGAACATGAATGTAACTTAACACAGGAAATAGTGGCATTAATTGACAGGGAACTTGATCTTATGTCAAGAGAGGTGAAAGAATGCAACTTGGAAGGACTGAGGAAAAGAATTTGTACATTATTTCTCCAGTACATCAAAATTCCAGAGTTTAACCCTCAGGTTGCTGGGTTAATTAAGGTATTATTCTTATTTTGCAGCCTGACATAGTGGCCACTGAATTAAAGAGAAGGGGGATGGAAAATATTGAAAGTTTTTTTATTTTACATTTTGCTGTAGAATTGGTGGAGGAGTTCCTCAGGAAGTAAAATGCAGCAAGTACATAGGTTTCACACAAATAAATTTTTATAGTTCTATTAGGAAGCATGGGGCATAGACATGGTCATAAGTACCTGACAAGTGGCTGGCAGCACTGAGAGAGCCCAGGAACTCTTGTGTCTGAAATCAAACATCTGAAAGTTATATGGTAGATCTTATGGGATGGTATCAGTAAAATGTAATAGCAAAGCGGTACCAATATACTGAGAGAGGAAGTCGTGGTTTTTTCTGCTGGTCAAGAGGCAGCATGCCGTGCATCCAGAAAGGAAGAACATAGCCCATGTCAATGTCTAGTGCACCTAAGCAAAAACTGTTCCAGGCTTCTGTTGCAGAATCAGTTGCTACTGTGTGCGAAGAAGATGTAGTTAGTTTTGTGTGAGTGTTCTTCTATTCTGACTACAGATTACAAAGGAAAATATTGATTCGCTATCGTATGTTGCTGCTCTAAGTAGCAATATCTGTTTTGCATCTATCAGAAGACCATTCCTCATACAGTTGTCAGTGTTATCTCAGGAGTAGAGAATCTGTCAGACTTAGATGCAGATGTTAGATTTAGAAGCAACTAACAGTTAATTTTACACTAGGTTTATTAGCAGATGTACCATAGCAGAGACTGAAGATTATCAGACTACTCAAACTATTCAATTACAGACTTGGTCTGTCTGCACAGACTACATTATGTTCTTTTCAGAACCCATGATGGAATATGAGGATGAGGAGTTCGCTATCAAGTTTAGTCTATTTTCTTCCCCTGTGTTGTTTCTGGACATGTGGGTCTGATGATTTTGTATTCTTATGCCAAAATAATAATATGCCCATAATCTCAGAGTTTTGTCTTTGCTGTAAAGGGAAGATTCTACATGAAAAATCAAATGCAGAGAATTTAGTTTCTCTTTTCTCTGTGTTGTCATCTTTCCAGAATAACTGATAATCCACATACATAAAAGCACCAGGAAGAGCACTGGAACATAATTTTTAGGATCTTCATATAGCTTGAAAATGAATTGACTGATTTATATAACTGATTTTAGCAAATGCAGTAAGAAAATACAGTGAGTCTTGGTATCCTATCCAAGAACAATCACAACACTTTATTGGGTATTTTAAAATAAATACTTCTAGCTTTTACATATTAAAATACTTGGCATGAAGATATGGAAGACATATCCTGACAGTGTTTGAGTAACATACAAGTAATAAAAGATACCCTGTAGTAAATTAACTTTTTTTAAATTTTATTTTTAGGTTCCACAAGATCCCTTAAAGCTTTATAAAAATGTTTACTTCTGTCATAGCTGCGAAAAGTACTTAGCACCTACTGAGTTTCCCATTCCTGCGAATTCCCACACCATTGGCAGATGTCGCTCATGTTACCAGCTTGATAATGAGGCTCGGCAACGAGAAGCATATTTCAAGTACAGACTTATACTAGAAAATCTCAGGAAGTCTGAAGTTGATTACCAGGATGATAGCAAAATTGTTTTCTTAGTTCAGGTACTGTTGGAAAGAGCATTGCAACTCATAGTAGGCAGTGGCTTTGACTGTATGTCCTTTATTGAGAAATGGGCTAAAAGCTGCAGCTTCTTCCTGTGATATGCGATGTTCCACACCATAAGGAAGAAACCCTTAAGCTCTTGATGCATAGGTCTACTTTAAAAGGTGGTTTGCAAGCTATACACTAAAAGAAGTCTAGCTGACAGGTTAAAGAATCAGATGTTCCAATGACTATGCAAAAAGTATATATGTATGTCAAGATGCTCTTTAACCAAGTGATTATATGACGTGCATAGAAATTATTTCTTACCCAAAGCTTTATTTGGCTTTTTACATGGGTGTAAGACTTGTAGAATGAAACATGCTCCTTCATTTTAACCCTGTTTTCTATTTCAGCTTCCAGATATGCGATACCTGATTGAGAACATATGGAACTGCCAGTCAGCTCTCAGTGCCTGCAGTGACCTGTATGATTTGGTTATGGTCAGGTGGGATAAGCAGCATGAGTGGTCTCCATGGAACACTATTCTCCTCACTAAAGAAGAGGCAGATGCACATCTTAAGCTGTGTAACCTTCAGAAGGTAAATTTCAATAGGCTTTTTTTTTTTTTTTTTACATTATTTTATGTTTTAATAGAATCCTGTGACTAATTATGTTGGGCCAAATTTGGTCCTTACAATTATCTGTGTTTAAATTGGCTCATTGTGACTATTCAAATGATTGCATCTGTATTATTAAACAAAATGGACAGTAATCCAGGAGGCATCTGGCATGTACAGCTCATTCCAGATACCTGAACTCTGTCTTGCCCCAATTCTCCCTCCTGAAATGCAAGGAATGCCCCTACAGTCTTCACCTTGCAAATGCTGCTATCTAAGCATTGCCTTATTTAATTTTCAAATATAAGTAAAAATGTTCTCACCTGAAATAAAGAAATAAATAAGTTTTATCTTGAATGGATAAAAAAAGTTACTCTGGTTTTAAAACATGATTAATATGTTACAAGGAGAAATTTTCACTACTGGGCCATAAGATAGTACTATTGAACTACAAAATATTTCATTATATATATATATATATATATATACAAATAAATGATCTGCCTTAGTTTATAAAAAGGTCACTATTTGCAATGTCTAAAATATGTCCAAATGTTTATAATGTCTAAAATATGAAGCAATACATATATTTTTAGATATTTTAATTGTATTTATGATATTCAAATTTATTTTTCTTTTCAGACTTATGAAGCTCCATTTATTTACAGAATAGAACAAAAGCATATCCGGGCAAAAAACTACTTTGCTCAGATTCCTGTGATGTCATCATTTTTGCATAGAAGTAGCAATCAGTCTAATGCAAATTCCTGCGAAAAAACATAGTTCTTTGAAGTTAAAGAAGTGAACTAAATTCCTAGGTTTTAAAGAAATACACTTTTTCATCAATACCCTAATTGTATTACACAGATCAAAATAAACTTCTAAGGATAAAATAATTTGATCTCGATGAGTTAATTTAACTGCATTTCAAGTTTTGTAACCTTATTTTAAAAAATAAAATGTTGTTAAAGAGCTTTGTAAACACTCAGGTTTTAGAGCAATGATTATTTTTCTGTGTATTCCTGCATTGCTTGGAACATTCTGTCTGCAGTGTAATATTCCTGTTGGGCAAATTCTGTTAATTCTTTGTCACCCTTTAATTAGAAAATTAATACTATAGCACTGTATTAATTTATTTTTCTTGTCTTAAGCACATAAGGCGGAAACCCCTTCAAACCCTGGATTCATACAGAACAATAGAATATATATAGCTTTCCAGATGTAGCTGCTTTGCCTGCAAACATTTGTGCAAAAGAACAACTTTACATTTCATAGCTCATCTAGATGGTCATTGTGGGACTGCCAGCATGTAATTATTGTATCTGATGTTGAAATTTTTGTAATAATTATAATTTGAGTATTATAATTTAAATATCATAATTTGAAATACACATTTCAGACTGTTTGAAATATGTTTATTTTTGAGGAGTTTGCATTATTTGAAGAAGTAAATTCTCCCCATAATTAAGAAAGTTTATGTTTGATCATAGTTACAGAGAAAAACATGATATGGTGTAAATTCAAAAATCCAACAGAAAGTTGCAAGGTTCTTCTTGAAACCTCTATTTTAAGATGTGGCTTTGACGCAGCCTTTTGCGCTAACAGATGAAACTACCTAGGAAAAAGCAGTAGCATTGACAAAGAGAAATAAGTACATATTTGACAGCAAACAGCTGAAAACTAAATTGACTCCCTGAACAGAACATGAACTATAGAACTGGTACCTGGCTGACAGGTGCATTTTAACAACTTTGGAACCTTTCCACTGATGTTACCATTAAATTCAGAATTTTAGTTTAATTAAGTTCTGGATTGTAGTTCAGTACTGAACTAATTGTAGAATTGCAGCACATGAGCATTCCAGCTGATGACTTACATGCTTTCTGACATCTGAGCCTTAAGATATGAATGGCTGCTAAGTCTGAATTTCCCCCAGAGTGATAAAAGGCGTTTTGAAGTAAATTATGGGTTGAATGGTAATGAGTCACATAGATAGGAATCTGCCTCTTTATAATTTTTTTCCCTTCTTTCTTAAACATATTTTAAAAAAGGTAATTTACAACTCCAGAAGGATGATTTAAATAAAAAGTAAGGAAATAGTTCAAACAAATGTGAAAAGCCAATAGTCCATTGATTTCAATGCAATGCAGTGTTGGAGGTTTCTGGAACCCTAGAATCATTTAAGTTGTGAGGACCTTTAAGACTGAGTCCAACCATTAACCTGACACTGCCAAGTCCACCATTAAACTCTGTCTGTAAGTTCTACATCTACATGGCTTTTAAATACCCCCAGGTGTGGTGACTCCATGACTCCCCTGGGCAGCTTCTTCCAAAGCTTGACTACCCTTTCAGTGGAGAAATTATTCCTATCATCCAACATAAATTTCTTCTGGTGCAACTTGAGGTCATCTTCTCTTGTCTCTCTAGACTCTTCACTAGCTTCACTGCTCTTCTCTGGACATTCTCCAGCACCTCAATCTCTTTCTTCACCCTTAAACAACAGATCTCTCATGCAGATCATTGGTAAAGACATTAATCAGTACTGGCGCCAGTACTGAGCCCTGGAGAGCACCACTGGTGACTGTGTGCCAGATCGATGTGAACTCCATTCACCACCACCATTACTTCTTTCCTAGCAGTGCCCTTTAGTCACACTGTGAAAACTTTCGTGTAAATAGTTAAAAATTTGTGCTGGAAGTATACTGAGTTGGATGCTTGACTAATATTTGGAACATGCTTTTCCAAAGCATGCAAAATAAGCATCTTCTAACTAATGTCATCCTTCAAATCAGTGTCCAAAAAACTACCATTTTTAGGAGTGAAGAAAAAAGGAGAAAATATATGCAGATATATTTTGGAACTAAATTTACTTAGTGAAGCAAATTAAAATCCCACTCAATAGGCTCTTCTCGTTCCTTTTTTTTTTTTTTTTCAAAGCTTTTTTCATTTCAGTTGTTCCCAAACTGTGGTTTGTGGTGAAATATTAAAAAGGAAAAGTCAGTTTGTTTTCAGTTAAAAGTTTGTTCATAAGTGATATGGTAATCTGAGAGAAAACAATCTGGTTATGTTTCAAGAAGTTTTAAGACTGTTTCTGTAAGGCAAATACAGAGTATACCCACCAACTGTGCATCTCGCTTGTGTGTGTTGGAAGCACACAGCAGTGAAGAGAAGGCAAAGCTCGGGATATGACGAAGGGGCCAACAGCGATCAGAGCACGGACAAACCCAGGCAGAGTCCTGTGGTTTGTGTTGCCATGGCCATGGGGAGGAACAGGAAGTGAGGGTAGAAACCATGTGGTTGTGTTCCTCTTGTCGCCCAGAAATGTTTTGTACAAACCGAACACCTCCTACCGGGAAATATTCCATACAATGCAACTACACAGAGTGGAAGGTTTGACCACAGTCCCACTGACAGCGCTTTGCACAATACTGGTTAATAAGGTATAAAATGTATCTCAATTTTGTACCTCAGTGGGGGATGAGAATTTGATACAAAATTTTCAGGGACAGATTGAGAGGCTTGTCTTTCTCGCCCTTCACAAAAAGGATGCCTTTTGGTAAGTGTTGGGTCATCAGTTATACTGAGTATTGACACAGGAAATTAAACTTGTGATTGCAGTCATATTGTTAATGCAATATATTCTGCAGCAGCTGCTTTTGTCACCAGCATTCCCAAAGAAGCTACATTGAATAAACCATGGATTTGTGAACCCAGCTGGCTCTTCTGAATGTGACTGGACCTGCAAACTATTTGTCCATCTGATATAGGGCCAAGGTGACATTTTTGTAACAGTGTGTGAATTGGTTAGTGTGTCAAATATCGTCCTTATGCAAAATTGAGTTTTGTTGGAAATTCTGCAATTCCTTTATTCTGTCTAGGTGCTTCTGTTTCTACTTCTGTCTTTGAGGCTTGCTATCTTACCTGTACACACCCTAAAACAGAAAAACATTGGCTTGTTAAAGGGAACAGATAGGATTCCTAATACATCTCTGAGGAGAAGAGGAAAAAGTACAGTTAAAGAGTGAAATTCTTTGTTATGTAAAGGTAACATGGAGAAGAAAAGGAACATGACAATGTTTTATTGCTACCCTTAAAATTGTTTTTTTTTCTGAGAAATCAGATTTCAGGTTGAGTTGATGAACAAATTACCTTATATTAGGCAACCACACTATAACAATATACTGTGATTCAAGGTAAATGGATTTAACTAATCTGGCTACCTGTGCTCAGATTTAGACATGTCTTCTGACCTTTGTGTTGTCTTGTACAGTTTTCATTGTGCTTCTTTTTTTTTTCCCTTGATACAACTCATTTTAACATGGCTCATAACTTCTTTTGTGTATGATCTCCAACATCCTGTTCTGATGAGGCATTTATGCACAGAGCATGTGCTGAGGCTGCTGCTGCCTAATGCAGTCACAAGGTGTAGAAACCGCTCAGTGTTTGGCAGGCACAAAAAAGCATGCCAGAGCAATTTGCTTCCGGGCATGAAGGAATTCTCTAAGACTGTTTTGTTCTTGCATGAGACTTGTGAAATACTGAAGTTGTGTCACGTTCTGAAGTGATTATAATTTGCCCCTGACTTGAGATATTTTTGATTTCTGGGGCAGCATTGCTCCATGCAAAAGATAGCTTAACAATTCTGTGTTTCAGTGGCTCCGAATGTGCCATTTTCTCTCTCTCTTCCTTCTTGCTGAAATCCGCAGTTTGTTGAGGATTTCAAACCTGTCAACACCCAAATGTGTGACAGATCTCAATACATGTGAAAAAAATAAGCTGAGGGACATAATAATATATAGCAGGGGAAGAAGACAGAAATTCTGCAGAATATATTTTGTGCAGTACAGAAAACTTTTCTGTAAACTCCATTTTGAAGTTATATAACTGTTATCAGCCTGCATAGGACAGGAGTTTGGACTTCGTGGCTCTCCCTTACACTTGAAGGTTAGAGAAAACTGACAATGCTGTCACTGCAGAGTGTTTTACAAGCTGCTTAAATCACAAACCTGAAAGTATTAAAAATATGAGTAACTCCCAAGTTCAAGCGAAGGAAGTTCATGCTCTGAAAATTCCCCCTGCTGTTGGAGAGCAGCGTCAGCCCGCAGCCTGGCTGAATCCGGCTGACAGCAGCCCAAGCGGGAAGTGCGCTGTGCACACGCTCGCACTTTCCCTTTGCCGCTGGCCCGTTCCGCGCGCACTCGCCCGGAGCCATGGCACGGCTGTGCCCTGCTGCCCCAGCCCTGCTGGCGTGCTCCCTTGCCGTGCTGCTCCAAACCTCTCTGTCCCTGCATCATGTGCCGATGCTGCTCTGGTCGACTCAGAGGTAAGAAATCGAATCAAAGTGTATCCCTGCTTAGGCTCCTGCTCTGTGTGTGTCTGCACAGAGTATATTGTGCCATCGAATACGGTAAATCAGCTCTGGGCAATAAAATTATCCAATAACTAAATTTGCACCTTGGCCATCAAACAAGCCAACAGATGATTTTACCCGTTTTTATTTATAATTTTAGTGTTCTAAGCTGAGCAGAAAGAAGTAAATAAATTCTGTAAACTAACCTGAAGTAGAAGTGCTTTATTCACTCTAAAGCATCTTTGAATTCCACTGTTAGAGATGCTGTGAGTTAAAGCCACAACATAAGGCAGTGACACAAAAAGGAGCTGACCAAAAACTCAGTGGCAGTTTTTTAAGCTTTGGATTGCCTAACTTCTGAACCCAGACTTTCACTTTAATGTTCTTTTAAGTACAGGTTCTTAAGTACATTGCTGTATGTATATGCATCAGTTGTTAGAAACAACTGCAGTCTTGACAGATCCGGAGACACATGAAATTCAGGGGTTTGCATATACTTATGAAATAGGACTTTGAAGCTGTTTTGAAAGGATCACATATAGACCTCTTTCTTTCCAAACAGGAATTTTATTCATGATCACTTTAAGGATTTTGTACCATTACTTGGGATTTCCAGGAATATGGCAGGCTGGGCAATGCAGTAGCTTCAGTGGATACTGAATATGTAAAGTTGTCAGAAAAATATGGGCCATTTATTAACCAACTTTGACATATGTTTACTCATATTTTATGGATTCAAAACCTGAAACTCTGCATATGGAAATCTGCATGTTTTGAAAAAGCTTGATTTTATAGCTTTTGCTTTGTTTTCTCCCCATAAAAGAAAAAAAAAACAAACCAACCAAAAAAAAAAAACAAAAACAACAAAAAAACCCAAAAAACCAAAAATAAATCATGTTTCAACATCAAGGCAATTTTATATTCAAAATATGTAGTGATTCACCACTATGTAAGACAGGCACTCATATGAGTGTGTTACCCCTTTGTAATACTCCTGTATTTAAAAGCAAAGTAAATGTTGGAAAGCACTGTTCTTAGGTTAAAAGTGATTCTAAGCATCTAAGAAAAGATCAGTTCTGCCTTTGTCCTACTTCCTGGTTTATATAAAAAACATACTTGCTGTATATATAAACAAGGTCTTATCACTTAATCCTATGTGGTCATAAAAGCAAACTTTCCATCAAGATGCAATTAGCAGCTTGTTCTACTGTGGATTTTTCTGGTTTATACAAATCCAGAGCAAGAAAATCAGGATACTGGACTGGGTAAACAGTTTCATGTCTCCAGGAATAGAACCTTTTCTGGAAGAAGTGTTCCTCCAGCCATGACATTTGCATTTTGAAGGGAGAAGTTCTTGTGGGGCCAAAATTAGTTTTGTGAAGGTCTATGAAGCAAGTGAAAAGAAGTTTTTCATTATTTTATAAAACAAAGTAACACTTACAACAACTTCCTGTTGCTAACTCCTAATGCTGTGCTTTACATTTGGTACTTGACTGTGATGCAAGGTTTGCAGTGTGTCGTCCACAGGCCTATGAAATTTGGAAATTACTATTAAGAGTCTTAGGAAAGTTAACTACAGAACTGCAGTAATTATGGATATCTATGGATATCTGTTCACTCTGTAGGAACATGTCCCACCAGTATAAAAGTTTAATGAGTGATTCACTCAGGGTGATCTATTCCCTTTCCCAGGTTATCTGTTAGGATTTGATATCGATTAATTGAAGAATATTACACTTTGTTCTAATTTAGAACTAGCCAGTGTTTGCCAAGCCATATCTCAGGACAGCTGTATTAGGGAATATAACACTTTAAAGTCTCTTTTATGCATTATTACTATACTGTATTCATGCTATTAAAAATAATGTTAGATGCCAGATAGAGGTGAAACCTACAGCTGACAAACTCATGCAGTTAACAAAGCAACGGGAAGTGTGATATCAGTTCTCACAGAGACATTAATAAATCAAATACATCTTTCCTCTAGAAAGCAAAATGCAGATCCCTACTGGGAGAAAAGTGTTTCTTTTAAAAAACAACATTCTTTCTCAATTCAGCTAGGAAATAACTCAGTATGTCACACTGTCCAGTTTTTCACAAAAGAATATATCACTGGATGTTCTTCAAATAACTTTGGTGGGGAAAATTTGACCTTTATTTCACATCAGCCTTTAAACTAATATTCCCTGGTTGGGTTTTTGAGGCAGGGAAGATTGAGAGGCTCTTCTTGCATATGATACACAGAACAAATTTGATTTAGCCATTTTGAACTAATGTTCTGAAGAATTTCTTTGCCTCCACAGATAAAGAGAAGGACTTTGAGCAAATAAATTCATTAAAATTAGCTTTTGTGATTGCCCCCTCATGTGTTTGTTTTAGGAATGATTTTTGCCTACAGTCTTTTAAAATACATTACTGCCTTCTTTATGCTGTGCTTATATAGGGAAAATAATCCCTTTCTGGCAAACCCAGGTTATAAGTGACTTTGAGAAGGTGTTAATACCAATTAGTACATTTGCACTGTTTCCTAAACTACAGGGACTTTACTGATAAATCTACTGAAAGAAGGTGTAACATAGAAGGGAAAATAAATTTTTTAGCTATAATTTTATTGGATGCCTATGGAGACACTGTGTGGCAACACGATTTCTTAGATGGTAATCACAAAGTGCCTAATACAGAAGACTGAATAAGAATAACTGACAACAATAACTTGTAGGAAAGAGTTCTGAAGCCAGCTACAAAGCAAATATGTAAGAACACGAGTTAGACTGCTAGAAGTCTTGTTGTCTTCCCATCAGCCCTCCTGGTGGGTCCAGATACAGGAAATATTGAAATCTTTGCTTCCATCAACCTAATTTCTCAAATTCCAGAAAGAATACTGTTCAGGAAAGAGCATAATGTTGTCATGTCAGAGTAGTGAGGTATAAGAAAGAAGCAAAGTATCAAGCTAAGCTTGCTTTCCTCTTTCTTTAGGGCATTGTTTGACTGTTGGAGGAAAGAGAGAGCAGTTGAGTTTTAAGTTTCCTCAAACTTTAAAGCGTCCTAAGGATTCCTTAACCTGTGTGCTCCTGCACACATACATTAGCAGAGATGCTTGTCATTTTGAGCCCTGCTGGTGCTGTGGCGGGGAGTCCGATGCGCTTGGCATGTGGATAGCTGCAGGAGGCTGTGTGTCTTTGGACACAAGACTTTGTGCGAGCAGTTGATAATAGCAATCAATATGTGTGTTGGCCTGCTGCAGGTTCCACGCCGTGCCTCCATCACTGAGGTGAGGAGCTCAGTGGGATGAGCCGCTTGGTTGCGTTCAGGAAAGCACATCCTCGGTGTATCCATGAGCCCCTGGCACTCACAGATCTCTGTTTCACCTGCAGCTCCCAGTAAAGCACCCAGTCAAACGTACTGACTAGGCAAGGAGGCTGGTGGGGGCTGGAGCACAGGTATGGTGAGGAGTGGCTGAGGGACCTGGGGGTGTTTAGCCTGGAGAAAAGGGGGCGGAGGAGAGACCTTTTGCTCTCTACAACTCCCCAAAAGGAGGCTGTAGCCAGGTGGGGGTTGGTCTCTTCTCCCAACTAGCAAGTGATTGGATAAGAGGAAACAGCTTCAAGTTGCACCAGGGGAAGTTTGGGTTGGATATTAGGAAAAATTCCCTCACTGCAAGTGTGGTCAGGCATTAGAACAGGGAAGTGGATGAGTCAGCTGGAAATGTTCTAAAATCACGTGGATGTTGCACTTAGGCACATGGTTTAGTGGTGGACATGGCAGTGCTGGATTGACGGTTGGACTTGATGATTTTAGAGGTCTTTTCCAGCCTAAATGTTGCTGTGGTTTTATTTCCTGTCTGAACCACACTGAGAATGTTGTTTCACCAAGCAGACAGTGAAGGATGTAGCCTTCCCTACTGCCATGCATAGTGCTTAGCAAAAAAGAAGCAAAATAAATGCATGCATAATATTGTGAAGATAAGTATTAGGCAAATGCTGCATTTTAATAGAATTTTTAATCAACTGGTGTAGATTTTTTTTTAAATGATGATGAAGTTACTAAAGTTGACTGCTTGAAAGTTAAAAAGTGTCACAAAAGGTGTTTTCAAGGTTAGATAGCTAACAAGAACTGCTTCAAGGAACAGGGAATTTCTTAGAAGCAAGTATGCTTTAAAAGAGGATCATTAAACTTCTGAGGTTTTGAGTTCACAGCAAAAGCCTGTACCATTGTGCTGCTGCAAATAACTGGGTTTTGTTTGATGTGCTTTCTGTTACCTTTTATTCTTAATTGCCAGTCCCCAAAGCTCTCAAAAGTTTTTTTTTCTTCTCTGAGATTAGGTATGAAATGGATTTATTTAGGTTTTTTTAAAAAATAAATATACCAAGATATTCAGTGTCTTTTTCTTTAACACAAGACATTTTTTTAATCATCTATTAATTTGTTCTATCTGTTTTTTCTTTAATATCATTAGTATTTTGATGTGGTCGTGCAAGCCACAAAGTCAATATGAATGTCAGTTCCTGAAGAGTCATTCAGAATCTTTGGGACAGAGTTTGCTCTAATGCTTTCCTAAACCTCAGAGTCTGAAGTGAGATGGGGATCATCTAGTGCTGCAGGACTGCGCTGGTTTTATCTCTGCCATGGGTGCAATTTGACTCTTTCGATTCACTTTCAACAATCTTCATTGGAATTGCAAGGAGGACTTGGAGTGCAATTTAGATTTTCTTTATCCAAAAAACAACATTGAACCCCACCTATGTGTTCATTAACCCTGTTCTGCCTCCGTCTTAAAGGACTGCAAAAGTTGTTCTCATTCATAAAAGCTTGGTGTGCAATGGTCATTTGCAAATTGCTTTGGGTTAGCAAATTTAACTTTTATCTCAACTTGATCAAATTGCAATCAATAATAAATGATGTTAGAGCACACAGCAATTGCCTATATTCAACTCTTTGTAATTAGAACCAGTTAAGAGTGTCTGGAATACCTGTTTTCTCAGGTTTTAGCAATTGATGTGTACCTGGGCAAAGACGGAAGATTACATATCAAATTCAATTTGTTTTTCCAAAGACAATTTTCATTATATATGAACACCTAGGATAAAAATGTTCATAAAAGGTTTCATCCCTACCAACCCGTGTTGCATACTGTTAAAACCCCAATGAGGTGTTGAAAGAATAATGCCACCTCTTGTTTTGTCTGTTTCCTGTAGCAGCAGAACTAAATAGATGAGTTTTTATTCTGTCCAGTCCTCATAGTGACAGGTTGGAAAAAGATTTGTAAGCTGGGTGCTTTGAGTCATTCCATTCAGAAAAGCTCCTGCTGCTGGAATGGTGGCTTTTCTGAATGGCTTCTGTAGACTGGTTCCTTCATCATGGAAACCTTAGGAGAGAACCTGTGTACAATGGCACTGTTAAGACACTTGTACTAACAAAAGTTTTATAAAAAAATACTAGCTTAAAACAACTTGTGATGTAGTCTGGTTTCTACTCCTCCTGACTTCCATCTGTCAGCACTGCAGAGTGTTCTGGGAGTTGGGATGCCATCTGAGAATTCTCTCTGAATGTTTTCAACGTATTCTTCCTCATTGCACTTAGTAGGTAACTTTTTTTGGAAAGATGCAATTTGGCTGTTGTACACAAACAAGAAAATATAGAGAGACATTACCCCTATTCATTCTTGTGTAATACAGTCAATTTGATACAGGCAAAAATGGGCAAGTTCTTTTTCTCTTGAGTAGAATGAAAGTAAATTGAACTGCAAAGTTGATTTTAAATGAAAGATGATGATTTCATTACCTGCCGCTGTATATTTAAAGAAAGGTGTCATCATTGGCAGAAAATTCGACAGAAAAAGGAATTATTCCTTTGTAGATCACAGTGGAATCCAGACACTGCAGTGCATGAAGGACAAGTTGTCTCAGCACAGGAGCTGACAGAACTCTTGCAACCTCTTTTTACCCAGAACTCCAGAAACCTCGTCTTGTTCCTGCAAGATAGGGTATGTAAACCAATTTTTTTTCTCACCAATACTGAGCACAAGTCTGTACCTAAATGAGATGCCATGGCTCCTTCTCATCAATCTACTCTCTTTGTTTTTCAGCTTAGCATAGATGATTTCACATACTTCAGTGAATCCTATGGCAACAAGAATCCGTTTCAAAATGTTCAGGCAAGCATTTATCTCATTTATTTCTTTATGTGCAGTATTCAAAAAGAAAAAGAAAGATGTAAGAAAGATGCATAGAGACAATAACTGGGGCAAGGGCACTGAGTTGCAGAAGTTTTCCTGTTTAAATTATTGAAATTATTTCAGTTTAAGCAGATGTGTTAAAGGAAATAAACTGAGTTTTTAGATACATGCTTTGTAGCTATTATATTTTTAAAGACTGAATTTTCACAATTCATCATAACTGACAAAATTCTTCTTAAATATGCTGCAATTTTCTATTGTAAGAAACAATATAAACTTTCAGACCAACACCCCAAAATTCTATTTTGAAGCCATAGGAAGAAAATGACTCATAGGAACCAATAATTTTTTTCTTATTTTCAGAATTTAATACCTATTTTATTTTTACAGAAATTGAAGCTCATTCTGGGAGTTAACTGTTTTATATCTGTATTAAGTTAATATATCACTAGATGCTATATTGCCTTAATCTTTATGAAAAAAATAATGCTAGTTGATTAACTGGAAATAAACTCTAGGCACAGAATTTAAGATGGACTCCTTCTGAGTCAGTCAACAGCTTCAAGTTTTGTCCTCACTAAGAAGGTTTATAGATTTTGTGCAGAGCATCTATGGTTGTACTTACATGACAGTTTATTGAAATGTAATTAGACAAAATGTTCACTTGTGGAAGTCATAAAGACATTCCTGGAGGCAGTGCAGGATGAACAGAGCTATTAGTAATGTAAATGGTATCAGAGCACACAAGAAAATGTAAATTCCCAAGCACCACACAGCAAGCACTATATGTAATTAAATACATAAATATTCACATAATACCTGTCTCTGCATCTGATAACATCACATCTTCCTTGTATAAGTAGAACTGGAGCTATTAATCTCTTTGTCATATAACAGCATTTTAACGCTGATGCTGGAAGAGAAACAATTATTCAGAGTATCTACATGGGTTTTCTGAGGAATGAATGAGAGTCATAATCATCTGTACTGTAAGGATCAGTGGCTGTGTCTGCAGGCAGATGCACTGCTTCTTCTCTGCTGTCTTACCTTCTCAGGGTTACATCTCTGCAAGGCCGTGTCCAGAGCAAATTTTTGTTGCTGCCTGACTACAAAACTGGTTTAATTTCAGCTGTTTGACATGCATTGTAATGCATTACATTGCAAGTTCCTTATGTGGTAGTCTTATTTAAGTAGGCCCTTGATGTTTAAGAGGCATATCAAAGTACTTAAAACATTCTTCTTTGCCTTGTAAGCAGGAATCCATCAGCACTGTAGATAGAGGTTAAAGGCTTTAAAGTCTAGAGATAAGGCCAGAGATTGATGGGTTTAGAAATCGGGTGGTATACAAGGGGATTGGGGACCCAGTGAGGGCTGAGGGGGAGGTCCTCAGCTAAACAAAATGTCATGTTTAAGTAAATCTTTGTCTGTATCTGGCAGGTCAAACACTTCTACCCAAGTATTTAACAATGAATAAATGTCAGCAACTGGTTTCTTTCTGACCTTGCCTCTGTTCCCTCTCTGTCTTGGAGCTGAGAAATTTTTCTGTATTATGGCATCTTTAAAACTGGAAAGTTTATTTTTACAAATTGCTCACCTTAGCTCCAGCACTTCCTACATTTGTTCTGTTGGATTTGGCAATCTTAATGCTTTTTTAGTGTAGTTTGATGGAGGTGAGGTGAGGTGTCTTTCACATGTGTGAAAGAAAATGAGAGGTATAAACTACATACTTCCTTTTCACCTAGGTGGGAGTTTTGTCAATATCCTATTGCATAGGGCCAGAAGTTCTTAGGGCCAGAAAAGGAACTTTATAGTCCCCCATATTGGGCATAACAGACTCTACAAAAATTTGCTGGGTTGCTATCATATTACTTGAACTCCACTTGAGATACTTTGGGTAGGAAATCAATTCTTAATCATGCTATGGAAGATCGCAATAATACTCACACAACACAGGGCAAAGTGAAGGTCGGGTCTGAATTTTCTTATTTGGGAAATTAGAATCCTTGATGTTGCATAATCAGAAGTTTTTTTACCTAAACATTCTATATTATACAAATTATCACTGAAGATATAATAAATGTTCCATTGCTCTCAAGCATCCTCCTTTATGAACCTCAGAAATGCAAACTTATTCATAAACCTAAGCTAGAGATTTCATTTAGAATGTATAAGAGCATGTGTTCTACAAGAAGAAAGTGTTATTTGAAAAAGAGTTATGGACTTGTAAACCCCAGAAACATTTGCAGACATTTGATTTGTTTAGCTGCATTAGCAGCTGTTCTGAGATTATGGTATCAATGGGTTTGCATGCAATAAAGGAATCTTATTCCAGTTAATACAAAGGGAATCTTATAGGTTGGTCATTTATCTTGAACTTTCAAACAACTTCTAAATTAAATAATAAAATACAGGGATTAGCATTTAGGGAACTTCTTTCTGAAGAAGTCACCTACCCTACACACTATTTTTCTTTAATATTAGCTTTGGCTTTCCCTAGGCAACGCTCAGCTCCTTAAAACTGCAGTGTATATTAACAAACTCCAATTAGTGGCCAGCTGTGCATCTACATAATTATGACTGTAAGTCATTGCCACTTGTAGTCTGATAACTCCCCTTCACTCAGAGGTCACAGACTGAGCAGTACTATTTAGTCATGTGTGATACACAGGTTCTAATAAAGTTTTGACTGTCTTTATTTCCTTTCTTTTAGTTTCATTATATTATTTTTTGACAAGGGAACATGCACAGGACTACATAATAATCAAGATAAAAGTTCATCATAGATTTATTCAGTGACATGATGATGTTTTGTTCTCTAGCCTTTTCTAAAATACTATTAATATTTGATTTTTTTTCAATCTTGATCATTATCAGCCTCTGAATTACCATTTTCAAAGAGCTGCCATAACTCTCAAGGTTTCATTACTGAAGGGTAACACTCTGTTCTGAGTCTAATACCTATTATTGTGTATGTAAAATTAGGCTTGTTTTTCTGTCACCCTGTACTGTTCTAAAATCAATTTACATTGAATCTTATCAGTTACTCAGTTGACCATGAGGCTGTGCCAGAAGCTGCTTTTGTAGTTCATCAGTCAGACACTGCCTTTACTAACCTGAAAAAATCAGCATAATGGGCAAGTTTCATTAGCTCAATATTTATCTTTTTATCAGATAGTTTAGGAACATATGGAACAGAACAGACTCTAGTGCAGTAACAGATACTTTTTAATCCCTTTGCTTGCTAAACCTTTATTCTTTAGCTACCTTCATGTGAAGATTACCTCTGTCTCCAAAGCAGCTAAGTTTCTTTAGTAGTCCTTTCTTCAAGACTCTGCCAAATGCCTTGTGTGGGTCCAAGCCGACTGTACCACCTAGAGCTTCCTAGAGTACATGCCCGTTGACTTCTTCAGATATCTTCAGCAGAACTGTTAGGCAAAACTTTTTTGTGAAGGCCACATCAATATTTTCTCCAATGCAGTCCTTTGTTGTTGTTATAGTCTGTATTTTATTCTTTGGAATGCTTCCTCCCATTCTTGGAATTCAGGTTTTCTTCTTGACAGTCCCTTGGATCTGTCTGTAACCCTCAGGAAAAAAAAAATTGGTGTCATTTTTCCCACTATACTGTACAGCATGGAGGTTTATTCAACAATAATTCCTGTAGCTGCAACACACTTTATCATGTAAAGTACATCAGATCAATTTTCATTAGAATTATAACATACAGGTTTATGCATACATTTGAAGGGCATGGCTACAGTGTAAACATTTGTGGAATAGATAATAACTGGAAAGCTAAAATTAAACCTTCCCCTTCTCCTTCTTTTTCCCTTTGTCTTTCTCCTTGTCCCTCTCCTGTTCCTAGCTACTATGTGATTTTCTTTAGCAGAATGCAGTATCAGGTGTTTCTCAATATCCTCTTCATTCTCCACCACTTTTTGGGGTTTTCATGCTTTGAACAAGCATGGTAGCTGAAATCCTAAAATGTGTAAAGCAACATATGGGTATTGTAAAGAAAAGTGCACAACTGCCAAATGGCAAGAAGGACAAAGAGGCATGGGATCAGATTGCCTACCTGAGGCTGTTGAGTTGATATCCAGCTGTGTCTACCCTTCAGATGAAAAGCAGCTGAATACCAGTGTCTGGAAGCTGAGACAGATGGCAGTGCAGCACTGGTTAGGAGCAGAGGCGCAATTAAGATATTACTCAGTAATAATACATTACATCTTATTCTACATTAAATGAGTAATCTGCTTAATAGATACCTTTGGATGAAATGGCTGTTGCCATTCTGGATGCTGCTATGGGACAAGGGATTAAAATACTGAAAATAAAACAAAAAAACATTGAATTGCTCAGAATCTGAGGTCTAAATTCAAATCTGTAAACAAATCAAAATGAAATGTTTCATCTTTTTTTTCCAGGATGTGCTAAAAACACTACTCAAAGACCTGTACACAAGATCAGTGCTTTCTGCTCTGTTTTAATTTCTGCAGTTACTTTTCTCATAGTCTGGTAAATCAGACAATGCTACATAATCCTACCTTATGAGCATCTATAGAAATATTAAAGTATCTGTAGCCTTTGCCTAGGAAGGAAGATGTGAGCAATTAGAAAGAATTGGAGAGCAGGTCAGAAAAGCAGTCAAAGAACAGAAAAAAAGGAAAAAATGAATAGTGGGAGAAAAGTGTTACGAGCACCACAACACTTGCATCAGAGGGAGAGAAAGAGTCTAACAGTTTGAAGATCTTAATGTTGGATCAAGTGACAGACTTAATCTGGACTTAAATGTAGAAAATACAAAAGCAAAGTTAACAAGCTGTAAACTAGGACTCAAGGAAAAAATACCTTCTAGTATTCATATTTGTATTGAGTTTCTGTGACAAGACTTTGGTAGTGGGCGGACTATAGGGGTGGCTTTTTTGAGAAGCTGCCAGAAGCTTCCGCCATGTCCAAAAGTGTCAGTGCTCCAGGAGGGAGCAGGCAGAGATTCATTTGCCTGCAGCCCGTGGTGCAGCCCATGGTGAGACAGCTGTGCCCCTGTAGATAGAGATTAAAGGCTTTTTTTTAGCCCGTGGAGGTACATGGGGGAGCAGAGATCTGCCTGCAACCCATGGAGCACTCAGTGCCAGGAGAGGTGGGTGCCTGAAGGAAGCTGTGACCCTGTGGGAAGGCTCCTGGCAGTACCTGTGGAGAGAGGAGCCCAGGCTGGAGCAGTCTGTTCCTGAAGGACTGCACTGCATGGGAGGGACCCGCATGGGAGGGACCCACACAGGAGCAGTTCATGAAGAACTGCAGCCTGTGGGAAGCACTCTCCTTGGAGAAGTCCATGGAGGGCTGATTCCCATGGGAGGGACCCCATGCAGGAGGAGGGGAAGAGTATGAAGAGTCCTTCCCCCACGTAGGAAGAGGCGGTAGAGAACTGACCACAGACCCCATTCTCTGTCCCCCTTCTCCACTGCAGGGCAGGAGGTAGAGAATCATGGGTAACATTGTGCCTGGAAGAAGAGAGGGGTGGGTAGAAGGTGTTTTTTTGTTTTATTTCGATTATCATACTCTGATTTGATTGTTAATAAGTTTAATTAATTTTCCCAAGTCAAGATTGTTTTTCTTGTATAATTGGTTAGTGAACTCTCCCTGGCCTATAAGCCTTTTATTTTCTCTCCTTTGTATAGTTGAAGAGGGAAATGATAGAGCGGCTTTGGTTGGTACCTGGCATCAGGCCAGGGTCAATCCACCACAAGATTAAATAAAGGCTACATTAATTTTGATAATTTTCAAATCTTCATCTTGCATTTTGTTTCCCAAATATTTCAGGGTAATTTTATTATCAAGAAAAAAGCTTGGAAAGATGTTTTTTTACTATGCAGGTTCCAAATTTAAAGAATGAGAATGTTTTTCAATTAATTTCATTCAAGTGTCTGTATCAGGAACTCAGTTATCAGATTTGTAAATAAAGTGAATGATACCCTGATGCTTTATCTGAACCAATTCAGCCTGAGCTTTATAATTCATATTTTGAATAAAAAGGTGGAAAGTATGACATGAATTTTGTTTGTGTGTGTCTGGAGGCTCTGTAGATCCTGAAATCTGCAGCTTTTTAAAATTAATAATTACAAATTCGACATTTTTCTGTACCATGTGCTGTACCACCAGGATGTACACAAATGCAGGGTGTTTTCTATGCGAAGTATGACTTAACTGAATGGAGCTGCTGGAACTGGAGATGTCTGACACTGAGCTTTCTCACATCAAAGAGCATTTATTTAGAGTCATCTGAGCTTTGCTTCTGGTAGTGTTCATAACAACTACACTCTTAGCTTGAGAACTTCTACATCATCCAGCTCTCCTCTTCCACCATACATATGGAAAAGACAGTAAAAATTTGGTGTTACTGAGTGCTTTAAGCTTGCTGCAAGAAAGTTCAGGAGCAGCCTGCAAGCCACCATCAATCAAGCTGGTGAGAATTCACATGCTGTTTACTGTGGTGGTCCCTCACCTTGAATGTTAAATTAAGGATACATTATAAAAAAAGGTTGTGTTAATTATTAAGCAACTGAATATTAAACAAGTAAATAAACGTCTCATTAATTTTTTACAGGAAATTCTTCAGTCTTCTCCTTCATCTTTAGTTTTGCCAGCTGTTGACTGCAAGGCTACCAGGTATCTCCTGAATGTTCTTCAAGAATCAGGAGATTGGAAGTTAACAAATGTAACTGATCTCAGTGTCTCTCAGCTGGAAGTGAATACCTCGAATCCAAATGTACTGGTGGTTCAGCTACAACCACTTGCCAGGTAGGGGCTTATCACGAACAAACTGACCCACATGTGTGCATGATTTTTAGAGCTTTTGAAAATATCATTTGTATTCAGGAAATTAAAAAAAAAAAAACCCAGAGTGGAAGCTTGTAGGGTTATCAAAATTGTTTCTCTTACAAGGATAAATTCAGTGTTTCTCAAAGTCCCCAGATGAGCTTACCAGGTGTAATAGATGAATTACGTTGAGAAAGGCAGTCAGGCATTACAATTTTGTCTGCCTCATTATATGAGAACAAAGGGGCAGCTAATAAAACTAAATGGCAACACACTTTTTAGCAGAAAGGCTCAATTATTTTACTTGATACATGATCAATCTGCAGAATTAATTGCTGGAAGGCATTCCAGGGGTCAAAAATACTGGCAGAATAAATAAGCAAGCAATTAAACATACAGATAAACCTGAAGCTAATAAACAGTCTGATTTTCCATCGCTGTGGAAGGAAGAGGAAGGCTGTAATTCTTAATGTTTCCAGCTCTATGAGGGCTGTGATATAACAGAGAAAGGGAGAGACTGTTCCTTCAGGTGAATGTATATTTAGAAGACATAAGGCATAGTTGCTGAGCTTCTTCTGTTTACTCTTCTTCCCAGCTTGTTACTTGGGCATCTGTACATGTTTGTGTAAGGTGCGGATATCAACGTGTTCTAAACAAATGCAATTCTAGCTGTCATGTCACTACACAAAAAGAGACATGATAACAATTTTAAAGAGCTCCTCTGCAAATGTTAAACAAGGGGCCAACATCAAATGAGAAAAAACCTTCTCAGAGGCAGACCAAAATACTGTCAGTAGTATGGCTTCTCTGCTGCCTAGAAAATTCGAGGGGTTTAAGAATCATCTGAAGATGTGGTTCTTAGATTTTTAATGGCTTTGCAGAAGAAAAGGGTCATTAGGAGGAGATGAAAGAATAACAGAGGGACTGACAGTAATCCTTTTATCAGTCAGTATCTTCATACATTTCTGATTCACATCATTTTTGCCTAGGAAAGATTTTAAATTATTTTTCTCCCTCTTTTTCTCTAGTGATTTAAAAGAGATTTCCACCCTGGAAGCAATTGCTGAAAATGGTAAGTAATAGTACCTAGATATAACTAACATTTGATTATTTGTGGTTTCACCTGAGCAGGTAGCATTCTCTAGTTCCCAGGCTTTGCTTTGCTACTACCATTTAGAGGCTTTTATCCCACTCCCCTTATACAGTATTTATAAGCTCTGGTTGTCTTAGTTTTAGTCAGATGCTAAGTGTCTGTGACATGAAATGTAAGCTTGATAAATTCACGTCTGCTTTAGGCATGGGCCTTTGCTCATTCCCTGAGCCCAAACCCTGCATGTATGTGCAACTTGAGGTGCCTCCTTTGATCTCACCTTGCACACTGGCAGCTGGAGGTGCCAGGCTCATTTGGCAATTTATTCCAAGGCCTCCTTGGTCTTAACAAAGGGTGTCTGTAGGAATAGGAAAAGTTTTTCTAATCTTTATAAAACCTTACTGACGGCCTTCTTTCCCTTTGATATCAATCTTTTATTGGTTTTGCAGTGTATTAAACACTACTTGTTAAAGTTGAATCTCTCAATACAATACTATAAAAATGTTTGTTGCCTAGCATCTGATTGAAAAAGAGGTGCCATACATGAAAATGGCACTGAGAGGCATTTCATTGCAGATCTTTCACTTACTACTCTAAATTAGAAATAAAATTATAAAGTGTGCAAATCACTGAAGTGGTAATTTTGGAGCTTCACAGTGTAGTGGGCTAGTAATTAAACAGTGTTCTTAGTGGGGTTGTAAAATCAGCAGCAAATTTGAAAATCAGGGGAAAATATCTTAGTACTGAAATTAGTTGTGTATCCTTTTCTATTTGTTTTTCTACTAGTCCAAAATGAGTGGGTTTTATACTAAAACAAGCAACTGGGTTTTCATCTCTGAATTGCAGAGGAGTTATTTTGTTTTATTTTCTTGTCCCCAGCTAGGTAGCTGAGCCTTGGCTTAATATTAGTCTTGGCTAAAAGTGGCTTTTTCTTTATGGGACATTTCTTTCATCAGCTGCATGGATTCAAGAATAAGCTTCCCAAGCCCTAGAATCATAGTATCATAGAATATGCTGAGTTGGAAGGGACCAGTTGGGATCACTGAGTCCATCGTAGCCCTACACAGGACACCCCAAGAATCATATCACATGCCTGACAGTATTCTCCAAATGCTTCTTGAGCTCTCTCAGGTTTGGTCCTCTGCCCCTTCTCTGGGGTGTTCTATTGCAGTGCTCTGCGTAGAAAACCTTTTCCTGATATCCAGCCTAAACCTCCACTGACTCAGTTTCATGCCATTTCCTTGAGTCCTGTCACTGGTCATGAGTGGTGAGATCAGCAGTGTCTTCCCCTCATGAGGATGTTGTAACTGCAATGAGGTCTCCCATCAGTCTCCTCTTCTCCAGGCTGAACAGACCAAGTGACCTCAGCTGCTCTTCATAAGGCTCCGTTCCCCCTTCAGACCCTTCACCATCCTCGTTGCCCTCCTTTAGGCACTCTCTAATAGCTTTATATCCTTCTTACATTGTTGTGCCCAAACCAGGCCCCAGCACTCGAGGTGAGGCTGTCCCAGCTCAGAGCAGAGCGGGACAATCCCCTCCCTTGCCCGGCTGCTGATGCTGTGCCTGATGCACTCCAGGACAGGGCTGGCCCTCCTGGCTGCCAGGCCACACTGTAGACTCAAGCAACTGCTCTCCCAGGCCACCTTGTTTTGGGAAAGCAAAGTTAAGAGGTGATCTGTGGGAGGATGGAAGAAAAGGTTATGCCAATGTTTTGGTTAGTATCAACTAGATTTTAATCGGGACGAAGGTGTGTGGATTAGGGAAGATGTGCCGCTTTGCTTGGCCAAGTACAGAATCTGCACTATTGTTCCCAAATAGGCACCTAATTTGGGTGCTCTAAAACATGGTGGACAGTCTGAGCTTTTTTTCTTTGGAGAACTTGAAAGTGCTTCATAAGAAAGGTAGAGTTTTGATCACAGGCAAACAAGAGATCTATGTCAACTCTATTGTCATAAGGATGTTCACAGAAGCTTCTTTGGATGAAGGAGTTACCTCTAGAATCTTCCTGAAGGCAGGAGGTATAGATGTTACTGGTAACTATAGTTACATGTATCTCCTTTCTGAAGGGAAATACAAATAACATGTTATTTCAGAAAGCTATTGGTTGCTTTATTGAAAGAAAACCCAAAGTCAACCTCTGCGTTTTTATACATATAATTTTTTTTGTTCTGCAAATTTTTGCTAAGGCTGAAGAGAATTTCCAAAATCTATAAACCCAGATTACAAAATCAACGTTACATAATGCCTTGGATCTCCACAACCAGTGTAATTATGGCAGTAGTTTTTAGGCAATTGTTTTTCTAAGTACATTTCTCATAGTGGATTCTCTTAGCAATAACTTTGAGAAGGAAAATTCACATAGCTAGGATTCTTGACTGATACGAGGAAATCAGTTCAGCTGAAACCCTGCAGAAAAAAGCAATTCTACAAAAGCCAAATATTTTATTCAGCCAGGACACCATAATTACAGTAAATAAAAGTGGTTAAAGAGGATAATAATATAAACTTAATTTCAGCAGTTGCAAATAAAACACAATTTCTATAAAGTATAACCTCAAAATCTGAGAAGTTTGTATGTCCAGGTTACAAAATCTCTGTCCACCAGACTGGTACATGAATGAGAAGTGGGAAGGCACTGAAACAGTAAATGTGAGTCTGCTTGTTTGCTTCTGAAGCAGTCCCAATAACAACACTAATAACAGCTCATGGTTCACAACTGTTGTGCTCCTTATCACCAGATGTTCATGTTTCTGCACAAATATTGAAAACATTTATCAGTTGTAAGCAGTTATTGCAACTGCCTGTGGTTGCAGAAGTAGAAGAGGATCTTTTGTAGAGGCATATTTGGACATCTTTGAAAGGCCCTCTCTTCCTTATTTAACTTCTCCTTCCTTTTTCAAAACTACTACACCATATTTCTCCTTTGGCCTCCAATGTAATGAACAGGAAAATTTTCTGTGTCCTGGTGGGGGTGCAGAAGCAGGCTTTAAATCCACAGAAGGCAAAAGAAATATTGCTACCAGTATTATACATATCATGCCCCACACTAAACACCATGTTTTGAATGTTCTCAGTGGTAGTTACATGTATTTTGTAATTCACAGAACGATACTGCTTAAATTTTATTATTTTTTTATTAACTGATCACTTGACTAACAGTATATACATCCTGCATATACTCTCTTAAAGAAAGAAAAGAAATCTCTGAAGTGATTTCTCCTGCTTTTAATTGCCCAAAGTTCAAACTTTTGGGTATATTTTCCATGGTTTTACTTTTCAGTTTCAAAATCACCCCTCTTTCTGAACTGTTGTATTTTTTTAATTATCTCACTGAAATTGTGCATTTTTCAAGACACTTGAGAGTGTCTTATCCCAGTTGTACCTAGATAGAATGAGCACTTAAGTTGCTTAAACAAACGGAATAAGCTTAAACATCTAGCTCATTACTTCTCCAGCTGCTGTAGGATTTTAGCTTTCTCAGTTTACCGAGTTTGTTGAATTATACATTTCTATTTACAGACAAAATAATTGGAAGAGTGACCATGGATCTGCAGGAACGAGGGATTCATTTTTCAGTCATTTATACTGCAGTGAGACCTTCAAGGGTGAGTAATGTTCAGTGCCTAGACCTGTCAGATTTTTATCATTCAATAGCTTAATGTTTACAGAAGAAGTCTGTAGATGATTTTCAAGATTATACAGACAAGCAATCTATATTATAGGAGGTTTTGACCAGGAATGATTGCATGAATTTTCATATATGGTAGCTATATCACATAACTATTGAAGTTTTACTGTTCTAGGTGACTATAAATTTGCCTTTGTCTGTAGAACTTATTACTATTTTTAAGAACTGTAAGTTATTTTTTTTTTTTCAGTTTAGTGATTTTGTAGTGAGTTCTATGTGGAACGTTATCAAACTTCCTAGTGTGGCTGGTTAGTATAGATAGAGTGTTATGTTACTAATCAACTGAAGGCTACTAAAGTATCCATGTTAAAATTAATTGGTTTAATTTCTTTCAAGCAATACTTGGTATTTACAACAGCAAGGTTAAGTTTTCACCCTTGCTGATAATCAGAATATAATTTGTAGATCACATATCACATTAAGTAACATTGCAGGATAGTTATTTATGTAGAGTTATCTTTTTGTATGACATACAGGTTGCAATAAAAAAAATTAATTTTTTTAATTTTAATGTGAATAAATGGAAGACAGTTTTGCCTTGAGGAAAAAGAAGAGTTCCCATTAAGAAGAGAAACATTTAAAGGACGGGCTGAATCCTAAAATGCAACTTTGAGAGAAACATATCTATCTGTTTCAGAGGTAACACAATCTGAGCTCCTAATATGATACTGGACTTATAGAATCATTCAGATTGGAAAAGACCTCCAAGAGCATTGAATCCAACCTTTGATCACCATCATGTCAACTAAACCAGAGCACTAAGTACCACATCCAGTAATTTCTTGAGCACTTCCAGGGATGGTGACTCCACCAGCTTCCTGGACAGTCTGTTTCAATGCTTGACAACCCCTCCAGGGAAGAAACTCATCCTGATTCCCACCTGAACCTCCCCTGGTACAGCTTGAGGCCATGTCTGCTTGTCCTGTTGCTAGTTGCCTGGAAGAAGAGGCTGACCCCCACCTGGCTACAACCTCCTTTCAGGCAGTGGGAAAATGATAAGGTCCCCCTTAGCCTCCTCCTGTCCTGGCTGAACACCCCAGCTCCCTCAGCCGCGCCTCACGTGGCCTGCTCCTTAGACCCTTCCCCAGCTCCACTGCCCTTCTCTGGACATGCTCCAGCCTCTCAATGTCTGTCTTTTTGTTGTGAGGGGCCCAGAATTAGACACAGCTCTTGAGGTGTGACCTCACCAGTGCTGAATACAGGAGAGTAATCCCTGCCCTGGTCTTGCTGGCCACACCATTGCTGATACAGGCCAGGATGGCAATGGCCTTCTTGGCCACCTGGGCACACACTGGACCCTGTTCAGCTCCCATCAACCCACACAGCCAGGTCCTTTGTACTCACATAGACTCGTGAGTGTCCAAGTGGCGCAGTGGGGCACTAGCTGCTTCCTCTTGGATTGCAGAGGTTCTGTTCTGCTCCCAGACCCTGTCTAACAGCTCAGCATGTTGCCCTGAGGATAACCAGTCTTGCTGTTACAGGCTGAGGCAAAGAAAGTACAAGTACCTCAGCCTTTTCCTGGTCTTTGGTTACAATGTTCCCCCCTATCCCACATCCAAGGATAGAGAATTTACTTAGCTCTCCTTTTGTTGTTAACTTATTTATAAAAACACTTTTTATTTTCTCTCACAGTAGTTGCCAGATTGAGCTCTAGCTGAGTTTCAACTTTTTAATTTTCTCTCTACGTGGCCTAACAACACCCTTCTACTCTCCCTGAGTTGCGTGCTCCTTCTTGGAAAGGTCATCAGCTGTTTTGTTTTGTTTTGTTTTTTTCCCTCTGATTTCCAGTGACAACTCCCTGTTCAGCCAGGCCGGTTCTTCTTCCCACATTGGCTCATCTTCTGGCACATGGGGATGGCCTGCTTCTGTGCTTTTAAGATTTCTGTCTTAAAGTATGTCTAGTCCTCCTGGACTCTTTTCTTATTAAGGACTGTCCAAGGTAGAGGTTTTGTTGACCGCCTTCCTCACTTCACCAAGAATTGTGAACTCTATAATTTTGGGGTCACTGTGCCCAAGGCAGCCTCTGACCACCACATCTCCCACCAGCCCTTCTCTGTTAATGAACAACAGGTCTAGCAGGGCACTGTCCTTGGTAGGCTCACTCCCCAGATGTGTCAGGAATTTAGCTTCCTCACGCTCTAGGAACCTCCTAGACTGCCTCTTCACTGTGTTGAGTTTCCAGCAGACATCTGGCAAATTAAAGTCTCCCACAAGAACAAGGCCTAGCAATCATGAAACATCAGCCAGTTGCTTATAGAATATTTCACCTGCTTTTCCTTGGTGTAGGCAACATGAAAGACATTTGTGTGATTGTCTAGATATAGCATGAGAAATGCCAACAGGATCTTGAGAGGCTAGAAGGTTTTCAGGAGATAGCACAATGAAAAATGCACTGCTATTCTTATTACAAGAATAAAACCTAGAAAACCTGTGTTCAGTGGATGTGGAGGGAAGTCCCTTTATCTTTTCCAAAGGAGTAAGAGGCCACTTAAATGGACTTCATAAATATTCTTTAAGGCAGTAGTGGATGAGCCCCTCAAAGGGGTTCTGTGTTCATTTGAAAATAGTATGGGGTTTTGCATGGAGGTAGGATCTTGAAAACCTCTGACTAATGCAGCAAGGTGACCACAATACTCCCTTCAGGCTCTGCAGCAAAGGCTGATTCTACTGAAGAAAAACAAGAATTTTCTTCAAATTTCTCCCTGGGAAAATTAACTTCCAGAGACTGGATTTTGGAGACCAAGCTTAGAAAAAAACCCAGTAGCATGAGGAGGCAAGCTCACATTGATATTCTGTGTACTGTGTGTTTTTGTGGCAAAGGAGAGAATATTAGTCCAGAACTTGTGATCTGTCTTTTTTTTCTTTTTTTAACAAAGATCCAAAATAAAAACAAAATTTACTTTGTTATTGTGGCTCTTTACTGTTTGAAATCAAAGGCACATGGGCATTCTTAGCTGAAAATTGTACTTAGAACAATTGGAATGAAAAACGTTTTTAATTAGTGAAAAATTGGAATTAATAGAAGGAATTTTTGGGCAATTTTAAAAAGATTTTAAACCTATGCATATTTCAACAGGCTTTCCAAATTAAAGCAACTAAGTTTGAGCAGCTGAAGCACTTTTAAATAATTAAAGCAATGTATTTTAAGATGTTCTACACTTTTAAAATAAAAGCAATTTAAACTTTTCTCAATTGTATAAATTTAATCAAAAAGGATGCAATGATTTAAAGACAGATATGCTTCAAATTATAAATCTTATCAAGTTCCCCATCCTTCTGATACTCATAGGTGTCCCTGTAACATTTTACTAGTTTTCTTCTGAAACTGCAAGACAGTTTTATAGTTGTTATCTTTTCTCAGTGAGATTGAATGCTGAAGGACCACATGCTGCTGAAAGGAGATTTATAGCCACATTCCAGCTGATACTCATTTTGTTGACTCCACTTTTTACAGATGCGTTATGAAATGCTGTTTAAATTTTCTGTACTGCCTCCACATTTTCAGAGAGCTTCAGTTACCATCAGCTTTGAACTCCATTCTACAAGCTGTCTGCTTTAGTTGGTGTTTCTGCGTGTTGAGTCTTTGATACCACTCAAAGCCAAGCAAGAGTTATAGGAACTTATTGGAATCTGTCACACAAGCAGTTGCTTTTGACACTTAAAAAGTGTGTCTTGGAGATTTCTTCAGGTGCTATTGTTGTGCACCCCAGCTGGAAGGAGTATAAAAAGTTTTCATCTGCTTTGACAAGTGCTTGTGGTTATGTTTTCTTTGTTTCTGCCTTCCATGTAACACATTTTAAATGTGTCATATTTTGCTCTGCTGCATCTTCCACTTACATCCAGCTCCCCTTTGTTTTGTTGACTTTTCAGTTTACCACTCCAAGGATACTAAATGCTACAACAGCCACCCCACTGACTTCACAGCTTCTGGCTAATGGAATGCTTTTGACCATTTGATATACTCAAACATTACATAACGTGAGCTTTCCCATGAATAAACATTAGAAAAATGCTTGTAATGCCATTTCAGGAGCTGGGGTGTAGATTAAATATCCTCACATATCCTTGAATACAGGAATTGCCTTATTCATTTAGTCTTCTATTTTTACATTTGAAGGAACAACTGTAGTTTGGCACAGTATAATAAAGCATCAGTGTTTCCAGCCTAAAAGAAGAAAAAGAAAAAGGAATTCCTTATCCTTTGGTCCTCTCCTCTCCCCACTTAATGAATGCCATTATAATAAAACATAAACTTTAACTTGTAGATAAAGAATGTACATTTGATTATTTTCTAGAAAACTCAGTTTTGAGAAATTTTTTCTGACAGAGGTAGAGTATTTTTAAATAACTACAAAAGAACTGCTTGAGGCAGGTTGAAGCCAGTTAGTTGTCACTGTAGATGAACAAACATTTAGCCAAATTAGTTTCAAAATTGAGTGATGAAAATGTGAGAGATACTTGTTAGCAATTCTGTATGATTCATTCAATGTGTTAGTGGGGAATTCAGAGAAATAATTAGTGTTTTACCTTTAACTCTAGACTTTGCACCAGAGCGAGTTAAGATTCACTTACTTTAAACATTTTTACAAATTTAGCTTACGTTTTATATTTTATATATATATATATATGTTTATGCACTTCACTGCTAAATAAAGGGCAGCATGGAGCTAAGCTATTCTTTTTATCTGATCAGAACAGTTTTGTTATTTTCAGATGCTAAGTTTTTAAGGCATAGATGAAACCTGTACAGATGTTCCATATAGACCAAATCAGAAAGTTGTATTTATTTTGCTTTTAAAACTAAGGACCAAGAAAACTGGGTTGGAGGAGGTTGGTGGAGAAGGACACAGGTAAGGATTAATTGTGTCTTAGGACTAAAATCTACCATAAATTGGTAAAATGCAGGCATGAAAATTGCAATGAGTATTCTAAAAGATACAGTCATATGTAAGCAGAAGTCATAAACATAATAATGCAGAATGAAATTAAGGAATAAGGGTAAAATAGGATAGATTAAATGGAATGTGTAACTGTAAACAAGCATATTTATATGACATGTTGGTAGGCATACTAAACACTTTCTGGAAGGAGAATACCTCGGTAAAAAAAGTATTGGAGTGCCAGAATAAAGCTGTAAAGGCCTGATATTGTGTCTTAAAGTAATTTTGGATTCCAGGAGACAAAGATAAATATTCTGAGAATTCTGGAGACCTCTTCTAAGAACAGTCTTAAGAGACTGAGGCTTAAGACTGAGGCTGAATGCAATATCCAAGTGATATGTCTTTAACATAAGGATTAAAATAATCCATCTATCTGTGATTTGATAAATTGCCCAATAATCTCCACAAATTATATTGATTGACACTGCTTATATCTGGAATACAAACTGCTTCAACACAACATATTAAAAAGTCAAATTATATACCAACAAAACATTTTTCCCCTCACCTTCCTCCCTACGTGAAAACATCCCAAACTGTCATAATTAACAGAACAAAAGAGGTGAGGCTATTAATAGTCACACTTCAAAAAGCATAGTCCTGTATGATACATAAAATTAAAAGAAATATAAATTTTTGCTAATTTGGTGCAGCATCATATGGCAGATCTAAAGAGATTCAGAGGAATAATGTACACAAGACCCAAAAACTATTCATAAAAACACATTAGACAGGAATTCTTTCAGAGAGTACTGGATCTAATAAAAAAGGAGGAGTGCAGAAAAATGAGTAACAATGCAAAGCCAAATGACCTTTGTGTTGATCATTGCTGTGGTAGAACATAAAGAAGTTCCCACTTCAAACACTTTTTCGATAGTCATTGAGCCTTAAAATATTTTGCTGCTACTCCATTAGCAATAGAAGAGAGTTCAGAATAAATAAAATTAATTGAGTCATATCATCAAGGTCATATATTATTCACCTAAGTTTTAACTAAAATAAGAAACTGACAAACTGTCATCATGATTTCTAATTTACAGTTTTTGAATTACAATTTTTATAACGTATATGAAGACTAAAAAATAGCTTAGCATTCATCACAAGTGCAAATGGTGCTTGAAAAGAGGCTTCCTATGTCTGGAGAAATACTTCCAGGAAACCTACCTTCCATAATGACAAAAATGGTTGAAACTGTAGTCATAAATATGTGGATCTATGAAGAAAATACAGTGTAGTTTCGGTGTTCTCTAAGAGGCATAGGATGTGCAAGTAAATGTGACTGTGTTGCTAAAGTAAAAAGGGTAAAAAAGTAAAATCTTTAGAGATTAGCAGAAGTAACATCTTTAAAAGTATGAAACAAAGGACAAAAATAAAGGATTCATGTTCATTCACAGTGGGGAGTATTTGCCAGTGGAACTCTGTGGGGATTGATGTTGATGCCTGTGCTGTTCAGCAGAGTCATTAGTATGGAAAGGGGGCTGAAATCCAAAGATGCCACGGTTTGCTGATGTACTGACAGGCTGGAGAAACCACTCACAGCACTGCATTACTGAGTGATGAAAAGACAGATACAATCCAGTCTGAAGAAAGTAACATGTAGGAAAAGCTTAAATATGCAGATTACACTGTAGTGAGTGGTTGCTATTTCTCAAAAGAGGAATTGCAGTACACACGTGGGTAGATCTCTTGGAACATCCCAGCAGTCAGCAGTAGGATGAATAGCAAATAGAGTGTTGGAAAGGAGGAGGGCAAAGCAGCATCAGTTCACTAAGTCCTTACTGAGTACAAGTCTGCCAGTGGAATAGTGCATGTGGTTCTGGCCACCCCATCTCCAAAGGATACAAGATTAAAATATTTCAGCTAGGAAAAGTAAGGGAAATTCAAAAGGGAAATAATAAATAAAACCGCCAATTATGTGGACAGGCTGAACAGGAAATGTTACTCGTCTCTGGAAAATATTCACGGCATTCACCACTCAGATCATAACATGGCATTCAGGGGCACCAAAACCCTTTAAAGAAAAAAACTGATCTATTTTTGGATGAGAAAAGCACACAGATTTCAGTGATTACATAAACTAATGGAAGAAAGATAGGAAGGATGGGTGGAAAGAAGGTCCTATTTACATGTGTTGATTTGAATGCAACCTTCAGCCCTGAAGGTTTCTAACCCAAAGATTACAGAACTCAAAGATGGCACCCTAGGACAAGTATTGTTTGTATTTACCCTTTCTTATTTCAGCTGCCAGTTACTATCAGGAGCTCTGGCTGCGAGCTAGGTGGACCTTTGCCCTCACACAGTTTAGTTGGTCTCGTGTCTTGGCAGTGGAAGCTTGGGATATTGACATAGCATTTCTCTGGAACAGGAGTGTGAAAAGTAATATGTAACTTATTTAACTGAAGGCCAAGAGCCAGAATAAGCAAAGCTCCACTATAAGAAGCTCACGGACTTTCCTCCTCATGCTCGCCTATTGGGTTGTTGTAGAACTGCCACTTCTGAAAATGAAAATAATTGCCACATCATAAAATAACCTACTGCATGTAAATCATTGTTCTGCTGGCAACCAGGAAATCCATAAGGAGAAGTGACTGTGTCAGCTGAAAATCAGGTAGGTGGCAGCTCAAGCTTGGTGCAGTCTTCCCTACTTTCAGTACAGTGAAACAGGTTGGATTTTCAAGATCCTTGTAATTAAGCATCTGCAAATTGCCTCTGGGAGATCTGAATCCTTTCCCCATTCATTGCTACTGGTGATCACAGAGACTTGTGTCTTCAGTGCCTTCTCCTGACACCAAAGCCCATTGGCATGATCTTTTTCACAGGGAGATACATATTCCCATTTTAGGGAAGCACAGGGTTAGAAGTGGGAAATGATTACATCTATCCAGAGGATGACCGTGTATGTGAATCACCCCCATGAGGTACCTGGGGCTGAAAAGCCAAGAGCTGAGAGATGCGTGGCTGTATGGTTGGGTGGCCTCTTCATGTGGTCAGAGCAAGCCTTAGCCTAAATATCTACCTGCAGTATTTCTTGTCTTCCTTCCCTCCATAGGAAATTAAACTAAAGCTTGTAAAAGAAAAAGCTGGTGCAATCACAGGGATGCCCCGTTCACTGAAAAAACCATTTGTATCCTGTATAATTAGTTTTGTACTGCAGCCTCTGTTGTCTATGGTAGAGAAATAGCTGTTAGAGGAACAAACACAGGCTTTACTAACACAGGACATAAACATTTGCTCTTAATCAGTAAAATGCAGATCACATATTCTGGGAAATGTGAGCTCTGATGGCAGAATAACAAAGCCCTAAGTTTTAATGCATCCAGTCTGTAATACAGTTAGGACTAGTTAGAAGAAACCTGGATTATTTCATTTTAGTTTCAAGTGAAATTTCATATTCTTTCTTTTCACTTTATAAAAATTTCTGAAAAAAAAATATTTTCTTTATGTAGTGCCACAGAAAGTTTTGATTTTGGAGCATCTGTGTTTTGTGGTAGGAAGACATTTTGTTGTGAAGTTCTAGATCTGCTATATTTATGCATGCATCAGATGTGTTTTGAACTCTTACCCTGAATGTGTTTCCCTGAAGTATTAGACTGTTCAAAGCCATCAACTAATGATTTCCTGCCGTTTTGATAAGTAAAGAGGGGACATCATTAGTCATACATAGTCATTGTGTATACAAAACCATAGAATCACTAAGGTTGGAAAAGACCTCTAAGATCACTGAGTCCAACTGTCAAACTATGCAGCCATTTAAATTCCTAAGTGCAGCATGCATGCCTCTAAAGTTAGGATAAAGTATGATAATTTCTTAACATAATTTTCAAACATATTTATGATTTTAGCAGAGGAATATATCTTTCCTTTAGGGATGGGTATTGAAATATTCTCTCTAAAAGTTACTTTTATTAAATCCTAAAGGCTTTTCCATAAAAATCTGCGAACTTGGATTTGCATGCATGTCTCTTTTTAAAGTTTGTACATTAGAACACTAAGCATACAAAGCTAAGAAGTAGCCAGAGTGTTAATAAAAGGTTAACAGACTGTTAATGCAGTGTTTTGGTATTGAAACACAGAGCTTATTTCTTTCTGAGGATTGTATTACCCATTCCTGCTAGATGACAACTTTAAATTTAAACCGATTTCAGTCTACTAATACATTGTATCTTTCTTTTTAGAAAGCTGTCTAAGAAAGTAGACTGATTAAAGAAAGCTGTGGTATTAATATCCTTTTAGGAGGTAGTCCTGTATGGTCAGACCCCTGTACAGTCACCTGTGCTAGCAGCCTTAAAAGTACAGCAGAGCTAGAGTCAGTGTTGGGAGAGCTCTGGGACTTGCCAGTGTTCCCCTGTTTACTGGGGATGCTGGAAGAGAAAAGGCAAATTTGCCCTGCATGAGGTTGACAAGTCATTGTTTCCTCTGGGATCCCACCTAGTGTCACAGCACTTCCTCCAGCCTCGCATGGGAGCCTCTAGTATTGAGTTGCTGTATTACATATTCCTTAGTGTCACTGGTAGACCAGAAAAAAAGGCAAGAAGCGAATCCCTTTCCTGATAAAATGTCACAGACATATTTTTTAATTTGTTGATGGAAGAATTACTTTGAAAGCTGTACATAAAATGATGCCTAACATCAAATTTGATATTACGTGGCATATTTTGTTCTTGTTCTGTCTTTTCTGTTTTATGAAAACCTCAATGTTTACAATTTTATTGAAACACTGCAACTATTATTCTGTGATTTGATTTTTGAGTTTGACTAAGTGATTGAGTGATTTCCTAGATTGATATTTAATGAATCAGAAGATGTACATTCTACTTTTTAGTGCACTACAGTATGAAAGTTAAACCTCAGTTATTTTAACAGTTAGATTTCTCTTCTTCTTGGACTTTCAGCCAAATCACTTGGATTCAACCAAATCACTTGGAAAATTCTGCAACAGAACAGAGGGTTTCTTGCCTTATGTTGAGCAGAACTATTGGAAGGCCAATGTTGGATTATGCTGTGCTTTCTCACGGTTAAAAACTCCTTCCTTCTCCCTAATACATGATTTCCTTATGACTCTAAAAATATTCCTTGCTCCTGATGCTCAGTTCTCAGGATCTGAACCTCCAGCAGGAAAAACTGACTGTGGTTGAACCAAATCTCCAGTCAGGCTTGCCATTGCCTGGCATTGAATCCTGGATATGGTATAAGAACAGCAATAGGCATCAAGCTGCTAAAGCAATCCCACAAGAATGGTGGAAGGAAGCTGGTGTTTGTTTTCTAATAAGCCTCACCTCATAAATTTCCATTTTCCAAAATTTCATATCAAAGCATCCTGACAAGGATCCATAACTAGCAGACACAGAGCTGGTAGTTCCACCTAACTGCTGGGAAAGACTGCATGCTTTGGTCTCATTTTGGTTTATTTGATGGGCTAGAGACTGGTGGGAGATAAAGGAAATTATGAAATTGTGGTGGATGACATTGACTGAGGTGTGTTAACTGGAAGATTTAACTAGGTTTGGTGGAAAAATGTCTGTTTTGAGAAAAACTTGGAAGAGGAAGGCTCTTTCTCTTTGAAGGGGCTTTATACAAAGCATGGATACTATTTCTAAGATTAGCTTTGTCTAGACTTTCTGATGTGGATTTCATTTATATATATATATACACCTTCTAGCTTCCATACCCTACTGTCAGAAAAATTGTATGCATATTAAGTGTAAGAAAGCAGAGTAGAGATTAAAATCCTTTTAATAGATTTTCTGTGAAAAAATGCTTGTTTTAACTTCCCTGTCAAAAGATCCAATTGGCTAAATTTATTGGCCAGTTTTGCAGATTAGTCCTCCAAAGTCCTGCAGTATCCAAATATTAAGTAGAGAAAGGGAAATTTTTAAGGGTCTTCAGTTTTTTAATTTCCCTGTGACTAGCCTACATCTGGGACAAACAGTGCTGGCAAGTCTCCCAGCACTATGATTAACACACTTTGGCTCCTGTCTGCGTTTTTCAATTAAGTAACCCACCAGACCCCTGTGTAACCTCTGTCCAACTCGCACTGCATATCTGTTCCATTTTATTGCAGCAGACACTCTGCCATCCTTTTTCATATCTCCCATAGCAACTTGAATTTTACATACGGACATAAGAAAGGGGGGAAAGCAACCAGTTGGAAGTGGGTATTCCCCTAGCAGTCTAAAAATTATGCAAAATCTGTAGCTTCTTTTATCTCTATGGCAGAATTGCCTAAAACAGGGCCCAAAATCGAATGCTCAGCCTAGGTACATTGGCATCAGCAAATAGTTCTTGAATTATACATCTGGTCAATTCCTTTCAATTTTGTTTTACAAGGCAAGTTCTTAATATATTTTTTCTCTCTTTTGTATATTGCTTGCAGAATCTGATTTACTAATAAGGGACAAGTAAGTGCTAACACTTTTGAAGATGACCAATACATTGTTTTCATTGAAATAGTTGTGTTTGGGTTATTTGACCTAACTGAAATTTTAGGTGGCAAATTAAGTGTAGTAGATCCTTACATCTGCTATTCCAGCTTATACATATTCTGTTTTGCTTTCTAAAATCAGGATATTTTTGTAGAAAATTACCGCTTTTTCCTAGGGTAGATGAAAAAGTTTGGTATAAAAATTCATTGAAAATTGTAGCAATAAAATAACAGGAAATACACATTTCTTCAGAAAATGGAGACTACATTTACAGATGTTCTTGTATGTACCACACATTGTCTGATTTTAAAGCCTTTCAAGCGGAATTGAATTGAAGTTTTCACAAGTGCTATAACACAACACCTTGCTCTGCTCCGGGTTCCGTTGCTTGCATGGTCCCTGCTAACTCTCTTGTCTAACTCACAGTGTCGATGGCACAGAGTAGTTCCATTCTCTGTAAACGGCAGTCAAGAATCTTTTATCCATCCCAGTGCTGCTACAGGACAGGCCTGTGAAGAAGCAGATCTAGCCACGAATATGTGAGCTGATAGTGCAGATCATGTTTATGCATGGATGGATTTGGCCACTGAACTGAGCAGCGTAGTAAATACTGCGTTTTTTTTTCTCTTCTAACAGAAGGTCTTGAAGTCCTTGCTCATGACTTGGGTAATCTCCACAAGTCACAGCAGTTCTATCAATTATAAAAGAGAACATTATGTTTTGCAGTGATATCATTATCTCTTACTGTAAGACATGCATTTGGACTTTAACATTTGTGTCCCAGCCTTGTTTTTGTGAAAAACTCTTGAGTGATGCAGAACATCAGATACAAGCTGAGTGTCACAGTTGCCAAGCCATTTGGCTTGCTGGTAGAAGTGTCCATGTTCAACAGGGAAGCCATCAGATACTAATGTGAGACAGTAAGGTTGATCATATATGCAAGGCACTAAAATGATCGTAATCACTGTTAATAAATGAATGCACATTTCTGTGCATTCTTTTTTACCTGCTTCATCACAGTAATAATAGAGATGGGAAATAGAGGTCAAGGATTCTTCTGGGAAAAATATCAATGTGCTATTGAAATTTATTCTGATGTCTTTTTTAGGCTTACAGTTGCAGTACAAATATGTAAAATAGGGTTGGAAAGGATCCTAAAGATCATCCAGTTCCAATCCCCATGCTATGAGCAGAAACACCTTCAAGCAGACCAGGTTGCTCTAAGTCCCATCCAACCTAGCCTTAAACACTTCCAGATCTGAGGCAGCCACAAGTCAGCCTAGAGGGAAATTAAAAAACAAAATCCCAAAATGCTAGAAATCATAAAAATGTAAACAGTAAAATCTTTCAGAAATAAAGATAATTGGTAACTCTGCTTAATGTTCTAGATTTTGAAAGCTTAAAACACTGTTATGCTACAGTCTTCCACTGGCAGGTGAAAGAATGAAGTCCAATCAAATATATTTCTGTTTGCTGCATTTGTGATTTTGTAAATTTGACACCACAAAGAACATTTTTACAGTTATACCAGTTTCTAATGCTTACTTTTGAAATTGTTGACCTTTAGCAGTGAGATTGCCTGCATCACAGATTCGTGATACACTATCCTTCAGGAAAATTATGTATTAGCAGAAGTGGTGGTGATGCTATCCATAGTGAGACCATAAGGCCATATCCAATAGAAAGTATGGAGGAAAACTGATCTGTTTGTGTGGGAAGGAATATTGAAATGATAATTTCAGAAAAAGCATTTGAAATGTGCTGATACTTGGCTGGGATGTGAATGCTGAGCAGCTTCTGATATGCCACAGCCAAACCCCAGAAAGAAGCATGATCTGCCATTTTGCAGTACCCCTCCACTGAGCACATGGCAGCCTCCTAGTGTCATTTTTTTAAAGGACATCTTGCAAAAAAAAAAAAAATATTTTGATGGTCCCTGTTAAAGCAAATTGAGAAAATGCAAGCGTACAGTTCTTTCAGTATCCTGTGAAAAGAATTACAGTTGGTACATGATATGTGGATGCAGTTCCATCTACCAAACCCAAAATTCAGTTCAGATAAAAGGTATTTGTCATTGTCGTGTTATTGTAGCAGTTGCAGCACCTGGACCTTGGACCTTGCGCTTCATGATTTAGGGCATCATATGTGATCCAAAAAGATTCTTTGTCTTCATTTTTACAATGTATTTTGAACTCGTCTCTACATGCATTCCCTAAATATTTTCAGGTTCTTTTCTTCATTTGTGCTATGCTGTGCACTGCTAATAAGCAATATGTGGCTCTAATAGTGCACCTTTTTTTTTTTTTTAGTAGAAGCTAGGATTCTTAGGTAATTTTGCAATACTAACAACTGTCTTAATCAGGTTATGACTAAAACTGGAAAAATTGTCATTTGCCATACAAGTCAGGTATATACAGAGAACAAACTGTAGTGCACAATGTAGTATGCATGTATGGACTAAACTAAGATACAGCCTAAAAGGAGGAAGGGAATGGACCCTTCTGCCTATTCACCTCCCTCCTTGAAAGTACAGAAATACCTTTTCAATAAGAGCAGCAATCCCACAGAGAGGATGTGGTCATAAGTCTATGCTGTTAGAAATGAAAAGGAGCAGCAAGCCCCACCAGGACAGTTTTCTTATTCTTGATGTGCACACTTTAACACAGCAATAAGAAGTCAAAAAAAAAATAAAAGATGTGAAAGAAGACACAAGCATCTATTGAACTGATATTCAAAAATACCATGTTGTAACCAGTGTAAAATGTAATCTGTTTCTGTTGTTCATTGCCATTCATCATTTCAGCAAAGGAAAGTTTCATTTTCACAGTATTTTGTATGTTTCTCATATGTGTTTGCAACTATTTGATTTATATTTGTTTTCAACTAATTTGTAATTTCAAATGTATAAAATGGCCCCAAATCTTTTTTCTTGTCACTAGCCACTTTGTTGGAAGTGGCAACAACAACAAAACGAGTAATTTTGGATGTAAGATCTGTTTGCTTTGAAAAAGATTTGTATGTTGGTGTATCAAATGTTCCCAGATCTGCTTCCTTTCTTGTTTTCAAGAGAAATGATTCTGAATTAGGAGGCTTGAAAATCAGATCAAAGGGAAGAAGTTTGTTCAGGCTACCTCTGTTGCAGGTTCAGTTAGTAATTACAACATTCCATTGTGGTCTAGGAAAATGTAAATTCTTTGTTTTCTGTACCGTATTTAACCAGGTCTTGCTGCTGTTTACTGCATGACTGAGATCAAAAATGCCATTGATAAATTCAGAGAATAAGACAATGATTCACACATCCCTCAGTTCAGATTAGGTGAAGGAGAAGAGCACACTGAACTGAGAATTAAATATTGTGTAATGATTGGCAACACTTCCATGATGTATTGTTCCTAAATAATCTAATTTGATTTACAGTAATTCAGTGTAAATACAATCCATTTGTCAAGGAAGTGTCTTGTAATTTGTAGTTTAGCATGAAATATATGACATCAGAGAATGATTTTGTTTTGGTAAGCTCATGTTTGTGCAGCAACAAAAGAAAAAGAAAATGTTCCTTAAACAGAGAAACAGGGACATAGTGGGGAAGCTCTCAGCTTCCCACTGGAGTTACCTGGAAGGAGCAACTGCTGTCCTCAGGTCTCAGTGGGTCCCAAGCTGGGCTGTTTCAGAGATCCTCCTTCCAGTCTGAAGACTAAGTTTTAAAACATCCCTCTTGATCTCAAGCATGCTTAATTCACAGAATCACAGAATATCTGAGTTGGAAGCAGATTGAGGGATCCCATTAATGCTCACTTCCCCAAGTTTTGGCACACCATCTCATTGCTCATCACTGGACAGCCTGGTTTTGTTCCTTTCCCCCTTCCAAGCTCACTTAAAGCTTTGTCATCAAGCCTCACTAGCTCCTAGGCTAGAGCTCTTCTTCCCCTCTGAGACTGGTGCATCCTATCAGGTGTCACTGGACCATGTGTTGAGTAGATTATCCCATGGTCAACAAACGCAAAATTTTTCCACTGACACCAACCTTGGAGCCATGCATTGACCTGATGGATCTACCTATTCCTATCAAACTAGTGGATTTCTTTGCCTCTGAAAGTCCTTCTTTCCAGGTTTACACTCTCTTGGTTCATATGCTTTCTGAGAGAGACAAGGGAATCTGTATGTGAGAGCCTCATGGCAAAGTACTTCTTAGAGAGCAATAGAATAAAGCTGTAGTCTTATAATTATATTTTAATAGCTTTCTTTTCATTTTAAGGTACTTCAACCTAATCCCAAAAGTTATCCCAGTCACAGTATCCAATGTAGCATTGTTTTTAGCTCTTAGCAGGTGGTTTTTAAGGCCCTCTTTATATGATACATGGGGCCCACTTAGTAAAGTCAATAGTTAGACAGGATATAATTTAGACCTCAGCTTTTCCTCTCATTTTGAAATAAAATGATTACATTTCAGGAAAGTCTAAGGAAAGATTTAAAGTTTTATATCAAAAGTTGAATATTTTCTTTTGTTGTACCCTCTTATTTTAAAGAACATGGTATTCATTTAAAATAATGCTTGTTCTGATATATTTGAAAAGGCACTACTCTGAATTAAAAAGAAATTCATAAAGTATGCATGTATGGGAGGGGAAGATTGCCTTCTTCACTGGAGCATTTAGTCAAATGGTTTTAATGCAGCCCATTCTGCTTAATTGATAGAATGAGGTACCTGCAAAGACAAGCTGTAAATAACAGATGGCCCATAGCGTTTACAGAGCAGCTGTTCACATGACAAAGTCTTCTGGGGCTCCTCTCCACAAGCAGGTGATAAAGTGATACTATAGTCTCTGTTTCAGGCTGGAAAATGGTCCTTGAGTGTCTTTAAACCCATGAAAAGTAGTTCTAGGCAATAGCTCCACATAATTACAGTTCTGGTCATCCTTGTAACCCTTGTGATGCCTTTCATTTCTTGTACCCTAAAGTTATACAAGGGTAGAGGCCACATGTAGCATACAAGTTGTAAAGCTGACACAGGACTCAAAAATAAATGGAATATTCCAGATATGAATAGAGTAAGAAAAGAGGAGTAAGATAAGAACAAAATAAATTTGTTGTGTGATAAGGTAAGGTTGCTTTAACTGTTGATATCTGTGGGGCTGCTTTACTGAGGATACCCTGGGCACATTTTTTAAAAGCATTACCTACTAAATGGAATTCCTGGAAATATCTGAATAGCAGATGTGTCTCTTGTAGGCTGATGTTCACCACATTAGCCAAAGGAGCGAAGATCTTCTTTTTCCAGAAGCCCTCAGAAGAGTCTAAAAATAAGCTTGCTGTAGCTAAGTAGACTGCTCTCATGCTTGTTAAAATGAAGACTGCAAAACCTGTTACTTTTACTTAAGGGAAGAGTGTTACTGAACTAGCAAGTTGAAATTTTCTCATGATGTTATTGCAGAAAAAAAAAAAGCTAATTTCTTTCACTATTTTCTTCTGGGAAAAAAAAATTTCTTTTACCTGTTAGCACAAATGAATGCTCCTATCTTAAGGCAGCACTACCAACATTGTTTTACATTCATTTGCCTAGCATCAGTGGTGCTTATTTTCACATGTGGACACCTGGCCTTGGGAACCTAGGTTAACATTACCTCATTAGCCTCCACACCACCAGTTAAATAGACAGACAGTAACAACTATTGAGGTTGATTGAGGATTCAAGAAGAACAGGGGTCATGGTACAGAATGGTGAAGGTCTGTTTTCAACTGAAATTACTCTTACAATGGGATGAATTGTTAATGTGTTTTTATTCCAGAGTTTTAGAAGAACTGATGTGGTGGCAGAATTAAGACGACAATTAATGGCTGCTGAGGAAGAAGAAAGTTTATCATATCCTCCTCTGAATATAACCACTGGAAATTATACATGCATCCTTTTTTATGCTAGTAATTTTAGCCTCAAAGCCAACAGTTCAGTTTTAATAGATTTGACAAATGCAACATTTTTAACACAGAATGTGGATATTTCTGCCTCTGAGTGCTCAGACAGCAACACAACGTGAGTAACATAAGAAATTTCATATCATAATACATGTAATTCTGAAAACTTTCAGAAATATTACAATGTAAAATCAGTGCTATTTTAATTTTCTTCTTCTAAATCATCCAACATTTTTAAAAAATGTATTCTTAGAAGAAAAAAGACCACAAAAACTGTTCAGATGAGGCCTGTTATTGTCATGATTTTTTTTTTCTTCTTATGTTCCCCACTTCCTTGTTTGTTTGTATTTGGTCCAAAGAGGTTTCCCTGTGCCTGATCTCACAATCACAAAAATCTCCACTGACATTAATGAGACCATAATTTCATTCCCTTGAAGGGGAGTATTGCCAGTTACAAGGTAGTAACTCAGCTAGAAGTACATTAATGAAACATGATCTCTGTTTTCCTTTACTTTGAAGCACCTGCTCTTGGGTAAATAAAACCCTGGAAATATTTAGTCATATTTTTCTATGTACTGAACCTTTGCTATATGACTTTTGTAATTGCCTACTGATTTACAATATACCCCTCAAATTGAAATGTCACAATGATTTAATTAAAGCTGACTACTCTAACATTAAAAATCTGTTTCTTATTCTTAGACTGTCATTAAAATACACAAAACCAGTGAATGGAATCAGCAGCCTAGAGATAAGGTAACTTACGATTTATTTTAAATAGATCTTTTGTGGTTTACAATACCTGTTAATAAATTAGGAACAAAAATAGGGAAGAAATTAAATGAAAATATTTTTTAATTTATTATTTGCTTTCTCTTCTGAAGAGTCACGATGCGGGAAAACAATAGTACAGCCCTTGTACAGAAAATATATTATTACGCTCAGGTAAAGTTTTGAAAAAATATTGTAGGCAAACCTACATATTGTAAGGTACTGGTATATGCACCTTCCTGTTTTACTAATGGGATCATTCCACAGTCCTCTCAGGTAAATCTAACTGTGATTTGCAAAGACTTTGAGGGGTTGAAATCTACCTGCATGGCCAGGGCTGGATTGAGTCCTAATGTGGATTGCCAGTGTGCTCTGTTAGTGATAGCTTGTGGTTAATAAGGGGTGCAAAAATTTTTAGTCTTTACTACTCCATAGATGGCGACAAGACCATATTTCTCCTACCATGGCAAGAGGGAAGAAAAGCTAGGGAATTGAAAGACCAGGGAAGAAAAATCAAAGGGAGAATCATAGAATTGTTTACATTGAAAAATGTCTCTGTGATCATTGAATCCAATCTTTAACCCAGAGCTGCCAAGTCCACCACTAAACAATGTCCTAAGTGCAACATCTTTTAAATATCTTCAAGGATGGAGATTCAGCCACTTGCCTGGGGAACCTCTTCCAAGGTCTGGCAACCCTGTAACTGAAGAAATTTCCCCTAATATCTAACTTAAACCTCCCCGGTGCAATTCGAGTCCATTTCCTCTTGTTCTGTCCTCTTACTGGGAGAGGAAGCTAAACCCCACCTCACTAAAACCCCCTGTCACGTCATTGTAGAGAGTGACAAGGTCCCCCCTGAGCATCCTCACATCCAGGCTAAACACCTCCAGCTCCCTCAGCCACACCTCGCGCCACAGGACGTATGCTCCAGCCCCTTCAACAGCTTTGGGGTGCACCGGATTCGAGGCGTGACCTCATCAGTGCTGAGTGCAGGGTGACAATCACTGCCCACACTATTGCTGATGATGGCCAGGATGGCGTCAGCCTTCTGGCCACCTGGGCAGAGGCAGGGTCATGTTCAGCTGCTGTTGACCAGCACCCCCAGGTCCTTTTCCACCAGGCATCTTTGCAGCCACTCTGTCCCTAGCCTGTGGTGCTGCCTGGGGCTGTTATGACCCAAGTGCAGGACTTGGCATTGTTGAACGTCATACCATTGTCCCTGGCACATCAATCCAGCCTGTCCAGATGAATGCTCAAATGAATAAATCCATTATTTACACTGAGACAGAAATAGTTAAGATAAAAGGATCCCAGAAGAACTTGTGTTGAGGAGAGTCAGTGATGTGTTTGGAGTGGTATTCAGAGTGCATAGAGACACTTGTAGTCAGTATCAGAGATCATGACAGGTGGCAAAAAGCCAGACATACATCTCCCTTCTCCCTCAACCAGCTAGAGCTTTGTAAGAGAACATACTGTACAGATAAGATTGCTGTTAGTATAGTAACTTTACTTTTTTGACTATTGAAGTTACCGGCATATAGGATCCCTGGGACTTGTCCTTGGTGGTGGTGTCAAGCATTCCCTGTCTCAGTAATGTAAATTATCAAAGAGACATGTATTTCCCTAAACACTATGGGGAATTAAGAAAATATTTTCCTTTGATCCCATTCAAAAGATACTGATCTCAAACTAAGACTTCTACCAAAGTTGTATTTTTCCTTTTACTACAAGTCCCAAAATACCACTTTCTCTGGTGCTGCCCTAATGTTCTTCTGTCTGCTCTTGAGTGCTCCTATCCCACTCTGATAGAGACAAGCCCTCCAAAACATTGCTCTGATTCTCATTCTTCATCTTTGCACATCCTAGCACAAGTCTTGGCTGGTCTGCTGTAATCTCTTTCTGTATGAATGAATGTGGTTGTTTCCTACATTTGTCCTGAATATGGCTATCCTCAGCATAATATCAACCTTTCTAGTAAAATTACAGTTCAAGAAAATAGTACAAATCACAAAGCATCCTATGGAACATGATACTGTGCTTCAAAACTAGTTAACAGCTAGATCTTAAAGGTGTTGTTTCTTTAGTAGTCAACAGGCTTCACTTAACTATACAATGGCAAATTGCAAACCTTGAGACAGTACTATAGAAACAAAATCCTTTGGCAGTTGAAACATTTTTCTTAGATTTTGTTTTCTGACACTGGCAGAAGATCAAATGTGATGTTAGTGCACCCATGGATTTAGTGAAGATTATTTAGAATTATGTTTAGTAGTAGTCTATTAAAAACTTATTATTTTAATTAATTATTGGATAAAACATTTAATGTGGTCATGAATCTGAGTTGCATCTGGAGAGAAGAAATTTGAAGCAACTCTGCAGACAAACTGTAATTTAAATGAAAATGCCAGTACAAAAGGTGAATGGTTCATGTTTTCTTTCTTTTTCAGGAAAATATTTTATATCCTTTGAGCCTGTTGTAGTAGAGGCAGAAATATTCACAAAGTCTTTCTTGACCTGTGCTTCTGCTTGAACACATTATATCTAAATACCAAAATGTATAAACAGCCCTTGAAGCTGGTATAAGAAACTCAGGCTCCACAATAGGTGAGGACTTTAAAAGAAAGCTCATGTAAGGTCTGTATGTTTTCATGCCAAGCAAGTAAGAATAGCATAGGCTGGCTGTGTTTTGCAGGAGAATTTGATTTATTCTACTGGGCCATGTGTGATCCAGGTTTTTAATATTTCTTCAGGGCAAATAAACACAAATATGTCTAAATTGATCAATTTTTATTTATGACACAGGTGCTTAGAAATATAAAATGGAATAGAGGAAGAATGTAGGGAGTAGCTTCCAGGGTAGCCATTTCTTGGACCTTCACTTATGCATTGGCCTGTGTGTGGGAGCTAGAGACTGACTGCTTTTTTGCTTTTTTTCCCCTCTCCCCTTAACTTATTAAACTGTCTTTATCTCGACCCACAAGATTTTTCTCTTTCTATTCTCCCCCCTGTTTTGTTGAACAAGGGGAGTGAGCAAACAGCTAAATATGTGCTTGACTGCCAGCTGGTATCAACTCATAACACCTCAGAGCCTTTATAAATTAACAATAGTTCTGAAGACTCACCTGATTATCTTTAGTTTTCTGTTGGATTGTCACTTGATGGGACAATGGTGTCATTTTAGGCCTCTGTTAGGTACCATAATACAGCAGTACATGCTGTATAATGCAAATAATAAGATACATGGAACAGAACCAGAACAAGCCATTGACTTTTTTCATTATTTGCTAACACTTTATTCACCTTGTGTGTCTTCTAAAATCCATAGAGATATGTTGCAACCTCTGTTTTCCCCTTCTGGTTCATTTTGATTTGATTTCTTTTTCAAGATTACACCTTGGTAAGATCATGGTCTGCCTTAACAAGCAGGACACAAGCAGGGCTGAGAGGTGGAAGGAACAGAGCTGAGAGCCACAACTGCACTTTTTGCCACTGTAAAGGCTTTTTATTTAAGTCTAGGATAGCATATCTTTAAAGTGACTCCAGAGAGGACCATGTTCAAGTAGCTCAGTTTATTCTTCAATAATTTCAGCAGCATGAGCAGGATCCAAAGGCTGCCCCCCTTATCAACAGCAGTCTGTGCCCACGTACAGAGCAGCTGGTCACATCCCACCTCCCACTGACAGCTGCAACTGCTGCTTCATCCTGTGCACACACACACAGCTGGCACCTCCCTCTCACTCCCTCTAGCAAGAGCTACAGTCTCACTCATCCTCCTGCACTTGCACTGGGAGATGAGCTGTAAAGGAGTGGTTATAGAGTGTTGTGATAGTGTTAGGAAAGTAAGGCACTGCTGCAGCAGGAGTGGGAGCAGTGGGCAGTAGTCCTTTGCTGGAAGAAGCACCATCTCAGTTCTCTCATAAACTGATCCAACCATTCAAGCACTTATCTGTCATTTCCTCTGGAAAAAAGTGTCAAAGAGAATGGGAGTGCAGAACATTAGTATTCCAAACTTACATTGATACATACTTGACTAGTGTTGTTGCTCAGTGTATAGAACAGAACAGAACTGACCCCAAAAAAGGTCTTTTAAACTCTTTTGCTTAACAGTTGTGTTTCTCTTTGAGTATTTGAAACAGTAATTCTAGCTATCTTCTGCTTCAGAAATACCTCTGCTTGTAATGATTAGCCACATGAGACATGATCAGTGGTGGTGGCATTCAGAGGTCATACAGTTATATGGCACAAAGGGAGCCTGGCCCATGACCAGGAATTTTCTGTGCCACCATACATAAAGTACATAATGTCTCTAATGTACATAATTGTCTCTAATGTTTAACACGAACATTTCCTCAAGAAGCCAAGGTACTTTCCGTTCTGCAGATAAAACCTTTGTTCTCTCTCTGCTCTGTATCATTAATTTGTTATAATATGTTCTATTTGCTATCTACTCATTTGAGAAAATGTTAAAGCAATTAAGTAATTCTGTAGATTTTTGTTGTTTGAATGCCTTTTTTTCTTGCAATTTAATGAACTATAGTTGTACTCATTACCAGTTAAGTGTGTGCTTGTTGGAGGCTGTTCACTGTTAGTTGTTTGGAAAAATGCTAAGGATAACAGCCTTCATTACTAAGTTAACTGTGCTCAACTAGTTAACTAATTAGAATGTTAATTCTCATAAGTCTGCAAGTAACACAACATTTTAGTCTTTGGTGTAATGTGTAGAGACAGCATTCCCTTCAAAGTCATTTTAGAGTGTACTCACATACATAGCCTTCTAAAAGTTTTTATTCATTTGGTCAGTTTAAAAGGAATTTCCTTCTTTACCACTTTTCTCATTTAATCAGCAAAAGTACAGACCACACCCAGCCTCTGTGGTTTTCATAAACATTTAAGTAATCTTCTCTGTGTTTATAAGTGGCATTCAGCTAGTGCCTACAGCATTGCTACTAGGGGCACCATGGAAATTCTGTTCAGATTGTACTGTACATCAGGAAAATGTTCCTTTCTTCTAGCAATAATATCAAGATTTTAATTTTGTAACTATATAAGAATAGAATATTTTCTATATATATTTGTAAATGTGGACTGGATGGAATTCTTTTTTTTTTTATTATTTTTCACTGATGCTTGCAGCTCAATGTTTTATGGGTAGAACTGTTCAGGCTTAAAACACAAAGAATGCCATAAGACAAAATATCCTTGTCTCACTTCAATGACACTGTGTTCTGGAATTCCTTCTGAGCATTTTGAAACTCTTGAGGTTTCTGAACTTACATGAATCAAAAGCCACTGATTATTAATATATATTTTTTAAAAAAGCATAATTTGTGGTTAGCTTCTATGCTGTGTAGCTGACACAATATTGAAAGTAGCTAATTTGAACAAACAAGCAACATTCTACAGAGAGAGTATTTTCTCTGTATACATATACCTTACAGAACATAAAATAATCTATATTGTGCCTCATTTAAGATGACTATACTATTTTCTGAACCAATCATAATTGCATCTAAGTTATTGCTTCAAATTTTAAAGTCAACATACAGTGTTAACCATTGTGGATAGACATATTAAATTATTTCATTTTGAAGCAAGTCTTATGTATTGATAAATAGATTTCTCTTCTCAATCTTTCGTGCTTTCCAATAATCAAAAGAAATCATTAGCAAACTATATAGAGATACACATGCAGAGACCAAGTAGGGTTAAAGGGGAAAGGCTTATAATTTGCACTAAGGGGAAAGGCTTATAATTTCCTTATGAAATAGCTTGAATGCTTAAAACTGTATAAAAAGTGGTAAAGAGTAGCACATAGTCCTGATCTGTAAAGGATCAGAATGTACTTCTGGATGTCTGGATGTTCTCAGTTATGTCTGTTGGGAGCTGTTCAGACTGCATTGGTAGTAATATAAATTCCATTATTATAAACTGCTGCAATACCACACATACACAGATGTTTTCAAAATAAGAAAATAGTTTTTTGTGCCTAGCCTACTTCAAATTGTGAAACTAGAGCTGACAATCCCTCCTGACCCACCAGTGAGAGAGAGATCTGTCTACTATGCCAAAGTCAGAACTTTGCAAAGGAAATTGCCATTTAGGCATTTGAGCCAAGAAAGAATTGCAATGATAAATTAGAATGGCTATCATGCCGATACCTGTCATAAAAGCAATTTTCCAAAAATCCCATAAAATGTTTATTCAGAGCCACTGCAGTCTTGCTGACACTTTCTCAGCTTCGCCTCCATTTATTATAAGCTGTTGGTAACTGATGAAATACAGCACTGGCAGAGGCCCTTGAAGAATGAAACTGCATTTGCTTCTTGCCTGCCACAGCTATAGAAAGCTGTGCTTGTGAGGTGAAACCCTAAGCAGTAAACACATTCACAGGACCTCTTCACTTAAAACAGTCTTAATGACATGGGAGGCCATGTCATCTTCAGCTGTGATGTTTGCAGCCAGCAATAGTGAACTGTTATCTGTTACTTTAGCTGTTACTTTACCAAATGTGTATTATTTTTTTCCTTCTAACCTTTTGACTTTTTGTTTTTGTTCTCTGTTGTGTTTCTAGGTTTTTAATGACCAACAAGTTCTATGAAGTCTCGGCTAGAAGATGGTCCACTTTAGATTCAGTTGAGATTGTACAAGATGGAGAAAAGTTAGCTAAATTTAATGTTTCTGGCATCTCTGCCCCTGCAGAGTATTCATTTCATTGTCAGCTGGTGGGAACAAGCAATCTCTATCCTGCAAGGCTGGTTCCATCCAACAATGAGGCAAAAAATTGGGATGTTTTCATTTCCAAGTTGCAAGTGAGTATGCGTTGCCATTTCAGAGATAACTCCAAGAACTATTACTTGCTATTGTAGGAGGTGAATGACACACATTCATAATGCCTTTACTTCCATTCCAGCCTGAGGGAAAACATAAAAGAAAAGCTGTTCCCCTAGGTGAGCTATTCAGTAGAGGGGTAAAAAAGATGCCAGTTGCTGAACAAGGAAAACATGAAAGCAGAGCTTTAAAAAAACAAAACTATGAAGTTGTCCACAGAAAGAAAACCCAATTAAACCAAATGCGCTTAATCAGGCAAAGAATGGCTAAGTCCTCATGCCTGCTTAATGAATTGGGCTGCTCTTGGAAACAGGGGCCTCTTAGGAGGGTGCCTTTATGCTGCTAACTTTGTTTTTATTTGATTTCTTGGTGCTTTGTTTACCTAGGAAAGTACAGCTTAGTGTGGCTGCTTTTTTCAGTGACATGGACTGTCTATTCCTGCAGATAGAAACAAAGCCCAGTGCAATTAGATTTACTGGGAGGTTTGCCATGGACTTCGATCAGGAACGGTACTGGTTCCTGCATGACCCAGAAGGAAAGCAGATGGCTTTTTTTGAATGACACATAGCTTTTCTGCATATTTAGTAGTAGTTAAGACTACATATGTGAGGTGTAGATGATTATACCTTTACTACTTTGAGCTTTGCTCTTGACTTAAGAGAAGCATAGCAACATTTATATCTTAAAACAATATTGCACTAAGGGATCTCTTTGATGAAAGAGATCTTGAAAATTATAGGAATAATTCCAAACTGTACTCTATTTGTCAAACATGAGCTAACTCCATGAAAACTGGATACAAATGCTGATATAATTGTATTTATAATTTTGATAACAACCCAAATCTCAATAATCTGACTCCAGACTTGACACTTCTGCTTAAGCAATGGAAATCTCACAGAAAGAGCATTGGTGCTTAGATTTATTTTCCACACATTCCAGTATCAAGTCTCACGGTTTTTTGAGAAACAATGTTGCAATACATACCAAAGTTGTGAAGGTTCCTTATGATGTTATGTTTTTGTAAAGGCCTGAAAATACCATAGTTCATGCAACTGTACTTTGCCTAGTAAACTCTTTGGAGTTAGGCTTTCACATCACTAAGATATGAAAGGACATGACCTATGAAATTACAAAGTGTGTACTTACCACCTAACTTTTCTGTCAGTTTCTATATGCACTGATATTACTGCCTTCTTAAAGTTTAAATAGGCTTTGCTCCAACTTTAGTAGGCATCCTTTCATTGTGGTCTTAACCAAGAGTAGAAGTAGTGGTTTCCCACCTTCCTTATTGATTTGGAACAGCAGCTGCTTCCACTGCTCAGACAACAGAAACTCCAGTTCCTCTTGAGAAAGGGCTTTTTCTTGATCAAATCCTAAACATAGAACACAACCTGAAAACTCCCAGTCTAATAGTCTTCTGTGGTGTGAGAAAAGAAAACAGAAGGTCACCATTCCGGGTTCATTTCCAAGTTCTATCTGACCTAGATCATACTTTTCCAGGCATCCACTGATACATACTGAAAGGTGATCTCAGTCTTTGTTATTGCATAAGGTTTAGAAACCTCCCAACTCTATTGCATGGTGAAAAAAGCATGTGGGATGTGCTCAGTAGTTGCAGCCAGCACAAAATCTTGTTGCTGAAACTGAGAAACATGATTCTCATGTCAATGTTATGCAATGAGTTAGAAACCAGGATCTAATGCCAATCAAACTGGCACAATTGCACTTTGCAATGCTGGGTCCTGGAAGCTGAATCACAGTAATAGAGGGACAATGGCAGCTGCACAGGGAAGCCTTGCATAGTTTTTTCCTAGGCAAGGTTGAACAGGTGTAGCCTTTAACTTCAGATCTGGAGCTGCCTCACTCACTACTATCTAAAAGAAGCTCTGTGGGATGCTGGCTAGGCATGGCCACAGCCTAGGATGTCACCATACCTCTGCAGAGCACCAAAACTGCTCTGGGTTTGGTGGGGGTTTTGCTGGTTGTTGTTGCCACAGGAATGGTTGTTCTACCATGATACCTTTTGTGCTTTTGAGGATCTCATATTTTTCAATTAAATTAAAGTGGAGGCTGCCACCAAAAGCACTGCTTTTCTTTAGTATGTGTGGTACAGAAGTACTTTGAAACCCATGAAAAATTGCCAAAAAAATCAAAATCAAGAATATTTTGAATCTTTGTAGCTAAAATATCCCAAAGTTGAAAAATTAGAAGTTTGTTGTGCAGTAAATAGCCATAAACCCAGCATATTTTACTTGAAGTTTTTGTCAAAGGCCATATAATGAGAAATCTACATTCAAAAATATTTTAAAAATAACAGTAAATACAGACTTGTATAATCAAGACAAATGACTGGTCTAAACACCAAAATCAAAAGTTCCAAAGACAAAGGCCTGTATACAAATGACTTTTGCATTCATAAATATTAGAGAACCACATGTAAGTATTTTTAACTCTTCTATATATGCTGCTAAGATTCTCATTTTTTGCCTGGTATCTAACACCCCCACAGAAATGATAAAGCTTCAGAAAAACAATAAAATAACCTGGCATATTCTTAATCTCCTTCCTGAAAGTAGACATAGCATTTTAGGAATGTACAATCGAATCTTTCACCTAGATGGTTCAATAAGCATAATGCTGTTTAAAAAAAAAAATATATAAGACCACTAGAATTGAAATAATAAATGTCAGTATTTCTGGCTCTAAATCAGAAGTGGCAAAGCCCTTCTAAACTGAATATTCCTGTTAAGTACTTCAGAGAGTCCTTGTAAGTGTGGTAGGAAATGTGTATTGTTTTCCAGAATTTCAATCCATTTTTGGGAACACAAATGACATAAATCATCACCTTCTGTCTGTTTTTATTGTCAATAAGTCTTTCAGGCTACATTTCATGACGCCTATTCACATTCTCACTTTTGGTCAAAGCAGTGGCTTAACAAGCAAAGGCTTTTGCAGTCATGTATTCTCTAAAGCGGTGCAAATAGTCGTCCAGCTTTGCAGCTTATGTTCACTAATCCTGCTTTAATCAGAAGTCTGAGTACCTTTGGTGAAAGCAGACAGTCTTTGTGAGTTAGCTACCATGATTTGACTTGGAAAGATTCTTCTAAAAGGTTGAATTGCTAAAATTGTCTTCACATCCACATTATCTTAAGAGCCTTTAGTTCCTGACATAACATTACTTTTATTAATCACCATTCTGGAAGGTACAGACATTGTTTATAGCACACATATTACATAAACTTTAGGGACCTGAGCCATGGCTGAATGCAAACCCAGAGTGTTTACTGGTGTATTTGTTGCATGGTAGATTTGTTCAGTTTGTACCAACACCTTTCCTAGGAAATACAAACTCTTTTATTACCACAAATAAACTCAAGCTTTCCATTTATTTTATTGTAAATCATGGAATAATCATGGTGTGGGAACACATAAAAGTAGAAATCCATGATCTTCTGCTTTCGTGCTTATTGCTGGATGAGAGAAGTGATTTAAATAAAATAATCCTCTTTTAATTTAATTTGATAATATTTTATGGAAAACAGTAATTTTTAAAATGTCATTTCTTTACTAGTGGGTTCATGATATTTGGAGCTTTCCTTGCACACCCATTTCAAAAATTCTGTAAATGTATAAGAATCCCAGTCTTAATTTGTTTTTATAAAATTATTTAAGAATGAATCAAAACGAATCAGATTAATTCTTTCCTTCCTCTTCTTCCACCAGTTTTGTTCCTTTCCTTGTAAAGGAATCAGTGCTTATGCCATTATGTGCATGTTTGTAGATGGGGGATTGTCTTCCCTTTCTTCATAGTTTTCTGATCCTTTGATTGGTTTGAAGAAAATTTCTAGGAAGTCAGTGGTCTCAAAGGCATTCCTTTTGTTGATATTTTTGAACAATTGGGACTTAGACAGAGAATATATTTCCAAATTGGTTGATTTTTCTGAGGAAAATAATATGGTCGGAGGACAGTGGCAGACATTGTGAATTCAAATCAGAGATATTACAAACTTTTCTAACTGCTGGAAAAGTTTATATAGATTTTATAAATTAATAGACAACACATATCCCATACCTCAGTAAAGCAAACATTTCCTTCTGTTTTGAGTCTCTGAATTCCAAGGAGGGAGGAAGAAAGATTTCACAACTTTTTTCTCCTTGAACTCTCACTAAAACTCAGCCAAAAAACGTCATCTTTATTAGATGTATTGTAAAATAGGTTCAAGGAATTTTTTAAGTCAAGGAGCTATTAGCTAAAACTCTCAGACTATTTCAACAAATCTCGTGATCTGAGGAGCCTTAACTCTCATGCCTTTGAGTGCTTTAAGTTTCCTGGTTCTGAAGTGGTCATAGATCTGATGATCAGGGAATACTGATAATACCGATTATGTGAATACTGAATACTGATCAGAATACAGTGAATGCAGAATATTGACCACATGTCCCCTCTGGGACATTACTTCTAAAAGTAATAAAAATTACTGAAATGGGGAACCTACTTCTTACCAAAGAAATGGATTCTACATCTTTAATTTCCTGCGTGAAAAGGAGATCTGGAAAACTGTTATGCAGAGAATTTTGTTCTCACTCTTTTTTTAATGGGCAGAAAGTATGATTGATAGTTAAAAGATGTGGGTTTTTGTAATTACTACATATATCCTGAAAGTAAAGACTATGCTTAATTGCACTCATCTATCTACCTTTCCTCATTTTCAGATTCAAGGCTTCAACATTATAAACAACCAGTTTTCCTATGCAAGTGACTGTGCAGGTTTCTTCACTCCTGGAATTTGGATGGGCTTGGTGACATCTATAATTTTACTGTGGATCCTGACCTATGGAATCCATATGGTCATGCAGCTCACAACAAACAGCAGATTTGATGATCCCAAAGGTCCAGCTCTATCAGTTCCTCAGACAGAATAGCCGTGGATTGACTTAATGCTACTGTGGCTTTTGCCGGTCTGATGTTTAAGATTTTTATAACCTTTTTACTTCATAATATGTTTAACTTAAAAAGATATCATAGGAAAAGCAGATAATTAAACTACATATAAAAATGATCCTTGTGTTTGGCAACAATAATAATTCTATCTGTTATTATGACAATTTGTTAACAGCTTTTTGTGTTAAGGTTCTAAAGTGAGACTCTGGAGGTTATTACTCTCTCTGGGTATTAGAAAGACCATTAAAAACTTCCTTCAGATTAGCTTCTATTGGCAAAGAAAACATACCAAAACACAGATAATTGGGAAGGATAAAATATTTGATGATAAACTATATATTGAAAAAAATGGTCTCTTTGAAGGCTCTTTATTGTCATGATGATGCTACATCTTAAGAAATTTTAAGTGTGTTTTGAAATTTTTTCTCTTGAGTAAAACATCCAGAAATGTACAGAACTAATAAAGTATAAATCACTAAATGAATGGTCCTGAGAAGTCTTTTCAAAATACATCACTTTGTTCAGATGTGGTATCACAAAGGAGAGTGGGTAGATTAAGGTTTAGCTTCCATCTACTGTTATCTAATGCTTGTGAGAATTATGTTGAGTAACGCTGACTTGTGTTTGCTTTAGCAATGGACAGCTGATGGGAGGTCAGTCAGTGACAGATAGGTCCTTGTCCAAACTGATCACAAAATTAGATTTGGTGTCAGGGCAATGAATGCAAATTTTCAAGTTGAGAACCTATTATGATTGAATGTGCTGGTGCAGACAGCATCTTAACAGAGATAAGGTAGTTTTCTTAGCCTCCTCCATTTTCCAGGCAACTTTGGAAAAGTTATGAAGTTCACAAAAAAAAAAAAAGGAAAAATAATACAGAAAATCATTAGAAGCACTGTGTCAATGTACTGTTTAAGTCTGAGCATTTTACAGTTATCTCAGTGCTTCTAGAAGCCTGAAAACATTCATTGTGTTCTGTGTTCTTCTGCAATTAATACAAACACTGCATCTTCCAATTGGGTAATCTGATTATGGAATGAATTACTAAATTTTATGTAGAACTGGGAAAACATAAAATGCAATGATAAAATGGGAAAAAATGGTAAAAATAAGACTTTTATTCTTTCTTTTGGAACACTTTTATGACTGTGCATGTTCAATTAGTAGTTAAAACCCCCCAGAATATAATTTTGACAAAATTACATTCATTAAATGAGAAAAATTCTAACTTTTCTGATCTTGATCCATGTCATAGTACAATGATACAGAGGAAAGGCAGGTAGAATCAACTATTTATCCAGACAGATTATAGTTTCTATCCATCATTTCTGGGTGTCACGCTTTTATTATGCAGTCCAAAAAGTAGATTAAATGCTGTCTGAAGCTATTCCTTCTGAATCATTCAATCCTGACCTGGAAAACAAAACAAAAGTGTCATGTAACTAGCAGAGGTGTCTCCTGTGCTGTAATGTTTTTCTGAAATGCTTTTCTGAACCTCAAAGAATGCATTTGATCTACACAGAACTTCTGTGATAGAAAGGCATATTTTCTTTGCACAAATTAGTTGCCAGGAGACAACTGGACTTGTTCTATTAATTCTCCCTTCAAAGCAAGTTGTATGAATGTGACGACAGAAAATTGACATAATAGTCATGTAACTATAGCTAGAAGAGAGAAATGCTATGCAAAGGACTTGATTCATAGAAAACAGCTTTCTTAGGACTTTTATCAAACTTCAGTAAAATTTGGAAAATATTTTGTTCAACAGCAGCAATAAAAAGAACAGAAGAAGAGCTTTATCCTAGCTTGGGATTCTATCTCCAGCAGTGGTATGAGTATGGAGAGCATCTGGTAGTGCTCCCTGCAGATGTTCTCCATTCTCCACCATTTAGCTCAGGTACTTCCACAACCAGAAGTGTTGCCTTTTTATTTAATAACTCTGGGTATAGCTATAGCCCATAAATTTGTCCAGCCTGCTCTTGAGCCTGTGGGCTCTCATACAGCTCACAGTGTCCTGATTATAGTATGGCACTGGGAATGCTTATATCCTCTCTTGCTTGCCTAGGATGGACTCTGGAGAAGAGAGCGAGGAAACAGTCTCATATTGACTGTACCACGAGGAAAAGATAAACCTCTTTCAGAAGAGCTGTTTGATGTGTTTGGTATTACACATTCCAAGGTGAAGGTGAAGGCATTTTTCATGGAGAAAAGCTTTTTCTTCCTACCTTCTCTCACAGCAAGGATACCATGCTTTGGCAAGTAGGGCCTTTGGAGGCATATAGTCTGTTTCTATAGCGACTTGGGATGTCTTTGTAATGGAAAGATCAAACCACAGGCTTATCCTTGTGATGTCTGTGCTGGAAAACACATCAGGAAAAGAAAGGAATTATCTACAGCTCTGGCTGTCCTGTGGGCCAAGTGGACTGGACTCTGGGGACAATGGCTTGTCTGTCATGGAAAGGAAGTGTTCTCTGTCCACATCAGATGGGTTCACCTTGGCCAGCTGGCAAAAGCTCACCATGCTGCTCGGATCTCTTCTCACAGGGGCCACCCCTGCTGACAACACCTGGACACAGACATCCAAAACCCCATCTCAGAGGACCATGCAGGCTGCTGGAGTCCCCATGCCCTCTGAAACCCCTGCAGCTGCCCAGCACACTCTTTGTGGCTGGAGAGAAGGATAACTGATCACTTCGTTCAGCAGGGCTGGCTTCCTTATTTGTAAATAGGACTGTGCCTCAGGAAATTCTAGGAGGATTTTGCACCTGTCTGTGTTTGTTTCCCTTTCTGAATAAAGTTGAAACCCTGTCAGGAGCCTTTCAGTTCTACATACTTCTGATTTCACAATTCAGCTTAATCATAAATGTACTTGTTAAAACATGCCTGTTTTGGGAGCTGTTCCAGACAGAATATTAGCTCTGTCTGGAAAAGTGTGAGCCTTTAGGAATTCTACCAGAGTCTGCTGAATTTATCAGAAGTACTGACTTCTGTGTGTGCTAGCTCATTTCTCTACCAATTTTAAAGATATACAGTAAAGATGAAGGGGATGATGGATAAGACTATGAGTTAGAAAAGTAAAAGCTTTTTTATTTTCATTTACACATATATAAATTAAATTTTATGGAAAAAAATTAGGAACTTTAAAAAACTACAGCAAAACTCAAAAAAATCAATTCAACTCTGAAGAATTGTGTTAAACCACAGAAATCCCAAAACTAAACACAGAAGTCCTGGAGAAATAAAGTATTTCATCACAAAATGCAGCAATAATCATTTATTGAAAGGGATAGCTGAGATGGAGCTAGAATCTGAACCTCCTGATTTGTGTCCTGGTCTGTTGGTTTCTCTGCCTGTGAAATTATTCATTTCACAAATCCTACAGAAGCCCATCAATGACTTATAATGACACAGAATTATAATAGAAATAGTCTAAGAATAGTATTTTTATGGAGGCAATAAAGGAAGACAGGCTATTCCATCTGCAGGGCAAAACTCAATGAAGTAATTAGCTCCACCTTTCTTTCTGTGCGACTACTAAATTATATGCAAATCTAAATCAGCTTAATTATTAGGCAATGCCCAGGCATTCAAGACTTCTGTAATTATTTTAGCATAAACTGAGGTCAAACAGGAGAAGCTATAGAGACTGAAAACAAGGAATTACCTCGAAAAGCTAATTCCTAAGATAATCAGAGACATAAGAAGTCTGAATGTTGGATACTGGTCACTGCTGGCAAAAAACGTAGCAGTGGTGGGGATGATTTTCAGGGCAAGTAGAGTAACAATCTTATCATTACACTGGACAAGAGGAAGAGACAATGCACATAATGGGTGCAGGGGACTCCTTTTCCTGAAGGCTGTGTTTTAATCTTGCATTCTGTGGTAGAATGACCTTGCTTGGCTGCCAGATGCCCACTTGGCTACTCTCTCCCTCCTCCTCCTCAACAGGACAAGGGAAGAAAATAAGATGGAGAATCTTGTGGGTCAAGATAAAGACAGTGATACCATTTAGCAGTACCACTATGGGCTAAAAAGATTTATGGAACATTAATTTTATTGCCAATTAAAATAGGTTGGGAAGTAAGAAACCAAAGCAACACTAAAACAATGCCTTCAGTCTGCACAAATGCCAAAAAATCTCATGGTGTCTAATACCTTCAGTAAAAACCCCTGATCAGGGGGGTGGGGCAAGGAAAAAAAAAAAAAGATATCTTACCAAGGGGTGGTTCCTTAAACAAGTAGTCTCTCTTCGCCCGAATGCGGGCCAGTGTCTTTCTTAATCTTCCTGCTTGTGTAGGTGGAAAGGGGACTTACAACAGTGACTGAGCCCAAGAGTAAATCAGCTGCTATTGATGTCCCACAAATGAAGTGGCTTCCTTCTCTCCACCACAACTTTTTGTATACCTCCTGTGGAAACACAGGTTCCCTGCTCCAGATTATCTGGATTTCTGTATAACCACTGGAGCTGGTATGTTCTTGACTTATTATAGTTAAGCTTCATTTTAGACTGTTTTTTATGTCATTCATTATTGCTATAATAGAAGATCGTTTAGTGAGTGATTGTATGTTTTCTGCTTTGCAGAGAGAAATGTAAGTGTCCAGTGGAAGACTAAGAAACTAATTTTTACTCTTAGTATTTCTTTAGCTAGTTGTATAAAAGTAACATCAAATGAATGGTGTACAGTCAGCACAACATCATAAGCAACTAACTTTCCTTAATGAAAACTGCAAAAATAATGTTTGTAATGTAAAAAAAGAACCCTAACAAATGCTTTCATAGAAGTAATTTAGGAAGATGGATAAGTTAAGGACTTTCTGATGTAACATTTGAATTATAATTTTGTGTATTCTATTTACTTTGGGTAAATATGTATCCATGTGGATAGCAGAGTGATCAATTCAAATAATTAACAGATATCTTTCACTGAAGTGTACTGGCATGATTTAAGATATTGCTGTCCCTACCTACACTACCTTTAATTCATGTATATTTGTGCCTCAGCTGCCTGTTAAGACCACACTGCTGTGCTCTCTTGTTGCACCAATGATGTAATGTATCAGATTGTGCGCTAGAGTAGCAGAGATGCAGGTTCTTGTCTGGGTCTGCCATTCCTGCTGCTGAGTAATAAAATCCTAGCAGAGGAGCAAAGCAGATAGCTGCAAACACTGATGTGTAGCAATATTGAGGAAAGATCTTTACTATAGTTGTCAAAAGGGGAAATATAAAGGATGCAAATAGCCAAGTGCTTTGGAAGGATCAACATTACTGACAGCCTGAGAGGCAGGACCAGCTCTAGTTCAGGGAATGTGTTTTCTGTCTCCACATGCCTCAACACACTTCAGCTAATAACCTGTGTCAGGACAAGGTCTGGAGTGCTCTGTTTCATGTCCTGCTATGAAGACCCCTAAAGGCTGTCTATGGCAGAAGATAGTTAAAGAGCATCAAGATCCATCTATGGACACCTTCTCTCATTCTGTATCTTCAGACTACAACTGAACAGGGATGGCCCAGGCCCCCAAGAAGTCTCAACTCTTCTCTTTAGTGAAAAAGAGGAAAAACAAATGTGGAAGAAGAAGGGCAGAACAGATCATCATCTCTTCCTCCACAGTGAGAACCCTTGCCCTTCTGGGGGTTTCCCGAGCCCTTGCCTGGAAAAGCAAGACTGAAAACAAAGGACCCAGCCACTCTCAGTAGAAGTATGCACAGCTGTGTGATGCTGGGCTGTCTTGGAAAGTTGTTCAAATCTTCAGCTTACTCTCCCAGAGCCACTCTTTGGGGCTGTCTGCAAACTAAGGCAGAAGTGACTGCTTTGGCTGCCCTCCAGAAATTCTGAGGTAGATGAAAGGGAGTGTAAGGAGGGTGCCGTGCAGCCATATCACATTTATCTTACCACCTGCATGAAACATCAGAATTAGACCCCAGAGTCCTTGAAACAGAAAGTAGACTTCTGAGTAGAAAAATCTGAGGTTTCATCTATCTTTTTATAACTAATTAATATTACAATACCAAAATAGACAGTCTGCTTTTGCTTGTAGAGCTTTCTTGGATATGTAATTATACTGCAAGAGTGGACCAGTTCTATCAGGTTTTATTGATTTAGATTTTCACAGGCACTTTTGCCAGTGTACTGATTTGTTTTGACATCAGAATTTACACCTTAATGGCTTACTGCTACCAATTTCTGTGCTCTAACAGTGATTAATAGATATGTAAATGGAGATAAATTAATATCCTGGGGTTTTGTTCTGTTTGTTTTTTTTTTTTTTCCTTAAATAGCACAAAAATTATTTACTGGATAGATAAAGGAATTTATAGTTTATTCATGTTTTGACATAATTTGAACCCATTTCAGCTATAATTGCTTTTATAGCACTCTGAAGTTCAAGGGGGCAGAAAGGATTTATTGGGTTAAGCATGCTTCTCGCAATGGGTAAAGGAGCTAAAGATTAATGATGGCTTTTCTGAATTGTAATATCTGAAACTCTCTATAAAACTGGTGTCTAAGAATTAAGAAAGATATAGATTTTTTGCCTAATGAATTACTATCTTCTGTTTGTTATGAAACTCTTGGTTAACACTTGATCTAGTTACTTTTACCAATTTATTTTATCAAAAAGGTGAGGGCCTTCTTCATCAGGGTCACTGTTTTCATTTGGATGGCTGGTGGTTTCACTTCAAAGACTGAGTAAGATTGCATGTTACTCATGAAGTAAATCTGCCCGTTGTCTAATCAGGAGTGTATGCATCTTCTGCAAATCCAGGGTCGGATTCAGGTGCTCTGCAATGGGACTCCCATTCCAGAAGCTCTTTATGTTGTATCCAGAAGTTACATAGTGACTTCTATATAGTTACAAAATTACAGCTTGTGTGCTTCTCTGACAGTATAATATATAGGGCCTCCTGTCTCAAAGTGTCAGCACAGTTCAGTTGCAATAGAATCTGTGCTCTAGCACTTTGCACCCTCAAGGGCACTTGCAACTGTCATTTGTGTTCTAAGTGAAATAATTCCATTATTGTCATTATATATTATTGTTTTACTGTATTTGGGAGGAGGATGATCTTTCCCCTTTAAACACTAAGGCCAATGTTAAACAATTTTCTATTGGATACTTCTTTTAAGGAACCTTGTATCTTCACTCTACTGGTGGTGCTGTGGTGGTAGTCATTTCATACCAGATACTAATACGAGCTTCTGATACAGAAAGGGCCTCCAAATCTTGACATATTAATGGAAATCAGTTCATGTATATGTTAAAACTGAAGCTTTTTGTCAGAATACAGTCTCTTTTTTCTGGCATGCTACAGTATATTGCCATATATAAGCATTAATAAGCTACAGCTAATACCTGAGACAACCTGGTTGTGTAGGCCATGTGGTTTGTCCAGGACCATAAAATTAGCTTGGCCTGAGTTGAAACTTACATTATTTCTCTACTTCTCAATGTTTGCAATGTTTCTCCACTTCTCAGTGTTCTTAGCCAGTAAGCAGCAGAAGTGAGGGTTGACCTGATCTGATCTGGAAATACTGTCAAGTGTGAAACTTGAGGTTCCTTCTGCCCACACAAGGCAACACCTTCTAGCTGGTCCTTCCTGTTAGGTGACCTGCTTGCTTAGAGCTGAGCTCTGTGCTTAAAATCATTTGACAAATGCAATGCACACCTGAGAGTAGCACAAAGCCCATTTAAAGCCCTCTTCAGAAGGAACCTGCTTATTTGTTTAGAAAATAGAGGCTACTGCTTAACTAACAATGTTTCAGTCACTTCCATGGCAACAGGCTCTGAGAGACAAAGCAGGTCTTCACCAGAATACACAGCAGCTTGAAAACAGAACGGAGATGATTTTACATAGCAACAATATGAAGTTTTTGAATTTTTGAATTAACCTGTTAGTTAGCTGGTGAGTTAATCAGTGAAGTAATGGCTATTCTGCTAACCATTTATGAGCAAATTGACATTGATTTCTTTTAGTTGTCAGGCATCCCTTGTTTTTGTAATAACTGGGGATCTGCCAGCACAGTGTGGTGCCCCCTTCCCTCCTCTGCCTACACAATCTGCCAGGTGCCTTGCTGTTATAACTGTATGTAAGGGGGAGCAACATTTGGAAATTATGGCCTAGTTCAATGGTACTGGAATTTTTCTATGAAGAAACCAAAAAGTCAAAGGAATTTGTAGCAAGTTACATCCACGTTTGTGATTGAATATGAAAGAATATGAAAGAATTTGGAAGTGATGAAACATAGTTGATGCAGTCTTTTTGTTATCCTGTCCCCCAGGTTTTTTTAACTGGTTCTTGAGAAACAGAGCAAGCCTTGATAGACCTTCACAAAATTATAATTCTTGCTGCTTTTGTTCATGGGTGTTTGAGTCCAGTATTCCTAAAAAACATCTGGGAAGGACAAGTGTCCTGATATTCAAATAATGGGCAAATACTGAAATTTTATCCTCTTATTTTATCATTGCATCCTATTTTGCCTAATGATTTCATCAAGATTGTAAGAACATAAAGTACCAAATTCATAATCTCCTGTTGTTCATGCTTTCAGATGATGTGGCATTTTTTTAACACAGGTGATTCTGAGAGCTAAAAAGGAGTCCAGTTTTAGAGCAGAAACACCACAGTACTGTTGTAGTCCTATTAAGTACTACTTAGCCATAAGGCAGCTCCATAAAATTGTTGATTTTGGACTGAAAACAAGGTCTTCTTGAAAATGCTTCCTCAATTATATTCTTTCAGTTAAATATGTAGACCACCTAACAGAAATTTTTGGCAAACCAAATGCTGCTATAGAAGCCACTGGCTCAGCAAACAACAGGAAATACTCTAGCTAGCTACCTATCCATCTATGCATCTATATATCTCACAGAATCACAGAACGGCTCAGGTTGGAAGGGACCACAGTGGGTCATCTGGTCCAACCTCCCTCCTCAAGCAGGGTCATCCCAGAGGACATGGCACAGGATTGCATCCAGAGCATTCTTGAATATCTCCACTGAGGGAGACTCCACAGCCTCTCTGCACAACCTGTTCCAGTGCTCGGTCACTGCACAGTACATGTTCAGGTGGAGCTTCCACCCACACACCTTGTTGTTGCTCAGACAGAGAAACACCACCTCTGCTTTGCCATTGCTGCATCTAGACACACACAGAGGCACAGCAAAAGCTCCAGGTGTCATCATCACTTGTAAGGAGTCTTATCACCATTTAGTTTGTCCTCAGAACTTGCTTCCATGTAGTACTCTCATGAACTTCTCTGAATATCTGCTCTAGTATCTCATTAGTTTTGGTGTTAGGAACAATTTTCATAATTCCACACATTCAAAACATTTTATTTTCTTTAATTCTTTTACTGGGGTTTTTCTTGGCTGTAAGAAAACCAGATCCTTAGATGCCTAATACATATTTTTCCCTTATACAAATTGCTGAGATGAAAAATTCTTTTTAATTGTATATGAACTGAAAAAAAATTAGGAGAATCTCTGTAAACAGTCCTGTATTCAAAATATTTTTTGAATGTTAAAGTAGCAAAGGTCACACATATTTAATCCCTTGCTTTTCCTGCAGGAGAAGTTTGTGCTTCTCCTTCACCCTTTAAACAAATAACCACTCAAGCCTGGTCAACACTAGAATCTCAGGACCACAATATTAATTGTTATATTTCATTATCTGAAGAATTAATGAAAGTTATTAGCATTTTTTGTAGCTAGATTAGAGACAAATGACAGAGCATTCAATTTTTGTGAAGCCTGAATATTTTCAACAAGTTAGTGAAAACAGAGTCCTTTGAAAAGCCAGTATTGAAATCCTTTCCATTTCTCCTGAAGTAATACTCTTTGCCTGACTGTGACAAAATTCTGTGGTTAAATGAATTGTGAGGATTCTGTCCTGTTAAGCAGGGAAAGGAACCATTTTTAATTAAGATTTTTTGTCGTTTACTCTGCCAGTAAGTTCTCTGAGGAGCAGAGAAAAGAAAGAGAGCAGAGAGACAGAAATAACAGGGCATACTGAAAATGAGATGAAAAAAGGAAACACTGGAAAACTTCATTTTTCCTGTGAAAAAGCTGCTTCTGGTACTGCAAAAAAGGCTCAGCTCCACTGTCTAGAGACAGGAAAGCTGAATATATGTAATAATTACAGCTGTATTAATATAATGAATAGTCATTAACATTCTAAATGGATTTGCTTTGATTGTATTTATGTCACCTTTTTTGTGTGGTTTTGGTGGATATTCTCGTGAGCTTGTGGTAAACAGTGGCTAACAGCTGACTAATGTAAACTCCTTGGATATACATATGAGCTTTAACAATATAGTACTAATAATTCAGAATCTTTAGCAAAAGAGATGTAAACAAACATAAAGTACTTCCCCTGCCCACCATTCCCCGCCCCCACCAACCCCCCCCCCAAATAAAAAAAATCCTTCTTCTTTCCTTTGGGCTGTGATAAGACACACAAAAATATATGTTAGTGAGGATTACTGAGAATTTTTAACAAATAAATATTTCCTTTTATGTACTAACAGTACACTGTGTAGCCCGTAGATAATCATAGCAAATCCTCCCTAAGTGATCTTATATACTTATAAAGGTTTGAAAGTTTACTGCCTTTAGAATTCTACTGACCTTTGCAACAGCAGAGCCTATGAGAAACTTTGAGTAATAAAAATAGTTGCTCTTGTTGCTTTGTTGTAAGTTTGAACTTGGCACACACTTATGTTACAAATACTGTATGTGCTTTCTATAAAATATAGTTCTATTGCAATGTATTAATAGCCTGTTTTTTGCTGTTTTCTGTGAGAAACTTTTGTCAAATCATGGTACAGCAAACCATGGAGAACCACTGTAAAGAAAAACCTTGCCAAAAATAATGTAAATGCATAATTAGTTAGAATTAAGTGAATTAGTAGGAAATTAGGGAATCTTGTATATAGACTTTTGAAACTCAGGAGAGTGCAATGTGTTTCTTAGGTTATACTCAGCTATAACTCACCCCGTTGCCAGAATTTGACATAGCCACAGTTTGCACCACATCAGTCACTAGCTGTAAACCAAGTATGTTCAGCTCTAGAGATTAGTCAGTGTTAAATTGCATTAGGTAAGGAGCTTCCTCACTAATTATATTTATAGTCCCATTGCCTGCAGTATCAATAACAGTGGACATGAATTTAACAAGAATGTTGTTTTGCAGCTTAGTCTATTCTGATTGTGAGTTTTAATTGGGTTGTTGTTTTGTTGTTTTTGTGGGTTTTTTTAATAAGAGATGGGCCTTAATTGCAATGGCCCTTTCCACAATACACATGACTTCCTGCAAAAGCCCGTATGTGCCTCTCTGAAAGTTTGATGATGCCATTCAGATTCAGGGGATACCATGAGCATTTTTGTGCTCTGTTTTCAGGGAACAGGGCTGACGTGAGTCTCCTGTGTCTTGGAGAAGGCAGCCAGAGTGCAAAGCAGACTGCTGAGGAGGCCCAAATGTGGCAGTCGCAGCACAGCCCTGGTGACACTGCCAGGTCTTTTTGTGCGAGTGTCTGAGTTTGCTGAATTTACTGTGTGGCCTGTCAAGAGACAAGACAGGTGAAGAAGATATGAACAGAATTAATGGCTTTTAATGAGGCTGTGGGCAGCACAGTTCCCTTTGCCTCCAAGGCTGAGAAGCAGGGCCTGACTAATCTTACCCCTAGTCCTGGCCACCAAAAAGCCAGTTGGTCTACACAACTGAGAGATTTGGAGCCAGGCAGTTTTAACACTTGATTTGTTACTACAGATGTACTTCTGCTGATCATTTAAATAGAAACTTAATTGGCTCAGCCATCTGGAAAGAAGGCAGGATGAGGGAACTTGCTCTTAAGGGAGAGTGCTGAGGGACTGGGCAGGTTCAAGAGTTGTCAGGGTGGGGTAGCAAAGGATCAGGACACAGAGATGGGAACTGCTGCAAGGAGCACAGAGCAGCTGACCAGCCCTGGCAGGAGCAGAGGGAAAACTGTCCACATAAGAGGGCTGTGCAGAATTCGCTCTGGTTAGGAAGCCACAAAACTAGCTAAACCAACATTAGAATGAAGGACTGTTTTGGAGATGGAGTGGTCTGTGTAAAAAGGTAATATTTATTTATTTCATTTTCCTAGCTACTATTAAGTAGTTGATATTTTTCTATTTAAAATGTTAGCTGACTCACTTTATATTATAATAAAACCTATTTAGTTTAGGGAGCAGTTTGTTAGTTTGTTTTTTAAAGCTTTCAAACCCCTCAGTTGCCTCTGAGGAGACCTATAAAAAAGTGGAACACAGAGGACACTTGAACACTGTGGGAAGCTTGCAGTCTCATCACCCAGCTGTGATCAACTGTTCCCTGGACCCAACAATACTAACTTGAGCCTGGTTGAAGACCAAATTGTTATAATACAGATTATTTGTCTCCTTGGTTGCTCTGCAACCAGCAACAGCAGGTTTCCTGTTGTTAGATCACTCTGACACTCTGCAAAGGAATGTGGAGGCACTGAACCTTGTGACAGGGGAATTTGCAGACTGCTTGAGTAGCCAGGAGAGTTTTCAGAATCTGACAGAAACTCTCATTAACCTCCCGTTGTCATTGTTCAGAATACCTGGGGAAAGTGGTGTTTATCTGCATAGCCACACAACATATTTATCTTTTAAGAGACACCATGACCACTCTGCGTGCTTGGCTGCAGTGGGTTAGCAGCACTTACTCTCTGCACACATCTAGTGCCCAAGGACCCAAAGTCAAATGGGAGCCCCTTGATGGGACTTTAACACAGAAGAAATCTCTATTCCAAACTGTCTTGACCTTAGCAGCCAGAAGAGACTGGTCTGGTTTTGAAGGGCAAGCAGAGGGCTGCAGATCTGTCCCCTGCTCCCCACTTGCACCTCTGGGCAGGCAGGAGGAATGTCCCTGCTTGCCAATGATTGCTGTTAACTAGCAGCTGCCTCTTCTCAGGGAAAAGCAACGAGCCTGGTGATGTTGTCCAATAGGACAAGCTGATGTTTGGGATGAGCCAGCATTAAGTTGTTCCTGTCTTATTTACTGGAAGCAGAAAAAGGGAGTTGTATTGCCCTTATCAGGGGTTAAAACAGAGAAAGCCCAAACAGTTGGTTCTGTATCAATTTGGCCCTGAGTACCATAGCTGGGAATGTAAGTTTTTTTTCAAGGAATATTTCCTTTGTATTGATAAATAATTGTGTTCTACGGAGATCTTAAACTGCTAAATCAGGTAGAAAACAGTGTTCATAGCATAAGGGAAGTTGACCAAGAGTGTTATGCATGTTTTTTTGACATGAAAGTTACTGTGTCACACATCAGGAAAGTAGAGGAAAGGATAATTTTGTTGAAATGCAGGCAATTTGCTTAAAGTGTATCCAAGAGTTGGCTAAGAAGCTAATTTGAGCTACTGCTGTTCAGTTTGCTCTGTTAAGAATGCAGCCCTTGGAAGCCCAGTGCTACTGTGCCCTTCTACCCAGCAGTACACAAAAACATCTCTTACCCTGAACTATATACCCTGAACTTCTTCATAAGTAAAGTTATAATCACACGGGATATGTTGTAGAAAACAGTGACCCTGTTCTGAAAAAGTCAGAATAAAATACAAATTTTTTGTGGTATTTTTAGGTATAGTTCCACTATTGTTGGATGAATTTCATTTTACTTTGGGGGAGAGGGGTGGTGAGGAAGAGAACATATACTGGGACTGGATTTGGAAGAACCGTGAAGATAGGAAGTTTGCCACGATATCTGAAACTCATTCCTACCATTTGAACCTGTAAATCTTTTACAGAGCTATATATATGTAAATTGGCTGATTGTTAATCTTTGCAAAGATTAAGAATAGAGGTAGTGACCTGAAGCTAGCTTAGAGGGGACAGTGTTTGATGTCTCTCCATAAGAGAGAATTCCAGTAAGGAATTCCACATTTCCATACTTCACATATTTGTGGTGTTGTATCTCTCTCCTCCTTGTTCTTCATGTTTTTCTGGGACTTGGAAATATACAGCTAATGAAGACTTTCTGATGATTAAAAAACAAAAAATACTGTTAGTTTGTAAGACATAAAAGATGTTTCAGGTTGTTTTGACCCATAAAGTAGGCTTTTGCCACTTTCTTCCTGTTTTACGCCCACTGGATCTGGTGATTGACTTCCCAGATGTAAGCAGATCCTTCAGGCAAGTGGGTCAGTAGGCCTGGCAAAGGCTGTGTGTTTCCAGGTCACAGGAGCTGTTAATATACAAACTTATTTTGTTTTTAATCAGATTGAAACTAGATTAAAAGCAAAAAAAACCCTCTTGCATATTAGAAAATTAAAAGAGGCAGGACACTTATTTGTAAGGCATGAAGTGTTTCAAAAATTAAATTGTTCAGCTGATATTGGCTTTGGGAGCAGCTGCTGGGAATGTAGCCTGGCCATCTGAACATGTTTCTATGCATTGCTCTTAGTGATATGAAATAATCTATTTCTATAATTTATTCCTGCTTCATATCTGCTACACAAAGTTAATAGCTGATGTGTTGCAAATCCATCTCCGAAATTTCTGTTGAAATCACTTGTTGTGATTGTGATTGCCCAACGGCGCCTTGCCCACCACTGATGTAAACCTGCATGAGCCCATTAACCCTGGAGGCTGAGGGCTCAGCCTCACGTGACTGAGCTGGCTGGCTTGGAACCAGGGCTCTCCAGGGATCTGTAGGAGACTCAGAATTACATCTAATAACAAAGTAATAGAATCTTTATGCATTTTTTAATATATCCTCTTAAGTTCATTTAAGATTTCTGATTCTTTCCACAAAAATAGCATGGCCATACAATATTAATTTAGAGCTTGCTTTGAACCTGAAAAAGGTAATTATTTCAGAATGAAGGAGAAGGGGATGGTGCAAGTCAAACCTCATGATTAGTGCTCCCTGAACTTTCATGCTGTTAGAATTTAATACTGAATCAAATTCAAATGAAACAAATTAGAAGAGCCCTAAAATATGGTTCAGTGCAACTCTGGACCTGATCTCTGAGCTTGGTCTATTTTTAAAGAAAATATTAATGGTTAAGCAATTACTGATTAATATTTTTCTCTTCTGTATTAATTTAATGAACACACTACAGAAATCAAAGTGGGATTTTTAGTATGATTTCACATCTGAATTTTAGTCTTTATTCACTGGAATATGTTTTTTTTTTTTAAATACATGTTTTTCTTTACTATTGATTAAATTACAGATACAAATATACTTTCTTGTTAGGAGGCTGATCTTGCATCCCACAAGAAATAAATTTTTTGCAAGAAAAAGAAACATTTGCAACATGGCGTATAAGTCTCATGTTGCCTAAATCATGAGACATTAAGAGGATTGCTCCCCAACTCGATGAAAGCTCCTTATTCAAATTAAGAAGGATGCATACTAATTTGTGCAGATTAATTCTGTGGATATAAGAGAATTTGCACTTGGTCAGTTTTCATCTCATGACCTTTTCAAAAATAATTTTTCAGGTGATTTTTTTCCTGACTCTCCATTACTCCCTCAGAGAATTCCTGTCATAGTAAAAGAAGTAATCTATGAAAATACATTATTATCAAGCAGAATTTACTCTTCAGAGCTGAGCTTTCTTTAACATAACAGCCATAGGCCTTGGGCATGGGCAATGTAAACAGTGGGACAAGGCAGATGCAGATAGAAACATCCCAGTACTCTTTCTGAATTTTCAACTGTTCTTATGACATGCTATTAATGACATAGCTACCCTAATATTCAGTGATTAATTTCTGTATCTAGTAAAATACATACACATGGATATAGGCCTGAAGAGGAGAGCAGCGACTGTCTTCACCACTTCTACTCCACCCTGGTGGAGGTTATTTGGCTGCAGACTCCTCTCATTGCTGCAGTTTCAGCCTGAAATTTAACTTTGTTAACAGGAAATTTCCTCAGCCATGCTGAATGGGGCTGGAGATGTGAAATGTATACTAGTACCTTATTTTCTTATTCCAGCAGAAGGTTTCTCCTTGAGCCTGGCCCATTTTCCTGATACTGCTTGGCTTGGGGCATGTTAGGAGCCCACACTTCCTGCCAGTAAAGTGCTCGGTGTCCTGGCAGTGGAGGAGACACTCCACCAACCCAAGGCTGGAGAGTGTTTGCTAGGTCTTGACAGAATGAGGAAAAAGAGGAATATGTACAGTTAATTCACAAGTCAGTTTTATTGCAATTTGAGTTTGTTTGCAGCAACAAGGGGCAATAGGAATACTTGTGTGGTTTGTTTTGATGGTAGACATCATAGAAATTTTTTATGAGAAAGTTAAGATTACAAAGAATCCCTGAGTAAATACATGAGTACCTTTATTGTCCAAAATTAGTGCAAGATTAGGAAATAATGTCTTGAATATGACTAGCCCAGCTTTGATCTGGCTATGAAGTATTCTCAGGACCTTATAAAAATAAATTACTGAAACTATTTTATTGATGATGATAAACTGATCACTGAAAGTTCCAAGAGAGAAAAAGAATGACTGTAAATTTAGAAAGGAACAAGGAAAGCAAAACTGAAAGGTGGCTAAATATATTACTGTCAATATGAAAACTGTGGATGAGGTCATCTAGCAGTTGGAAAAACTTTATTAAAAAAAGAACACATAAGAAGACTGACAGAAAAATTTTCCCCTAAACTCAAAAGTATTATGAAGTCAAACATTACACATTATAAGATGCATTTATTCATGTAGATTTTTAAATGCGGACATTTATGACAAACAGATATTCAGAAGAACAAAGTTTTAATGTGAAGTTTTTGGTCAAGGTGGGAGTAGATCTAATAAAGAATTCTAAAAATCTCCAAAAGATAAAATAAAATTATGCAGAAACTTGATTAACAAAATATCACCTGGGGGAAAAATGTGAGAACTTACAAAGTGCATTAATAAAATGGAAATATAAATGTCTTTTACTGAAGGGAAGCAAACTGTTAAAATCATTAGTAATTAAAAAAAAGAAAAAAAGTAAGATGAAATCTAGGAATGATTGGTTTGGAATAACTATGGCACTGAGAAATTTCATATAGTTATATCTATCAATTAAAAATTCCTACAAAATTTTGACACACTACCTTTATTCAATTTTGTGTTTTGCCAGAATAAATTTATCCAAGGAAGTGAATTTGAACTTTGCTCTAAGTCAAGCATAACAGTTAATGGTTTTGGCTGATTAATATATTTCTCAACAATAACATAACTGATCAAACAGATAAAGGCCAGCATGATTGATGACATTAGCATGTCATCATCACACAGACAACATCAATTATGAGAAGCATAATTCTAGCACTTCCAATTATCTGTCATCACCTGCAATAATTAAAAATCAAAAAACTAGCAAACGACTGGGAAAAGGATTTAAATCTTTATCTTTCTCATATTGTGTCATAACAGACATTATGGTACTACTGACTCCCATTTTATTTGATAAAAGTCCACATAAAAGATTTTGCTGTCATGAAGGGAAATCTCCTGCCAAGAGACACCTTTTATAGTGCCACTGTAGGCAGAATTTTTTCCTGCTGCTTTTGCATTCTGTATAAAAGCAAACATAGACTAGTTTGGGTTGGAAAGGACCTTTAAAGAACAGCAAGCCCATCTCCTGCTATGGGCAGGGACATCTTTTACTAGACCAGGTTTTTTAAAGCTCATCCAAGCTGGCCCTGAATGTATAGACTTCCGAAAGTTAAAACTCTTACCTAGGAGTTCTATCACGCAACTAATTTTAAAACAAAATTCCTCCTCCAAAATGGAAAAAAATCAAAAGTATAGGATGGTATTTTATCAGAGCACACCTAGTTTTTTTGCAGCTCAGATCGTTTGCTGACAATTGTGGACTATTTTCTGACATACATTTTGAAATTCATTACCAGGCCAGTGTTTTGTAAGTTTGAGGAATATTATTAGCACTTTTAGAAATGAAGTCTTACAAATCTGTGTTAATTTTACCACAGTCTCTATCCTTTCATGAGGAATGTGCACATTTCAGTGGGAAGAGGTCTGAAAACTCTCTGCTATTAGAGAATTAGGTCATGGTGCAAGACAAACAGTTCTGCCTTTATAGCTACTCCAATGTGCACATGAACTTACCCAGGCTATGAGAGTGTGTCTTCTGGAAAGAAGGCATGTCCATGCAGATCCACTTCAGGTTAAGTTTTGGGTTCACACAGCACCAGCTACATGTCATTCTACAAGAATAAACAGAGAGCCGTATTTTAAGGAGGCAAAAAATTGTTAAATGGTAAATCAGGCCTATAAATGCTTTAAGGTTTGTGTTGTGACTTTGTACCAAGGGCACATGACAGTAGCCCAGAGGACATGTCCCTTACAGAATGGTATTATTGCCTGTTCAGTCAATGAGCACAATATGCAGGAAAATGAAGAGCTTATGAAGGCTTCAGGGTTTTTCCAGCCCGTACTGGTTTTTGGCAAGGGAAATTTGCCAGAATATGGCAGATGTCAGTTGCCAAAAGGCATGTGTCCGTTGTCCTTAAAAGGAGCACATTGGACACCAGGTACAGGAGTCTAAGGCATTCAGTGAAGCCTCTGAACTGAGGGTGGAGAAAACTTTTGGGCAAACTGGAAGCATGGCAGCTCCTTCATCAAGAGGACTGTACTTACAGAGAGGTCCTGGCCAAGAAAATAACATGCTGTGGAAGCTGAGTTCCAGGCCTGCCTGACAAGTGTCCAGGATGGGTTCTGCGTATGTGGAATTTGACTCACCTGGTTAATGTCATGCTCCATCCAGGAAAAACTCTCAGCAGGACTTGTTTGCTGTAGGCACAAGATCTCAATGATGAAGCTAAATTGCTTTCAGCCCTGAAGTTAAACTGCTTACAGCTGCTTCAGAGGTGAAGAGAAGTATTATCAAGGAGCTGTTTGAGAGAAGCAGATTGATGTAGAGACAGAATGTGTGTAATGAATTTCAAATAACTAAGACTTAAGCTCTCAAGGTGTGCTTCAAGTATAGGAAGCACATATATAGGCCCTTTATTGTTTTAAAATCCTATTATTTCTTTGTCTTTTACAATTTTTTTTGAACACGAAGTTTACATGTAGTTTATGTCTTGGAAATTCTCCTTTGTGTCACTTCGTGTAGGCAGTGATTCCAGTAGGAAGTATCACAGGAATGGAATATCCAGAATAAATGAGACTCTTGGAGAACCTCTGTGCTACCTAGTATCATTGGAAGAGAGTAATTTGCTTCAGAAACTTGGAAGAATATATAGTGATTTCTGGAGCACTTGTACTGTTTCAAAGAAAATGGCTCTAAGTACAGGTCATCTTGAAAAATCACGACACTAAGGTGCTTTAGCTACAGTGGGTTTCTATTCAAAATTAAAAGGAACATGTTTACAATGAATAGTGAACTTCTTGCTCATTAAAATTTTCAATGTTGAGTAATTGGATTTTGTTTTTTTTCAGTTTGTTTACTTTTATGCAATAAGGAGTGTGAAAGTGTAGTCAATGTGTCAGATTCTTTCCATTCAGAAATATAGACTGAATGGAAGTATAAAATGTGTTTCTTCTCTCATAACATGATGAAAATTGATTTAATCTAGTTTTTGTGAACTGCTTCTCCAAAAGGTGTCAATGATCTCATTCAAAGAGAACTTTCTCAGCTCTTCTGTAGTGTAGAAAGAGAAAGGCAAGGAATATTATAAAAATAAATGGGGTTTAGTGTTCTTTTACTATTGCTGCTGAGTATGTCAGGCCAAGAATATAGGAATACAAGACCCAAATTATTTCAGAAGCCTCCAAAGTCTCCATCTTCAATCTGCAGATAAATATCACATATTATTCAAAATTTTATGCTATTGAAATTCCCAAAAGGTACTTTTGTTTAGATTCTTTACCTCCTTTTCTATATAAATCTCATTGTCCCTGATAGCATTCTGCTAAACTTAGAAGAGTCTGTTCCTTAGGAAATACTTTGAAAAAAGGAAAACCACAGTTTAAAATACAATTACAGTTCCATAAAGATTTAGTAACCTAGTTTTTAGAGCATTTAGAGTTGTCGGAGCAGTTGACTGTTATCATCTTGGATATGTACTTAGAAATTGGAAAACTTTAGGATGGGACATGTGACCACACAACCACTTCCTGCACTCAGTGCAGCTCTGCTTTCACTTCTGTAATAAGAAAAAGGGAAAGAGAAGGAGTGTTTAATTCTCTCTATATGCTGTATGGGGATGTTAATAGAATTTTCAGTTCCAAAAGCTTTTATGTTTTTGAAGAAAAATAATGAGCAGCAACAATGGGAAACAGACAGGCAAAATTTCCTGTGCCTGTTAAAAGCTTTGCAGAACATGCAAGTTCTTCAGGAATTAGTGCTTTTGAATTAATTTTCATGCTTTCTATTTGGTGAAAATTTATTCTCAATAGCATCTTTCTAAAGGTGGAGATCAGTATTGGGTACTAAAGACATTTAATTTTTCTCGGGCAATAATGAAACCCTTTGATCCCAGCCACTGGCAAGTTAATATACAAATAAAATTAGAGATGGTTTCCATTTTTTTTCAATTATAAGGATTGAAAGCTAATTCTTCAGCAAAAATAATGAAATTGAAAATAATGAAAAAATCTTGATTAATGATGGGTACATGCTATATCCAATTGCTTAAACCCTAAGATCAAAGGAAAGAAGATTGTTTCTTTGCTCAGTGCTCCAGGTCTTTTGTAGCTTAACTCCAGAGAGCTTCTTAAGATTTTTTTTCCCAAACAAGCAGAGGATAAAACAAGTCTGTCCTACCACAGACATCTAAAAATTAGATGCCTTGAATAAGATGCCTTTGCAGTCAGTGAAGAGAAACACCCTGTAATTAATCTCAGCCTGGTTAAAGAACTTCAGTTGAGCAGGGGGGAAGTATTCCATCTATCTGTAGATTGTGAATCAAAGATTATGGTGACCAATTTAGATATGTAAGTGTAAAATCAGAAGTAAATCCCACCACAGTGCTTACCCAGGCCATTTCTGGAGCTTTCTTCTCTTTCCCCTACAGTGCAGAACTTAGTAAATTTAGAATTCCGGTTTTTCTAGATAAAAACCTTAACAATTTTGGTAATGCTTCTCATTTTTGTTATCAATAATTATAATTTTGAAAATAATCAATATCATCTTGTAGAAGCATAAATCCTTCAAATGTCTTTGAGAAGATTCTTTTATTACATTCCTTTGCCCTGTTTTTCACAGATTTCTTCCTGTTGAGTAATACCTTATTCATCTTACAGTTCTTGTAAGTATATGTAGTATTTCTGTTACTATAATTAGTCATATATTGGTGTAAAAAATCTTTCCTCCTATTAGAGTGCTGCTCTCATTCTATAAACCTATCTTACTAATCCTGAATGATCAACCTTTGACAAGGAAATATTGATTTTTTTTTCCCTTTCACTTTTTTATGGATCCTGCCTTGCTGCGCATTGTACTAAATTCTGCATGCTTTGAAATTTTCAGGAAATATTGCTTGATTGAAATGTTCTTCTTGGTCTGGTAATATTACCATACTGTCTGTGATGATCCAAAGGTTTTTAACTTCATGTTAAGATGGGGAGTGGTACTGTAACTTACAAGGCCATTGACAAGGTGTGGTGGGTTGACTTGGTTCACCAGCTAAGCTCCATGCAGCTACTCAGCTGTTGACTCCAGTAGGACAGGGGAGAAAATAGGAAGAGCAAAGGTGAGAAAACCTGTGGGTTAAAAACATTTAATAAGCAAAATAAAGAGGAATAATAAAATGGAATAAAAAATTAATACAGAAGTAACCTCCCACAAATAGGTCAATGCCCAGCCAGGCTCTGAGCAATGTCTCTCATCCCAAAATACCTGTCCTCCTCTGCTTCAGTTTTTATTGTTAAACCTGCTTTTATATGGCAGAAAATAGCCTGTTTAATCAGTTTGTATCAGTTATTTTTGTTGTGTCTCCTCCTAACTTCTTGTACACCTTCAGCCTACTCACTGAGAGGCAGAGTGGGAATATCTTGATGCCATGGAAGGACTTCTCAGTAATAACCAAAACACAGATGTGTTATCCACATTTTTATTCACATTTTCAAAACATCACATGGTCCAAACCAGCACCATGACAGACTGCCATGAGCAAAATCCATCCATCCTAGCTCAGTCTCTAGCCCTTAGTCCATACAATGTATGTCACGCTCAAGTCTTACACTATCCAATACAACCTTACTAAGTGCCACTCTCTTTCCTGTCATGTGATACATATATATACAGATCTGATTCTCATAGTCTATGGATCACCCTTGTAAAACATTTGTAACATGTCCACTGAGTTGTGTGATGCATGACTTGGCCTTCATGTGTTGTGGTGGTTGCTCAGGACAGGAGAGATTGTGTTATATTTTTGGTTCATGTTGGGTCATCGTGGTGCTTGCCTGTCTTCTTGCAAGGCTCATTCTCCATTGCTTCAGGTGAATCTTGACACAGTACTTCCTATAATATGGAAATCAAATCACATTTCATTTTCCCCCAGGGTTTAAAGTCCTTGGGACATACAACAGATATCCCCATTCTTCCACATTACCCATGAGTTGTACTCAGGTCTTAGAGCAATTGCCCTGTAGCCCTGGCTCCAACACCCTTGACACTGCTGACCTTGGGTGTCTGCAGGTGCCTTCTGCCAGAGACTCCAGTGGAGTCATGCTTCCTGGCAGTAGCATAGAGAGCATTTCTCTCATCTGGTCCTGCCTGGAGTGGCCCATGGGGACTGCATGAACTCTATGCTGCTTGATCTGTGCAACAGTTTGTTTCTCAGGGCTTCAGTCAAAAGAGTTCTCTTGGATCACTCAAGAGAAAGAGCTCACAAGCGGACTGTGAGTCCTGAATATACATTCTACAGAAACTCATAATGCCTAGGAAAGTTTGGGGGTTTTTTTTGTCTGCTAACCAGTGGGGACATGACTTCTGTCTCATTATATCTGTTGGGGTGTGATGATGCCCCTCTTCCCATCTCATTCCCCTTAACTGGATCTCTCATCTTCCTCTGTTTTATTGAAAAATCAGCTTTTGGAACAACATGAATTTTTCTTTCCTCTTTCTCAAACACTTCTTCTGCTTTGCTGTCTCACATAACTATGTTTTGGAGCACACAAGGCCTTCTTCAAGTATTAAAGAGAAATAGCAGTCCTCAACTAAGCTGCAAATACAGCTATCTACACAAAACTTCAGCATAAAAGGACCATTCCTACCGGCTTTTCTAAGGTCTGAAAAAATGAACCAGAAAATTCAACTACTGAGAAAACACACAAGGGATGTCCACAGTTAACTCAAGACATAATAAAAATAAATTAAGCTTTCCAAGAATGCTAGGGATTAAGGGATCAATACTGACCCAGACCAGCTAACACTGGGTAGCACAACTAGAAATATTCTTTATCCTTAGAAACTCTGCCTCTTTTAAATTTTTTTACAGTGTTGCAAATACATCCTTATTTATTTTTCAAATTGAATTTATAATTTTTTTTCATAATCATTCAGTAGCACCTCAAATCACATTAAGACCACTTTTATTTTCACATGCAGAGCTGTATGTTTAAAGTTCTTTAAGCAGGATTGCATATCCTCTCTTGTTCCTTCTTCCTGTCTGTAGGGAAAGTTTTGTCCCAAATTCCATTCTTTCAGAGAGCCTTCAGCTCTCCAACATTAAACTTAGTCCACTGCAAATTTATTCTCTCCCTGAGCATCTATCTGTCAATCTATTCTCAAGTTACCTGTAGAAGCCTGACTGTTCAGAAACATCTCAGCATAAGTTTGGAAGGAAATCTCCTCAGTGTAACTCCTTGTTCTGCCCTGACCATCTCTGATAGCTGACCAGGGACCTGCAGACAGGTTTGAGAATTTCAATTTTAATTATGGAGGACAATTTCTACACTTCATCAGCAATATTTTATTTGAATCAGTATTGGAAGTCTCTTTTCTCCTTTGTTCTGGACTTATATTTCCAGGCAGCATTTTGCTATAGCAGTGATTTCTAAGAATGCTGAAAAAGCAAATTTTATGGTCTAGTATCAGCTAGAAGGTCTCATCTTTGTCCTGCTGATTACTAGTTTATGATTCAAAAACATCAACAAAAATATGGGCTAGAAAACTAAACAGAATAGACCTCTTAAGGATGCCATTTGAAATATTTTCAAAACAATTGCAGCTGCTCTTCAAGAAGAACTTTTTAAAAATAATTTGTACACACAGGCATAATTTCCCCTACAGCATTTCTTCTGTGCTTACCTCTGACTTACTCTTAGTTTATCTAAAAAGTTTATTGAAGTAAAATAAAATGCATATAATTTACATCTTTGGTCACTAAGTGAATTGTTCCAAGAAAAAAGAAACTAAATTGAGTTCATGTGACATATTTAATTTCCATTTATGTCTGATCAGTTTTCTAGAAACTTGTAATACTCCAAAGTTTTTCAAATATTTGGCATAACAAAATATATTCAAATATATTCTCAAATGGTTCTCAGATTACTGTATGAATTATCATCCATGAATTGTGGGTGAATTTCTTCTGGAACTGGTGACTTGAATACATATCTTAAATCTAAATATTCACTGCTCCCACCATCACTGTCCCCATAGTTCCATTTTTCATATTAAAATTAATTTGACTTCCATTTACCTTTGTGAAGACTCAAGCAAAGAAAGTGTTGAATACTCCAGCACTGTTTGCAGTTTGTCTTCCCTTTTGTTTACTAAATCACTCTCCTCTCATTTCCTTTCAGTTCTGATACTTTAATAGAAATTTTCTGTGACTTCTCCAACTGAAATATTTTTCATATCACAATCATCTGAATTTATCAGTCTAAATGTTTGTTATTCCTTTATAGCACAGATTTTTCCAGATCTCACCCAATTATCTTTTGATTTTTGGATATTTGAAGATTCCCTAATTCTGTCTCTGAATTCTTTAAACAAGTTTGTCTTTATATATTTAGAACAGCCCCTTTCAAAAGTTACCAGTTCACTTGAACATCTTTAATCCCTTACATCATCTTCCCACGAAGTCTCAGTCTCATCTCCCTAGGTTGTGTCAAAGCTGTTTGCCCAATTCCCCAGTAGCAAGGCTGTTTTTTAATTTTTCTTTCTCCAGTTTATTTCCCACCTTTGGGTTTTTGGTCAATTGCTTTCTGACAGTTAGATATGAGATACTGCTTTCCCATAGCCAAAGTCCTACCTTCCTGAAACCAGAAGTGTGTACTCAACACCAATAATCTGATCTCTTGCTTTGCCTGCACCTTGACACATGGGATTCTTATAATCAAAAGGTTACATGGATAGCAAAAATCTACCTTTATTACCTGTCCTTTGGATGGTTCTGATGGCAGCTCAACTCTTCCAATTTTCTGCTTCATGTAAGATTCTGAGCACAAAACAATGTGTTCTTCCCCCTTTTAATCTTCACCCACAGATAGTATACAAGCTTCTTTCCTATCTTTTCCTGTTCTTTATGTGATGCTATTTTGTGGTATTACAAAGACAGTACCAAGTGTTCTTTTTATTAAAAAAGGGGAAAATTCAGGCAAAAGGATTTATTTATTTTTTACTTTTGTCTCAAAAAGTCTCCTACTCTTAGACTTCCTCAAAACTTTGTATGATGTACATAAAAAAGAACTTACACTTTTTCTGCGTGAGAAGAGAAAAATAGCTATTGCCTGCCTGGCAAGACAGAAAAAAGGCCATGTTTTTCTCATATACTTTATATTCTAGACAGATAAAAGGAACAGAAAGGCTGAGGCTGGAGGGGACTTCTGCAAGTCATCTAGTCCAAACTTTTACTCAAAGCAGAGCAAAGTTCAGGTCAGGTTGCTCAGGATCTTGTCCTAGGAAGTTTTGAATATCTTCATACATGGAGAAGACAATGAAAAAATTTTAATTATGTTTAATAAAATTATCATTCTTATGATTTCACATAAATGCCCCAACTGGTTTTGAACATATATTCTATGTATGTTATATATTTTGACTTCCTACGGAAGTCAGCAGTGACTGGGAAAGCACCGGAAGGTTTTATTTTTCTGACTGTCTAGAACCTGTTGTAATTACATAAACTTGTTATGAGGAAGGGCAGGGAGAGAAAGTCCTGAGAGGGCTGACATCTAGCCTTGGTTTAAGGCAGACACTTATCTTATCAACCTACTGTTAATAAACTCACTAAAACAGTAAAGACCCAGATTTAATTTTAACTTGCTTTACTGGCCTGCTTTAGCAATGGCTAAAGGTGATAGCTTGGGAAAATATTAATCAGACTCAGCTATTTAAAGTCAGACATGTTTTTTGGCAGTTTCTTCAGGAAAGTTCATCTAACAGCCATCAACCATGAAGATTCTTAGCTACCTCCTGGTTTACCGAAGGTTCCTGCTCATTGTCCTCACCCCACTGCTTTTACTTCCACTTCCACTTATCATCAAAACCAAAGTAAGTGACCTGCTTGGAGAGATCATTATTTTGCACCTGTATGTAAAGACTGAGATTCCTAGACCTTTTCAGATTAATAGAAACACAGATAGTTTGAGCTGGAAAGGACCTTGAATGAATAATGATGTTTGCATTGTGATTATTTTTTTGTCAATTCAGTGTATTTTCACAGAAATGTAGAGAAGACCGCTTCAACATAAAATTCTGTACTGAATGCATGAAGCTCTGAATCACATATTTGTTTTCTAACAATTGGACTACACTGAAAATATTATTCCCATTATTATTTTTTGGACTCTTTTATGATTGACAGTGGAGAATTGTCAGGAAAAAGACCTGCAATTACTTTTCGTTTAATAAAGGATTTTAAGTTCATCACATTTTGTGTTACCTGATAGGAAATTACTGAATTCAGTGATCTGACAAATTCCCTCTGTTTCCTAAATAGAAATAAATATAGTTTTATGTTTTTATAAAATATATATAGATAAAATAGAAATAAAATATAGTTTTATTTTACTTGAAATAAATTATGGCATTCACTAACTCTTAGGACAACTCCACATTGATGAAACAGCTATCTAACAATGTCATTAGTGACTCTATTTGGTACAGCTCTGATGCCAGCAGAATGAAATGGAATTCTGTGATGTGTTATCATACATACTATGTATGACAATACATGAAAATTTGGTTCAGAAGTCTTTGCATCACAGTTGGATGGTGGTTACAGAGCAATGGACTTCACACTCTCACATCACTGTTTCAATATTTCAGTTTCCTTTCTGAGAGGAAACTCATGGGAAATTCTTACTGTGGTAGGACTTAAGTGAGGTGAACATTTGCTAGGTGAATGGATATTTTCAAATTGTTTCATACATAACAAAAATTTCTTCCCCAAAATAAATGATAGCCACAGCTGACTGATTAGGTTTAATATTGTTGTTTTCCAGTCAAAGGTTCAAAGAGCTACATCATTAAGCTGTTCCTTTCCCAGTGCAAATCATCTCTGCTGCTGTTGAGTAATTTCGTACCCTAACTAGGGGCACTAAGAGTTCCAAAGCATTTTCCTTGAAAGTAGAAATATAAATTAAAAACTACACAAAAGAGATTTCTAATACTCTGGAAGAAACTAGGTTTAATTCACCTCATTATGTTTCTGGGGCTGCATTTTACAGACAGTATTGAAAATTATTTTCCTGGGCAGAAAAAAAAAAGATTAAAAAAAAGAAAAAAAAAAACCTCCTGGTTTTAAGGAGTTGAAATAAAAGACAATCGCTAAAATTAGAAGCCTAAAAAAACAGCAGCTGTGTTTCTTGTCAGTATTGTATGATATATTTTTTGTTAGATGATATTCTTGCCTTATTGCTACTGATGACAAAACTTAAGGAGAGAAAACATTTGACCAATTATTGACTGCGAGTACTCCTGGAGTCTTAAAGGTTTGCTTACAGAGGCAAAATGCTTTTGATTTATAGGAATTCATGGCCTGAGAATGCTCCAGAATAACCTAGAAGATGATTAATTGTCCTTGAAGGAATAGGCAGCTGACTTTTTTTCCCACTGTTCCTGAGTGATAGAATTTAAATAATTTTGCTATTGCTTAGAAAAAAATTCTCTACACCTATTTTACTGACTGTGTTTCATATCTCAGCAGAATTCTCAATAGCATACAACTACCCTAAATGCAGGTCCTTTGACTCATACTTTTTCCAGGTGTGGGGAATCTACTGATGGAGGTGTACTTTTTGAATTGTGATTTTTTTTCTCCCTGGATGGATGACCAACACATGTTTTTATTGGTGCCTTTTGTATTCTAGGAAGCAGAATGTGCATACACACTGTTTGTAGTTGCCATCTTTTGGCTCACAGAAGCTTTGCCACTGGCTGTTTCAGCTTTGCTCCCTGCCTTTATGTTCCCGTTGTTTGGTATAATGGGATCCAAGCAGGTAACCTTTATTTTTCTCTGTTTTATACTGTGCATATCAGGAATCAAAACTCCAAAGAATGAAGCACATGATGTTGAAACCTGTCAGGCAAATGCATGGATTTGCTGAGTGCTGATCACAATAGTTCTGCCTCAAGACTTGCTCACATGCTTTGTCTTCAGGACTTGTTCACATTTTTTAAATGATTTCTTTAATAATTTCTTCTAGATAGTAGCTCAGTGTTTAGATTCCAGTTGATGGGAAAATGCTAGGTAGTTATGAAATACCCTTAATATTACAGAGGCAAAATGTCACAATAATGATACCATGTGCAAACTGCTGACTATACACCTTCATGCTGAAGAGATGAAATCACAGATAATCATAATCTAAGTCTATGCTTAAAGTTGTTATTTTACCTGTTGGATAGATAAAAAGGTAACAAAAACAACATTAAATTGCTGATTTAGTATGTATGTGAGATGTGACTGAAGATTTCAGGTTGTTCTATCTTAAGCTTTATTTTTATTTTGTTTTAACCATATGCACTTCAGTGCATTTATTCTTGAATCATTTGGTTAAATGAATTTAACAGTACCAATGACCTTAATAGTTTAATTTTAAGAAAAAAAGAGTCTCTTTATTTATTTCATAATATAATCTTACTTATTTTTTTCATTAAAATGGTATTACCAAATGCTAAAAGAAATTCACCATTTAATTTTAAAAAATGTGTTTATTTTCCTTTTTGATTTTTGGGGGTTTTTTTTATTTTGTTTCAGGTAGCATCTGCTTATTTTAAAGACTTTCATCTGCTGCTGATTGGAGTAATTTGTTTGGCAACGTCAATAGAAAAATGGAATCTTCACAAAAGAGTGGCTTTAAAAATGGTGATGCTGGTGGGTGTCAACCCTGCATGGTATGTGCTAAACAATGTCTTGAAGGACAATAATACTTGTGGAAAGCTATGTATTCCAGAAATAATTGCCTACTGCTTCTTCTACAGTAGAAATCCAGCCTTTCTTTTCTACTCAAACAAAGCAGATATTTAAATTGCTATGAATGGTTTGTAGGTGACACTTTAATATTTTGCTGAAATCCTAACTGAAAGTTCCCTGAAGTGCTTCTATTCATAATAAGGATCCTTCTGAACAAGAAGTATGATTAGTTTGTAAATAATATAGGGGTTCTTGATGGTCTTTGGAACATTCCCACCCAATGCCTACAGCATAAAATTTGTTCTATGCTGACTTTTTTTTATTTCAATAGTGTTTGCAAAATTCTGGACATTGCCAAAAATACAAAAAGTGTTCAAATACACAGTGAGGGGGAAAAAGAAAATCATACAAGCAGGTGGTGTATGAAAATCACCTAAGCAGGTGGTGGGGAAGGACAAACACATAATGTCTTTACTTAAGGTGTTTTTCTTTGTCTACATATGAAAAAAAAAAATCAAAGGATAAGCACTTCCTCAGCTGGATGAGGTGATAAGGTTAAAAAAAAAAAAATCCCACTCTGCTTACTCACTATCAACATATATTGTTGGAAGTGAAAAATCTTGCTTTCCTTGCTTTACAAACTTGCAGAAGAGGTTTAGGCTGACAGAGGCATCTGTCAGCATACAAGTAAGGCTGCTCATAAGATCTATGGAGCAAGTTTAGCTTCCCAGAATATATCAAGGTCATGACACCTTGCCAGGAAGCAGAAAGGAAGCAAATGGTCAGAAAACCAGAAGCCCCAGGTCTAAAAAATAAGATGCCTCTTAAGTAATTTAACTAATGACACTTCGTAAGAATGCTGGATTATTTCTATTGATCAGTAATTTGACTGACCTAATTTTAAATATCACATGTATTTTGATATAGTTCTGCCTCTTTTGATAGCTGGTAGCTTTCTGTTTGGAAAAAATTCTCCTTACATTCTTGTTCTATTGCCTTCCTTTACCTTAAGCTGTATTCTTGTGCTACACTGGATAAGTTATTTTGACTTCTATTTTGAACACTCCTGAATTCTCATCTTTTAGCTGAAATGTTGAAAGGGAGAACACAAGTGGATGGTGTGCTGTGATAAGCTGAACATTGCTGGGGAACTTGCTGTGAACAGTCAAACCTGAAGCCAGCATCTGAGGATACCTAAAGCAACTCCAGAGTTGTAACCCTGAGGAAGCATCCTTCATATCTATCACATTTCCTGGTCATGACAAAGCGATGATAAGATTATGATGAAATGATCTGTGAAGGATGAAATTATCTGTGAAGGTAGATTGGTGATCTCCCCACTTCTCAGCATCTGCTGCTCACTAGCTGTGCCCGCAGCAGGCACGGTGCTGCTCTCTGCACTCCCTCCTCAGCTGCTTGCAGCAGAGCCCGGGCAGCCTGTGCCCACTGCAGCCTCACCCAGCCCAAGGCAGAGATAGCACGGCATGAGCCCTCTGCATTACAGGTCATAAAGGGTGCAGCAGTGAAAGTAAAATAGCAAGAGACTTCTGATTTTCCAGTATATATTCTTCTGGAGAAACTGATGTGTATCAGAAATATGTGGCCAGCAGGATCAGGACAGGGATGGTCTCCCAGTACTCGACACCAGCGAGGCTGCATCTCAAATCCTGTGTTCAGTTCTGTGCCCTTCACTACAAGAAAGACATTGAGGTGCTGGTGCAAGTCCAGAGCAAGTGCAATGAAGCTGGTGAAGGGTCTGAAGCACGGGGGTCTTATGAGGAGCAGTTGAGGAAGCTGAGGTTTTTCAGTCTGGAGAAAAAGCATCTCAGGGGTGACCTTATCACTGTCTACAACTCCCTGAAAGGAGGCTGTAGCCAAGGGAAGGTCAGCCTCTTCTCTCAGGTGAAAAGTGAAAGGACAAGAGGAAATAGCTTCAAGTTGGGCCAGAAGAGGATTAGATTGGGCAATAAGAAAAATTTCTTCAGTGAATTGTTGGTCAGGCATTAGAATTGGATGCCAAGGGAAGTGATTGAGTCATCAGCCCTGGAGGTATTTGAAGATGTGTAGATGTGGCACTTAAGAACATAGTTTAGTGGTGGACTTGGCAGTGTTATGTTTATGGTTGGACTGGATGATCATAAAGGGTTTTCACAGCCCAGATTATTCTGTGATTCCGTGTAAAGGCTTTCTGTCATTTGAGCTATGCAGTAACATCTGCAGACTAGCAGAGGAAGGTGAATATGTCTATGCAACCTGCAAGGACTAGAAAGGATAATAAAATACCAATTGTGCACTACAAAGCAAAGAGTGACTTTGTAGTTGGATATAATGAAATAATTATCCAACATTCCGTGCATAATATTTTTTAACAATACCACAGGGAAAATAATGCAGAAAAACTGGGGCCGAATAGAATAGGTTATATTTTATAATTTTGCAATCACTTTTATAGTCCCTCAGTAGAGTCTACCACATTGTACCAAATGGTAACCTGATGATCAATCCATCTAATGCTGGAAATTTATGATTAATAGTTTTAAAATACATTAGTGAATGTCTTAATTTGTTTTCCTTTTATATCCTCTTGCAAGTCCTACTAAAAGGGCATTTTTTTACAGTGTGAAAATTCATATTCAGTGTGCTTATTCTGACCCGTATTTTCTGCATAAGAAACACAATTCTTCCCTAACTTCTGTCTGAGGACCTAATCAAAACCTGCCTAAATTAATGAGTTTTAAGCTACTCATGACAATTGGTGTTGAATCAGGTCTGTGACATGCTGGTCTACAGATCATTTCATCACTGCAATTAAAAGTGCACAGGGGAAGACAAAGTTCCCCTACTGAGGAAAAATCCAGTTTGAAATATTTTCACTGTTAGCTGAAATGAAAGACTATAAGAGACATTTTGATGGTATTTTTATATCATCAAATTATGATTTTTATATAATATCTATATTGGCTTCATGTACTAAGTAAAACTGGCTTTTTTGTGAAGCTTCTGATCAAGGCAAAGAACTTTACAAATTGCACAGATGTCTTCTGATGGAAAGGTGCAACACCACCCTCCCTCCACTAAGTTCTCTTGCTGTCATGATGTATGGCAGGTATTTAATGTCAGTAACAGAACCTTGGAACAGGGAGTTAAGAGGACTGTTCACATTTCGAACTCCAAGAAATGCATTAAAAACAACATTGTGACTTGTATTCTAAATTTACAATCCAACTTCACCAGATATGACATGTAATGTTTGATTTTTCAGACATTGATGCAATTCAGTGTATTGCATTAATATTTGTAGTAACTTAGAAAAAGTTGAGCCAAGACCAGATTAAGGAATTATAATGACTTTCCCTTTCCCACTTAATATTGACGATGACATTTATTGAAGCCCAATAATGCCTATACTTGTCTTGGTGTTCTGAATAACAACTAAGTTTTGTATCTCTTACTGAATTTTTAATATTTCTTCCTATAACAACTGAACTGGTATATCTAG